>NC_086386.1:47057750-48257750 GCF_036588685.1 Mytilus trossulus | reverse complement strand
ACATTCCTTCTTGATCTTCATCAACAGATAGAAGAGGTATAATTTCTATGTACTGTCTAATTTATAAATGTACATTATTTTTAGCTCATCTGGCCCAAAAGGCCATCATTGTCCGTGGTCATTAACTATAACAAAAATCTTCTCCTCTGAAAGTAGTGGGCCAAATTAAACCAAACTTGGCCACAATCATCATTGGTGTGTTTAGTTGAAAAAATGTGTTTGCGACTCGGCCAACCAACCAAGATGGCCACCATGGCTAAAAATGGACATAGGGGTAAAACGCAGTTTTTGGCTTCTAACTCGAAAACCAAAGCATTTAGAGCAAATCTGACAAGGGGGTAAATTTGTTTATCAGGTCAAGATCTGTCTGCCTGAAAATTTTCATGTTAATCCAACAACCCGTTGTTGGGTTGCTGCCCCTTAATTGGTAATTTAAAGGAAATTTTGCTGTTTTTTGGTTATTATCTTAAATATTATTATAGATAGAGATAAACAGATTTGACAGGGGTAGAAATTGTTTATCAGGTCGAAATTTATCTGCCCTGAAATTTTCAGATGAATTGGACAACCTGTTGTTAGGTTGCTGCCCCTGAATTGGTAATTTTAAGAAAATTTTGCTGTTTTTTGTTATTACCTTGAATATTATTATAGATAGAGATAAACTGTAAACAGCAATAATGTTCAGCAAAGTGAGATCTACAAATAAGTCTCATGTCATAAATGGTCAGTTGACCACTGAAGGAGTTATTGCCCTTTAAAGTCATTTTCTACCAATTTTTCATAAATTTTTGTTACCTTTTACAAAAATCTTTTTTTCTGAAACTACTGGGTCAAATTTAACCAAATTCAGCTACAATCATTATAAGGGTATGTAGTTCAAAAAATGTGTGCTGTGACCCAGCCAACCAATCTTAAAGGCAGCCATGGATTAAAATAGTACATAGGGGTAAAATGTAGATTTTGGCTTATAACTCTGAAACCAAAGCATTAAAAGCAAATCTGACATGGGTTAAATCGTTTATCAAGTCTATCTGCCCTGAAATTTTCAGATGAATTGGACAACTGGTTGTTGGGTCGCTGTTATAGATAGAGATAAACTGTAGACTGCAATAATGATCAGCAAAGTAAAATCTACAAATAAGTCAACATGACCAAAATGCAAAACACAATTTTATCATGAATTCATCTGTTTCCTTCAGATGTGAGCGACACAGGCTCTTTAGAGCCTTTAGTTTTAAGTGGGCAAAGCTTTTATTATTCATGACACTATTTAAGGACTTTGAACAGCTCAGAGAAAATCACTTTATTTCAAATCGAAAATTTTAGAAATTAAAATCACTCTTCTGTGTCATTTAAAAAAAAAATTATGCTTGTCCACCAATAAAATGCAATCAAGACCTTCAAGAGTGTATTATAATTTTTTTTATTGAAGATAAAGTCAACCATGGAAAGTGTTCATTCGTCCATCCAAGCTGTCAGTTCTTCAATAAGTGGACTGAACAGTTCTGTAGAAACAGTTTTTCAGGCAATGGATACAACAGTTCAAGGAATAGACATAGCAGTTCATAGAACAGATACAGCAGTTCAAGGAATGGATACAAGAGTTGAAGGAATGGATACAAGAGTTCAAGTAATGGGAAATTCCATCCAAGGAATAGAAACATCAGTTCAGCAAACAAATGATCTTCTTAAGGTAAATCATAATTTACTGATAAACAAAATGGATTGCAAATTTTTATGGTAATTTTTTTACTTCTTTGCCTTTCAAAAGTCTCTATATATGTGTTAAAATCCAGTCATTGTATTCATCTACTTGACAATTATTTATAATGATCCTATAATCTGTCTTAATTTGCACAAGTTGTGAGCAGTCTCCTCACAGTGACTTGAAGATGATTAACAATAATAAATATACCGTTCTTAAATGGGTTTTGAAAATGTAAATAGTTTGAGTCACTAAATCCCTTCCTTTCCATTTCATAAATCCATTTCAGTTGTATATTTAATAATAAATAAATTTGGTGTATTTACTGTCTTCTGATTGGTTGAAATTATTAGTTTCATTTTCAATGTTGTCAATTTTTATGGCGACACGCCCACTCTGACGTTGTGTATTCATACGCCAACATGTGTGTATGTTGTTATTGTTAATATAAATAATATAAAAAAGTTCTTTGAGCCTTATTTTTTTATGAAAATTTATTTATAACGAATGGCAATAATTTATTTTGATTTTATTGAACCATAAAACTAATTTTTGACTCTTCACATTTTACATAATCCGCTTCGCGGATTATTCAATGTGAAGAGTCAAAAATTAGTTTTATGGTTCAATAAATTCAAAATAAATAAAAGCCATCCATTAAATAAAAAAAACACTTTCTAAACACATTATGGTTTCAAGTATCTGCTTTATTGAAAAAATTGTATACATAGTATTTGAAAAAACAGCTTATATTGAAGATTGTCTGTTAAACAATTTGTCAAAATTTTGTATGACGTTGGCATCGTCTTTGTTGTCGTCGTTATTGGAAGACACATTATAACTTTTAACTTTAACTTTAGTTTAAGGTGGTACCTAACACTACAGGGAGATAACTCTGTAATATCAGCTAAACGTTTTAATTATGTTGCATTGTGAAGGCAATGTAAAGCTTCTCAATGATCAAAATTAGTGTTTGTCAAACTGCTATATAACCAGTGTAATTTTTCTGATAAAACACTTCGTTCAAATTTTTATATTTTTTTTATATTTTTGTAAAAGGGTCAAAGTAAATACTTTGGCAAAATTTTATGAAAATTAAACGAGCCAAATTGATTTTAGGGAAAGTGTTAGGTACCACCTTAAGTAATAAATAGAAATCTATAAAATTTAAACACAAGGTTTATGACCACAAAAGGAAGGTTGACATTGATTTTGGGAGTTTAGGTCACAACAGTTTAGGAATAAGAGGCCAAAAAGAGGCCAAATAAGCAATTTTCTTGGTTTTCGCACCATAATTTTGGTATAAGTAAATAGAAATCAATGAAATTAAAAAGCACAAGGTGTATGTCCATAAAAGGAAGGTTGGGATTGATTTTGGGAGTTTTGGTCCAAACAGTTTAGGAATTAGGGGCCCAAAGGGTCAAACATTAAACTTTGTTTGAATTCATAAAATATTGCATAATTGGTGTTCTTTGATATGCAGAATCTCACTGTGTATGTAAATTCTTAATTTTTGATCCCATTTTCAAATTGGTCTTCATTAAGGTCCAAAGGGGTCTAAAATTAAACTTAGTTTGATTTTAACGAATATGGAAATTTTGGGGTTCTTTGATATGCTGAATCTAAACATGTACTTAGATTTTTGATTATGGGCCCAGTTTTCAAGTTGGTCCAATTTGGGGTCCAAAATTAAACTTTGTTTGTTATCAACAAAAATTGAATCCTTGGAGTTCTTTGATATGCTGAATCTAAACATGTATATAGATTTTTTATTATAGGCCCTGTTTTCAAGTCGGTCCAAATCGGGGTCCAAAATTAAACATTTGTTTGTTATCAACAAAAATTGAATCCTTGGGGTTCTTTGATATGCTGAATCTAAACATGTATTAACATTTTTGCTTATGGGGCCAGTTTTCAAGTTGGTCAAAATCCTGGTCCAAAATTAAACTTTGTTTGTTATCAACAAAAATTGAATCCTTGGGGTTCTTTGATATGCTGAATCTAAACATGTATATAGATTTTAGATTATAGGCCCCGTTTTCAAGTCGGTCCAAATCGAGGTCTTAAATTAAACTTTGTTAGATTTCAACAAAAATTGAATATATGAGGCTCTTTGATATATGCTGAATCTAACCATGTATTTAGATTTTTGATATTTGGGCCCAGTTATCAAATTGGTCCTCATTGAGGTCTAAAGGGTCCAAAATTGAACTTTATTTGATTTCATCAAATATTGAGTTCTTGAGGTTCTTTGATATGCTGATTCTTACCATGCGTTTAGATTTTGGATATTGGACCATACTAGGTAAATGTCCAATTTAAATTTTTTAAATTTTAAATTTTTTAAGTTTTTAAGTTTTTAAGTTTAAGTTCTTAGACCAAATTCATTCTGTGATAGAAACCGATGTTGTGTCATCATTTTAATCACAATCCAAATTCAGAGCTGTATTAAGCTTGAATGTTGTGTCCATACTTGCCCCAACTGTTCAGAACTTTAATTTTGGACCCAGAATTGGACCAACTTGAAAACTGGGCCCATAATCAAAAATTTAAGTACATGTAATGATGTTCAGATTCAGCATATCAAAGAACCCCAATAATTCCATTTTTGTTAAAATCAACCTAAGTTTAATTTTAGACCCCATTGGACCTTAGTGCAGACCAATTTGTACAGTTCAGGGTTCGAACTCTGTGGTGCATAAAACTGTGCCCTGCAGAGCATCTGGTTTGCCATTAAAAACTTGTAATGAGTTATCTCCCCATTATTTTTTTACTTTAATTATAATACAACAGTTTTATTCCATTTCTAGGAACTCCTACAGAAAGGTTTGACATGTGAATGTGGCAGACAAATCATAATTCCTCTCTGTAAGTTTACAAATATTTCAAGTTTTTGACAAATTGAACTTTCATCTATAATTAAATCTATTTTTCATCATTAGGATTTGAAATATACTTCTAAAGTCTAAAATTGAGAGTAGAAGAAGGCACTATGTGAAGGAAATGTCTCCTTATTGTTCTCTGTAAACGATTGTTTTATCATTAATACTGTAGATGTTAAAATTGTCAAACCGTTCACAAAACTTTTTGTAGCATGTATCATGTATAAGCTGTGTGCATTAACAATTTGGTTTATTTGAATATTATTTGTGGAAATAATTGAACCTTTAATAATTTACATCCAAAAAGCATAGACAATCTATCATGAAAAACAAAATGAAATGTTTTAACACAAATGCAGTCTCCAGAAAAATACTTCCAGTGTGAGGTATCTTTCCTTAATATAAAATCAATCCCCAAGGGTATTATACAAAATTTCACTCCTGGTATCTTTGTTCAGTTTATTGTACTCATGAAATCAGTTATAAATTGAGGAAATTTACATCCACCAAATAATAATGAATCCACAATAAATAGTATTACTTCAAGAGATTTTCAAATCGTTAATATGTGACCAATGAGACAACAACTCAGGAAAATAATTTCCATTCCAAGTTTTATGTGTATTGGTCAGTCAATTGTAAGAAGTATGAAATATTGATATTTGCATAATATGCTCTCATTAAATTGATTTATCGACAGAAACATGTATGTTTTAACCCCTCAGTATTTGAATGCAGCGACTGATAATTACAAATATTAATATAAATAACATCCATCTGGTTGTAATCCCGACAAACAAGTTTGTTTGCTAATAGAACACATTTCATATCTATTGTAAATAAAATGACAAGGGTTAGAAGTGCAAGCTTTTGTCATAAGAAATAAGACAGTGTAATCTAATACATAATGATGTAATTAAATGGAGTATATTGTGATAAGTGTGTGGTTGTGTTATAAACAAGTTGTTATATAAGTTCCAATGATTTGGACTAAACACTACACAAATACATTTGTATGCGCTCAGGATAAAACGTTAAAAGCTGAAACTTAGATTTTGATGTTTCCTTTGAGTTGTTATCACGTTCTATTACGATTAATCATACCATTCTTTATTATTCAGCACATACAATATACTTTCACAGTTGTTCTTTAGTATCAGTATTGTATCTACTACTCAGGTAATGACCAAAGAAGAAAACAGAAAGAAAGAAGAGATCAGTATCAACTAGGACAAAATATCTTCTTCCTTCATCAACAACTCAATCTTAAGTCACTATTCATTATTGGCGAGACAGAATTCATTCGAGATGTAAAGATGATGGATGATGGTAGACTGGTGTTCTGTTTACCTGAGGAAAAGAGACTAATGATATGTAACACTGATGGATCACAGATAGACAGTATATATGTACAGGGAATACCATGGTCTGTAACTGCAGTCAACAACTCTATAGTGGCTGTTACAGTTAAACGGCCGTTCGAATGCTATATAGAGACGTATGACATAAACAATAAACACAAACTTAAATCCATATTAATTCCTGGAATATTTATTGCTATGGGCATTTCAATGATAAACAACAAGTTAGTAGTAGGTGGTGCGAGAGAACTACTGAGTGTTGATTATCAGACAGGAGAGACATGTACAATAACAACAATAGAAGGAGACATGTATCCCTGTGTGTTACATGCTTCTGGTGACAGAATATTCTTCACTGACAGGTCTTTATGGAGCACAGATAAAACACTAAGCTCGTACAATTATATTGATAACAAAATATATAACATGAAATGGCCATCACATTCAACCTCTATAACTTCTCTACAAGATGGAAGTTTGTATTTGGGCTGTATTGATGGTTTAATACATCATGTATCAAAAGATCTTAAACATAGGGAAAAAGTCAGAGTAAGCAACAATGAGTGGCTGAAGGGAATTTCTTTTATCAGCTACAACACAAAACAAAATAAGATGGTTGCTCTTAATAATAAAAATATTCTGAGCATCTTTCATGAATATCAGTAAGACCTATGTCAATTTTCCATATGTTGTACTGTTTATTCTGTTTAGAATTGCAATCAGTTAGTAAAGTAAAGTAAAAGAAAATAACACTTCATTATTTTGTTTTGTTTGAGGTGCTTTTAAACAGTAAAATCTAATGTTGGGTAAGAAATGACAATGAAGTTATATACAGATGACAGTAGATATACTGTAAACCAACTTATTTTGGCGGATACTTTATTTCGGGATTTACTTTTTCTAGACCACTTTGCGGCTATTTAATTTCACGATTTTCTAATTTACTTGATGTATTTTAACAAGGAAAGATCAAATTTTTACACATTCGCGACGATTAATATTCGCGTTATTTTTCTACTCGCGAAAGTCGCAAAAATTAATCGCTGACGAAAATAAGTTGGTTTACAGTACTTCAATGGTAAAATCTAGGGTTAGATGAGTATTGACAATTTAGTCTTGACCTTCATATATATTCTGCTTTAAATTGTACATGCTTTATAGGTAGGGACATGTGTTAATACTTTACTTAAGTAATCCAGATAAAAAACACATTTTTCTTACCTTTTAAGTTGACCAACCATTGAAACTTTGGCTGATTCTACATTTCTTATTTGTCCTGCTCTTACACTAAAAACAAAAACACATAGTATATGGTTTAATATGATTCATAAAATGTTTTGTTGATATTTAGTATGAAAACTGTAATATAAAATTCCTCTTTTACATTCTATCAAATAACAGAACTTACATTTTCATTTGCCTAAGACTCATTGTGAGATAAAAATCTTTCAATGTTGACATACATTTGGAATAATTTCTAGATCGAATCTTGATGTTATAAATGCTTATCAATTATATAACGATATCACCACTACTTAAATTCAAATTTATAAGTTTTCTTAATCTTTGTTCAACTAAGGACTCATTTTCATTAAGCCTTGTATGCTATTATATAATTATAAACATGCATTACACAGTGTCAGTTATGAAAACCGAAATTTTACCTTTGAAAATTATGTGTGAAGAATGACATTTATTTTTGAAATTATTTCAAACATTATCCCTACTGTGATATTCATGAACTATACAATCTTTCATATTGGCTTTATACTTGTCACATATAGATCTGAGTATAAAAACTAACCTCCATTCAATAGCATGTTCCAGAGATTTAAACACAGCTGGCCTGCCTCTCAAAAAACTCTGCATACTGGTTAATGCTTCCAAAGCTGTTCCTATAATATAAAATACACTGTTGTAAATATTGAGTCCTGTATATATAGTGATGCTGAATTATTAAATAATTAAATGATTGTAAATAAGTAACTTACAACTCATTAAGATGTATTTCCTTTCACCATCATCATCAGTTTTATTGTACTTTTTTTTTTATTCTTGTGAGCAAGTATTTCATTATATGAATGTAACTGTTACATGTGCACATTTGTAAATTTATTGTCAATACTTTTATTTTTCAATTACACAGAAATTGTATAAAAAGTTTAATTATATTTTATCAAATGATATCCTCCCAACATGTCCAAAGAGAATTATTGTCATATACATGAATTTTACTTTTGTAGATTGCTTTTTTGGAAATATGAACCATCTATGTTATATAGATATAGGAAGATGTGGTATGAGTGCCAATGAGACAATTCTCCATCCAAATAACAATTTATAAAAGTAAACCAATATATGTCAAGGTACAGCCAACTCATTGATACAGAGTTAAAAATTAATCAACCATATCAATTTTTGAAATCAAATGATAATAACTTGATGAAAGTTTGAAAAAGATGATGTTACATGTTTAGTGTGTATTTATCAATGCAAAATTTAATAATATCTAAGTTGAGGTTATAAGGCAAAGAGAATACAAAAGAGGTTATAATAGCTCTCTGTATATGATATACTTTATTTATTATTATCATATAAGTGTATTACATATGTATGTAGATAGCTGCACAAAAATTGTTTTCTATCCAATAAATGTTGTCAAAATATACACAGAAAAATAGAGATTTTTAAATAAGTATTTGTTGAAATTATTTTTACATTTGAAAATTGTTTGCAGTTTGTCATTGTCTAATTTTGTTTTACCGTAGTTAAATAAAAATATTCAGAACAAGATTTTGTAATAACAATTAATATTAGCCTAAATTGATATTGGAATCGGGTGTCTGAAAGCTGTGTTTACTGCTATAGAACCTCCCATACTTCTTACCTTCAACTACATCAATGACAATCAGACCAATTAATGATGGAATCAGGTGTCTGAAGGCTGTGTTTACTCCTATAGAACCTCCCATACTTCTTACCTTCAACAACATCAATGACTATTAGACCAATTAAGGATGGAATCAGGTGTCTGAAGGCTGTGTTTACTGCTATAGAACCTCCCATACTTCTTATCTTCAACAACATCAATGACAATCAGACCAATTAAAGATGGAATCAGGTGTTTGAAGGCTGTGTTTACTGCTATAGAACCTCCCATACTTCATACCTTCAACAACATCAATGACAATCAGACCAATTAAGGATGGAATCAGGTGTCTGAAGGCTGTGTTTACTGCTATAGAACCTCCCATACTTCTTACCTTCAACAACATCAATGACAATTAGACCAATTAAAGATGGAATCAGGTGTCTGAAGGCTGTGTTTACTGCTATAGAACCTCCCATACTTCTTACCTTCAACAACATCAATGACAAGAAGACCAATTAAAGATGGAATCAGGTGTCTGAAGGCTGTGTTAACTGCTATAGAACCTCCAATACTTCCTACCTTCAACAACATCAATGACAATCAGACCAATTAAGGATGGAATCAGGTGTCTGAAGGCTGTGTTTACTGCTATAGAACCTCCCATACTTCTTACCTTCAACAACATCAATGACAATCAGACCAATTAAAGATGGAATCAGGTGTCTGAAGGCTGTGTTTACTGCTATAGAACCTCCCATACTTCTTACCTTCAACAACATCAATGACAATCAGACCAATTAAGGATGGAATCAGGTGTCTGAAGGCTGTGTTTACTGCTATAGAACCTCCCATACTTCTTACCTTCAACAACATCAATGACAATCAGACCAATTAAGGATGGAATCAGGTGTCTGAAGGCTGTGTTTACTGCTATAGAACCTCCCATACTTCTTACCTTCAACAACATCAATGACAATTAGACCAATTAAAGATGGAATCAGGTGTCTGAAGGCTGTGTTTACTGCTATAGAACCTCCCATACTTCTTACCTTCAACAACATCAATGACAATAAGACCAATTAAAGATGGAATCAGGTGTCTGAAGGCTGTGTTTACTGCTATAGAACCTCTCAGACTTCTTACCTTCAACAACATCAATGACAATTAGACCAATTAAGGATGGAATCAGGTGTCTGAAGGCTGTGTTTACTGCTATAGAACCTCCCATACTTCTTACCTTCAACAACATCAATGACAATCAGATCAATTAAGGATGGAATCAGGTGTCTGAAGGCTGTGTTTACTGCTATAGAACCTCCCATACTTCTTACCTTCAACAACATCAATGACAATCAGACCAATTAAAGATGGAATCAGGTGTCTGAAGGCTGTGTTTACTGCTATAGAACCTCCCATACTTCTTACCTTCAACAACATCAATGACAATCAGACCAATTAAGGATGGAATCAGGTGTCTGAAGGCTGTGTTTACTGCTATAGAACCTCCCATACTTCTTACCTTCAACAACATCAATGACAATTAGACCAATTAAAGATGGAATCAGGTGTCTGAAGGCTGTGTTTACTGCTATAGAACCTCCCATACTTCTTACCTTCAACAACATCAATGACAATTGGACCAATTAAAGATGGAATCAGGTGTCTGAAGGCTGTGTTTACTGCTATAGAACCTCCCATACTTCTTACCTTCAACAACATCAATGACAATCAGACCAATTAAGGATGGAATCAGGTGTCTGAAGGCTGTGTTTACTGCTATAGAACCTCCCATACTTCTTACCTTCAACAACATCAATTGACAATCCGACCATTTAAGGATGGAATCAGGTGTCTGAAGGCTGTGTTTACTGCTATAGAACCTCTCATACTTCTTACCTTCAACAACATCAATGACAATCAGACCAATTAAGGATGGAATCAGGTGTCTGAAGGCTGTGTTTACTGCTATAGAACCTCCCATACTTCTTACCTTCAACAACATCAATGACATTCAGACCAATTAAGGATGGAATCAGGTGTCTGAAGGCTGTGTTTACTGCTATAGAACCTCCCATACTTCTTACCTTCAACAACATCAATGACAATCAGACCAATTAAGGATGGAATCAGGTGTCTGAAGTCTGTGTTTACTGCTATAGAACCTCCCATACTTCTTACCTTCAACAACATCAATGACAATCAGACCAATTAAGGATGGAATCAGGTGTCTGAAGGCTGTGTTTACTGCTATAGAAACTCCCATACTTCTTACCTTCAACAACATCAATGACAATCAGACCAATTAAAGATGGAATCAGGTGTCTGAAGGCTGTGTTTACTGCTATAGAACCTCTCAGACTTCTTACCTTCAACAACATCAATGACAATTAGACCAATTAAGGATGGAATCAGGTGTCTGAAGGCTGTGTTTACTGCTATAGAACCTCCCATACTTCTTATCTTCAACAACATCAATGACAATCAGACCAATTAAGGATGGAATCATGTGTCTGAAGGCTGTGTTTACTGCTATAGAACCTCCCATACTTCTTACCTTCAACAACATCAATGACAATTGGACCAATTAAAGATGGAATCAGGTGTCTGAAGGCTGTGTTTACTGCTATAGAACCTCCCATACTTCTTACCTTCAACAACATCAATGACAATTAGACCAATTAAGGATGGAATCAGGTGTCTGAAGGCTGTGTTTACTGCTATAGAACCTCCCATACTTCTTACCTTCAACAACATCAATGACAATCAGACCAATTAAGGATGGAATCAGGTGTCTGAAGGCTGTGTTTACTGCTATAGAACCTCCCATACTTCTTACCTTCAACAACATCAATGACAATTAGACCAATTAAAGATGGAATCAGGTGTCTGAAGGCTGTGTTTACTGCTATAGAACCTCCCATACTTCTTACCTTCAACAACATCAATGACAATAAGACCAATTAAAGATGGAATCAGGTGTCTGAAGGCTGTGTTTAATGCTATAGAACCTCCCATACTTCTTACCTTCAACAACATCAATGACAAACAGACCAATTAAGGATGGAATCAGGTGTCTGGAGGCTGTGTTTACTGCTATAGAACCTCCCATACTTCTTACCTTCAACAACATCAATGACAATCAGACCAATTAAGGATGGAATCAGGTGTCTGAAGGCTGTGTTTACTGCTATAGAACCTCCCATACTTCTTACCTTCAACAACATCAATGACAATCAGACCAATTAAGGATGGAATCAGGTGTCTGAAGGCTGTGTTTACTGCTATAGAACCTCCCATACTTCTTACCTTCAACAACATCAATTGACAATCAGACCATTTAAGGATGGAATCAGGTGTCTGAAGGCTGTGTTTACTGCTATAGAACCTCTCAGACTTCTTACCTTCAACAACATCAATGACAATCAGACCAATTAAGGATGGAATCAGGTGTCTGAAGGCTGTGTTTACTGCTATAGAACCTCCCATTCTTCTTACCTTCAACAACATCAATGACAATCAGACCAATTAAGGATGGAATCAGGTGTCTGAAGGCTGTGTTTACTGCTATCGAACCTCCCATACTTCTTACCTTCAACAACATCAATGACAAGCAGACCAATTAAGGATGGAATCAGGTGTCTGAAGGCTGTGTTTACTGCTATAGAACCTCCCATACTTCTTACCTTCAACAACATCAATGACAATCAGACCAATTAAGGATGGAATCAGGTGTCTGAAGGCTGTGTTTATTGCTATAGAACCTCCCATACTTCTTACCTTCAACAACATCAATGACAATCAGACCAATTAAGGATGGAATCAGGTGTCTGAAGGCTGTGTTTACTGCTATAGAACCTCCCATACTTCTTACCTTCAACAACATCAATGACAATCAGACCAATTAAGGATGGAATCAGATGTCTGAAGGCTGTGTTTACTGCTATAGAAACTCCCATACTTCTTACCTTCAACAACATCAATGACAATCAGACCAATTAAAGATGGAATCAGGTGTCTGAAGGCTGTGTTTACTGCTATAGAACCTCTCAGACTTCTTACCTTCAACAACATCAATGACAATTAGACCAATTAAGGATGGAATCAGGTGTCTGAAGGCTGTGTTTACTGCTATAGAACCTCCCATACTTCTTACCTTCAACAACATCAATGACAATCAGATCAATTAAGGATGGAATCAGGTGTCTGAAGGCTGTGTTTACTGCTATAGAACCTCCCATACTTCTTACCTTCAACAACATCAATGACAATCAGACCAATTAAAGATGGAATCAGGTGTCTGAAGGCTGTGTTTACTGCTATAGAACCTCCCATACTTCTTACCTTCAACAACATCAATGACAATCAGACCAATTAAGGATGGAATCAGGTGTCTGAAGGCTGTGTTTACTGCTATAGAACCTCCCATACTTCTTACCTTCAACAACATCAATGACAATTAGACCAATTAAAGATGGAATCAGGTGTCTGAAGGCTGTGTTTACTGCTATAGAACCTCCCATACTTCTTACCTTCAACAACATCAATGACAATAAGACCAATTAAAGATGGAATCAGGTGTCTGAAGGCTGTGTTTACTGCTATAGAACCTCCCATACTTCTTACCTTCAACAACATCAATGACAATTAGACCAATTAAGGATGGAATCAGGTGTCTGAAGGCTGTGTTTACTGCTATAGAACCTCCCATACTTCTTACCTTCAACAACATCAATGACAATCAGACCAATTAAGGATGGAATCAGGTGTCTGAAGGCTGTGTTTACTGCTATAGAACCTCCCATACTTCTTACCTTCAACAACATCAATGACAATTAGACCAATTAAAGATGGAATCAGGTGTCTGAAGGCTGTGTTTACTGCTATAGAACCTCCCATACTTCTTACCTTCAACAACATCAATGACAATAAGACCAATTAAAGATGGAATCAGGTGTCTGAAGGCTGTGTTTACTGCTATAGAACCTCCCATACTTCTTACCTTCAACAACATCAATGACAATCAGACCAATTAAGGATGGAATCAGGTGTCTGAAGGCTGTGTTTACTGCTATAGAACCTCCCATACTTCTTACCTTCAACAACATCAATGACAATAAGACCAATTAATGATGGAATTAGGTGTCTGAAGGCTGTGTTTACTGCTATAGAACCTCCCATACTTCTTACCTTCAACAACATCGATGACAATCAGACCAATTAAAGATGGAATCAGGTGTCTGAAGGCTGTGTTTACTGCTATAGAACCTCCCATACTGTCAATAGATAGTTAAAACTGTCCAAGTCAAATATTTTCTGAATATCAAAAAAAATCACTGCATATTTTGGCAATGATTTTCATTTTGATAAGCTTATTAGTTATTTCTTAGATACTGTTTTCTATTCTGTGGAGCTTGTGGGTACAAAAATTTCAGCGAAAATTTAACATTTGTTCTTTTTTTATTACAAATTTTATTTATTACACTATTAGTCATTGCTTTAAGACATGGTACACAAATCAACCAAAAAATTGATTCAGTTTGGACCCAAATTGAAAAAACTTCAAATTATCTCCCTTTGGTGCAAAAATACCATTTTTTAGCATTATAATTGAAATATCTTTTTGAACTCATCGGTTACCCATATTTTTTATTATTGTTTTCAAATGAGCTGTACATAAACTTAATAATTCAAAAATTCATGCGATTTCTGTAATTTAGTTCTTTTTTTATTTCTATATTATCTCTATTTTATCTATTAGTTCAACAGAAAAAAAGACATTAACAACAAGAATGTGTCCAAAGTACACTAATGCCCCACTCGCACTATCATTTTCCATGTTCAATGGACCATGAAATTGGATAAAAAATATAATAAGGCATTATAATTAGAAAGATAATATCATAAGGAACATGTGTACTAAGTTTCAAGTTGATTGGACTTCAACTTCATCAACAACTACCTTGACCAAAAACTTTAACCTGAAACATGCACTTTCATTTTCTATGTTCAGTGGACCGTAAAATTGGGGTCAAAAGTTTAATTTGGTTTAAAAATTAGAAAGATCATATCATCAGCAACATGTGTACTAAGTTTCAAGTTGATTGGACTTCAACTTCATCAAAAACTACCTTGACCAAAAACTTTAACCTGAAGCGGGACAGACGGACGAACGAACAGACAGACGGACGAATGAACAGACAGACGGACGAACGGACACACAGACCAGAAAACATAATGCCCCTCTACTATCATAGGTGGGGCATAAAAATGCATGCTTCTTTCGAGGGCAAATTGTTAGCTTAAATGAACGGTGACACCATTTTATTTATTTCATTTTTCTATTAAGTTTATGATAAAGTTCCTTTATTGAAAAAAAGAGCAAAATCCTATACTAGAAAAAACAAGAATGTGTCCACAGTACACGGATGCCCCACTCACACTATCATTTTCTATGTTTAGTGGACAGTGAAATTGGAATAAACTCTCTAATTTGGCATTAAAATTAGAATGATCTTATCAAAGGGAACATGTACACTAAGTTTCAAGTTGATTGGACTTCTACTTTATCAAAAACTACCTTGACCAAAAACTTTAACCTGAAATTTGCACTATCATTTTCTATGTTCAGTGAACCGAAAAATAGTTTTTGATGAAGTTGAAGTCCAATCAACTTGAAACTTAGTATACATGTGCCCTATGATATGATCTTTCTAATCTAAATGCCAAATAAGAGTTTTGACCCCAATTTTACGGTTCACTGAACATAGTAAATGATAGTGCAAATTTCAGGTTAAAGTTTTTGAAAAAGTTATACAGAGTTGAAATAAGGGGTTTAGGACTTGTAAGTTTCGAAAATGAAATAGATATCCTCTCCAAAAAAAATCAATCAATGGTGAAGTCCATATGCTTTATCAGTAGAAAACCCTTTTGTTGATTATGATCAATAAACAAAAAAAAAAGAAAATGCAAATTAGCATTATATCGCTAAGACTGTGATAAAGTTTCAATAAATAAATAATTTAATAACAATTGTTGTGACAGCATTGATATTAAAAAAAATATGATATCTATGTACAAACCTGTGTCCTACCAGTATAATAGGTGGTGGATCTTCTCCATATAAAGCCTTCACTATATTGCCAACATCACTGAAAAAAATTAATCATCAAATCAAAAATTAAATTTTTAACTCATAATCCTTTTTTTTATTCTTAAAAAACATACCAGTAGGTATAAAAAAAACATTTATTCTATTCAGTGTCTCGGTGATCAAAGGATTAAATTAAGAAACAAAACTGATAACATTACAGTAGATTTCAGTTATTTGCATAGCCTATTTGTCAGACAAAATTATGCAATAAAGCGGAGTATGCTTATATCCGAAATGCCAAATGACAGAGTAAAATAACATCGATAGAACAGATCAGGAAATCCCTGAAGAAAGATGAACGTCTGTAATCCACATACAACATACTGAATGTTGATTTATTCTAATAAAAAATATTTGTCTAGTGTCATATGTGTTATGTTATTTTGTTTCTTTTAATAAAGATTATAAACAAATTTTGTTTTAGTTTATTTGCGTTCCAACTTTCCTTTACCTGGGATACGAAAATAAACTGTTCTAAAAATAGATTTGTTTCTATGACCCAATATGTACACTGTACATTGCTATGCTCTGATTAAAATAAGCTTTTAAACAATACTTTTTATTTTTAGTTTATAATTATTTTAAAAGTAGATGTGTAATGAATTGCTTTTGATATGCAGTTGGACAGTGAAGTAACACCTCGTTAGTTTCGTATATATATGCAAAGCAGTAATTTTATTCTTAAAAAAACATACCAGTAGGTATCAAAAAACATTTATTCAGTGTCTCAGTGATCAAAGGATTAAATTAAGAAACAAAACTGATAACATTACATGTACCATTTATGTGCAAATTAATGATTACAATGCTGATTAAGATCCCTGAAGTTTATTTTCAACTGGTCTAGAATACCATTATAAACCAAAATTTGACATATGCACTAGTCTTTTGTTGAATACTGTTTACTGGCCTCTTAATTTATTTGTTTTCTGTGATCTAATGGTACTGAACTGACCTAAAGTGGTTTTGGGCTCAACCCCCAACCCAGGGTTTTACTAAAGACTTGAAAATAAATATTTGCCTCACAGTAAATGACATGACAGTGTTCACCATAATGGAGTAACAAATTTTTATGAACTGTAAAAAAATCTGTGCAAATTTTGTTAAATTCTGTAAAACTGTTTTTTAGGAGATGCTTATTTACAAAATGTGACATAAAAAACGAAACAAATCAAATCAACAGTTACATTAATTCCAGTGTATAAGTACAGCTTGGTACTGTTATGTGAAAAAACAAAATGAATCCACTAAGAAATGTCAGAAGTTTTCTCTGGCATCCTTGCTTCTTCTTCCACTAAAAACTGACTGTCACCAAATATCACAATAGAGCTGAAAGTTGCATTAAACACCAATCAATCAATTAATATAAGATAAGTACTACATACCTAGACATTGTTTCAGAACTAAGATCTCCATCATCTGTTGTAACTGAGTCTCCTGTAACAGACATGTGACACGGTTATATGTAGGGGTCAATAAAAACATTCAACACAGAAATATCTCAAATACTCTACTTAAATATCAAACAAGAATGTGTCCCAATTTCACAGATACTCCATCCTCGCTATCATTTTTTATGTTCAATGGACTGTGAAAATGGGATAAAATCTCTAATTTGGCATTAAAATTAGAAAGATCATAGCATAGGGAACATATTTATTAAGTTTCAAGTTGATCGGACTTGAACTTCATCAAAAACTTACACTAAAACTTTAACCTGAAACCTGACCGACGGACAAACAGATGTACAGACGATCAAACGGTCAGACGGTCTGACAAACACACAGACCAGAAAACATAATGCCCATAAATGGGGCACAAAAAAGAAATTGAATGTCTGCATTATTTAAGAGATAATTGTATTGTATTTGAAGCTTTGCGGATGTCCATCAGTAATTTTACTGTTGCAAATTTAGTTTACCTGGCAACGTGGAGTGGAGACAAGTAAACGGGTTTTTGCGACAGTAAAACTACCGATGGACGTCCGTAAAGCTTCAAATACAATACAGTTACAAATGTATCTCTTTTCTAATGCAAAACAACTTCATAATTAATTTCAATCATTTTTTCAGTGTCAAATTTGTATTTAAGAAAATTCTTCTTTGGTCCCTAAACTAGGTGACATCATAAGTATGCTTCCGGCGTCAAAAGTTTTCTGGCTTCTTGAACGCTTCAAAAAAGATTTAAGGTGCAACATGTGAGTTTTTTTGGCTTATTATTGTACGAATTACATGTCAATACATTCTGCAATTCAAAATGTCGGCTTCCTTAGTTACAGACAAGGAGATAGAGAATTTTACGCTTATTATCAACCAATCAGAAACATTGATACAAAATAATTGCATTAGAATTAGACATGTCTATCATATCTATAGGAATGATTATATCTTGGTCATTTGTAAGTATCCTTTTACTCCTAAAACTCACTAGATCAGAAAACTGACATTTTACGATGTAATCAATTTACATTTATTAAAGCAAGACTGTCATGACATGAGACAGGCCTGACAATGTAGAAAATAAGAAAGTCATAGGCTCATACAAACTCAATCAGATATTAATGGTCTACCATGTTCAGAATACAAATGGAAAATGATCGAAAAGTAAATAAATCAAAGCCTGAAAGGCTGTAAAAGCAATTGCTGCCATGTTTATGTTTTGGGGACTTTTTTTTCATCCACATATATTTAAGAATTAAACATGACAGGAGTGTTTTCTAGTGAGAATTAAGAAGGTTTTAACTTTATATCAATTAAAGACTTTAGCAGAAAGTCATTTTTAATATGTTTTATATTTCACAAGGAGACGTTTACCAGGCTAAAGTTGGGGTCAAATATACATGTGCTGAAACATATAACTCCAAGAGAAATTATTATGGATTATCCCCTAGTAGTGTTTGTAACTGGACAATAATTTCCTTTATTGATTTAATTTTCATAATTAATTTAAATTTAACACTTCAGTTAAAACATTTCAACTTTCCAGACGCAAATGTTAAAAAAAGGGAAAGAAACAAAATATTTTACAAGGCATAAACAGAGACATATATACACAGAGATTGGCAACTCCGTGAAATCCCGTTAACGATCGCGGCCCAGAATGAGATTCTCGTCGATAAAATTTAGAACATGTGTATATATGTCTCTGGCATAAACATGTAAAAAATAAATATATATTTCAGCTGACTAAAAATATTTTCATAATGTTACTCTGTCATTATTTCTTAAAAACTAAGTCCCAAACATTATTGCTCAGTTGATATGTGTCATCCTCATGGGGTACGAGATAACTATAATTATCGTGCAATCCCGAAAAGAGGGGCCATCACAGACAAACATGACATTAAATCGTCATTATACGAACAAGAACAAACAGCTCTAAGTTGCTTTGATATTTATCCAATTTTCAGGAAACATTGTGAAAATGATCTTCAATATTTCGAATTCATGTGAAATAAAATTGCAAACACGGTGGACCGTAGAGGGTCAATAAACGAAGTAGACTCGTTCATTGGAAAGACTAGGATAATGGTTTCATCATTTGTCATGCATACCCAGTTTTGAATATGATATCCAAAAAGGATGTACTTTTTTTAATCTATGAAACTAGAAAATTCCAAATTGTAAATATCTCTTCATCTGGACTTGGCATCTATCACGTTTGGACGGGTCCATTTCATTAGTAAGGTGATCGATAAATCTTACGGAGTTATGGCAAAAAAGGAAAACAAACTTATTGTTGTGTGTTTTTAACAAGGGTTTCGTTCCTCTAAATTATTTGCGCAAACAAATCAACAAAATAGGTCAGTTAACTTTGTCTATTTTTAGATTACAGGTAATCATTTGACACTACGTATAACCTGATAACCTTGTCGAGAAGACCGCGGGACCGGCAACGTATCGGAAGTCATTTTGTATCTAAGGTCGACGTCACAGGCGACGTCTCCTTATCTCTTAGTAACTAGTAAACGTCAAACTACAAAGCTGTTGTGTATTTTATCAGAGTTATATTATAAGATATCGTCCCCACATTTATGGTGCCGTGACTAAAGGAGCTACTAAAGCTGAAATCTAGAAGAACGGGCAATTGTTGTGCCGTTACCAGACTTTTACGAAAATTTGCCGACGCAAAAGAAAGTTGTGAATTCGACCGAGAGGAGCTGTTAGTCACATACGAAAATCTACAACAGAAGAAGAAGTTACTCGACACACTGAATGAACAAATTGAGAACGCATCGGAAACAGAGGATATAGAAACGGAAATCGTAGACACAGATGAGTATACTACAAATTTTGTTATTAAACTGAGACATTTTAAGATATTCATAGATAAAACATCACAACCTATTTCCAATCAACCATCACATTCGTCTTATCAAGTTCTAAATGTAGACAGTCCACCGTTCATCCCTACTAGTTCACCTGAAATAGTACAGACAAGTTATGTCGCCCCGTCATTGCCACAGTCAAATGATGTTCGAATTTTAACAGAGACAAGCCAAATTGCCACATCAATTCCCACGTCAAGCTATGCTGTCCCGTCCGCTATATCCAGCAATCAACGTTTGCCAAAATTAACTTTACCTTCATTTAATGGCAATATATTAGAATGGCCAAGCTTTTGGGATTCGTACGAATCAGCAGTTCATTACAACCCGACATTAACAGATGTTCAAAAGTTTAATTATTTGAAGGCCCAATTAGAAAACGAAGCCGCTCAGACAATTGCCGGATTTTCTCTAACTAACGCTAACTATGCCGAAGCCGTTAATGTTCTGATAGACAGATTTGGACAGACTCATAAAATAACACAAGCACATCTACAAACACTGCTTGATATTACGCCACCCCGAAATGATCTCATAAGCTTGAGATTTTTTTACGACAAAATGGAGAGTTTAGTTAGAGGACTTGAATCGCTAGGACAGACACAGGACTCATACGGTAATTTATTAGTTCTGATTATAATCAACAAACTGCCCGGAGAAATCAGAAAGCATCTCGCGCGGGAGCATGGTACGACAAATTGGTTTTTACGAGATCTTCGAAGAAGTATAAATAAAGAGATACAAATCATGGAAGCCGGACAAGTTACACAGACAGAAAGTGGTATTTCGTATTCTACTCTTTTCGCTGGTGCTAACTCACAAAGAAAACACAACGCAAGTACTGGAAATGTTAATCAGCATTTAACAGAAAAGCCGTGCATTTTCTGCAAAGATATTCATTCGCCTGCCAACTGCCAGAAAGTACGCGATTTAGATGAACGCATCGCTATTGTTAAACGTAACAATTTATGCTTCAACTGCCTCGGTACACATCAAATAAAAGAATGCAAATCGAAAAGCTCATGTCGTAACTGTGGTAAACGACACCACACTAGTCTATGTAATGAAGTTGGACAAACCGCGAACCCCGACCAGAGAAGTGAAAACCGTTTCACTGACACGAAAGATTCCGCTCACAGTTGTACGAATGAAAGTACGACATCTACACCGACTGTAGTTAATCTTGTGAAGGATACCAACTAAAAGAAGACTCAACAATATTACACTCGTCAGCACAAACTCACTCAAAAGTATTGTTGAAAACTGCCGTGGCCCCCGTTTGGTCAGATCATAATTGCACAGATACGAATATTTTGTTTGATGAAGGCGCTCAAAGGTCTTTTGTAACGGAGAGTCTTGCGCGAAAATTAAACCTGCAGAGAGAAGGAGCCGAAAAGATTCAACTCTCATCATTTGGAGAAACCAACACTAATGCTAGGCGACTCGATAAAGCCACAGTTTATGTTGAAACTGAAACTGGACATAAAATACCTATACATGCATTAATCGTTCCAATGATAGCTACGCCGTTACAGAACCACATTCGTTACATTGACAGGAATAATAACTATTTGAAAGGACTAAAGCTTGCACATCCAGTTACGCAACAGGATTCATTCGAAATTTCAATATTAATTGGAGCCGATTTTTATTGGGAAATAATTGAAGATAAAGTTGTACGCGGAAACGGACCCACCGCAGTCAAATCTAAATTAGGGTACTTACTTTCTGGACCGTTAGAAAAACCACACTTATCAACAGCGTCAAGCATTTTCAATGTTCTTATTTCACATAAATCAGAGGAACACGACTTAGAAGTGTTTAGGAAGATTGAAGCTACAGGAATAGAATCTCCAGGAGTACACGGAAAAGAGAGCTATATAGAATTTCGCGACGACAAAGATTATGCAAAGTTACCATGGAAACACAACAACGATTAAATAGAACATTAAATATTTTTATGGACTTTCGGAGTTAAGTATGATCGAGCATATTTTGTTTGAAAATGTGTTACACAATTATGATGGACTGTTAATGGTATGCGATTTTGTTTTATGAACTACGTTAGTTCATCTGTGAAATTCAAAGAACTGTGATTTTTTTATTTTGAGAGACTTTAATCATAATTCAATGTAATTCATTTATTGTATTTCAATTTTCTTTTCTACGTAAAGTAATTTTTTTGAGGCCCCGAGAATGTCGAGAAGACCGCGGGACCGGCAACGTATCGGAAGTCATTTTGTATCTAAGGTCGACGTCACACGGCGACGTCTCCTTATCTCTTAGTAACTAGTAAACGTCAAACTACAAAGCTGTTGTGTATTTTATCAGAGTTATATTATAAGATATCGTCCCCACAAACCTGTGTAGTGATTTTGATTTTACGATAAATTTATGAATGAACTACAATTTTATGAATGAACAAGAGCACCTGACCTCTTTCTTAAAAGAACACCAATTAAACATATAAAACCGTATATTATAAGAGATAATTCAGTCAAATTTTCAATACTAAATCAACAACTGAAATGATTCCATATTTTGTTGAAACATCGAACGGAAAACGGAATCGCAAGTATAAAAATGCATTTTTTTCACTCGGACGTCTATGTTTTTTGATAGTCAAACGGTTGTCCCCCTAAATACAAAAATACATCTACAAGAACGTATGCTGAAACTTCTTAAATCCACTAACGTTTTTCAAAAGTTTCAAGCTATGTATTGCATTAGAAAACATACACAGGTGTTTAAGAATGACAGACCAGGAGCCTGTTTAACAAAATACTATGGCTTGATCTGGGCAGAGTCTCTGATCTGGGTCACAAAGATGGCCATACGCGACGGCATGAAAGCAATTGCTTTAAAAACCAACAAGAAGCATGAATACAAAATCGATTTTGACCAAATGATTATTATACATGTTATAATAGACTTTGTATTTGCAATGAGCAACACAACAAGTACCTAAAGTAGAGCAGGATTTATTTACCATTCCAAAACACTTGAGGTCACTTCTTTTATTTTTATGAGATTTTTGTTGATCAAACTTAAGTTATCTATAAGTGTTTTGTAGAATGTTATTTTACATGTTTGACTTTCAAATGTTTTTTTCTTCTTCATTTTTTTACATAGTGATGTGGATTTTTTTGTTGACTTATTATTCTTTATAGACCCTTTGATATTTACTGCCTCTTTTTTTCTTTATGAAGATGTCAAAAGTAAGAACACACGTTAAAATACAAAAGTAACTAAAACTCTCTATCAAAATCACCAACAGTTATATTGGAACAAAAATTAAAAAGGCAAATGAACAGCTGATCCTCCTACACTGGAGTAACAACTCACCGTGACCTCTCAAATCTACAGCAGCACATCGGCACGTCACTAAATGTGATATATTACTCTGAAATGAAAAAAAGAGAGTTCCTGCTATGATTGTAAAACTTTAAAACAATTCTTATATTATAAAGACAAGAGACACCACCATTGCATTCAATTTAACATAGTATTTAAACAGATTGATTGGTTGATTATTTTACAGTAGAAACAGTTTAACAGAATAAATTACATTTAAATAACAAAGCTACTTCTTGCCATTGTTATATTATAGTTTGTTTCTGTGTGTGTTACATTTTAATGTTGTGTTTCTGTTTTGTCGTAGTTCTCTTATATTTGATACTTTTCTTTCAGTTTTATTTTGTAACCCAGATTTGTTTTTTCTCTATCGATTTATGAAATTCGAACAGTGGTATACTACTATTGCCTTTATTAGCCATATTTGTTTTTATTTTTTTTAAATTAATTTTTAATTTAGCAAACTGCAATTACTTTATACTTACTGAGACCAAGGCCCATGATAAGGCTGAGAAACCTCCTCCATGAAGAAAAAGTAGTACTGGTCCTTCCTTACCACATTCATACACTCTGAAAGTCTGTTATAAAGCTAAGGAAAATTCTATCATAGTTTTGAAATGTTTTCATTTGAGGTGGTACCTAACACTACAGGGAGATAACTCTGTAAAATCAACTTAACGTTTTAATTATTTTGTGTTGTTAAGGGAATATTAAGCTTCTCAATGATCAAAATTAGTGTTTGTCAAATTGCTATATAGAATAGAATAGAATAGAATATTTTTATTTTCCAAATTAGGGCCCCAGGAGGGCACATGATACAGACAATATTATTATAAACATTAACATATGCAATACACACATAATAAAAGATATATAACAGTGTTATAAAAATAATAAAATAAAATAATATACCACAGAAAATTCACTCAACAAAATAGTAGCAATGTATTATTATTCAATGAATACTATGTTGAAATTGACTCAAGTGCACCCGGTAAGTGTATCTTCACTTTAAAAAGACAAACATGAGGCATTAGTAGTTTGTGCGGAGAAATTTCAATATAAAAAAAAAAAAAAATACAATACAAAAAGAACCCAATAAAAAACAAAGCAATTAAGCACTCCCACATTTGACTATGAGGTATACTGCAAAAAAACAAAGTATATTTAATAAAGGATATTTAATATGACTTATCTGCAGAAAGCACCAAGAGTCGGTGCTTAAAGGGAGTCCCTACTTGTACTTTATGCAGATGAGTCAAGCTCCTTAATTATTGAAAATATATTTTTAAAGCATATTTTTAAGATTATAGATTCTGTGTCCAGCCAGCAAAGATCATCAAGGGACGGTGCCAAAGAATTTGAAATTCTTCTTATGATCTGTGCAGGCTTAACAGGGTATCCAAATTCATATTAAAGAGTTAAAGTGAATTAGTTATTGCAGATTAAGTTGTACTTTAATTCTTAGTATCTTCTATATATTTGTAAAATGCAAATAGTACATTGGGATCCTCATTATTCATTATCCAAATTAATTTGTTATCAATATTTAAATTTTGAAAGTTTGGACATGATTTTAATATATTTTGCATCAATTCCTCTCTTTTTAATAAATGAGTATCACATTTAAATAAAAAATGAACTTCATCCTCAACCTCACCTGAGGTGCACCTGAGACAAATTCGGTTTTGTCGAAGAGTACCCTGGTATCTACCAAATTCAATTTGCAATTTGTGAGCAGATATTCTTAATAAAGTAATACATTTCCTTTGCTCAAAATGTCGAATTATTGACAAATAATTTTCAAAACCGAAGTTGCACTTGAATGTTACATAAGTTCGTAGTTTACCATCTTTATGTATATTTAGCTGTTTTTTCCACAATGCAGTATAGTATCCCTTAACTATCTGGCCACAGTGTAGTTTAAATGTTGAATATTTTTCAAGAATATGTTTTTCTATGCCTGACATTTTTTCCCTTAAAATATAAATTGATTCATACCAAGAGGTTTTTTTTGTTTCAAATAGCTTTTTAGAACAATTATATGCAGCTTTTAACAAGGGAAATGATGAGCCAATATTTTCTAAACGATGCCAATATCCTAAAACATGTTTGACTATATCATAGTGAAGTGGAAAACGGCCTAATTCAGACAAAGCTGCAAAGTTTGTACTCTTCCTATTAATGCCTAAAATATATTTGCAGAATTTAATATGAAGTTTTTCACAAAGTATCCTTGAGTAAATTGTATCCACTGTTATGTGTTCTTTTTTTAAACGTGCAGTAAAGGGATTGAAATATCCCCAAATTTATAATTATATAAGCAGTGTAATATTTCTGGCAAAATGGTTGGTTCAAATTTTTTGAAATTTTTATATTTTTGTCAAAGGGTCAAAGTAAATACAGTACACACAGAGAGGATGTAATCTCATACTCCCAACACAGATTCTGGTGTAACACAGTGTCACACTGTGAAACACAGATTTCCCCTCCCAAAAAACACCAAGTAATTACTCCCATCTGGGAGGGTTTTATGACCTGTTGATTGCAGGTAAAAGTAATAAAAATCAATAAAATCATGACTGCATGGTCCTGACAGTGACACGTAATTACATGTCAACTATTCTCTCACTTCTTCTTATTTCAATCATTTCCTATTTAGTTTTATTTCTGAAAGCTACATGTATAAAAAAGGTTATTGAAATGATTAAAAAAAATATATACAAAAAGTATTTTTTAGATTGGAAAATTATTTACATTCTTTAATAATCTCATAATTAAGAATGGCAACTTGATATTTACAATAAGTTGTATTTATAGTCCGTTTAAACATATAGATATTAATATATAATACATGGTTTAAAATAATAGTAACGATACAAAAAAAATGAATATAATAAAATAATGTAGATTAAATTTCATACATATTATATTTATATAATTTATTATTTAAATTTATCAAAATAAAATTGAATAAATTCAATTAAAATATATGTCTTTATTTTCTTTTAATTATTCTCCACTTACAGGTGATATTTTGTTTGTTTTAATTATGTTTCTAAGATATGAAAAATCAACACTGTCAGAACAAATTTTGAATATTTTTAATAAATAAAGTTGTGTAGGATTCTTAAATAAAATCAGATTATAATAAATTTTACAAATCTCACACTTTTCATCATTTTTGTGACTCATTTAATGACAGGAAACATAAGAAATGTCTATTGTAATCAACAACTAGTCAGTCTAGTAGCACACTTCAAAGGTAAACATAGCAATAAAATTCATGGTGTTGGGAGAAACCACACCAAGGTAATAAACAATTAAGGAGTTTTAGGGAGGAATTACTCCAAGTTTCTCCCAATTTCCTCCCAAAATTTGTAGAGTGTTGCTGGAGTTTCCTGGTGTGACACCAAGTTTTTACACAGTGTAGGGAGTATGAGATTACATCCTCTCTGTGTGTACTGTACTTTGTCAATTTTTTATGAAAATTAAATGAGCCAAATTAATTTTAGTGAAAGTGTTGGGTACCACCTTAAGCCAAATTAAGGAGTACATTGGAGAATGAGTAATTATTTCTCTTTCATATTTGGTGGACCAGATAGTACATCAAAATATTTTGTGAGTACAACATGTGAGCACCTTATATTTTTAAGTGATTTCTTAACTGAAAAGAAACAAAAAGAGTAAAGAAACTATCAAAAATTTGTTTTATGTCTTTTTAAATGGCATCTTAGACATGTTAGATAAATCTGTTAAATGATGTTAGGAAAGTAAAAATAAATCAACAGCAAATTGTCTTGTCTGAATAATTTTCCTTCAAAAAGTAGAATCTCCAAGGAATTTAACCCATCAAATAGATGAAATCATAGAACTGATTAAGTTTTGTAATAATTATACATAAAATGTTTATAACTTTCAACATGTTTCACTGTACAACAAAACAATCAAATTCTTAAATACTACAGGGATACATTTCCTTCTACTTTGACATCATGCTCATGTTCAAAATAATGATCCCAGTAAACTGGAGTATAATCTCTTTTCCTCACTATTGGTCTCTTCCCATAGCCTCTGAAAAGAAGTTTTAACATTATAAAATGAAGTATGCTGCTAAAATTCAAATACAGAAAAGGTATATGTCTTTAACTTGTTGGTCTTTACCAGTTAAGTTGGATACAGCTACACTTGGAGAGACTTTCTAGTTCAATTGTAGCCAGGATTCTGTTTCACCAAAAAAAATCATAGTAAAATTTTAACCAATTTGATGCTAACGGTAGACAAAACATTTTTTTTTCTTTCAATTTAGGCATTACATAAATAGTGGCAACTGAGCATTTGCTGAGGGTGAAACAAACATTTTTTTTTCTAAAGGGTCAAAAACAATTTTAAAATTTGTTTTTTTGTTTTTTAAAGAAATCCATAGATGCAATGGGTACATTTCAGTCTGGCAGGTTCCTTGGCCAATGTTTTTATTTGTTGTATTTGTGGTCTTCTTTCCAATGTTACTATATTGTTATAAATTTGCAATATCCGAATGACATAAATGAATGAAGTCAGGTTAATGTCCCAATATGAATTTTGGCAACTACTAGCGGTTAAACAATTATTATTTCTAATTTTATTTTTTATGCAGATAAACATAGCCTAGCCTAGTAGCAAGCAGCAGCGCTGTCATAAATATGGACTTCTTCTGATTTTACAAAAAATCAAGAGCTGTGGGTAAGTTGCATCTGTTTAAACATATGGTGATATGGCTTAAATAGCTATTTCAACACTGGTCTAGGCCAGTTTATGGTGTGTATGACTAGTATGTAATATAGGTAGTACAACTGTTTTTCTGAAAGACTGTTTTGGAACTGTTTATGGCATTTCTGCCATTAGTTCTTGTTTATCTGTGATGACATGTTATGGTATAAATCAGTTGTTCATGCAATAATAAAACTGCAAATTTAAATGTGTATTCACCCTACACCAGGTGGTGGCATTGGTGGTAAACCTCCCAGTTTGTTTTTCAAAGCTTGTTTTTCCATAGCAGACATCTTGTTCCGGAAAGTGCCCGTTTTTCTTTTGTGTAGTTTATTATCAATATAATAAATTTTCAACCTAAACATTGATTAATTATTTGGATTTCTCATTTTTTACTGTTAGAATTAAACATTAACGATATCAGTTGTTTAAATAATATAAACTACGAAAATTATATCAGTAAAATTAAGTCTCGCACATGCGAGATTCAGAATGGCGGACAGTCCGAGAAGAATGTTTGGCTGGTAACAGCTATGTTTCTGCAAAATATAGCAATTCTGTGCATATATTCTTACTATTTTAGGAATGATGTAACCCATTAAACTCTTTAATATGGTGAAAAAGAAACAAAAAGGCACCAAGTCAACGAAAAAACAAGGTATACCCCTGTCAAAAGTGTTTGTTTACATTTTGACCATGTTTATACATGTTTAAAAATCAGCAGGTTGGCGGCAATTATGTACATTTATAGTCAGTTAATATCGCGTCAATTCTGTTTCCTATCTGTAAACATAGCATGAAATAAATGCATTTCGATCTGTCATATGTTTCCAATATGGCGCAAATTTAGTTATATCATGGTTAAACATTAAGAAAAGGGGGAGATGTGGGAAGCTGCAAGTACACTACCTTGTCCCTTCCTGTATGGTTAAACATTAAGAAAAGGGGGAGGTGTGAGAAGCTATAAGTACACTACCTTGTCCCTTCCTGTTGGTGATTCTGTGGGATTTGACATATTACAATTTACATGTAAACCATAGACTTAAATATGAGGCAAATATTACCTCTGATATATGTCGAAATCATAATTCTTTCTGTGATACTTTTTTGTCCTGAACATGCATGAAATATTTGCCACTAGACATCCACTTTATCACTTTTTGGAAATATGTCCCGGTTGACCTGATAATGTGCCCTGCTTGAACTATTAAAGTCAGACAACAATCACTTTTGAGGGGGGATAGGGACTTTATCGGGACTCCGGGATCGGTGTTTTTAAGCTCGGGATTGACCCTTTCGGGATCCGGGAATTCTTGTTTTCGAATTTCGGGACGTCGGGATTTACTTTATTTAAATTCGGGACCTCAGGATTTCATGTTTTTAAGCCCGGGATTTCGGGATCAGGACCCCTCCTATCCCCCCTCACTTTTCCATTGTGACGTCATATATTTGTTATGATGTCAAATATATCAGGAACCTTTGTGATGTCCAATAATAATAGACATAGAGTGATAAGCGATAATTAACCAATAATCAATCAATCTATGATACTTTTTAACAATCAAACTTACAGGAAATGTTTCCATACACCTTAATTTTCATTATCTGTCCATTTACATGATGAACAGGTATCAATATTCAATGGCCATCTTTTATCTTCGTATAAATTTGTACTTAAAGTAGAATATAAGCTACATGTTTTGTGGTTAGACATAAGCCCAATACCAATAGACTGAGATGTAGGATATGTGTTAATGAAAGACTGTAATTTTCAAATAATGAAAAAGAAAAAACACATTTTATAGCATCTAATTGAACAACAGTTAAATAAATATGAAATAAGTGCTAAGGCATCTGATATGATTAGTGAAGTTATTTTAGTTGTATTATTAGTTTTATATAAAATTCAATAAAAGTTTTACATATATTTTCCTAGGTGAACAATGGCAAAAAGAAGATGTACAGGTTCATACAGGATTACCACCACAAGTTGAAGGCCAGCTACGATGTTTTCTCCGAGTGTCCATTCCAGAGATTGTATGGGTGTCTCCAAGTCCACCTGTTGTCACTCATGTCAGAGTTAAGTGGTGGGGAGAGGATGGTGATGGAGCTTTATTCAGGTATCAATTTAAACTACTGTAAATTCAGAAATTATTGCGATGTTTTTATTATTGCGAAAAATGCAACAGTGTTATAATCGCAAAAATTTAAACTCGCATTTTGAAATTTTTTATGTGAATTTAACAGGATTTCTTCCTCAATATAGCCACTGATCGCAAAGATAAAAAATAAAATAAGTCAAAAATGACAAAATTGCAATAGTAAATGTACTCAATATTTTTTGAATTTACGGTATTTAAACTAGATATAAATAAGAAGATATGTTATGAGTGCCAATGAGGCAACTCTCCATCAAAGACACAAAGCATAAACAGTTTACAGCGATAGGCCAAAGTATGGCCTCTATTAAATACACAGTGCTCACACTGACTATCAAGCTTTTATTCAGCTTTAAATAACAAGTTAGTGTAAAACAATTCAAACAGGCATGACGGGAATTTATATGAAAATACAAGAAACATCTATGTCTATAAACCACACCAATGAACAACATGATCCTGACATAGGACAGGTGCATGCCAATGCATTTTCTATTTTAGACATATATAGGCAGTGATTTAGTGCACCAAACATGTTTTTAAAATAAACTTAACCAGTTATGGGCCAAAGAAAAGTATGTATGATACAAAAATGATTACAATGTCATGTTCCTAAAATATTGTATGAATTTTTGGAAACATTTGTTTTATAATATATACATGTATGTATACGATTATATTTCTTCATCTTGATTTTCATTGCTGTAGATTTTCGAATTGTTAAAAAAGGAATAAAAACTTGCAGAACAACACCTGATATAGTTTAGATGTATATAGTCTTCAACAATGGTATTTAAATTGGATGTAGCTTTAATCAATTTGGAATTAAAAAATTATTGATAAAATATTTTCAGACCCTTAGATGTAAAGCAGAATGATAAAGCTTCCAGTAAGACCATAGCCAGATACCCCATCAGATCTGGTCCCAAACAGTTTGCCTCCTACCTAGGAGACATGGGCAGTATTATACTGGAAATATTAAGTGGTCCTTTGTTGTTATCTGTGGGCTATGCTGAAGTCACACAGATTGGACAGTTGTCACCTAATCGTCCAGTTAAAGGGTTAGTAGTATAAGCTGAAGTGAAATTAGACAAATATGACTTTATAGTGGGGAGGTAGGATATGAAATGGACACTGATTGGACAGTTGTTACTAGGACTGATTCAGAAGCATTAAACATGTTTTTTCTACCATTTTCATCTAAAAATACTTGTTTTACTATTCTAGAGTTATGCCCCTTTACAAATGGAAAAATGGCTGAATATTTCATTTCTGTTTTCTAACTTTAGTTGGCTTCAACCAAATGTTATGAAACTTATACACAATAGTTTTTACCAAAATACTCAGATTAAGTTGTAGGGTAATTGAATGTCCAGATTTTAATTACATAAGTTTTAGATGTCAGCATGGTCAGTGTTAAATGTTATTAAGAAAGATACAATTTTTGTTAGTGATGCATGAAATTCAGAATAACAATAGTATTAAGAAATAACAAGGACCATACTCAACTCAATTATCTTGACTTGAATTGTTCTTTTGATTGTTATTTTTTCTTTGTTAGATTTTACCCAGTTTTCACAGAAGAGGAACAAAAGATAGCAGAAATCCAAGTATCACTTGTTCTGGAATCGCTTATGGGTATGGATATATATATTACTAACTATCCATTCAAACAGACAACTTTTCATTGAATGAATAACTTGAATTAGAGATTGGAGAAACATAATCACATACAGTAGGGCATCTGCTGTCTAGTGGATTAAATATTTCACATTTACCTTGGGAGTTTTCTGTTTAATATATGGATATTTTGACAGTTTCTGCCAAAAAAATTGAGTAAATATCAGGTTCTGAATTAAGCATTTTTAGAAACAGTTAAAATGATGCATTGTATCATAGTTGTGGGTGACTGATTTTTTGTTAAGATAAGTAGTGTTTGACGCCTGATTTATTAAAAAAAAAGAAAAATAATGAAGATATGATTTCTGACAATGACAAAAAGTTCTAATAGCAAGTAAGAAAGAATTTATTTGAAGAAATAAAACCGTGAGAACATTAATTCAATAAACGTATTTACACTTTTGGTATTTAGCTGTATTTTGCCTCCGAATGACCTTATGTCACCTCCGAATAACCTTTTGACGTCAAGCAACAATTACTTTTTAGTTGTGACGTCAAATATTTTGAATTATGACGTCAAAGTTTACGGGAACCTGTGTGATGTTATGTAATGACAGACTAATTTGCATACAAGTGTAAATACGTCTATTGGTAAATTAGTCTATTCTTACAAAATTAAACTATAGAAATATTTACTTTTTAGCTTATTGCTTTAGTAATCAGGTATTTTTTAGTATTCCTACATGATTTATAAGACTGACATCATATTTAAACTCGTATCTTTTGATGAAAAATTTCAAAATGTAATTTATTTTGATTTCAGCTTCCTATGACAGCAATGGATCTGTTCCAACAACAGATATAAGTTTTGAAACACAAGCTACACAAGAGTCCATGTATCCACAGAGGAATCATCCTGTTCCACATTCACAGGCTCCACGTAAACCTGTAGATGATCCATTTATTTCTCCAGCTTCACATCAGGTGGGTACAGATTGACTTGTATTACACTTAAACTGTGCTTTTCAAGTGTGCAATATTAAGTCTTTCACAATATTAGATTTTTGAAGAAGTCAATAAGTATATCTACCTGTCTAAACCAACTATTAAAACAGTCTTTGATATATCTCTACACCAAATCTTACTTTTTGAAAAATACAAAAGAATATTTTCATGAATATATTTATTGGAAAAGTGTTTGTAATAAGTTATTAGTGCTAGGTAAAGTATTCTATACAGAAGATTTTGCTTCTATATAAAATAAAGTCTGCTTATTTGTCAACACAAACTACATATTTTCTATGAATATGAATATTTAATTTTTTTATTTTATTAGAATGTGGATGGGGCAACACAGAATGGTTTTGCTGATTATGCATCAGACCTTCGTCAGCAGCTCAACTACAGCATGAATGACATGCCATCCAATCATATCGCTCCTGTCAGATCTGGAAGTACTGTTAACATAACAACCAATGGAGATGTTGTGACTACAGATCTGAGTTTCTATGATCAAAATCCTAAGCCTAAGAAGTCTAACGGCAGACGTAAGTTTGGGAAAACATTTAACCTAATCACAGCAACTTGCATGCATAAAAAAGTTCATTGCAACAAGTTTCAGTATATATAATGAATTTTCATTCAACAAATAGATAGAAATCAACCTTATGCAAGTGTTTTCGTAAATATGATTATGTATAAGAATAAAAATATGGTATATATACCAATACACATAATTAACAGCACCTGGTGATGTTTCATAGCCTGACTGGTTTCGGTTAAAAAAAAAGCTTTATCAGAGGCAGAATGGTGGATTAATGTTTGCACCCTATTTATATAGATATGGTAACCAGCGGTTGAGTAAACCAGTGGTTCAGAGTTAACCGGAGGATCAAAGTTATCCAGAGGATGAATATGTATCTGGTTATGATTATGTATAAGACTCTGATTGATTTTGGAAGGTTTATATAAGTAATACATTGATACAAAAGATGAAGTTTGGTCCGTTTTGTAGCCTCAAATTAAAGATTCAACTTGTAAACAGTCCAACACCTTTTGTTAAAAAAAAATTCAAAACCTAAATAGGTTAACAGATGTTTTGATGTTGATTTGCATAAGGCTGATTTCTATCAAATCGCAGCTCGAATTTTTACCAAAGTTATAAAATATGTTTTTGTTGCAATTTTTTTTGTATTACTTTGGGATTTTATTTTTTTTTGTGGTTCTACATTTTTCGTAAAAATAAGTATTCCACAGATTAATCCACAAAAATGTAAATTAACATCTTTGCAGTTTTTAAATCTGATATAAAAGTATTTTTCAGTCCAAACAGCAATGTTTTTTTTTAATTTACAGCCAGTCCTTCTAAGACTGAGTCAGATAGGAATCTGTTATCGGTTTTGCTAGAAAGAGGCAATAAGTTACGAGACCAGATGATAATATCAAGTATAGATGACGATAAAAGAAAGGGTCCAGATGTTGCAAATGGACCAGACTTCAGTATGAATGGTGTCGACTTATCAGGAATGTCTGACAGGTAAAGGGACCAAACTTTTATACCTTTGTTTAAAAGAGATACAAAACACGGAAGTAAATTCACTCTTCCTAGTTTTATGTGAATCCCTTGAACAGGCTGATGGCTGATAATTAACATTGGTTGTGAAAACTCACCACAAAGATTTTCTAAACCTGAAATTGCAATATAGTTGAAGAAATAATTTTGATTGTTACACACAAAAAGTGATTTAATAAAATGTATTGTGTAAATTTTTATGTACCATAGAATTTTAAGTAGACATCTCCGACAAGTTATCCTTAAATCTTTATTTGTTTTTGAGCGAACAATGGTGCATTGAAGCATAGATTAAATGAAATTGATACTTTGTTATAGTATTCCAATGTTAAAATTGAGAAAGGAAATGGGGAATTTGTCAAAGCAACAACAACCCGACCATAGAGCAGACAACAGCCTTAAAAGTAAACATACTTTACTTATCCTCTTCATCCCAAATGGGACATAAGGCCACAACAAACTGCCTCCACTTCTCTCTGTCCTTGGCCATGTACTGGGCTTGGCCCAAGTGTAGCCCATTGCTTCTAATTCTGCTGTTACAGTTCTTTGCCAGGTGATTCTAGGTCTCCCTGGTTTCCTTTTTCCTGGTGGTGTCCAATATAGAGCTGTTTTAGTTGTGCAGTGTTTTGGCATTCTCAGTACAAGGCCTAACCATCTAAATCTTCGTTGTTTAATTTCTGCTGTTATGCTCTTAGCATGACAATTTACAAATGTTAAGCATAGGTAAAATTGAAGTCTTTAAAAAGCTTCCTTATACATTTAAAAATGAGAAAGGAAATGGTGAATATGTCAAAGCCACAACCACCCGACCATAGAGCAAACAACAGCCAAAGGCAACCAATGGGTCTTCAATGTAGCGAGAATTCCCGCACCCTTAGGTGTCTTCAGCTGGCCCCTAAAATATGCAGAATAGTACAGTGATAATGGACGTCATACTAAACTCCGAATATTACACAAGAAACTAAAATTTAAAATCATACAAGACTAACAAAGGCCAGAGGTTCCTGACTTGGGACAGGCGCAAAATTGTGGCGGGGTTAAACATGTTTATGAGATCTCAACCCTCCCCCTATACCTCTAGCCAATGTAGAAAATTTGAATGTTAGCAATGTGCACAAGTGTTATGTGAAAATGAATTGATTTATTTACAGGAGAGGATCCGCTGGAAGTTTCCTCAAAGAAATCTTAAAAGCTGACAATGAAAATGACGTAGATTTATCTGCCTTAGATTCCAGAGCTGTAGATCTTATGTTTGGTGGAACTGGAGCTTTTGATTATAATGTAAGAAATAAACTATATTTTTACTTGTTTTTAAAATGAGCTCATTTGAAAATAAATATCTAAAACTAATATGATTTAATAGTCTAAATGAGGGGAAGTGAAATTTGATAAATTTTGGTGAGTAAAAATTAATATTTTGCTTCCCTTTTATTTTACATGGGTTATTTATCAATGATCATCTTAAAACTTGTATAAGATATTTACATTTTATATCTCAATTTTATATGAAAAAAATATGGGGGTTAGAGTGCTCTCTTTTGAAAGAAAATATAGGATTTCTTTAAAGTTAAGTGGTGCTGTTATCCTTTTAATCATATATACCAGAATTCAATAGAAGCCAATTAAATACAATTTGGAGTTGTGAATGTAGTTTGTTCGAGGCTAAAATGATGTTTATACTAGAGCTTGTTGAATTATAGATGATGATGAACGGTGGTCCTGGTTCTAGTATATCAGATGATATGGATGTGATGAGTGATCCTGGAGATCCAATACACAGTGAATCAATACTACAAGAGCTATTCTACAAAAATCCTGTAAGTATATATAACGTTAAGGCTTTATATTTGAATTTCTTAATCAGTAATTTGTGTAAACTGGGGCTTGGAACACAATATGAACATGTATATCTTTATTGAGAATTTTAAATATGAAGAAAAGTAGCTTTTGTTGCTCTAATAAAAAAAATTATATAATTTTGTTTTAAAAGTTCACTATATAAACTTATTTTATTGATATCCAATATATGTCTAGAAGGAACTTGCTGAAATATTTATTCAAACATCATTAATGTAGTGCATTATACTGCAGAAAATTTTGAAATTTTTCTCAGCATATATTGATTGGAAATAATTTGTATAATTTCTAATAAAATGACATTTTAAAGGAATCTGAAGTAAGTGACCTGAGTGAGTTAAGTGGAGATGAGTCAGATCTGAAGAAGACAAAGTCAGTAAAGAGACGTGCTAGTACAGCATCTGTTGAAGATCCGTCTAATCAAGTAAGTAGTCCTATTGTTTCTATGTCTGCATATCTTATGCAAATAATTGACTTAAGGTGGTACCCAACACTTTCACTAAAATTAATTTGGCTCGTTTAATTTTTCATAAAATTTTGACAAAGTATTTATTTTGATCTTTTAACAAAAATATAAAAATTATCAAAAATTTTGAACCAATCATTTTATCAGAAAAATTACACTGGTTATATAGCAGTTTGACAAACACCAATTTTGATCATTGAGAAGCTAATATTTCCTTTACAACACAATGTAATTAAAACGTTTAGCTGATTTTACAGAGTTATCTCCCTGTAGTGTTAGGAACCACCTTAAGGTTTTCTTGTTGAAGGTTGTGATTCCCTATTATTAATAATCAAACATGAAAATGAATGTCTGTTGGTTTCACTGATATTATTTGAATGATACCAAAATAACTGAAACAGATTGAAAATAAATAAAAACTAACATGATAATTTTCAAGACAGTAGAAACGATTACAGCAGAATTTATTAAATTTACCTTGGAACAATGTAATTCTTTTTACTTGTATATGAATACATCTGTGGAGCTAACTATTTTCAGAATAAGTAATATCATAACTTTCATGTATATTTACAGAGGCCACCATCAAGGAGATCATCAATATCAAGTTTAACCTTCCCAGAACCACAGGAGACAGAGGACAAACCTAAGAAAAAGATCAAAACTCCAAAGAGAAAGGCAAGGTTAAAGACCAAACGTACAGGAAGTAAGAAACGTAGACGATCACGAAGCAGTGCCAGAAGTACCGCCAGTGAATACAGCGACAGTGACAGAGCCTGTACACCACGGTCAGAATTATCACAAGTATCTTTTGATTTACCTGCTTCTGATTTGGATGAACCTGAGCATGGTATGCATAAATTGATATTCAAAAATTATTTTAGAATTTAGTGGGAAAGTTCAACACACAATCAAATTTAGTAAGTGAACCAGGGAAAAAAAAGCAAAATAGATGACAGAGCTTAATTTGCTGTTCACCTCAAAAGTTGCTTTATGAAAACAATTATTGAGAAGAGTTTTCATTATTTTGATAAATTTGAGGCCTAACATGCCTGAGTAATCTAGCAATGTATTGATGTCTTATTGCTAGCAACATTTACAAAATTAGGGATTTGTAAGGCGAAAACAAATTTTAATCATTTTCAAATTGACATTTTCCAGTATATATTATACTAACTGACAATAAACACTTATTTGCATATATTATTTAACAATCTGACAAACTAAGTAAAATTTCCAGAATGATAGTTAGAAAGGAAAAGTAAGCAAGTTATTTATAATTTCAGATGAGCCATCACGAAGTAAAAAAGTAGATGGTTTAAGTGTAGAAAGGTTGACATTACTTGGCCGAGTACATGTAGCTCGTGTTGTGATTGATGCTCTTCATCTTACTGGACAGGAGCTCAATACATCGTCATCATCGAAGAAAAGTTTTAAGTTTAAAACAGTAGGAAGACCTCCAAAGCCTTCACCTAAAGCTAAGAAGTCCATGTAAGTTAGTAAATAAAATTGCTGTTGTCTATTTTGTTTTCAGAAATCTTGCTTGGTTATATTAGTAATGACCACAAAAGATGAAGTAATGAATCGAAACAATTTAGAATATTTTCAAAAATGTTTCTTTAAAAAGTATATATTAAGACTATAAAGTTTTGGAAGTAATCAGTGCCATTGCTTTTGAGAATTTTCTTTGCAAAGTAAATGTTAAAAATGTAAAGCATGAAAATGTGATTTACTCTTATAGCAAAAAAGATCAGAAATTTTAGAAACAATGAACAAATTGGATGTTCTTAGTACTTATACTTTGTGAATTTAAAAAATTGGAAGAATTATTGAATCATAAAATAAAATAAAACTTTACATAAAACACCATTCAAGTCTTGACCAACATATAAAATTATTTGTATATTATTTGTTTGTGTTATAGGACATACTTCATAGAGTACCAGTTTCCAGTGGTAGCCACATCTAGAGATAAATATTCACCTAATGCTTTGGCCACAGAGGTGATGAGGGTGGCATCCAAGAAAGTCAGTAATGGGTGTAAGTATAATTTGAACATTTGTATTTAAGATTGAAAATAAACAAAAATAAGGAGAAATGAGAAATCAAAATACTTTAAAACTGCTGTAGTAAGGTAGACCTGTACACTGATAGAGCAGACATTTATGTTTGAAAAATAGACTAATTCAATGCCCTCTTACTAAATGTCAAATACTGTGAAAGTACTTTAATTCGTGGGTATCAATTTTCGTGGTTTGAGGAAATTTTACATGTTCGTGGGTTTTTAAATTCGTGGATTTTAGTTTTCTTATAAAAAAAATAAAATAAAGCCAGGTTACAAATTGTCTGGATTGAGGAAATTGCAAATTTAACATTGATCCGTGTAAATTGTGGTGATAACATTAATTAACCCATGATAAAGTGGTCAACAGATTAAAGACCATTGAAGGTGTTAATTAGGGCATATACATGTCACCTAAAGAAAACAGCAACATAAACAAATGCTATAAACGTATCTTGAATTGTCAAATAATTCTTATCAAAATCAAACCCAGCATGAAATTATAATTTCCCATACATGTATGTACGAGAACTACGAGGATATAGAATGAACACTTTATCATACTAGCATATCAATACTGGAAATCTGACTTTCATCGATCAAAAATATTTTTGAGAGAAGTAAAAGATCAAAAGTTGTACAGTTTAGGTTATTAAAGATTAAATGGGTATAATCATGCATGCGGTTTTAGCTCTATGACTGCTATCAAAGTATTCTCAGATTGGCGTTATTCAATATATTCTCTAGATCATATCAGAAATCAAACCTACCAATGGGGATCTTCCCATGTCTTCATTTGCTCAATGGTTGTTTTATTTCGTTGGACACTTAAATTCGTGGATAAAGTCATCCACGTAAACAACGAAAATTGGTACCCCACGAATAAAAGTACTTTCACAGTACTATATAAAAACTTTTAAAAAATTCCCAACATAACAGCTAATTTCCTAATGCATGTAAAGCAAAACTTGTTTTGTCTTGCTTGCTTTGTTTGTATAATTGTTTATACAAGATTTGTTAATAAGATTGACATCTTTAAACAACATATTTAGGCATAGTTTAACCTGTACATATGATATTTGAATTTAATTGGGTGTTATCCTAATGATTGTGCAATATAAAAACAAAGCAAGCAAGCTATCTAAAGTCTTGCTCTACATGCTTTAGGAAATTAGCTGTAAATGTCATTCTGTATTACATGTAGTAACAATTGGCATTACAGTTTGTTTATTAAAAGTGTGATAAGTGAAATGGTTTTGAATATTCATATATTTTTTGTTTGAGTTTAAGCATGTGTATAAATTATAATTTTAGTGGTACAGTTTAATCATCGATCTGTCTTCCCTATTATGTTTGATGGTAATGCTGTAGATAATTGGTGGAAATCTGCTCTCGTGTTTAAAGTTTATGGAAGATCAGCAGGACAGAAAGTGGTTTGCATTTACTCTTTTGATATAAACTACCTTAAAAATTAGCTTTAAAGAAGAAGACATGGTATGATTGCTAATGAGACAACTCTCCACAAGGGTGCAAATCAAGGGTCAGGAAACGGTAATATATGCCAGACATGACCGATTCGGAAACTCAAAAGTCCTAAATCATTTATTGAGTTTTAGGTCAAATTTTATTTTTCAACAGAAATAATTTTGGTCATTTCGTTGAGATCGAGTTTCAAAATCGCCAATTTGAACATATTTTTGTTTTTTGGTGCAAATGATGTAGAAGTTAACAACCATAGGTCACTGGTATGATTATTGAAAGGAGTGATATAAATACAATTTAATTGTACCTACCATATAGGCAAATTTCTGCCTTGAAATTTTTACTATAAACTTTATTAACTTCTGAGGATTTAAGATGTCTATTTCACAAAAGAAAAAAATGACAAAGAAGTAAATATTTTATAAAATGTTTTGTTGTATTTTTTAGTAAAATTCTTATTGAAGGAAGAAAAAATATTTAATATCAAATATAAAAATATTTTTTTTGAATTTCACTGTGTTATGAATATGCATATTATTACTTATACAATATATTCTCTTACATATTGTCTTTATAACCACTAAACATCATTATATGTTTTGTATTTCAGCCATCATTGATTGGAAGTTGTGGTATACCTATGAAGTCCGTGTTAAAATCAGAATCACTTTTTGTTGATAGAGAATTAGAAATAAGAGAATCTATAAACAAAAACTCATCCATCAACTCATCAATACACAAAAGTGATTTAGATGGTCTCTATGGCAACTTAAAGGTAACTCCAACTTTTATTTATGCTTTTAATATTTGGTTTTAGGCTTCATTATTTTCATGAAATAAGAACTTTTTCTTGAACTAAAAAATGGAAGTTTTAAAAAGTACATATTGTCATGATTGTAAGAAATTACTAAAAGAAGTATTTTTAAATACTCATAATTACATTTTTTTGATAGGATCATGATAACATGATTTTATCAAGTTTTTTTTCAGTTGCATTGTACTTGTGCACTTTATTGTAGAAGCTTGTGTCATCCAGAATGTTACATTTCATTTTGAAATGAAGGTGGATTTCAGAATGACGTGAGATTGCTGTTGGCCAATCAAAATAATATATAATAAAAAGAAAAATAGATGTAATGTTACTATTGCATATTATCAAGGGGAAGTAATCATTCTATTGTATTTCCAGGTTTCCATTGAATTAGCTTCTGACAGTAAAGACTTTTCTACACATCTGGCTCGTACAAAGCTTGCTGAAATGTCTGGCAAATCTAAACTGGTTCCCATTCCTGCTCCAGTACCACACAAACCACGCCCACCTCCTGCTCCGTCACAGAATGTCGTTCATACACAACCAGAACCACAACACTTGACTACACAACCTCAGTTCAGTAAGTATATACTATTTATCCAAATTGAACAGCAATGCCATGGCAACTGAATATCATAACACAATAGCAGTAAAGTTTAGTGGGAATTATTAGTAAAAAAACAAATTTGAAATAACACTCTAAACCGAAAGTTTTTTGAAAGTTTTGTTTAGTGATTGACTTCTTTATAAACTTGAACGACAATATTTGAATTTTTATCTACATGGTAAAAAAAAACCTTTGAAGAAATTTCTAATCCATTGCATCAATAAAGAGAATAAGTGGCTCGTTTACAAAAAATCTCACATCTAGAATTTATGGTAGTTTATATTTAAATGTTATACTAGTAAGTGTTTTGAGGCAAGTTATTAACTACATTACACAACAGATTATCCTACAACATTCTGCTTTGTACAACTAATATTTGCTCAAAATATTTCATCTTTATACTCAAACTAAATAGAGTTTAGAATAACAGAATATTCTTTTGAGTGGACTCTTTTTACACATTTGAAGGTACAGTCATTGAAGGATCTTACATACTTATTTTAATTTTAGACAAAGGTTCATCGAGAACATCTAGTGCTGCACAGATTCAACCAATTCCAAAACAAATAAGTCATCAGTCACAATATACAGATTATAGTCCTGAGGTTAGTAATCACTAGTGTTTGACACAAGATATGTAGTAATAAATACTGTAAATTCAAAAATTATTGCGAGGTTTTTATTATTGCGAATAATGTGACTGAGTTGTAAACGCAATAATTAAAACTTGCATTTTGTAATATTTTAACTGAATTAAGCATGACTTTTCTCAAAATCGTAATTATTAAAATCGCATTCAAGTGTAAAATGACAAAATCGCAATAATAAATGGACGCAATAATTTCTGAATTTACAGTATTATTTTTTTTTATTGTGTTTATTAATAATTAAAGATATATGAAGACTGAACCAAAATTCAAGATAAATATTTGTGACTTTTTCAAAAGATTTAAACAAAATCATGTATAAAATATCAGAATGCAAGTTCTTATAATGGCAAAACTCACCCAGTCACATTATTCACATTGATAAAAAAAAATTGAAATAATTTCTGATTTTTCAGACGCTCTCTCTTTAGACAACGAAATATTTAGTGATACACAGTTCTACAAAATTTTCAGATTTTAGGCAAAGATTGAGAAATAGCAAACACGAAAAACTGTGACATACAATAAAATGCATTTTAGCATCAGATATATATTATAAATCATGGTTTCTGAGGTCTTGTTTTAAAAAAAAAATAACTGACCTTGGCGGTAGTGCTCGGGTTTATGGCTGTGGCTAAGTTTTATACAGAAACAAAGCATGCATGACTGGGATAGACATTCAATATTTATTATCAATGACATCATCTCTTCATGACTTTTTCAGCATGTAACTCTTCACACTTTGTTACTGGTACCTGAAGGCAGGGGCATTTCAACACAGGGCATACCATCTTTAGTATCAATGAAAAGGCATCCAGTATTTCCTGTACAGCCACATGCATTGTCGCCTCCAGGTAATATGAAGTGTCTTAAATTAAAAAAGAAAGAACTTTCGTACAATAGCATGATAATTTTTTTTAATATCTTCTGTAGAAGAGTTAAATTGGAAAAAACAACAACAAAAACAGCAACAGCTGATGAAGGTGCAAAAAGTATGTAAAAAAAACACAAAAAAAAACACCAAGAAGTAGTACATTCAATTTTGTTAATTCATTGTTTAAGTTATGCTTAATATTGACTCTTTGTTTTAACTCAATTATTTTATGAAATTTTGGTTTCAAATTCATTGATTTCATTTAAATATGATAGTTTGATATAAAAACAACCAGGATTGTCCATCTCCTTTTTTAGCTCACCTGGCCCGAAGGGCCAAGTGAGCTTTTCTCATCACTTTGCGTCCGGCGTCCGTCGTCGTCGTCCGTCGTCGTCCGGCGTTAACTTTTACAAAAATCTTCTCCTCTGAAACTACTGGGCCAAATTTAACCAAACTTGGCCATAATCATCATTGGGGTATCTAGTTTAAAAATTGTGTCCGGTGACCCCGCCAACCAACCAAGATGGCCGCCATGGCTAAAAATAGAACATAGGGGTAAAATGCAGTTTTTGGCTTATAACTCAAAAACCAAAGCATTTAGAGCAAATCTGACATGGGGTAAAATTGTTTATCAGGTTAAGATCTATCTGCCCTGAAATTTTCAGATGAATCTGACATTCTGTTGTTAGGTTGCTGCCCCTGAATTGGTAATTTTAAGGAAATTTTGTTGTTTTTGGTTATTATCTTGAATATTATTTTAGACAGAGATAAACTGTAAACAGCAATAATGTTCAGCAAAGTAAGATCTACAAATAAGTCAACGTGACCAAAATGGTCAGTTGACCACTTTAGGAGTTATTGCCCTTTATAGTCAATTTTTAACCATTTTTTGTAAATCTTAGTAATCTTTTAGAAAAATCTTCTCCTCTGAAACTACGTGGCCAAATTAATTGAAACTTGGCCACAATCATCATTGGGGTATCTAGTTTAAAAATTGTGTCCGGTGACCCCGCCAACCAACCAAGATGGCCGCCACGTCTAAAGATAGAACATAGGGGTAAAATGCAGTTTTTGGCTTGTAACTCAAAAACCAAAGCATTAAGAGTTAATCTGACACGAAGTAAAATTGTTGATCAGGTCAAGATCTATCTGCCCTGGAATTTTCAGATGAATTGGATCATTGGTTGTTAGGTTGCTGCCCCTGAATTGGTACTTTTGAGGAAATTTTGCTGTTTTTTTTGTTTTTATCTTGAATATTATTATAGATAGGGATAAACTGTAAACAGCAATAATGTACAGCAAAGTAAGAACTAAAAAAAGTCAACATGACCAAAATAGTCAATTGACCCCCTAAGGAGTTATTGCCCTTCAAAGTCAATTTTTAATAATTTTCACAAAATTTGTAGATTTTCACTAACATTTTCCACCGAAACTACTGTTATAGATAGAGATAATTGTAAGCAGCAAAAATGTTTAGTAAAGTAAGATCTACAAACACATCACCATCACCAAAACACAATTTTGTCATGAATCCATCTGTGTACAATGTTTAATATTAACATAGACCAAGGTGAGCGACACAGGCTCTTTAGAGCCTCTAGTTAAGAAATAGTATTTGTTATAATGTTTAGATTTAAATACTTTATTCTATGACAGGTGTGAAGGGCCGTGATATGAATGTGAGAAACACATATTTAGTGTGTAGAATGTTTTGGTGTGATGATGCTGTACATTCCAATGTGTGTTGGGGAACAGCTGATCCAGCATTTCATTTTTCTCAGGTATTTTAAAAGAATTACATAGTCATAGGCTTATATTTTAAGATTTAGAATAACAGGTGGGGGAATGTAGATTATTCGTTTTAAAATTCATTGATGAATTAGTGTTCAAATTTTTTAATTTTTTTTATGGCATACTTTTGTACTTGTGTAACATACAGAAGGGAAGTTTGATAATTTAATTGAATCATAGTTCATAATATATGTACAAAATATTGAAAATGAATATTTAGATAATTAATTAATGTTTCATGATAACTTAGTTTCTTTCTTCTTAAAAAAAAGTAATTTAAACTATAATAGTTTTGGCAATACTCCATTTTTGTGTCTTTTATTTTTGAAAGCGTTTTATATCTGAAAGTTTTTAGTAAGTAAATTAGTAATTTCTAGAACTAAATCCATATCAAGTTTTTTATATCATTCAAGGTTGCTCCTATGTTGATGTCAACCGCTCTTTTAGAGAGAATGAGAAACAATTTTATGGTTATAGAAGTATGGGATAAGAAAACTTCAGCAGAAAGTGATCAGGTATTTCTTCAATATTGTATACCCTTAATATAAGCATTCGCCATTGTCTATGAACATGTATTTCATTTAAATTTTATTTTATTGGTACAGTTTAATTTAACTTTATTAAAATTTGATCAGTTGAGATCCTTTGTCACCATTGCAGGAAACACTGAATAATTATCAAGCATTTTTTTAAATGAGAGACTGTATATTAACATCAATGTTATTAAAACTGAAAACTTATAAAAGAGTTCATAGGAAAAATACTATATAAAATTATTTTATCTTTTCTTTTTTTAGTTGATTGGCATAGTCAAGATCAGCCTGCATCAGTTTTATATGTCATTCAGGGATAAGAAAATTGCAAATACTCTTCTTAAATCTCAGGTAATAATTGTGTTGAAATAATCAATATGAATTTAGACAGGATTTACAAATCACTTTAATATGCATGAATTGAAAAATATTATCATTAATGAAATGATGGAATTGAGGTATGGGATCATGATTGAAAAAAGATTTTTGAGAAACTTTGATGAATGGAAACTCATAAAACCTAAATACAAAAAAAAATATAATAGAGGTCACAGTAACAATGGAGAGGAAGTATTTTTATAATACAGAAGTTATTAAATGGCATAAAGTAAAAATCTACAGGATCATATTTTACAGTGTATTTTTTTATTTTTTTGGGCATCAATTTTCATGGATGGAGGAAATTTCCATAAGAGGATATTTAATTTTGTGGTTTTGCCAAGGTTGGGCTACAAGCCAATAGAAAAATAAAAGTAATTTGTTGACCAGTTTAATTTGTTGTTCACCTGTTTTTAGGAAATCAAAGTAAAAATTGGTCCCCAACGAATAATGAATCCACAGTATCTATATAGTTACACAATAATGAAAAATGTAAAAGTATAGAAAAAACAAAATTATAATAAATTTCATGTCTGAAGCCAGGACAATTCTTTACATGTCCTGAAGGCTAAAACATTTATGTAAATGAGTTGTTACAATAAAAGTACTTTATTTATGAATATATATTGAATTTTGCAGTTTCCTGTGATAGCCCTTGATAACTACCTCCCTATTGTTAATCCATTAAATGGGTCACAGTTTGGACAGCTACAAGTTTGTCTAGCCATTGGCTCAGCTGAACAGGTAAGATTTTTAATAACAATTAAGCAACAACACGGTTTTGGTCATCTACTTTTTATTTTATCTCTAAAAGTAATACATTGTACCAATAAACCTCCACCAACTTTGAAAATCCTTAAAAAATCTCTGTTTGAGATCAAAAGGAAAGCACTGGTTTCTATTAGATTAAGTCTACATTCTGATGAAGAAAAAAACAGAAAAGCTTTAGATTTTTTTTTTATTTTACCAGCAAAACTGAATGTATGAAGAATTAACATTTTAGATAATTCATTGTGTGATGCTTGTTTATACCAATTGAATTTATGGTAAACATATTTATAGGTTGCTGCCCTGCAAAGAATCAAACTTGATGGTGTGGCACCTAACCATTTGCCAGAGAGACCCCAACATTATTTGGAAAGGTACTGTTTCATATGTCACATTGTAGATTTACTTTTAACATTAACTTACTGAGAGATCTGATATTTTCTATTTGATATAATTTTAATAAAACATACATGTAAGAAAAACAAATCTAAACTTCATATCAATATTATATTATTTTTTTTTGAAGAAGTTTGTGTTAATTAATTTCAGTTATGGGGATATTTATGATTTGATTTTTATTTTCATCTCCGACAATACTATCCTGTGGAAGGTCGGCCTTGCGCTCATGAAACTTTCGAGTCAGTTTTTTGTACTCATACTCAAAAATCAACCAATCAAAATACTGGATTTCATGTTTCGAGCAAAGTTTTATGACTTCAATCCCTGGATTTCTCTCCGGGTGCTTTGGCATCTCCAACAATAAAAGATGGCTGCCAAGATACAGCCAAGTGGTGTTAAATACTATACAATACCACAATGATATATTTGTTATCTACTTGTAGGAATGATCTACAGCAGTCAGATGACATCAGTCCTCCACATATTGGTACAGAATCAATTGGTAAGTTTATACCACAAAATTCATTATTAGTTATGTTGAAATATAAGTAATACAGGTAGTACCTGAAATAACAGTTACAGAGTTGTGGGGAAAATAAAATAGATTTCTGCTTGACAATAGACAGTTCCAATACAAACTTTCCAACCAAAGTCTGGGTTTGTTATTTTTATGGCTGTAATTTAATGCTTTTCAACCCTATACAGTACCCTAACAAAGGCTTTCTGGCAACTGACCAATCGTGGACTCTTCTGTTACACTGAAATAACATAGCAGTGAAAAACAAGTCATGATGTTGACTTCAGCTTTAAAAGTAATGATTTCAACTTTTGTCTTTAAGAAGTTTTGATTCAGTGGCTGCCTTTTAGGCAACCACTGTCATATTAAGAAATTTAATTCAGTATTTTTTAAGTCTTCAGGTTGAGTACTTTCAAAAACTTGTTTGTTTAATCAGAAGATTCAGAGTTCTTTAAACTGAAGTTAGTAGAAAGGTTGTGTACGATAAAATGATTGATAAAATTTGAGTTTAATGTATTTGTTTTTCTTGTTTAAAGTGGAGCACATATTTGAAGTAGTAATAGAAGGCTTGAGAGGTCTGACAGCATTTGAGAACATGATGTGGGGAGAAGCAGATTGTTTTGTACAGTACCATTTCCCAGCTCAATCAAATAATCAAGTCAAAGGAGCACCTGTTATCAAACATGGTAAGCGAGTGTTTGTATCACGGAAACCTGATGCAAAGTACAACAAAACTTGATGTGCATTAAAACAATAAGGGGGAAAGTATTTAAAAGGTTTTTTTTTGTAATTTAATAGATAAAAGAAGATGTGGTATGAGTGCCAAGTCACAATTTGTAAAAGTAAACCATAATAGGTCAAAGTACAGTCTTCAATATGTAGCCTTAGCTCACACCGAAATTGCAAGCTGTATAAAGGGTCCCAAGAATGACTAGTGTAAAACAGATGGGAAAACCAACCGTCTACTATATAAACAAGAACTATCTTTAAAAAAGATATCTGACGTATTTAAATTTGAGTATATGCTTAAACCTATCAATTCGATAACCTTCAGAAGCACAATGACTTAATGATGCAGGACCTCTTTAATAAAATCTCCATCTGAATATAACTACAAAAAAATCTTTACTAAGTCTGGTTATATTAAGGCAATAATATATAAGAATATTGCGATGACACCTAAAAAATTTATTTGTCAAAAAATCCAGTGTAAAAAACAAGAAACAAATATGCATTTACTACTGTTTACATTAAACTTAATTCATGATTAACAAAGCTAGAAACGATTTGTAGTATAAGTAGTATCTTTCTGTTAACATTCACCAAAACCCCGCGGAAATCTCACATGCGTAGGTGCCTTCTAAAAGTCATGGAAAAATTATATAATTGTCCCGAATAAACAGCTGTCATGGACCCAAAGAGCTATTGGAGAAACAATTATTTTAATAAAAATATAAATCTTTGTAACATCTAGTTCAAATATTTATAGTTTTTCACTTGCTTTCCATTACGATATAATTTTCGAGACGTTTTTTCAAACACAACCAAATCACCCACCATGACAGCATTTTGTCCAATCACAGAAAGGATTTTTCGAGCATGCATATTCTGTTGCCATAGTTAAGCGTCCTTAAGTTCAAAGTGCACAAACCGAAACTATACCGACTACGTCGGAAAAAAAATGGTAAAAAGTTATGAACCACATCAACAATCGACAACCACTGAACATAAATATTCATTTTGAAAGATGCTCACCACCATTTATTGTGTAACCAATGATTTATTCAACCTCTAATATATTTAAAAGTTTTACGTTATTGCCTCTAAGCAAAAATATTGTTAGGAATACACTTTCTTTGCAATAATGATATATTTACCAAATTTCTTACAGCTGTGCCAAGTATGAAGTCTTTTAGAAGTGCTACAACATTATGTATACCTGATCCTACTTTTAATGATGTTACACGACATAGAATCGTTCTTTCAATGGGAACACCTGTACAGAGAGAATTACTCACAGGTAACATGGTCTTCAAATACACGAAGTATATTTTAAGTATGATGATAAAATTGCCTTTTGATTTCAAGCCAACAGGAATAGATTGATATGTGAGCTGTGCGGAATAGAAAATCAACCTTATTCAAATAAATATCAATACATTTGTTAATAATTTAGTTTTGGATGTAACAGGTCTTGTGATTGGTTGACGTTATTTTGTTATCAGGCCATAGACATAATTTGGTCATGTGACCGCGACGTCATCAACGTTTTTTCATGGTTTTCTATGGTTTAAAATGGAATTTAGAATTAAATTATAAGAAATGACTGCAATATTTTTTCTGTCTATTCGAAATAACATAAAAAATGTGGTGCACACTGTTAAACAACCCGCTACACACATTATTCGGTGTGCACCACATTTTTTATGTTATTTCTTCATAGACAGAAAAAATATAACAGTCATTCCTTAATGATATTTCAGGTTGAAAAAATCTCTTATATATTAATCTGTCACTGCTTTAAAAATAAGTTGTTATAAAAACCCTACAAAACAAATCGTAATGCATCTAAACATATTTGAATGTTCCAAGATCAGTCAAAACATGCAAAATCTTATACATGTACATGGATATGTGCACTTTCATAAAGTTGAACAGCTCAAGTGTTATTCATTTTAACTATTTATTCTACACATGTAAGACAATACAGAAATTATCCTAAACTTTCCAGGATGAATTTTAAACAATTATACTTATATTGTTTCCCACTTAGACAAACACTTTTAAGTTATTTAGCATACATGTATGACTTTATTGTGGTATTTTCTTCAGCTTGTGCTAGGACTGGAGGGGGAGGTCTACCATTTGAGGTGTGGTGTAGATATTATCATCCTAATGTTAGAGATCAGTGTATAGCCAAGGTAAGTCAAACTGGAATTATAGTTTGAATTTTTGTAAGAAGTATTTCAGTGAATTTCATAAATGTCCTTGTTTCATTTAGGATTTATTTTTGTCCTGCACTAGACAAGGTAACATTTATGCCATTCATTTTTTGTTTAAATGTTTTTCTACTCATAAACAAAAATTTAGGATTAACAATCTTTTGTTAAATGATAAATAGGTTGCTCAACTTGTCAAATGAAGACATTTTCATGATATTATTTATGAGTTTGAAAATGTAAAAGACTATGAGAGGTATACATTATTCTCATTTCCTTATAGTTAAAACTAATTTTCCGCCTCAAGCTTGAATGTTTTAAAAAACATGAATTATTGAACATTCTGATTAAAGAAGCACAATTTGTTTAAGTAAACCTATGTCATGATAGCTGAATTTCAATTTGTTTTAATTTAAGACAAACTTGCCACTTGCCAAATTATGTGCTATGGTTACCATGCAGAAGAGAGGGGAGCCATCAGTTCAAACTTTTGCCTTGCCATTAACTCAAGTAGGAACAGATTCTGAAATGAAGGATCCCGAGTCCAAATCAAAGGTTAGTTGTAGGATGAGATTGCTGTGTAAGTCTATTATATAATATTATTGAAACTTTAAAAGTTGTATTTGGAATAATAGCAGTTTCCTGTGAATCTTTTCCTCAAAAACTATATTGGGCAAAGAATATGATTTTATTTAGGGGCATGACAACCAAAAGATCAGTTTCTGAATGAGAGGGTTGATTACTATGAAAATAAAATAATCTCCAGTTGATGTGTCTAGATCTAGTCAGGTGATATGAAAGTGTTATATGGGTAAAACTATCATGATCAAATTCTCATCACTTAAGGTGGTACCTAACACTACAGGGAGATAACTCTGTAAAATCACCTGAAGGTTTTGATTACGTTGTGTTGTTAAGGGAATATCAAGCTTCTCAATGATCAAAATAAGTGTTCGTCAAACTGCTATATAACCAGTGTAATTTTTCTGATAAAACGGTAGGTTCAAATTTTTATATTTTTGTCAAAGGGTCAAAGTAAATACTTTGTCAAAATTTTAAGAAAATTGAACTAGCCAAATTAATTTTAGTCAATGTGTTGGGTACCACCTTAAACTTTGCATAGAGTTTTTCTTTTTTTGTTGAACCTGTGACTTTATGAAGCTAGACTGACAACCAAAAAAAAATGATGTAGTCAAGCAGGCGAGACATTTCAGCATGAACTCGCGTTTGTTTGTGTAGTTGAATTGCTCTCTTTAATGACATATTTCTTTTATCTCTGTTAGAGGGTGTGTAATTTTATTTGTAACATTCTTAGAAATATGACCGTAATAAATTTTCATTGTAATGTCAGAACAATTTTTTTTATTTTTTTTTTTAAAGTTCTGTATTTTTTTATTTTTACAGATGAAAGAGTCTGGATTAATGGATGTGACCATACACTACAAAACTAATACAATACAGGTAAGTTATGTTTCTGATAATAATATATTTGACTGATATAGAAGCTTTTGTTGATTCAAAGAAAATACAGAAAGAAGAAGATTTACCATGACATATAATTGTCTAAATGTTGCTTAGAATACCTTTCCTAGTCTATATCTAATTAATGTTTTATGTTTAAATTGATAGAATGAATTGAATGCAGCTTTACAGAAGAATCTGTCTGGATCTCAAGTCTGTATATCTGTCAGTGTCATTAGAGCCACTGGATTAAAGGTAATTTTGATTACTGTAAACCAACTTATTTTCTTGGATACTTTATTTCCTGTTTTACCCTTTCTAGACCATTTTGCAGCTATTTAATTTCACAATTTTCTGATTTACTTGATGTAGTTGATAAGGAAAGAGCCAGATTTTACATATTGGCGTCGATTTATGTTCGCGTTATTTTTCTAGTCGCAAAAATAAATTGGTTTACAGTATTTATTGTGAAAGTTGATTTTATATCTTTTCATAGATGATTAAACTTCAAAGATTAAGCATCAATTCATAGATAATGTTATTTTACAAACAATTTTTTAGATATTCCTAAAAAAACATCTTTAAATAGTTATTTTTCTTTAAATAAGAAATGTGTGATCTTCAAGAACAGATTGAATTTTTTGTTAATAGGCAGCAGCTGAATCCATAGCCCATCTTGATACAGGGATGCAGTATCCTGCTGAAGTTGGTGTCAACTCATATGTCAAAGTCAGACTCTCTTTCCTTCAGAAACAGGTAGGTACCATAATATTTATATAAGAAGCAAATACAACCTGAATTCATGTATGCAGACCCTGTACTTTAGATTTCATGTTCAGTTTATGCCTATAGTTTAATTTAAGCCTAGTGTTTGAGTCAGGTATAAATGGGCTGATCATGCATCTGATTTGTCATTATCTATTACAGATCACTTCATTTGCACTTATTATCCTAGAGTCATTTTGATTGTTTGCTATGTATGACATATTAAAAGTCACTGATAGGGTCTCATGTATTGAATCTCTCAGATTGAATGAAAGATGTGTTATTAAATGTTTATTAGAACCATTGTTACCAAAGATTTAAAAAAAATGTTAGGCAGTATCATCATTATAATTGCTAGAATAACTTATTTTTACATTGGAGGATCCAGGGGGGGGTCAGGGTTGGAATTCCCCCTTTTTTTTAGTCCGATCAATGCATTTGAATTGGGACATATAGTTGGAACCCCCCTTTTGTCCTGGTTTGGGACCCCCCCCCCCCTTTTTAGCTCACCTGGCCCGAAGGGCCAAGTGAGCTTTTCTCATCACTTGGCGTCCGTCGTCCGTCGTCGTCGTCCGTCGTCGTTAACTTTTACAAAAATCTTCTCCTCTGAAACTACTGGGCCAAATTAAACCAAACTTGGCCACAATCATCATTGGGGTATCTAGTTTAAAAAATGTGTGGCGTGACCCGCCAAACCAACCAAGATGGCCGCCATGGCTAAAAATAGAACATAGGGGTAAAATGCAGTTTTTGGCTTATAACTCAAAAACCAAAGCATTTAGAGCAAATCTGACGGGGGGTAAAATTGTTTATCAGGTCAAGATCTATCTGCCCTGAAATTTTCAGATGAATCGGACAACCCGTTGTTGGGTTGCTGCCCCTGAATTGGTAATTTTAGGGAAATTTTGCTGTTTTTGGTTATTTTCTTGAATATTATTATCGATAGAGATAAACTGTAAACAGCAATAATGTTCAGCAAAGTAAGATCTACAAATAAGTCAACATAACCAAAATGGTCAATTGACCCCTTTAGGAGTTATTGCCCTTTATAGTCAATTTTTAACCATTTTTTGTAAATCTTAGTAATCTTTTACAAAAATCTTCTCCTCTGAAACTACCAAGCCAAATTAAAACAAACTTGGCCACAATCATCATTGGGGTATATAGTTTAAAAAATGTGTGGCGTGACCCAGCCAATTAACCAAGATGGCCGCCATGGCTAAAAATAGAACATAGGGGTAAAATGCAGTTTTTGGCTTATAACTCAAAAACCAAAGCATTTAGAGCAAATCTGACAGGGAGTAAAATTGTTTATCAGTTCAAGATCTATCTGCCCTGAAATTTTCAGATGAATTGGACAACACGTTGTTGGGTTGCTGCCCCTGAATTGGTAATTTTAGGGAAATTTTGCTGTTTTTCGTTATTATCTTGAATATTATTATAGATAGAGATAAACTGTAAACAAAAATAATGTTCATCAAAGTAAGATCTACAAATAAGTCACCATGATCAAAATGGTCAATTGACCCCTTTAGGAGTTATTGCCCTTTATAGTCAATTTTTAACCATTTTTTGTAAATCTTAGTAATCTTTTACAAAAATCTTCTCCTCTAAAACTACCAGGATAAATTAAAACAAACTTGGCCGCAATCATTATTGGGGTACCTAGTTTAAAAAATGTGTGGCATGACCTGGCCAACCAACCAACATGGCCGCCATGGCTAAAAATAGAACATAGGGGTAAAATGCAGTTTTTGGCTAAAACTCAAAAACCAAAGCATTTAGAGCAAATCTGACAGGGAGTTAAATTGTTTATCAGGTCAAGATCAATCTGCCATGAAATTTGCAGATGGATCGGACAACCTGCTGTTAGGTTGCTGCCCCTGAATTAGTCATTTTAAGGAAATTTTGCCGTTTTTTGTTATTATCTTGAATATTATTATAGATAGAGATAAACTTTAAACAGCAACAATGTACAGCAAAGTAAGACCCAAAAATAAGTTAACATGACCAAAATGGTCAATTGACCCCTTAAGGAGTTATTGTCCTTTATAGTGCATTTTTAACAATTTTCATAAAATTTGTAAATTTTAACTAACATTTTCGACTAAAACTTTTAGGCCAAGTTCAATATAGATAGAAATAATTGTAAGCAGCAAGAATGTTCAGTAAAGTAAGATGTACAAACACATCACCATCACCAAAACACAATTTTGTCATGAATTCAAATGCATCCTTTGTTTAATATTCACATAGACCAAGGTGAGCGACACAGGCTCTTTGGAGCCTCTAGTTTTTTTAAATGGCTGGATCCGCCCCTGCTTTACAGATTAGACAATTTCATATAACATGACTATATCTAGAGCAAGCAGGAAACAGGGTTTCATTGATTATAGAATATAGCTCAAGAATAAATATACCAATGTTACAAAAATTAATCTAAAAAAACTGTGTTTTCATTCTTTTACAGGATGAGAGATTAACCAGAACAATAGCCAGAACATTCTGTCCTGAATATTCTCACCATATGGATTTCCCATGTCCTTTGTTATGGACAGAACCAGACAGTGATGCCATGACCTTAGCTGAAATTCTAGAGTGTGGAGAAATAACACTGGAAATCTGGCATCAAGTCCCTGGCATGTCCTCAGGTACAAATTAAAAAAAACATTGTTGACAGCCCTTAAAAAAATGTAAAATTTAATTAAGGTAAACTACTTATTGTACCATTTATCCTGGCATTACTTAATTTCATTTTGTTTTCCATTTAAACATACACAGTACAGTCTGTTAAGACATGTTGAGTAAGCATCATAGCAGTTGTAAAGCATAATATTTTATTCTCATATATCAATAATTAAAGAAAGAAATTTGTAGAAGATTATGAAAAAATAGGGGACATAAAATTTTGTTTGAAAGCTTACTTTCATATTGAACCTTATTTGTAAGAAACTTTTAAGCATGAACTTAATAAATAAATACATCTTTTAAATCCTTAAATTGAGAAACTCCAATATACTGTTGTATAAGTTGGATTTTTATTTTATTTGTTTCTTTATGTTCAGATTTCGACAGACATTTACTGCAGGATATGGACAGTGGAATTAAAGGGAGACAACTTCTAGGAAAGACTGGAGATGTTCTGCTAGGAACAGTAACTTTGTCATTAGCATCTTTACTAACTCACAGAACAGGTATATTATTCAAATTTGAGTCTGCTGTTTTTCACTTTCATTAAAAAATTTCCTCTTACACATTTGACTGAATGTATAATGTGAAGTATCATATTAACAGTTACTCATAGTAATACCAGCCCTCCTCTTTTTTTGGATACCATATTTGAATAAAATTAAAGATGAACAGACAGGCTGATAATTACGATAAGAGAATCAGAAAATATGACCAAAGTACAATACCGGTATATATTGAATTAATTATTGATTTAAGTAAATGTCAATAAATTTGGCAAGTAAATGACTGCCAGGTTTTAATTGTTGTCTGCTATTTGGTCGGGTTGTTGTCTTTTTGACATATTTCCTATTTCCATTCTCAATTTTTTTGAACAGTTTGCCTGCTTGAAAATCAAATGCTTTTGTTGAATGTTTTTGCCCAGTAAATGACTGCCAGCCTTCAGCTGCTGTCTGCTGGTTGGTCAGGCTGTTTTTTCTTTGACATATTCCCCATTTCCAATCTCAATTTTATGAACAGTTTGCCATGCTTGAAAATCAAATGCTTTTGTTGTTGTATCTTTTCTCAAAAATAATGTTGGAAAACTATGTAGTGAAAAGTTAAAGGGCTTAAGTCAAGATATTAAAATTGGTGTTTTAGGAATAACTGGTTGGTATGCCGTGAACTCACCGCCATCAGGTTGGAATGAGGACACCAGTTATACAGAGGAGACAAACAGTGGTAACAGAGGTTTAGAACGTGTGGTAGGAGGACTAGAGATGGCTGTCAAGTTTGCTCATCACAATGATAGGGAGAGAGTGATACACACAGCCAGAGGTGTAGGATGGTCCCCTATAGAACTCAATGTAGAGGAGGAAGACGCTTGGGAAAGTGATGGTAATTACCTTCCTTTGAAGTGAATTTTTGATTTTGTATATCATAGCGTTGAAAGAGTTTCTGCTGACTATTTCTTATAGGGTGTCAGTGGCTGTTATTTGGTGCTTACTTGTATGTAGGCCATTCCTTTAGAAAGGATCACTATCACAATAATGATAATGTTCTGTGATTGGATGTAACTTAAAAATGAGGATTATTAACCCAAATTTTCATGTGCATACATAAAAAAAATCTTTTATTTCTTAATTATATGTTACCCTTGAAATTCTTGGATGAGATTGAATAAACAATTATTTATTTTTTAATTTTATGATTTAGTTTTGGTAGAATTGTAGGTCAATTCCAAATTAAAAGAAAGCATTTGGATTATATATTATCTTCCATGTTTTATTTTTAGATGAAGGTAGCGGCAGATATCAGAATGTGACAGTATCAGTAGACCAAGTCTCCTTCCCTGTCCAGAATGCACTAATTACAGGTCAAAACAGTCTGGATAAGTCTGCAAGATGTTATGTTAGATATAAAGTCTATGATAAAGGTGTGTAAAAAACGTTAATTCAATTAAAAATTATTTCTAACATAAATTACTTGTCTCAACATTATTTAAACGTGAAAAGTGTATCTTGTTTTAAAAATATTTGCCACAAAAAAAACCAGTTGAAACTTTGAGTATTAATATTCATTTTACCAGAAGTAATGAAACTACGAATACATTTGTGAGAACTAAAATTCAAGTGCCCAAAAAGTTCATGTTTTGTCAAACAAGTGGTAGAATGTTATAACTGCTATTCCAGAATTAATTGTATGATGGCTGGAAGGCATCTAACAGTAAACAGATAATGATATTTGGGTTCAAAACAAAGTTTTCACAAAGAAACACACTCAATTTGTAAAATTTAATGAGCAAGGGTTAAATAGTGCCTTCCAATCCCCCCAAAAAATATTGAATTTTTAGATACTCCTTTCAAAGTGATATTGTATTAACAATTGAGATTATTTGTAGGTGCTGTTGTATCCAAGATTATGCCTATGTCTGTGAACAGTGAAGGTTATATTGTATCACAGTTAAATCACAATCACAACTTCCAGATATCGGTTACTTCTCCATATAAGTGGTAAGTCTTAATGTTTTTACACAACGCCTGAACATCTTATTCATCATCTTATAAACAAAGTGATATTATTATTATAAATTTGTAGTTATTGAATATAATTTGACAACTTATATAGAGGCATGAACAATTTGCCACTTGACAATTAGCAATCAATCAAATCAGTCATTGATAGTTTATATATTTGTGAAGGATGTCAAATACTCATTTTTATTCTACATTATGAAATACTGTAGATGCTACTGTTTTTACTAACAGGTCATTTATACTAGATTTATTTTTTCAGTTCACATTTTTTGTTTAATTTCATTATATATTTAGTTTCTGTAATAATTCAAAGGGGGATATAAGTATTGCTCTTGATAACACTTTTATGAAAGTTTTTAAAAGTAGTTTTTAATGTTGAGAATAAAAGATGATGGGGAATCTCAATTAGACATCAGCTTAACAACAACATTTTATAAATATATGTGTCTTAGTTTGTAGGAATAGTGCAAGAGAATTTGCAAATCTATTTCTAACTAACCAAAATACAGAAATCTGAAGGTTTTATTTGATGTAATATATTAACAGGTATTTACGAGAGGAGAAATTAGAAATCCAAATTTGGGTAACATATGCCAGTCGTAAGCACCATAAAAATAAACCACAACATAGAGACAAGCTAATTGGTACTGCATACATAGATATGGAATCACTTAACGATGAAAGGAGAAAACAACATAGAGTCAGGTACAATCAATTAAAGCTGGTGACATATTTAAATTGAGCTGAAAATAAAGAATTTGTTTGAACCAGAATTTGTAAAAGAGGTTCTGAATGTTATATTGAATATAAGTCATAGTTTCAAGTTCCTTTAACAAAAATTGAAAGTTTTTTTATCAGAAAGTGAAAAAAATCAAATATATAATGATATAGAAATGAATAGAAGGACCAAGCATAATAATTTTAACAGTTTCTTGTATATAATATATTTATATTCAGTCAAAAGAAATGACAATACTTTCAAATATCAATGTAAATAAACATAACAATAAGTAAAGTGAAAGCAAGCTCATACAAGATGATAAAATGTCTTTGTTTCTGTACTTTCAGTGGAATGTATCCCTTGTTTAAACCTGGATCTTCTAGTTTAGGTGGTGCCTTTGCAAGGGCTCATATAACCTCCAAACCACAGTTTGGCCCTCTCCATCAGGTAAATACAGGATTAAGACTCACAAATAATATTTTTACTTAATGTTTTGTGTTTTGTTGATAGAATTCATTCATAATTTACCCTCCTTGCTGGCTTCCATAGTGTAGATTAAGCATACTCAGAAAATAAGAGTTTTTATATTTTTCTTTCTTTTTCTTTGAAAAAAAATCCTTAAACATTTTGAAATGCCATTCAAAGAGTGCATACAAATCAAAAACAACAATTGAGATACATAAAGATAGTTTTTACCAGCATAAATGTCTAGGCATGACAGTTATTTATTAATTGAGATGTTTAGATAAAGAATCAAAAAACTTTGTGAAACCTGAATGTAGAATTTAACCATTGAAATATTTCTGATATTTTAGGATCAAAGTGAAGATGATTTGGAAGACGAGTTATCTGAAAAATCAGTGACAGAGGATCCTGATTATGATCCAAATGACAGCTTCCACCAATTGTCTAGCCTTAAGAAGGAGAAGTCTAAGAAATCTAATCTGAGTGTTGTTGAAGAGAAAGAATCATCAGTGTTTAGTGTTGTGATCTCTATAGACAGAGCCATGCATTTACCACATATTGTTGACAAATCAAGGTAGAGTTGTCTTCTCTTAGAAATCATTCTGGCAAAGCAAAGTACTGGATTTTCCAAAAATTTTAAAAGCATTTATTATTGCCATTTGTGCACGCTGCACAGAATTAAATTATTTCAATGTAAGAAAACTTTGCATACAAACTTAATAATGCTATCCAAATTTGAAATGAAAATCTGAATAAAAGTGGGTTTTTTTTGCATTATATTAAATTATCATAATGATTTTTAATTTACAGTACTTTTAAATACAACTATAGTGTCAAATTACAATGGCATAATAGATTTTGTTTTAATAGGGTAATTCAATCATGATACCAAAGATTGTACCTGTTGTATGATTTTTATTGATTTGATACTGTTAAGTATTGAACACTTCCAACAGTGATTTGTAGACAGCAGTTCTGTTTTCACGAATTTAAAAACAGGAACTAATCTGTAATTTTCTTTTAGATCTGATGAAAGTCATCCCAATGCTTATGTGTCTTACCAGACCTCAGAATCATCAACTCCGTCCTACACAGCAGTATATCACAACTCAGATAGTCCCATCTGGGATCATCAACATGAAACTAAACTTAGTACAGAATTACTGTATCAGGAAAATAAGGTAACTATATTAAAATTCATTTTGAGACCAGATATTGTTTGCACTGATGACAAAGTTACCAAATTTAAACTGCACCATTTTTTATGCCCCCATTGTAGCTGTGTTTTACCCTTGTTAGTCAATCTGTACATTTGGTTTAATTTGTTTCCTTTCTTTTTAACTTTGTACGCAAGTTGGGGCATCATCTGAGTCCCAATGATACACTCACTGTCTATTGTTAAATACAAACAAAAAACATAAAAGTGTTAGTGTGATAAGAGAACTAAATAGCAGTTTGAAAATCAAAAGTTTTTAAAATTTTATGTATACAGTACTCAGTTCCTTTTTGCTCAAATTATTTAATTTGCTTCGGTATAAATCAATCAAGTAATAAAATTTTGACCTTCATGTATTTTGACTACTGTTCATTTGTAATTGTTGACTCATTAGGACATTTTCTGTGGACTCACTCTAGAAAAAAAATAAAAAGTTACCATTATTAAAATATCACTAGCAACTTATAGTTATTTGTTACATAAAGCATAAAATATAATATTTAATTCCAGAATTTAGTGCTCAAAGTTTGGCATAAACCTCATGGTGCTTCAAAAGAACCAGGTATGTGATAGATAAAGTTAAGATAACTAATTCAATTTTGTATCTGAGATAAAAGCATCAAGCTGGTTTAAACAGTGGACTGTTTTAAATATTTGATTTAATTAATATAAAAAAGAAGTAGTGGTATGAACTCCAATAAGACAACTCTCCACAATAGACCAAAATGAAACAGAAATTAATAAACTTCAGGTCACTGTACGGCCTTCAACAATGAGCAAAGCCTATACTGCATAGTTCGCTATAAAAGGACCTGAAATGACAATGCAAAACAATTCAAACGAGAAAACTAACGGCATCATTTATATAAAAAAAAATGAATGAAAAACAGATATTTAACACCTAAACAAACGACAACCACTGAATTACAGGCTCCTGACTTGGGACAGGCACATACATACACATTGTGGAGGGATTAAACATGTGAGCGGGATCCAAAACCACCACTAACCTGGGACAGTGGTATAACAGTACAACATTAGAACAAACTATAAAAATCAGTTAATTAATGTCCATTTCAGTAGTAAATTTGATTGTTCGCCTTTCTATATTTCTGTGCATTCACAACAGTTCACATGGCTGTTATGTTTTAACAATGTTCAACATTCTTCATTATCTTTGACAGACAAATCAGCTGATCGAGTGTTAGGATTTGTGTCGGTAGATTTAACTCCCCTGTTGTCAGGGTTACAGGCAATTTGTGGTTGGTACAATATAACAGACTTCAATGGCCAGTGCAAAGGACAAATTATGGTAAATATTTTTGTTTAAATATATAGATATATCTTTTAACTTAAAAATTCTTTAATATATTTTCTTTTATATTGCAGTGTCAAACATTTTCTCTTGTGACATTGAATGTCCATTAAAGATAGAAATATAGTAATACTGTGTATTATTTGTCCTGAATTATGTAGTTCAATATATTTAATCTTGAATGTTAATCTTTTCTGGATGAGTTTGTATATCTTTTAAATATAGTTTATTTTCCCCGAATTTATTTATCCATTGTCAGCATATATATAGCATATATAGCATGTGCTTCATTTTACATACATTCTTAATTGTTTACCAAACATCTAAACATAAAAACACATTAAATGTTAAATTATCTAAATCACACCAATTGTTAACAGATCGTAAATGAATTCAGTAGAAACTAAACAAGACATCATAATTTACAGAAAATTTAATTTTTGTAAAACTATGTTTATTTTATTTCAGGTAAACATATGTCCACAGGATTCAGTGACACAGTACAACTTATCTGAACACGGAGTTCAACCGACCAGTTTACCTGCTGGTGTCAGTACATCTGGAATCTGGTTCTGTGATCCACCGATGTCACTACCGACAACTACTGCTCCCTTTACCAGCAATCTACCTCACTTTAATGCACATTATGATCAGGTCCAAAATCACCATCAACAGTTACAACAACAGCTTAGCGAAAATATACGAACATTCCTTCAGAGACATGAGGAGAATCAGGAATCTCCTGTATCTACTCTCCCGTCCAATGTCACTCTTCAGACAAGTCTGTCATCCAGTGTGCCGTCCCTCAGCCAAGTGCCAAGTCTTTCAACTGCCCACTATGATGGTGGTGCCAGTGACTCCTCTAGGTCATATTTGTTTTCATCACTCAGGTTAGTTTGTTGTATACAGTACTTAGTAAAAGATTTCCATAGATATATTAGGTATATCTTAGAAAGTTTGTCAGGATGCCTCTATCTGTGTACATGTTCTCTAATTTATTAACATCAATGCAAGTTTCTAATAGTAAAAATTAAGAAAGAGAATGACATTTTAAAGACATTTCTACATTTATTGATCCGACACAACCAACCAAAATTTTTAAGTGTAATGGTTATGCTAAAATGAAAGACTTTACAACTATGTTGTGGTTGTTTTAAAAAAAAAATATGTGAAAAAGATTTTTGTGGGCATTGAACAAATGAAGTAAACTTTAGATATAACAAGATGTTGGATGTTGTAGGATTTCCAATGAGACAACTATCCAGCAAAATATCAGTACTGTATAGTAAGCTGAAAAAGGCCCGGATAACACAATGTGAATTAATACAATTTTAGTCAGTGCTTTACACAACATCTAAAATCTGTTGGAAAAGGCTGGACCTATCAGAACAATGCTTAGCACCAAAAAAAAAATACAAAGACAAAACCTACAACAAATTTTTCAAAGAACAGTTACTGGAAACTAATAAAAGTCATATTTCTACAAATAGATAGATAATATTTTCAACCACAAAACTATCAACCTGTACACCTCCAAGTGATTTAACATAAATATGTTGTCAGCAATCTGATCATTTACAGTTATTGTATTTTAATGCTGAAAGACTCATTATTAGTATAAAGTATTTGAAGTTTAATTATCTTAACAATATTTATTAATTGCTAATTTTATGTTTATTTCAGAAAACAAATGCAGGACTTGGACGAGATAACATACAAGCTCAAACAGAAACTGGTAACCTCTCCACCAACAACAGGAAGTTCATTCTATGTTCAGCATCCACCTCAGTATGTTACATCTTATGACACTCCACACTTGAACCAATCAGGATCAAGTATACCAGTCACATGTCAGTCACAACAGTTGGCTAACTCACTAACTCAGTCTGGTGTTTCTACCTTATCTTCCCTTCAGTTTGCACAGAGTCGACAGGATACAGTAAGGCAAAATGAGGCAGAGTTAATGTTGACTGGATCCCAGGAGGCTGAATCCTCTCAAACGGGAGCAGATTCTGGAGCCTTCTCAGCAACTCATTCTAGTGAGAAATATCAAGACCATGATGCTTTAGATTCTCATAGGAGTGGAAGTGATAAACTTGATACGTTCCGATTTGGCACAACTCCAAGAGATTTTGTTGGACTCACTGAGACTAACAGTACATTAGCATGTGATTCTACACCTAGGGACCAGTCTAATAACTCTGATACAGGGATAAACATGAAGTTTACACCTAGAGATGATGAATTATTGTCAACTTCAAACACATTTACTTCAAATGCTACTCCCAGGGACCCTACCGTATTAGGTGTGACTCCCAGAGACAATTATTCCCCTCGAGAAATTACGGAAAATTCTGATCCTTCATCATTAGGATTTCTATATCATGGAGAAAATTCACAACGAAGTACTGGGTCATTCAAACTTGATTCAGCAAGGTCGTCAAATGGAAATGGCAATGGACATAACCATGTCGATCCTAAGGAAATGAGTATAATTCAGGAGAAAACAGAATACGAAGGATCTGACGGCGAGGGCGATCCAAATTATTATCATCGTTATCGAGATATTCTTGATGAGGAGGAAAAGGAAGATGATTCAGATGCTGAAAGAAGCGATGAAGATGTTATTATGCCAAGAACTCTAAATGATGTATCAGGAAAGTTTGGCGGAATTCCATCTTCTGATCATTCCTTTCACCGGACTTTAAAGCCCAGGGATAAGATGGTGTCAAATGATATTAATAGTAGTGCTACAAATGTAAGAGACAAAATGAATGGGGATAGTTTCTTTGACATTGAATCTGTTCCAAACTCTAGAACGCCACAACGAACTCAGGTTTTACGAGAACAGTTTGTTGAAAAAGATAGCTGGTTTTCTGATAATGAAGATGATGAGGAAAACGAAAGATCACGATATAAACCATCATGGAGTCCTAAGAGTAACAAGCATGAGGAATTTAATTTAAATCTTCACGAAAATATTGATGATTTGAACAGAAGTGGTGATGCTGACACTGATCGTTTACTTGAAAATGTTGACCTAGAGTCTGAAAATTCTGGTAGTGTCACACAAAGAGAACGAATGTCGCGTGTGTCATCAGCAGGAAGTCAACGATCTTTACCATCTAGATCTGAATATTCAGCGGAAAGTGATCATGTGCCAAAATCTCCTAGAGCTTTATATAACAAAGTTGTTGACGAACTTGACGATTATTTTTATCCAAATGAAACAACTCCAAAGACTCGAGATCATACAGAGGCCAAATTATCTGTAGAAAGTGCTAATAGTTCTCGCTCAGCAACTCCAGTGCCAACAATAAGAGAAAGTGAAATTGACACTAACTTAAGGAATAGTGATGCTAACCAATATTCTGACTATGAGGAAGATGATTTTGAAAGTAGAAAAACTAAAAAGTCATCTTTTAAAAGTGAAAGTAGAACCTCTGCTATGCCAAACTTTTTCCTTCCTGCTCAGCATTTGGAAGCTTCAATGAAAGCACTAGATATAGCTACGTCAGGACCTTCTCATCCAAATAGTGAAAAGGTGTGTTTATGTTTTAACCAATTAATGCACATTACCTTGTAGTTTTCAACACTGTAAAACATTTTCTTGCATAATATTTCTGTGTAATATACACTTAAAATGGCATGACCCTCTAGGTAGAAATGAAAATAATTATTGTAAAATCAAATGAAGACATCTTTTTATACTCTTAATTTAATTAATGAAATTATTAGAATAATTGTCCAGAAATGACCTTTTATGAGCTATAGAAGTCTTACAAGAAAAGAAAAATAGGTGTTTTTGGTCATAATAGTTAACCCTATGTAGCTAGAAAAAAAGAAGGAGTCCAAACATTGGATAAATATTCTTAACCCTCACTGTAGTACATCCTTAAGTATGTCATTATACTCATCCTCTCAAATTTTGTGCAAAGTTGTCCTTCATTTTTGAATTTTAAAATGTATATTATATTTAATTTAGGATTCTGATGTGTCTGATGATCCTGAAAGACAACAAGGGAAGACAAAGGAGGCATTCCATATGAAACAGAAACTTTCTGTGGACAAGAAAAAATTTAATGGACAAACAAAGGGCAGACAACTCCCAACAGCTGAAGAAGCAAAAAGAATAGCCAAGATTTTCTCATCCAAGCTGTCATGAATACTTAACAATATTATGTAAATTATCTTTTGATATTCTGAAGTGCCAAAATATTTGTATTGGGTGTAAGATGCATTTGGTGTTAATGCTCGTTGTATGTCCTGTTCTCCGATTGGTGAATTAATGAATCGCTTGTGTTTCATGCACAAGTGGTGTAAAAAAGGAAATTATTCATACAATATTTACAAAAAATGTGGTCAGAATAGTATTGGAAATATGTTTGTATTCTACAGCTCCGTGATTGTAGACATATATAATATCCAAAAGACTGAAATCAATTATACGACCGCAAATTTGAGGTAGTAATATGTTATGGTGGTTCTTGTTGTTGCTAAAATACATTTCTGAAAACAGAATCCTAGATAGGGTCAGTTAAGTAGGTAAATAGTCGGTAAGAAGAAAAAATACAGTGAAATAAAATATAAGTGATATCAATTTTATCCTGAAAATATGTTGTTATTGATTAATTTTGTTAAGATATATGCGAACCAAATACATATGTCTGTTCCTGGCCTTAGTTGGAGTCTAATACCAATCATGCAATGGCAAACTATAATCGTTGATATTATTCTACAAAACACACTTTCTGTAATCATTGTTATCCAAAAGCTAAGCTCATTAATGAATAGGAGGATCAATTTGTGGAGAATTTTTCTTAAGTAGAATTTTTTACTTATTCAGCTGAAATATTTCCCATTTTTGAATCATATTAACAAAAAGTAGCAGACATGTATAATATATATCTAACTTTTTTCATTTTCATTGCAAGATAAACTTATAATCTAGTAAATAGATATTATTTTTACTTATCAATATACCTCCATCCATTAATTAAGTTAAGAAATCATTCAATTGACTTGAAATCATTTCTAGAGACATGTTTTTGGGGTTTATTTTGAGGAAAAGAAGTTCCAGTCTGGGAAAAAGAGTTGGTCAGAGCTAAGATTACCATAAATGGGGTCTACTCCCTGTAAGGGAAAATAAACCTCTCAATTATAACTTTACAGTTAAGTTTCATGATTCTGCGGATGTGTAGAGGGAATATAAATATGATAAATGAAACTCTATTATCTGCAGATGAGTTGTAGATAAACTTATTTTTAAAAAGTAAATAGGTAATCATATATGTAGATAGTATTATTTGTTATTTATAATTTTTGTTAGATATCAAGGCTATTTTATATATCTTTCAGCGATAGCATTTTTATTTTTCTTAGAAATGCATGTTAAAATAGTTATAACTGACATTATTTCATGACATATTGTTTGTTAATTAGGACATTAATCTCCCATTTTTCATTACTTTTGTATTTGATTTTGACATGTGTTTCTCTTATTTATCAATTTCAGTCTTTGACTGGTTTTATCTGTGATAATATACTAGTGTAGTCCTTATATAATTCCACCCAGTTTACAGAGGCGGATCCAGAAGGGGCTCTGAGGGGCCTGGTGCCCCCTCCCCTTTTCGTGGGAAAAATTTGGTTGATTATATAGGGATTCACGGAATATTTGATTTCATGGTTTTGCCAAAGTGTGCATAAATGCCAATAGAAAATTTATTCTATATCCATGAAATTGACAAAATAATTAGTATAACAATAATTATAATGAATCATCATTATGTAAGGTAGGTCATATCACATCATGTAGCTATGTTACAATACATTTTTCATGATTTAAAATTGTGTTATAAGGGTACTTAACATATAAAATCTCTTTCTAGTATAGTTTGGCTAAGATTTTGAAATAGCTCATAGTCGTCTTTGTTTATGAATTATAAATGATAAAAATACTTATATGTATGTTCATTTTACTTGGTTTTAAATATCTATACATTATACTTTTTATCATGTATTTAAAGAAAATCATTCCATCTCATGTGAAAACACTCTGAATGTTTTTTATTACCTGCTGGAAAAATTATAAGTAGATATTTTCAGTTTTAGATTTCGAAGCCATCTTTAAAAAGTAATTCACTAATTATTATTTTCATCCATGAACAGAAATATTAACAATTCCTCATTAATAATCCCATTTGAAGAGTTTTACGACATAGTCATTTCATTCAAAAGTCAGTAGGACAATACTGTAGAGTCAATTATTTTCTTGGATACCAATTTTCGTGGGGAAGGAAAACTTACATGTTCGTGGATACTTAAATTCGTTGTTTTGCAGAGTGACTCTACATACAAGCATTAAGAAAAAAGTTCATTCATTGAACATTTTATTTCTTGGTTCAACTATACCCAAGAAATCTACGAAAATCAGTATCCAATGAATAATACTGATTCCACAATAGTTAAAAAATGCATTTATTTATAGATACTTGTAGATGGCATTTCTGTAGCTGAGGGTATTAAGATTAGATTTATTATACCAGTAGGTATTGTAAAGTACAAGAGACATTTTTATATATCTTTACATGTACAATAGTCCTAAGCTTATAAGAGATAAAGATCTGTGTGTGTTTTTGTAACAAACAATATTAAATTTTACCTAAAGGTGTCAAATGCATAACTATTCAAAATATAATTCTTAACTATGCAGCTGTGTTTGTATCTAAATGATAATTTCTTTTTGCATAAAAAAAATCTATCTTATTGAAATTTGGAAAATAGATAATTTTATAAATTCAGTACTTCTGATTTCTGATTTTTTGGACCAAATTTAATTTGTGACATTTTAAATGTTTATTGTTATTTTTTCCTTTTTTATAACAGTAGACTTCAAACATTCCAGTTTTTTATGAAAGCATATTTTTTACATACAAGGAAATGACATTGAATACTTATAAGATGCATGTCAAACTTTATTTGATGATATTATCTTTCTTTTTAATGTTATGGATATTATTATTATTTTTCTATTTAATTGAATATTTAAGGTAAATAATGGGATTTTTAATTGTCCGTCCAATATTTGTAATGTTGTACAAAGTATAAATGAACTGTGACTTGTTTATATTTGTACATATTGTAAGTTATTTATAGAAACAGGTCTTTCCCTACACAAAATAAAACAATAAAGGAAATAGAGAAGTTTATGTGTTTCTTGTTAATGTTAGAGCGAAAAAATTGTTGAAACTTTAGCAACTAACATATAATCTTTCATTGTCAATTAAATGAAGTGAGGGGGATACCAAGGGCCAACCAAAAACAACAGGTGAAAGAGAAGGGGCAACATCATTGTCAAAATAAAAGACAAAAAGACAACATTCCACAAACACTGAAGATTAAGCAACTCAAACTTCACAAAAAAAAAGCTAGAAAATATTACATAAACACTAAAGATAATGCAACTCAAACTTCATAAAAAATAGGCAAGTGCAATATTCCTTCAATTTCTTCTGAATCAGATGCAGTACTGCTCTTACAATTGTAAAAAATTTGTTTCACTTTCTGCAATACTATATATAGTAGTATTATTAAAATCATATGAAGAAGTTCATGGATTCATAATTTATTAAGAGCATGATTTCAAAGGTTCCTCCTGAATAATACTGATGTCAATACATGTACATTGTATAGGAGACAGTACATTGTGCGGCACATATTTGTTCCTGAAAAGTCACCAAAAATAAAGCAGTGGTAGAATACCATTACTCATCTAATATAGTCTCTCCTGTGATGAGTGGTGCAGAATGCAAGACAAAGGTAATGCTTGTACTGAGAGGACGACTTAAACTTTATATTTTAGAAGCAAGAAGAACTGGAAAATCCCAAGCTGCTTATGTTCTAAACTTCTGACATGCATTTGTCTATTGTCCTTTTCCTTATTTTCATAGTTCACTGACTGCAGATGCCTTCTGTTTACTGCATGATGCTGTACAGTGACATATCCAGAACTACTGGGGGTATACTGTAAGGGTTTTGTTCATTGATGAAGGTTGTACCGCCTGACAAAGGACTTGCGTATTGACAACTCACATTGAACCTAAACACATACCCCCCCCCCCCCCCCAAAAACAAGAGTAACCAAGGAAAAAATCTTGAATAATTATAGGTATGTGCCATGTTCCTTTGGAATTTTAACCAAAGATGAAGAACTTGACGTTTATATGGATGAGTCATCCCAGTGCTCCACGAAACCTTTCTAGGTAAGGAGATCAGTAAAATACATACAACCTACTTCATTTTCCTATTGCTATAGTATTAAAAGATAGCTTGTCTTAGTGAGGGTTAAATGATAAAAACTACTGATTCAAACAAAAATTCTCTGAAACTGATATTAACACATGCTTAATTTCTTGATCGGAAACATGTTTTTTACGTTAGGATGGAAGAATTAAAAAAAAAACCTATAGAAATTCCAATAGGAACAAATGATGGTACACTACTTGTCGTTTTGTTGATGTATTTTATTGAGGGTGACTTCATACAGGAGCGTTTTGTGACTAACAAGAAGAAGTTAACATTATCTCTAAACTCTCACGTTCTGCTGCTAGTATATAGATTATGTCCTCCCACTAACTTGTGAACTATCCATGTCTTTCTAGCGACACCCCAGCAGTGTATGGATTGTATACCTCCCGGTTCGGCCGGTTGATGCGATATATTTCATATTATCTAATAGAGGAGTGCTCCTTAAAACCAAACTTTGGAACCAAGAGTTCCAAAAAGTAAGGCGAAAGACACCAAAGGATATTCAAACTCGTATGTCGAAAATGAACTCACAGTGACATGGCAAAAAAAGAAAAAGAAAATGCAAACAACAGCACAAAAAAAACATAATATAGAAAACCAAAAGCTAAGCAACACGATCCCCATCAAGTAGTGAAGTTGAAATCGTCCCTTCAAAACTCACGAGTTAGTTGACCATTATGGAATATTAGTTTGCCAGATGACGACGGCTATATTCCAATTAACGTTACTACTCTTTTACTCGAATGAGACCTACCGAATTAGACTTATCACACGGTTTGTACTTGTCTTACATGAACAACATAGCGAGTGCCTTCAAATATGGAGCAGTCTCTGGTTACACGTTTAGAGCGCCCGATATTTGTTGGCCTCGTGTTGCTCAATCTTCAATTTGTTTTCTATGTTGTGTTTTGTATGCTGTTGTTTTGTCTGTGTTTTTTTCGAGGTTTCCAGTACACAAAATAAGTCCAACCCCATGTTCGCATCAACTAATGGCGTCAGTGTCTGCGTCCGAGGTTTAGAGGACCTACTGCTCGATAATCACTACTTACAAATTTTACAGTCGTATTTAGCAATAGGTAAACTCGGAAATGTAACAAAAAGTCTTTGGTCCCGTTATGTCGCTGCTTTTTGTTTCTGTTATCTCATTGTTTTCGAACAAAACAGGGTATGGAGTATACAGCAAAGAAACTAAACTAAGTCGACTTAGACATCAACTTAGGTCTTCAACAATACACTGTTTTCTTCACATTATTGAAAAAATAGTATAACATCGTTTATATATTTGATCAATTGCAGAAAAGTCGCTCTTACGTTCTTGTGGTATCATTTGACAATTTGTGAACTACAACCAGTCCGCAAATTAAAAAGATATATCGCCAGGACATAAGAGCAACAGTTCCGCAGCTAATTCCATATTGGATTGAATTGTCTTGTTGTAGCATGGAAGATGTGTTGTCAAACAGTAAAGTCAATAAAACAAACACTTTTAATGTCATTCACAGGAAGATGGTCTAGTTTAAAGACAAATAGGAGTTAACCTTCCATCAACCGGCTAATTTGGTCAAAAACTTTTTTTTTCTACATTTATGAAAGGTGTGTAATTATTAATGGTTAAAACAGATGACAGTCTTAAACATATTTTGAATGTCTAATAAGCGAACAAACGTGGGCGTCAGTCAGCAAAGGGCCGTGTCTCGTCGTATCACATAGAATCAAACATGAACTTTCAAGTGAAATAGTTCACCTTTATTAACATTGCAGACCTTTTTTGTTTGATCAGGATTAAGTTTAAGTACTCTCTATCATAAATTCATATTGATAATTTTATTTTACCCATAAAGCTGGACAGACTGGGTGACAGGTATAATGTTATTACGTCTTTTGTCACAATTTACTTTATTTGATAACACCATATATAATATCTGATGTTTATGATAAAAACGAAAAACAAAATTCTAACCCTACACACTTCCAGGTAAATATAAGTTCATTTATGTGATAGACGAGTTATTAAAAATAATTCGATATTTATGCCTTTAATGGTTTCAAGGGAAACAGATTACAAAAATTATCGTAAAACATGTGATGGTCAAAGTTTTTCTACAATTGCATATAAATGATGCGGTATTGGGTCCACTTACATAAACGGACAAACCTAGCTGTGCCTTTGAGGTAAGTTGTATTACCGTATACAGTTAGCTGTACTTGAAATCTATTTAGGGTCATTTTAGGTTATCAATGCTCTTTAACCTCGCATTCTATTTGGCCTTTTATTGTTTTTTATTTAAGCGTCACTGTTTGGTCTTTTTGTAGTTGAAACCCGCGTCTGGCATACGAAACTACCAGCCTGGTAAATACATCTATGATAAATTGTTTTGTACACTATAGCTCGAACTATTAAGAGCAGAATAGAATAACATTTTATTTTTGTAATGTGTGTTTGTCAACTTATGTTCTCTAGAAATTCTTTTTCAAGTTATCCTTTTTTAGAGTATTTGTAAAAAGTAAAGAAGGAAGTAAAAAAAATGCCTTTTAAGTTTTTGATTATTGACAATTTGTCCCCGAGAGAACACTGCCAATGTAGTACTTCGGAATTGATGTGATTCATAAGAAACAAAATTGTCTGTTTATTAGTACATCAAATTAAAAATATGCGATAAGGCTTAAAGCTAACGTTCGAACTATCACAGGCAAAAAAATGAGATTGATGTTATATCTATTTAAAAAAAACAATACTAAAATCTCCTCATTAATTTAATACATAAAATGATATATAGATGTAAATTAGAAAAAAAGAAACTCTGCAAATCTAAAATAAATAAGATTCAACCAGTGAAACCGGATTTTCTAAATCTTAATCCTGACGATTATTATAAATTCTGAAATGCATCATTTTATGTAATGATTGTTTTGTTTTATTTTTATTCGTTTAAATGATTTTCAAACACTACATACAATCACCAAAATACAGAAATGTCAAATATGACAGGAAAATAATACTTTATATTGTTCAATGACATGTGATGCTAATATGAACACTCTTACTATAAGTAACTTTTAAAGTATTTGAAGTGCATTATCGATATAAAATACTTCAAACACTCAAAGTTAAAGCAGTTGAAGAACGTATGTTGATAATTAAGTATAAATACAAAAAAGTGGTTGATTACGGTTTGTTATTTAGGAAAAGTTGACTTCATTGAAACTTTTCAGTTGGGTTTTGCCTAGTTTGGAATTAAAATCTAACACTTATAGGTTATGGCAGCATGATATATATTCATAAATGCAGGAAATTGTGTTTGATTTCATGAAAAAATGGCTTGTCAATTTTTGAAAATAATACTTATGATCGTTAAATCACATGTAATGTAAAATGAACACTCCTAACGAATAAGTTATGATATGAAGTACATATTATATAATATATTAAGCACTTAAAGTATATTAAATATACAATACGCTGGCTGCTTGTAATAGAATAGTGCTCTTTATAAAGTGAGTAGTTTTTTATTTGTGATATGAAACCTGAGTGATTTCCAAAAACATAACTTTCTCATTTTTCTGCATCTTAAAGTACTGATTTATTCTGGATATCTGACGATAACAAAAAGTATAAGACAATCAATGGAACCTAGGATAAAGACATATCTGCCTTGTAGTCGGGGTCGGATCCTGGTTTTTTGACAGGGGGCGAAATTCCAGATTATTGAAGATGTATAGTGCCGACAAATATATTTATACTAAAACAGTACATCTGTCATAAAAAAAACAACATGTCAAGTTAAACTTGTCAAGTTAAAAAAAATAAAAAATTTACGATCAAGGGGGGGGGGGTAACGCCCTCTACGACCCCCGGAACCACCACTGAGAATGGAAACGGGGAATGTTTCAAAGATACTTTTTTATGTTTTTCATTTTCTATTATATATATATCAATGTATTCATATCATAAACAAATAACAATGCGTATCTAGAGTGCATTTTACAGTAAATTGCATATAAATATTCTGATCACAAAGCCGTAAGCAGTTTAAACATTTCAAATTATTCACGTGTTTACCGAGATCTCCTTCAGACGTAACATAACAATAAATACCGTGTGAGCATGCCAGTTGCATAAGAGTTAGATGTGACAAATGATACTACAAATTTTATTTAATGCAGTTTTAGGTATTGTGTACTAGTTTGCATGTTAGTCACAACTGAAATTCTTGAAGGACGATATAAGAGAACATTTTAAAAGTTCTTTGACCTGTACAGGAACATATTATATTGACTAGATGTTCCCAAACTTGTAGGATGAGTAAATAAACACCATGCTCTTTCGAAAAAGAACATCATGCTTCTCGTATATGTCATGATTTCCTTGGTGGAGGGTTGCTATTAAAAAAAAAGGATTTTTAGTCTTTTAGTCTTTGAAGGACGATATAAGAGAACATTTTTAAAGTTCTTTGACCTGTACAGGAACATACTATATTGACTAGATACCGGTGTTCCCAGACTTGTAGTATGAGTATAAACACCATGCTCATGCGAAAAAGAACAGCATGCTTCTCATCTATATCATGATTTCCTTGATGGAGGGTTGAAGCTTTAAAATTTGCTAATAAAAACAACTTTAAGGATTAACTTCTTTACATTTTGTGATCACCATGAATGATTTAATTTGGTTTGCTATAAATAGAAAATGCATGAATACGGATATGTTCCACCAGTCATAAACTATGCGGTATGTGCGTTGCTCATTGTTGAAGGCCGTACGGTGACCTATAGTTGTTAACGTATGTGTCATTTTGGTCTTTTGTGGATAGTTGTCTCATTGGCAATCATACCACATCTTCTTTTTTTTTTTTTATATAAACACAATAAGGTCATGTATTCAGGTTTGATGATATTGATGTAGATCTACCGCTGATTTATAGGTATCATATAAAGGCTAGATAAGAATAACAAATGATCCACCTTTCTTGGTGCAATTCCGTTCGACAAACTGAAATATGAGAAACATCAGTTACATGGGGGGGGGGGGGGGGGGGCAAGATTAATTGACCTTTTAGGAGCACCTGAGTTTTTTGGCTAAGGTTGTTGAGTTCAGTCTTCGGTTCTCTTAAAATATTATGTGAGATTCCTCGTTTTTACTTGAGTGTGTCGTCCTTTTGTTAAAGTTTACAAACGTTTTCCCCTTTTTTCAATTTTTTGCTATTTCAGATTTCATGTATTAATTTAAGAGTTTGTATTCAAAAACAGCTCTTGTTTTTGATTTTGTAATATCAGGTTAAGATAATAATGATCACATGGTATAATTTTAGGATGGACTTTTTCATGACTTTTAAATTTGACTTTAATTCATCACTGTTTAAAGTATGACATAACATAACACTGTAAACGATACATGTACCAGATACGACAAACAAGATGAACTTATATAGTAATAGTTTCGTATATATCTTTTATCGATACCATTTCTCAAATATTTAGACTTACATGACTTCGCCCTGACACGGAATGAAATATAGAATCTTAAATTTTCCCAAGAAATGTTTGCTGCGGAAGTACAAACTGATATGGTATTTGATTGACAAGGCAATATATACATATAAAACATAAATATAAAACATTTAATTGTCTAGCCTAAAGCTGTCTTGTGGTTGTCAGTATGATGTGTATTTAATAATATTCCATTATCATAGTATATTTTAATTATTTTATACCAGCGGAACTGATTGGGACATATGTTCAGTACTGTGAGGTAAATATTTTTTTATGCTTCAGAATGTTTAACAGCATTTCTATCCTTTAAGGTCGTAATATTTTTTGTTAGTTGATGTATAAATTATTTTCAATATGAATTATAATCGTGATTATAGAATAAATTTTAGAATATTTTTATTTCCCAAATTACAGGGCCCATAAAGGGCATAAAATCAGATACAATTGATTTACATAATTAGTAACAACAGCAATAATAGAGGCATATACATATATAATTGGAATATAAGCATTGGTCAGAATCAAGCTAAAACCCACATATATATATTGTGAATAAAAGAATAATAAAATTACATTATACATGCATATGTTTTTATTTTCAAATTATTTACTTGACTAAATGTCAGTGTTCATGCCTGATCTCCTTAATTCAAAACAGTCACAAATATAACAACCCAGTTTTTCCATAAGAGTTACATTATACATGAATATAAGTGCTAAATCACGTCACACTATTATAAAAAAAAAGGGGGGGGGAGGTAATTCATAATAACAACTAATTACACACATAAACAACATATGTTATTTAGCTAAAAAAATTCTTCGGCCTTGAAGTATATATTAAAATGAATTGTATACTGTTCCTTGACTTTCATGATACTTTAAAATTTGATGCATCTCGATAATTCTCTTCTTATATACTGTTCACCAGAGATATACACAAATAAAAATTATATCAAGGGCGGAGACTCAGAGACAGTGTTTGTTTTTGTCTTACACCAATGACGAGTCAGCACAATGCCCGTTTCAAAACGTTAATTTGAAGGAAACTAAAATCATCAAACGAACGATGTTGTTTGAACATTTTAAATAAAAAATAAAGATCATAACATTGTCACTGTAAAACAGTTGTCAAAATGTTGGGATAGGCAATACATTTGTTTGCATAATTTAGTCATTTGAAACGAATTACCTGTAATTTTCAGTATTAAGCGAATACTTGAAACAATGCATGCATATATACTAGAAGGAGTGCTTTACCACAGATTATTTTTTCTTTTATCACGACCCAATAAAGTACCAAACCTGATTCAAAACATTGACTCTTAATTCATTTTCGAGTATTGTTGCCGAAGTGTACCATCGTGTCCTTGATGTGTTAGACCACCAATTCAAAATCTCTATATATTGAACCACACGTTGCAGTTTTCACAGCTTTCTTAACATTTTATTTAAGTTTAAATTTATAGAAATGATTGGAATATTCCGAATTGTAAATGTATCACCTTCTAAATGTCGATTTTCAACCTTTCTTTAAAGTCCAATAAGAAAAAAACTTGCCTTCGGAACACAAGTACTTCTAAAAATAACCCTTGGTTTTCTGAAATTCGTAAGTAAGTATACTATGGAGCACATTAATCCTCATTTTTTAATAAAAACTCATAGACAAGTGGCTCAAAATGATATATAACATATTTTTCTTTCATTAAAAATTTAATTTCTGTAAATGTGATGGTTAGTTAAAGTAAATAATGATACTAAACACTATTTGTCAGAGTAGGGCTACCGGAATATATGTCCCCAATTGGAGGGGGTGAATTGGTGGTCTGACACCTTTTAATAAACTATCAACAAAGAAATAGGAAGCACGTGAAACAAAGAAAGTCAAATTATTTTAATGTTAAAGCCACGTTAGCTTTTTGTATATTTTCCAAGCGTTTCCATTTGGTAATTAACCCTTGTCTTAACAGTTAATGATTTGGTATATTGTTTTTTTCTTTCTGAATAAATAAGACTTTCCAATACACCTCTGATAGACTTATCATAGTTGTTCCCTTGAACTCGCGCTGTGCGTTTGCCAAATTTCTAATGCGAGGTCTCGCGATTAAGGTCACTGCTTTAGGAAAAGCTATCTGCAAATTAAGTACAAGAAGACAATAATCAAATAGCAATTTCATATGATAACAGATTTTTCTTTTACATGAAATAAAATTGAGAAATGAAATGGGGAATGTGTCAAAGCGACAACAACCCGACCATAGAGCAGACAAAGTTCAAGTGTACACGTTTTTTTTTTATAGTAAAACTTAATCATCGAAGTATAGAAAACATATTAAACTTTTTAAAATTGTAAGTATCTAATGACTTTTAGGTTATCTGGAAAAGCATAGGGCAGACATAAAACATATCTGAATCAATCGTCTGTACATATATAAATACTAAATAACCTTTTCTTATAATTTCAACATTATAGTGATAATTAAATAATGATAATATGTAATTACAATATTTTATATGCAATGTCACGTCTAACAAATAGTTACAGAATCAGATACGGTTGTTAGAGTAAATGAAGCGATATATCACTCATCCATATTTATAGAATGGTATACATTTTGTTTGGCATATATGGTTATAAGTGAGATATATTCGTATTTTATTACACCGACAAAAGTCTTGGTCAAGTGGTTTTGAATAAATTAGTTTCCGCAGTGGTAAGTTTACATATACTTACAGTTATTTTTACCAATATTTACGTATTATTTTGACTATTATACCCATTTTATACAAGGGACTAGTGTTAAATTTGACCAATATAACATATTTTCGTGTCACATTTTGGGGATAACAAAGTAAATGAATAAATTACAGATTTATAAATTTGTTAAAAGCACAGACCACCAGATTTTTTTTTATGGATTAGAACGAAATATTTTATAGCTACTATTTGAATGATATTATTTTTTCAGATATTCAAATAAATTTAAAGGAAAAAGAAATACAATTTGAAATTTACGTGAGTATTATTTGTACTTCATTACACTATGTTTATGTTTGAAAAATAGCCACAAGCTTGCATGGGTTCGGACGCAAATGGCCAAATAAGCATCTTGCATACGGAAATGAAAATGTAAATTTAATGTTCCAAAAGAGAGGCGAAAGATACGAGAGGGACATTAACACGCATAAGTCGAAAATAGACTGACAGTACCATGGCTAAAAAAGAAAAAATACAAACAGACAAAAAAGTACACAGAAACTGAAGACTGAGCAACACTACCTAACCAACAATTGAGGTTATCTCAGTTGCTCCGAAAGGAAACAGAAGTAAACATGGTAAAAGAAAACAGTTTATCTCAAAACTTTACCATGTTTACAAAAGGTTAAAACAATGCAAAGTTAAAATAAAAGTGTAAATTATGTGCAGTGATTCACTTATTGCACCATGTGCACCTTTATAATTGCATGTGGTTACATTCAGTAACATTAATACACATATCTCTCTGAATGTTATCAGTTAAATCACTTTTAAACTTTTCATTTGCATTTTTACCTAGACGCCCTTTCAAATTTAAAACTTAAAACCAACAATTAATTGTTTATCCGCATGCCATGGTTGGAGGTAGCCGTATAAGATTTTGTTATGATACATTTAAATGATAGTAAAAACTGATAGGATGATTTTCGTTCCAGTTTAGTTATTGTAGCCAGTGTGGGAAGTTTGCATCCGGGTCACAGATTTAGAATTTAAAAAGGCATCAAAATGGTAGGTTTACTTATATTTTACTTATCAGGCGCGGATCCAGAGGGGGGTTCCGGGGGTTGGAACCCCCCCCCCCCTTTTTTTTGGCCGATCAATGCATTTGAATTTTGGACATATAGTTGGAACCTCCCTTTGTCCTGGGTTGGGAACCCCCTTTTTAAAATTGCTGGATCCGCCCCTGCTTATTTTAAATTATCATCACAATAATCATAGGGAAGTTAAGTCATAGTTATTGAACACTGACCATGTTTTTAAAAACATTTTCAAATCTATTTCTAATTTACAAAACATGAACTCTTAAAGCTTTGAAAGGAATTTATAATGAAATGATACATTACAAATTTACGTAATTTTTCATTTTTTAGACAAATTTGGAAGGTTTTTGTAATATAAGCATGTCTTTCAATTCGTATTTTTTTAATGGAATTAAAAAGTATCCGCAACAATGCAAAAGTAATCAAAATACGAACATATGGACCAGAAAGAAAAATATAGAAATTGATATATATACTGATTGATATCTCAGTCTTAGAAGCATGTTTTGTTATAAGTTGGTTTTGGCTTTGAACTAGCTGTCAGTTACTGCGAGTACTCTTATGTCTGTCGTTTTGTTGTTGGGATGTATAAGTACCCTGTCACGTCCTCTCAGCTCTGTGTTTTTGCTAGCTGTAATTCTGATTTTTTTAGTTTGTTTTTCCGTTGTACTGTTACGCCACTGTCCCAGGTTAGGGGGAGTGTTGGATCGCCTTCAAACTATAGCTTCGTCCCGCAACATTCTGTGTTTGCCTTTCCAAAGTCTGGAACCTTTAATTCTATGGTTGTCGTTTGTTGCTGTACATCATATTTGTTTTTTGTTCTGTAATTACACAAAAATCAGGTCGTTAGTTTTCTTGCTTTACATTTGCCAATTCAGGGTCTTTAATAGCTGACTATGCAGTATAGGTTTTAACCAATTGTCGAAGGCCTTACAGTGACCTATAGTTGTTAATGTCTGTTTCATTTGGTCTCTTGTGGAGAGTTGTCTCATTGTTAATCATACCACATCTTTTTTTTTAATATTCATGCATACAAGTTGATAGATATGTTTGACACAGATTTTAACCATTCTACTTATAAAACATGCTATTTCAGTATCCATTTTATATGCTTCTAAATGTTTGTAAAAAAACTTGAAATTATGTCCTTCTCTTAAATTTTAAATTTACAAATCATTAATCTTTTCCTCAATTACATGAGGATTTCGAAGTAATTTTAGTCTTAGGTTACTAAATATAATTTATTTGAAATACAATGTACAGAGTTTTTAAAGAAGCAAGACGTCACTTTAAGTCAGATAAGGTAATTTCAGCCTCATTTTTTAGTAACTTTGATCTTTCTTTGATATGGCAGTACATTATATATACCGACACAGTTGAGCAATTTATACTTTCTATGATTTGATTTCCGCATTGCATATTTGACTAATTGATTTGTTTCCCTTGAATCGAAATAGAAATAAGTTTAACCCAGTGTTATATTTTTGTAACCGTTCCCGTTCAGGGTTAAACAGAGAGTCCCTGGTTCCCACCTATCTCGGCCAAATATCATTTTCCTCTCCTTACTCCCAGACGAAAATCGACCCAAAAACTTTTTCCTCAAATATCCACATTTTCCCTCACCATCTTCCCAAGTTCCCGTACCTAATTCTCTTATTCCCTCACCCATGTTCAACCTAGCTCGTCAATGGTTGCTGTTGTCCTTATGTGCATTTTGTCTCACCAATAACTTGGTGTTGATACCAACATACTGCAGCTCACCTATTTTAAATTCATTCACTTTTTTTGTCTGTAGAAAGTGTAGTCAGTTGTCCAAAATTGAAGACTTCTAAATAGATAAAGGAAGATGTGGTGTGAGTGCCAATGAGACAACTCTCCATCCAAATAACAATTTAAAAAAAAAAGTAAACCATTATAGGTTAAAGTAAGGCCTTCAACAGGGAGCCTTGGCTCACACCGAACAACAAGCTATAAAGGGCCCCAAAATTACTAGTGTAAAACCATTCAAACGGGAAAACCAACGGTCTAATCTATATAAACAAAACGAGAAACGAGAAACACGTATTCTAAATGTCTGTTTTAATGAACAAGAAATCTTGCAGTTTCACTAAAATCAACCAGACATCCCTTATTCTTATTAATTACAGCTAAAAATATAATCTTGATGAAAATTAACTACGGAAATGAAATATATTTTTGGACATTTTCCATCATTATGTAATTTGGCTGTCACTCAGTCTAAGTACCATATTATCGTTGTTACAAGAGGGTATAATTAGCACATTATTTGTCGTCATCCCATTGATCGAGTGTATGCAATCTACTTCACAATTCGTCACTGTAGTAGTATGCAAAGCGTCAATACTTAAAATTGGAAATAAGGGTTTCAAAGGTTTCTTAGTAGCTGTAGTGATAATTCATTTGTAAAATAAATCAGAATTTATTCTCTAATTCAAATGGACTATACGTAGATTGTTTTATGAAATAAGAATTTAATGTCTTTGTTAATAAGTGGGTTTATGTTTAAGCATTAGTTCAAATATTCAAATAATGACTATTTTGATATGAAACCACTGCAGTTTTGATTATCATGTACTAGTGAGTCTTTACAATGATTATGTTCGATTGGTACTTATTGCTATTAACAGGGTGCGCTTTGTAAAACATGGTCAGTTCTGGCTATTGTAATATTTATGTTAATTCTCTTTTGTGGGTTTCGTTTTCACCAATATCCCTTGTCATGTTTGTTGAACACTTGTTTGCATATTTCGTCTCTTTCTATTGGCCCTGGTGTTGTCTTTCTGTCTTTGTTAGATGCTTCATATCTTCTATCATTTCTCGCATATTAATAAATAGATTGGCATATTTATTTTGATGTTACACTTCATTTCACAGTCCAGCACAGTACCAGTCGAGACAAGATAAAACAAATATTGATAAAAAAGAATAAATACAAATCTTTAGACAAGTATATATTTATTATAACCACGAGAAATCATTATTTCGATTTTCACATTGCAGCCAGTTAGTCAATGACATGTAGTCACACAAAGGTACTTGTATTAGTTTCTTTATTTAGAGGAGTTATACGGACAAATCTTAACAGGTCGGTGAAGTTTGATATTAAGTATGATAAAATGTTGATTCTAACAAGGATCTTTGCTTTTAATTTTATTTAATATTTTAAAATATAGATACATGTATCCTGTTATTTACCCGTGATCACTACACGCGTAATAAAGATATTCGTAGTTGGAAAGGAACTACATGTATATAATTCAGTTCAAGGTAAATGATGTCACAAATACACACAATGTACTTTAAACACAAATTATGTTTATTTATTGAAACATTAGTTAATAGTCCTCCTAATTGCTTACATTTACTATATCAACTTTACTATAGCCACAACCGCTGACATTGAACTTGATCAAGAGTTGATACAGTCTATTGGTCTAGGGTGTGTCTCGTGTAAGGAGAGTTGATTGATTGATTGATTGTTGGTTGCTTAACGTCCAGTGGCAAATATTTCATACATATTCAGGACGAAAACAAGTTCACAATAAATACAATAGGAAGGTCTTGTCATAATAGAGGCCATTTGGGATGATGGTCGGGAAAATTTAGACTGCCACTGGAAATTAAGGTTCTATTGGATAGGGACAGAAATTTTGCTTTGCAACAGGCCACCTACAAGTCCTCAAAGGAGAGTTGACGTTGATAAAACTTTCTATATGAACTGATGGTGTTCCTGTTTCTACGTTTTCTAGACATAGACACTTAACTACCGAATGGCAGTCCAAATTTCCTGTCCTTAGTTATGCAGGACACGCATAATAGAATTATTGTTCAATTGACCTCATATGTATAAGTGACATATTTGCCACTGGACGGAAAACGACCAACAATTAAGCAGTCTTTCTTAAAGAAAGCTGTTAACCATCAATGCATCCATTTATTCGTTCGATAGAAGTAACTTACGGGTCGCAGACCCCAGAAGGTTCTACAGACTCTAATAGTTTTTGGCTCCAAAACTTAATCAACCAAGGAAAAACTGCAGAAATTTCAAACGAATATCTCGAACTTCTTTTGCCAAAACACTGTTTACATTGCTGTGAATCAGTACAGTATCACACCTATATAGTATAATATTGTCTACACCCCCATATAAGACAAAGTTACAATTCTAACTTGATTTTAATTTTTTTAACTTGGTGTTCCTTTATCATATATTGTAAACAGTGTAAACCGGTTTTATAATATAATAACACTTATATATGCCGACATAGTTGTTAAATCAATAGAAATGCTTACCATCCCCAATATTTCACTTGAATAAATAGACACCCACGGTTATGCATCTTACATAACTCGTATACGCACGTACCTCAGGGTGGAAAACGAAATTTGAAAAATGTACATACATTTAAAATAATTGTGTATATTGTTAGTATTTTTTTTTTAAATAAATATTTGACTAGCGTCGGCAATATATATGCCTAGGTAAATCCATTTAACATTATTTAAAGAAAAGAAAGATATCCTTACAAATTGAAAATGCAAAAATGTTCAATTTACTTTTTTTTTCTCTCGACATATAATATAGTACATACTAATTACTAGTATGATTTATTTTTATGTAATGAAATTCCTACATGTAAATAGGATATGCCTCTAGCATCTAATAAACAAAACAGTATTTCGCCATTCAATATTGTTTAAAATATTTGACCCTTTAACTCCGGAAATGATAGGACTTGTTTAGTTTCTAGTTTTAAACAGGTAACTTAAAGTTATTTAAGTTATGCATCTAACTATACGAGAGTGAAACATTAGCATGCTGTCATGCAAGTTCTAAATTTCCTGGGTGTATGTGATTTCAATATTATTATCTGATTTGAAAGTAAACACATTTAAGTTATATTTGATGTTATTAATTTACTGTACGGTTGGATAATTTTAGACGACAACAAACAGACATGGCTACCCTGTTCAGGACACTGAGAAATACTGTGTATAGGTTATCCCATAGACGGAAGAAAAAAAGCAACAAGAAAAAAGGTGCCAAAAATGATGTTGATGATATTGATGGTCCGAGAATCGAAGCGCGCGAATTAATTGACGAAACGAAAGATACACAAATTACAGTGGAACTGCACAACTCTGACGAAATGGATCAAAAGAAAATTGACGAAAATGACATTAAGTCAGACGACCAAAATGCAAAATCAAAAAAGAAATTCAAACTGAAAGACAGAATAAGTGATGCTTTGTCAAATCCTGACTTTGAACATTGTGAGCCTGAAATTTGTGTGAAAATGATGCATGTTCCAACAATCAAAACTGTTACATTATTGAAAAAGAAAATTAAACAAAATGATAAAATATGGACCCGTGGATTTCTAGAAGCTGAGGGTCTATCCGTCTTATTAGATTGTGTTGACACGTTAAGTAGTGGTCGTGTGACGCAGTTGGCTGATGCTTTGTTACTTCTAGAAGTTGTTGACAGTATTAAGGCAGTGGTCAGTTCTAAGCTTGGATTGGACTATCTGGTGAAAGCTGAAAATGATACAAAAAAACTTATCAAAGGTAAGCATTTAATTTTGATAAAACAATGACAACTCGATGTAGTTTCTGACACACTTATGTATATAAGATCGGTTGAATCAGTACATAAGACGGCAAGGCAATAAGTGTTTCTTATCTGCTGTGTTTACAAAGTCACTTTACCACCACTTTTATAACCGAATTCGTTGACCGCCATATGACAACCTAGTTAAATTAAGATCTACAGTACACCAGTCCACATTGCTGAATCAATTTTACATGTTTTCGTTCAAATCTTAAAACGATGTGTGTTTGTTATTCATCCTTGACCATGCAACTTGTAATTTCTCACATAACACATGCATAGCCAATCTCATAATGAAATATCATACTGATATGGTTAAGTTTTCAAAAATTGAATTTTTATAAATGATTTAACACATGGGATAAAAGTAGCATATCGGATGTATAAAATCAAAATGATTGCATATCTGTATTAAAACAGAAAGACAACAAATAATCAACCTATTGAGATGATAACTGATGTGTGGTGATATTTTCTTATAAGACTAATATTTTTTAGCTTGTCCAGAAATTTAGAAAAGTACCATCTTTGAAGGATTTTACGATTCCTCTATGGTAGTATATGTTGTAAATTATAATATTTAGCGTTTTGCACTTAATATATACGTCTTAGAAAAGCGAAACAAGTTAAAGAATACTAAAATATCGGATTAATCATATATTTTGTTCATATGGTAAAAGGGAAATAACCCACTTTGTTTTTGTTGTATCACTATGTGTATACATTTAATAATTATACGTCTGAAATATCATGGACCGGAGACGTGTACACAGTCCAATCACATAATCGCGCTCTTTTGTTTTATAGAATTCATGCGAATCCCTGGTGTTTTTTGATACATTCATTGCCCTGTCTTTTTGAGAGAGTCGTTTAAATGATGAACTATGAAAATATACATTTCTAATGAGCTATAAAGTGGTAACAATAATATGGATTTGCACTTGATATACAAAACAACAGAATGGGATATTGGGGTATCGTTTTAGATAATATATTTTCATTTGTGGATTATGCCACCAAAATATACAAATTTAAAAAAAATCACATATATGTTGAAGACCGTACTTTGACCTATAATGATTTACTTTTAAAACATTGTTATTTTGATGGAGAGATGTCACATTGGCTCTCATACCACTTCTTTTTACTTCTTAATCTTCTTCTTTACTGCACCATAGCAAGTATAAATTGTACGAATTCGCACAACAAGAATAGTATCAGATATCATGTATGAAATAAACAGTATGGAAGGATCTAATGACTACAATATTATCAATTGCACGGCTACATATTTATAACTGATGAATTTATGAAATAGCTGGATGTGAAATACAATTTCTTTGAACGTTTACTCTAAATATTAATGTACATGTATCTAAAAATTCAGATGAAAAATATCCTTACCATATATCTTTTCTGATCCATGTTCCGTAATTTTAATTGCAAGAGAATAAAGTCATTCAGAATACGTTACCAGGTAACTACATGTCCATTAGGTTGTCCAGTTTGAATATACAAATATGTCCCCGTCCTTTCCGTTATTTAGAAGATGCTATTGGACACAAAAGTGACAACATTACACTCTATTTTGACATTTATGATTTACATCTTTATTTCAAAAATGCTAAAGGCGTTACCAACGCATTAAATCTGTGATCCGGAAAAGTATTTGGACTAAGTAGCAAGGACCCTTTTGTTGTCAGATTTGAATGGCTATACTTATTTGTAGCATTTATGACAATTTAAAGATAATGATTTAAATCAGAGTGATGCATAAAAGGAAAATGAAGAAATGAGGCGAAAGTTTACTATGTATTTTAACACATAATCGTATTAGACACAGTATGCCAGACAATTGCGTGTTTAAGAAAGTTTAAAATGTTTTCTTCGACGGATATATCAGTGTGTACAAAGGTAGTTGTTTTATTTCTTTAGCATCGGTTTGGTTCTCTTTTGAATAACAATTTCGTATTCTGTTAAAATATACCAACTGCTGAAAAAGAATGAAGAAGACTTGCATCATAACTACACGTTCTTATATACAAGTCACCGTGTTATATTTGTTCATATAAACTGCTAAAAGGTGTTATTTATGAATTATGTGACACATTAGTCTAGAGATTGATTAGGACAACATATGAAATGTCAACTGTCGGAAAGTAACATGAGAATATTACCTAATGCAAATGTAAACTTAATTTAATTTAAAAAAATAAAAAAATGAATTGTTTTCGACGCTGTTGTGGTAAATTTCAATGTCTGCGGCGCGAAAAGGAGATCGATAAACTCCACTCGACAGTTTCCATGGACACAAGAGTCGCAAACAGTGATTTCGACTTGTATTCGACACCTACAATACAGATAAGTAATGATGTTGAAATTGGGGACACAATTTTTGAACAAGTTGATAAGTTATCAGACGTTTCGCAATCTGTAATATCCAAAGACGAAGAGCAAGTGAAAGGTGCTGCTTCTGAGGAAGATATTTTAATCGAAATCAAAAAGGATAATTATACAAAACAGGTTGTGGCAAGAGAGAAAGGAACATTTAAAAAACTGGTCACCGGAGCATTTGTTAACCCTGCTTTTGATCACTGTGAACCAGAGCTATGTATTGAAATGATGAAGCACCCTAATATGAGAACTTTCATTGCGCTGAAGAAACAACTTCAAAATAGTAATTCCGAATGGATATCAAATTTCTTAGATGCTGGAGGATTATTAGTGTTACTGGAATTTATTGATTCACTGAGTGCTAGTAGAGTAAGTCAGTTATCTGATGCCTTGGTGTTACTAGAAGCGGTTCAATGCGTGAAAGCTGTGGTTAACTGTAAAGTTGGACTGGATTATCTGGTTCAGAATATAGAATTCACTAAGAAGCTCATAAATAGTAAGATTTTATTTTTCTAAACCCGTACTTTCGTAATATATGAGGCTCTTGATGGGGGACATTCAATTCTGTATTCTTTAATTTAATCCCCCCTCCCCCCCCCCCCCCCTATTCTCTATTTTTTCCCATTCTTTATATTTTAGCCTCCCGTTTTTCGCTTTCCATTATTTTATAGGCCTATGTTCGCTATTCTTTTATTTAGGGTCCGTTTTACATGTAGTAGCCCATTTTTTCTAATCTGTAAACCTAATCCTGACCCTTGTATATGTATAGTTTCTTTTCATCACAATTGCTACTAACAAAATGAACATAAAAAAAACTTTCTGAAAAAAAAAGTTAACCAGTTCTAAACGTTTAACATGTTTAAACTAATGCAAAATGACACTAACAAGACATTATAACACAAGTCAAAACAAAAACAGTATTTACTGAATGAAACATTACGTTTCTGACCCAAGATTTCTGACATTATATTTTATTGTTATGTAAGTTGTTACTTGTATGTCGAGATATTTCCTACAAAATAAATCATGCCATAAACGACGAGAAAGAATTTTACCTTAACTTACCTGAATTTTGTTGGGAAAATTCTAACAACACACCTTATATATATATATAGTACGTCTATATATTCAAAGTACATGACTAATTTGAAGTTTACAATAAGATATGGGGAAATGGAATGCAATACCATAAACACATTACAAGTTGTTACATGCAATTAAAGTTATGTTTGAATGTCCCTTTGGTATCTTTCATCCCTCTTTTAAGCATTTTTTTTGTATATAAAAGACATTTTTTCATGGTATGCAATATATTGCTATTTAGATATTTGCAAAATTCATTTGACTAAACACAATATATATATATATTATATAAAGACATGTATACCCGAACACCTTAACAGTTTCCCGAAAAAAGACAATAATTGACGGAGAATTATGCTCTAACGAAATATTATTCTAAATGTTGATAAACTTGTGGAGGGATAATGGGTGCATCTGCTCAGAAACATATGTTCAAATATAAAATGAAAACGAAATAGGACACTGACTAACCGTATTTAAAAAAAATCCCTCGGGTAGCGACAGTCAGCAAATTTTACCTACCCTTACTACCACAACAGAGAATGAAAAGCATTTTAGATGAGATATTCATGACTAATGAACAATTTTAATCGTTATATTTTGTTTTATTAAACAAGGTGTATAATTATGACACATAAAGGTCAATAGTCATTTTCAGTATGTAATTTGATTTCTTTATTTACATAAAATATGTTGTCGATCAATCTTCTTCATAAATGATGCACAATAAAATGCAAATTTGAAACATAAAGACATAAATTAGTTTTATATGTACGTGTTTTCTAGATCAAGTGGCGCGGAAATGAATAAAATCACATCTTCTCTTGCTCATATTTCCCCTAAAGTAAGCAAATGGCCTTATCTGCTGGTCATTTCTACTTTCACTTTCACCACGTCTTGGTCTCTGACCTTTTTTTTTTTATGTTTCCTCTATTACTTGTCCATGTTTTCCTTCTGATCTTGCACGTCTTTCGTTTGTAAAGTTAAATTGATCTAAATGAAAAATGATTGAAAACTAAAAAAAAACAAAAAACAAACAAATAAAATCAAGTTTGACCTTCTAATTTTTTGTATCCGAAACGCGAGTCATGAGCTTGTTATCTTTGGTGAGTTATAGTATCAGTCTTGTGAAATAATCTATAATCGTACTTGAAAGGGATTGTGAATTTGAATGTGAATATAATTTCAGATAAATGGATAAAACTAACATGCATCATACAATTACAGCATGGAGCTATGTTCGTAACGATATTCGTAACAACTTCCGTGTCAACGCCCATCGTGTGAGGACCCTCATGGGGGGGGGGGGGGGGGGGGGGGGTCCTAGCAATCACATAATCACCATTTTTTTGCCAATATAATCACATAATCATTAAATATTTGCTTATCTTTAGTAATCAAATAATCATAAACTAAAAATACAGTCCTAGGTAATCAAATAATCATGAAATATTTGGCTTAATAATCAAATAATCATTAAAAAAAACGGCCAAGTAATCACATAATCAAAAACCCCATGAGGGCCCTCTCGTGTCAACGATCGCAGACAAAACAACTATTTCTGTACTTCAATTTTGGATCTATTTCTGTTATTCAGCTATATATTTTTGTAATTCAGTTATTAGTTTCTGTAAGTCAGCTTCTAAATGTAAACACTTGGTTAAATATATCTATATATAGGGTGTAAGACTATAATCAGAAGCTTAGAATATTACTTTGAAATTGGTACTGAAAACTTCCTAAATATGCATACCACGCACTATCATTTAAAACAATGTAATCATTATAATCATTCGCAATGAATCTTTTCAGTGGTTATAGATTGTTAATGTGACTCGGTTCTTGTTTTTGTATAGATTAGACCGTGGAAAAAACGAAAAACAATAAAAAGACATTCTACAGTTTACAAAAGACAACATACTAAACTTAAGACTGAGCAAGACCTTCCCCACCAAACACTGGGAATGGTCTGGGGTTCTGCTCCAAATATGTCACCTGTCACGTTACTCATGTATGGTTCCATCTTGATGTCACTATATTTTGTTTTTTTTTAAAGCAAGTTTGTATTTGTAGATATTAATTTCCCTTCCAAACACAGCTTTAGGAATACGTTCAAAAAGTTGTCATACAATAGGGCATTTCAATAAGTGATTTGAAGTTAGGGGATGCGATTCTCATTATTTTGCTAAACACAGATTTTAAAAGATTTCAAACAAAAGGATGATTAAAATTTTAAAAGAAAAAACGTCATAGTGTGATGTGTTTTTTAAAAACGTTTTTATGCTCTATATAATGTGATAATCCAAATCGAGAGTTCTTTGGTAGCACAAGATATACGAATGAAACTAAAAGAATACTCACACTCATTAGTCTAAAACAAACTGACAACGGATAAAAAAACCTCACCATTGATACCAGGATTGAAATTTTGTACGGTAGTCGCGCGTCTACGAAAAAATACGTTGATACATATCCTTCGGAAAAATGAAAATAACTGTTTATGAATTGGCTGCGTAACGTAAACATCCATTATAATAGTTCACTATTTTAACTATTAACATATGTGGTCGATGAACTGGATGTACTTTTGAATCAGAATTAGATCTGAGGATTAACATGATATGAATGTCCTAAGAGGACTGCCAGTTGAATGAAAAATAAGCTGACAATCATAAATAACATTCAGTAGGAAAGAAACTGAGCTAACAATCCTATAAAAACCACCTTCAGTAAGGAAAGAAATCCTATCTTCTCAACGTTGATTATCACCAGTGTTGATTTTCTCTCTATAACAAATCTCAACGATTTAGTACATTGTAAATAAGGTTTGTGGTAATGAGATATTAATACTTTTTAATTACAATTTTCACGACGTTTTTAAAACAAAAATACTTGTTGAGTGAATTTAAAAAAAACCATTTTGTGATTAAAAACGGGACTAAGAATTTTTGTCTCAGTTCAAAGCTAGAAATTTGTAAAGTAAAATAAATACACGTAAAATAATGTATAGCAAGCTTATCAGTTCTATAATACTTTCATATGGTGAGTAATATAGCAAACTCAGTTCATTTAGTCTGAGTTTGACCACCCTTACCATTTACCGTTCCTACTCTTTTTTACTTTTTGTGCTGAAATGAATTGTCATTGATATGGTTATTTTTATAAATTTACTGTTAACAAAGTTTTGAATATTTTGAAATACTAAGGCTTTTCTATCTCAGGCATATATTACCTTAGCTGTATTTGGCAAAACTTTTAGGAATTTTGGTTCTAAATGCTCTTCAACTTCGTACCCTATTAGGCCTTTTATACTTTTTTGGATTCGAGCGTCACTGATGAGTCTTTTGTAGACGAAACGCGCGTCTGGCGTATATACTAAATTTAGTCCTGGTATCTATGATGAGTTCATTTTCATATTTATACATTTACTGTTTACAAAACGTTGGCAAAACTTTTAGGAATATTTTGTCCTCAATGCTCTCCAACTTCGTTCTTTATTTAGCCTTTTTAACTTTTTTTTAATTTGAGCGTCACTAATGAATCTTTTGTAGACGAAACGCGCGTCTGGCACAAATACCAAACTTCAATCTTGGTATCTATGATAAGTTTATCTGTATGTCTCTCTTGTTGGACATGCTATATATTTATAAGACGATTTTATATTAAGTATTAGCACCAATAACTGTTAAGAGATCTACATATATGTATATAAATAAGGTTAAATACTTATTCAGTATATATCGTATTTGGTCGCTCTCACCCCAAAAGTAGTTTACTGACCCAATATATAGTTTTAGGTCACAAACACACTGTGTAACACATTTTATCAACATGGAATTATAGATTCAATATTCTATTGGTTATTTTTCTATCTTGGAGACAATTTAGATTTAAGATTTATAATTATCGTATTGGAACTATAATTAACCCGGAGCATAATCCGTTTTATTACCGATCGCACAGGATAAGATGTTTTTCTCTCTGAGCTGGTTAATGAGAAATTACAATTTACAATTTAGATAAGATGGTTTTGCTTGTATATGGTAATAAACATTGATTTTCTTTTCTGTAAAATTGAGAACTATAATTGTTGTAACCTAATCAATTATCTGGAATAAAATTACGTTTTTCCTATTAAAGTAAACTTTGGGTATATGTAAAGTAAAATAACAAAAATACTCTAAGGAAAATTCAAAACGGAAAGTCCCCAATCAAATGGCAAAACCAAACGCTCAAACACACCAAACGTATGGATAACAACTGTCGTATTTTTGCCTTTGTACGGGTAGTTTCATTTATCGGAAATGGTGAATTAAACGTTGTTTTATAGCTAGCTTAACCTCTGACTTGTTTGACAGTCGTATGCAATTCCATTATATTGACAACGATGTGTGAACAAAACAAACGTGCACAATAGGTAAAAATGTCAAAAAGTGTGGTTCAGGAATACCCAGAATGTGTTTTTCTTTTTTTCTATGCATTCCTTTTTTTACTTAGATCTTCATTGCTATTTCTTTTGATTACCCCCTTAATGTTTTATATCCTTAATAATAAGTATCACAATATTATTATAGCGCCATATTTCAATATAACAATAAATATTAATTTAAATCCAACATATATATCATCATTGATTTTCTATATTTACCATATTTAGAACTAGCATTTAATCTTAATTTTTGGTTTGTGGGAGTAGTCTTGAAATATGATTAAATAATTCCCATGAAATCATAGAATCTTCAATAATACATTATATTGCGACAGAATGGCTAAATAAAACTTTTGTTAATCTTTTTTTGATAGATTATTAGGATTTCTTTTCTTTGTGTACTATAAATATCTGATGATGTTTCCATATTAAGTAAGCACAAATTAAAAACAGAAGACCAACAAATTTTATTCTCGACATTATATATTGAAACACGTTTAATCGTGATAATCAAGTAAGCGGATTTCCAACAATTTGGAATAGAACGCGTTAAACTTGTGTGACTTTCAGAAGGAGTGTTGTCTCGTCTTTCAATTGCTTTTAATTTTTTGGACATGATTTCAAAATGGCCGCCCAGAGCCGCCATTTTGATTTTCTGAATCGGGTCCATAGCTATAAATGTTAGTTATGACCTTAACTAACACACTTCAAAATTTGATGCTTCTACCACAATCTGAGCAATTGTTTCACAAATCGACTGGACTATAAATACGTTCCTGGATGCTTTAAGCTATTATTTCACTAGTGTATGCTTAACATTCATTTTATTTTTTTTACCAACTAATTATCTCGAGCGATTATTATTGGGACTTAAACGAGTGTAAAAAATTCTCAAATCATGATATGTTTCTACCCCAGAAACAGACTAGAAGTATCTGTATGTATCTTTAAGAAATTTGGGTCTTAAACGTCTTTCTTTATTTTGCCTGTTAACATTTTCGATTTTAACCTCACCGATGAGTCTTAAAATTTCAAAGCCTAGGATCTGATGAGTTTATTTAATACATTTTACTATAAAGAAAGTTGAAATGAAGCGTTAGTAGTATACCGCTGTTCAATGATCATAATCATAAGTCATAATCTTTTGAGAGAAAACAAATATGGGGTACAAACTAAAACAAAGGAAATAATTTTGCTCGATATTTTTTTTTTACATCTGATTCATTTGAAATTAAGTAATGTGTCTCCATCTATTCCTTATTTTTGTTTGGTTTTTTTTCTTTATTTCGATTAAAAGTCATTTTTTCCTCGTATGTTTACGCTCTTGTATTTTTAAATAGATTGGCTTCGAACATCACTGCATATAAATGGTATAAATGCGTGTCCGTTGAAGTAAGAAAAAAAGATAGAAAGTGTTGCGATAGTTAAGTCTATCCGTCATAGGTTGTTCAAATGGTATCGTAATTGTATCATGTTTAATTAGACAAACCATTCGTCTGTATTTAGTTTTGTTATACAATGAAATTTCGTGAATAATATAATTTTACATTTAATTTTCTTGAACCTTTTTGTCTGCTTTGAAGTAAGAAAAAACAAGATAGAAAGTGTTGCGATAGTTAAGTCTATCCGTCATAGGTTGTTCAAATGGTATCGTAATTGTATCACGTTTACTTAATTAGACAAACCATTCGTCTGTATTTAGTTTTGTTATACAATGAAAGTTCGTGAATAATATAATTTTACAGTTAATTTTCTTGAACCTTTTAGTCTGCTTCGAAGTAAGAAAAAAAAAGATAGAAAGTGTTGCGATATTTAAGTCTATCCGTCATAGGTTGTTCAAATGGTATCGTAATTGTATCATAAAATTGAGAATGGAAATGGGGAATGTGTCAAAGAGACAACAACCCGACCAAATAAAAAAAAAAAACAACAACAGCAGAAGGTCACCAACAGGTCTTCAATGTAGCGAGAAATTCCCGCACCCGGAGGCGTCCTTCAGCTGGCCCCTAAACAAATATATACTAGTTCAGTGATAATGAACACCATACTAATTTCCAAATTGTACACAAGAAACTAAAATTAAAATTATACAACACTAACAAAGGCCAGAGGCTCCTGACTTGGGACAGGCGCAAAAAATGCGGCGGGGTTAAACATGTTTGTGAGATCTCAACCCTCCCCCTATACCTCTAACCAAGGTAAATAAGTAAACGCATAACAATACGCACATTACGCACATGTTTACCTCCTCAGACAAACCATTCATCTGTATATAGTTTTGTTATACAATGAAACTTCGGGCATAATATTACTTTACAGTTCATTTTCTTGAACATTTTAGTCTGCTTCGATGCAATGATTAACATAAATTGTTGTATAAACATAGTATCGGAATATTTACGAACTTCGAATTGGGATGTTAAAACAAATTGGATAAGCTTTCAGTCGGTGAATGAATTGATTTGAAATGGCAGGAATGGGTTCATTCATAACTAACTAAATGCACGTCTTACAATCGATTATGGAAGATAAGTGTTTTCCAGTTTATCTTCGATGGTGGTTCATTCAAAGAAATTTATAGTACATTGAAGATAAGGCGTGTATCCGTTTTCAATATTGTAATGTTCATTGATTGTTTTCTCTACAAAGGATCTTTATAGGACCGAATATAATTATAGACAATTATAAACACGTTTGACATAGTTAATTCTAAGGAAAAGATCATTTTATTCATAAAACAAATATTACTTGTTTCAAATCGAGGATGTCAAAAAACATATTAAACAGAGGAGATGTGAAAAAATTGCCAATGAGGAAACTATCCATCGAAAACCAATTGACAAGGATATGAATATTTCAACATGTCAATAGACACAAATTACCGATAGAAGAGGAAAGAAAATGTTCCTGTTGTGAAATAAATTCAGGGATAATTGGACGTGCTACCTCTGTCACATACACAATTCAACTATAAATAAACATGAAATCTACCAGGGTGTCTTTTACGTACAAGAGATATTGCTCAATCTAAACACGGATCAGCCATTTAATGTCCCCTTCTGACGGACTACTGTCGTTTCTCCAGGACATATTAAAAATGGTGTCAAGGGAGAGCCTTCAGTCCCTTACATTTTTCTCCAGGAAACAAGGATCGAACAAGGAACCTTTGTGTTAGATGTTCGGTGGTTCTTTTCCGAGTAGTGTTTTTTGTTTTGAGTATTACTAGTCAGCAAAATTCTCTATTTCATGGATAGGGGCAATTTTTACGCTAAACTATTCCAACAATAGTTCGGTTAAATCCGTTTTAAATCATAAGTTCGTCTAATTTTGCTTTTGATAAAATTGAGAATAGAAATGAATTTGTCAAAGAGACAACAAACCGACTAAAGAACAAAAACCAGCCAAAGTCCACCAATGGGTCTTTCACAAAGCGAGAAAATCCCGCACCCGAAGGTGTGCTTGAGCTGTTTCTTTAATTCTAAACTTTCTCATTTCCATTTCGATAAATCTTTCTGTCTCCAAATCTTGTTATATATAGTCTCAATTACATTATAACTTCTTAAAAACTCTTTACAAATAGGCTTCCCTTCTGAAACAGCTGATGATAAGGTTAACCATTTTGTCCTTCCAGCATAACGAAGTCTAATTACGTTTATTTCCTTAGAGCTCAGACCATTAACTGAAGTCCTAAGGGAAGGTTTAAAAATTGATTGTAACAAGATTGTTGTCAAAGACTTGGCTGTTCTAGAGAGATCATCGATCTGTTGGCGTAAAGACACACTTCTAACTGAGATTACCTTCTTAGTGGTAAACATTCGGTTTCATTCAGTAAATCTTCTAATTCCTACTGGATTTTGTATTTCATAGAAACAGTGTTCTTTCATATAAGTCATGGGTTTATATTGCAAATGAGTAACACTAAACAATGGATAGGCGTAAAAGCATAAAAACAATACACAAGATGGGTTCGTACATTTAAAAAAAAATCATACTACTGTAATAATGTAGGTCTTGGGGACTCCTGGTCAAACTACACTGATATCAACTTAGATAAGCCTCTATCATTTGTACATGATCTGGTTGCGGAAAACCTTTATAAAGACGAGACGCTATTTTAATCTAACTATCTTTTTTAAAATTGAAATTTCATAATATCAGATATCACATTAATTCATTGCATTTATAGATTTTTAAAGTATGTATATAAATGCAGTATCTAAGATATGTATTCCCTTGTTACAAAAGTACATTGGTATAAACAAAAATATATTTTTATTTTCTAGTTATGAACATTGATTAATTTTAATTATCCTCTGGGGTGAAAAATCTCATAACACCTACACCGATTTGTTAATGTTTTTCTATATCATTACTGACTATAATTTTTCCAAGTTTGGTCATACTAGAATTAATACGAGGGAGCATTAAAAATCAATAAATAGTATGCTTGTTCCATGACAGACTCAGAAGAGTTATATTGTTGATACCACCGGATTGTTCTTGCGATAATTCGTATTTGAATGTTAATTTTTCCAGCTTCCAACATGCAATGCGAACCAAAAAGAACTGGAAATACATCATTAGATTATCAAATTTAACTTTAAATCAATTCCCGAGATTATTTGAGAAATTTATTAAATTGCGTAAGACACGAACTTGGCAAGATTTCATCTGCTATGTGTTATGTAAACATTCTAGTTGCAGTGACTGTTGGATAATAGGTTGAATATGCCAACCACATAATCAATTTTCCTCAATGACAGGATTTCAAATTATCAATTTCAACAGTGCTTTAAATCTATTTGCTGCTATTACAGTCTAACGTAACAAGACGACTGGGATATTGACATTAGAAATATCTTCTGCTTAACGATCAAAACACAATGAAACGCCTTTCAAAACAAAGGTCATGTTTCTATCAAGAAAACACTGGAGTACAAAATCAGACGTCTCTTTCTGATGTGGAGTCTGACATTGACGAAGATCATGAACAAAGACATAAGTTACAAAGGTCCAACTCGGACACTAACTTGGCAGATATTGCCACGGACCTGTTCTTGGCACAATCATGTGTCTTTCTTTTACGACATCCTTCTGTTATCAATTTCTATAGACTTAGAAAGAAACTGAAAAGTAACGACAAGAGATGGATGGGAGATTTTCTAAAACGAAATGGACTTGAATTACTGTTTGAATGTTTAGACAATTTAGGAAAATATTCCGGACAATTTTCAACACTGGTGTTACGTTTGGAATGTGTTATGTGTATCAAGACAGTGATGAACTCCGCCATTGGTTTACAGTGTCTTAGTAGATCGGTCTACGCTCCAAAATTCGGTTCAGGTAACAACATATCTTTGTTTTTCATTTAAAGCATTGTTGTAATTTTGTTGTTGTTTTGAAACAGAGTTTTTAAGCTGTCTTTTTCATTTTATCACTATAATCTCTTTCTTTCACTTACTCGTTATCTATTTTTAAAATAGAAGGTAAATGCTGCTATATAATCAAGTGTTTATGTTTGCAACGTCTGTTTCAAATCAAGAAAAGTTAATACTTTGACACGCTTATAACTCCCGCAGTTATTTTATTTGTAGTTTACTTTCTTTTTTGTAACAGTAATGTTTGTCTTTCCAAGGCTCGATGTTTGTAGAATTTCATTTTATAATTTCTATTTTAAAAGACTTGTGATAATTTGTTTCTGAGATACGATATTTTGTATTAGCAATATTCGACATTACGTTTTTCTTTCTTTGCTGTTGTTGCAAGTTCCTTTAAACAAATTATTAAATTTGAAAAAACAATTTCATAATTGCAAGAAATCCAAGAGTATCAATGTGCCATCTTATTTATTTCGTTCTATTGCTTTTTATGCGCAAAACCCTGGAGACTATTTAAAATCATGCATATATCAGTATTTCAATAAGGCTCTCCAATTGAGAAGTTTCGATATTTATAGATTATCGTTGATTACCTGAACGAGATAGATTTTCTCACTTGAGCCGGTACGGCGAAAGCGAGAAAAGGATTCGAGTTGAGATGACCAATGATAATGTGCCTAACGCTTTTTTACCTATGACGTCGTTGTCAATTTCATGTCGATTTCATTGGCAACGCCACGTGCCTCTTTAGTTTCTAGCGATATCTTTCCATCTCTAGCGAGTATCACGATGTTAATAATTATCACAAAAAAAATAAATCAAAGGAAAAATGCAAAAAATAGCGATAAAACATTCTACACGGTAAAGGGTTTAAAGAAGACAAACATATGTCGATATCTTTATTTATGCCATTGGTGTGGGTTTTATAAAATTAATGGGACAATCAGTTGACAAATAGATACATTTTGCCTGTATGGTCTCATCAAGAACGTCATAATTAAAACCGCCGAGGTCGAATCTACAAACTACGTCTTAATATCGCTATAGTGACTTTCGTCGAATGCTCTATTAGTTAATTAAGGAATGCATTTAGTAATTGTAAAACATAAAGAGTTTTTTCTTTATATTCCTTTTTCGTTTCATTGATTATATTGATTTTCACATACATTCGACCGTTTGCTATTGAGTATTCCAAATGAAGTTCAGTCCAGAAATTCGTAATGAAGACAACCGAATTACCTGTATTACTTTCAATTTTAATTCCGCTCCTTGCAATTAATGTATTATCATCGAGCAGAAACTCTTCCCGATGTATTATAAACGCAGAAAAAAAGGTTCATTTGGGCTGGGTCTTTTATCAAACTCGTTTCAAGCTGTGATTTGTACTTTAGGCAGCTTAAATCAAATCAAATAATTTTAATTTAAATAACAATACAGCATGAGAACTTAGCGAGCTTTTGAACCGACATAGACTAACTCTTTACTGTTTCACTTTTTCTACAGATAAAACTTATTTCTAAATTACATCAAATACTGAATGTATTTGATATCATTTGTAAACAGTCATTGCAACTCCAATACTTCAAACAAAGAATATCCATTAGAAATGCCTAGAATTGACTTTTATCATTAAAATCCACACAACATAAGATACTTGTCGAAACGATTTAAATTTAAAATCAAGGATTTTACGAGATTTTCTGAAAATGATTTTTTAAGTTTAAGATCAATATTTGAATTATAGAATAGAGCAATCATATAAATAGATTTTTTTTTATATTTCCAATGCTATAAAGAATGAATACATTATTGCCATGTTGTCATGGCACCCTGTATTTTGTAAAAGTAACAAAATAAAATACAGCTATTTGTCGTTCATTGTAAAATGTTTTGAAATGCTTCACATTAATAAATACAAAACAAAGGTACCACCTGTGTGTAGAAGTATTTTACCTTATTCTTTAAAACCAAGTTAGGTCGTGACATCAGGTGAATAGGTAGAATATCGTTTGTTTTTCATCTAACAATAAAGTCTCCATTGTTATGCACTGAATACAGTTTCATAATGATTTCAAAATGTGGGTCATAAAATCTACGTCTTCACTTGTCTAACTTTTCCTCAATAAAACGACAAAAAATATCATTTCAGAACTAGGCTTACGATAAGCACATCACTTAAATTTCAGATTGTGATTTTTTTTATGAAACAAACTATTCTACAACAATTGCATGCAGGGAACTTAATTGTAAAAATGGAGTACACATATTCGTGTGTATGATAATCCAGGGTGAGAGCTCTTGTTTCATATAAAAAAAAAGATTAATACGCGATTGCGGATTAAATGGATGCTACTGAGTAATTTGAGTGTTTACGTGATTTTATTTACTTTATTGGCTTTTATAATGAAATATATGTTGCAGATCAACAAAAATTTGTTCCAATCAAGCTTTTTATAACCAGTTCCTGTCCTCTTTGCATCGTCTCAGTAATACCACCAAATGCGAATTTTTATCGGATTGTCATATGTCACGAGAAACAAGGCGAGTGTAACTAATCAAACAGGAAACTATTTCGATGCACCTGTGTACTTCATCTGTTGCCCGAATGATATATTTCTTAGTGTTTAGTTCTTTTTTCTATGAATCATGATGTTTCCACCGTATATTGACTTACGCTATTTGATTGTGTCTTCGTATCTTCATACTCTTTGAACATGCCGATCTCTGATATTAATCTCATTGTTTGTAAAGGATTGTTTAATACTAACACTTACCAAAAAACACGACACACATTTTTTTTATAACTTATATTGATTAGATGGAAGTAAAGATTCACTAGTATTTGATTATCTTCATTTGAAAGAAAGAATTTTATCTATTCGAAACTTATAAAGATATCCAGATTCAAAATGCATACAATAATTCAGTATTATATGTTGGTCAGTGTATTTTGCTTTCTGCTTCTCGGTTCATATATCAGTCTAGTCTTGTAACCAGACATATCAGTCTGCAGAATGATCGATACATGTTAACATTAGTGGCGTTATCCTTCACAACTCTCTATTTGTTTATAATGTAGTATATACAGCTATAGGAAATATCTGAGAGCTGCATTTATATGTATGTAAACAGCTGTATTTATTTTGTGGCATGGATTAATAATACACTTTATCCTTTGTTTTTCTATTAAAGCTGGGCATATGCAATTTGCCTATCACATAAGTCTGGATAAAAGTTTTTCATTTTTCAATTTTTATTTTAGGACATCATTTTTAGCTGCACTAGTTTAATTGCTGCGAGAATAGGCTGAAGACACTATATATTAACCATAAAGTAAACTTATTCCCATTTATGACCCCTTCAAAATTAAAAAAAATAATTGTTGGAATTTTTTTCATAAGAATAAAAAAAAAGGATCCGTGAAGAATCAACAGCTAAAAGAACAAAACACCGACAGAATATAAGTTATTGAAGTTAATGCAAATGTTTTAGAAAAATACAATAATTGATTAAATTAAAAGAACCAACATTCCACAAAAACATAGTCGACACTGTTGTACAATTAAAATTACTCATACAGATGGTTCACAGTATTTAAAACTCTTCTTGAATTTTACTTTTGTACTTTTTGAACTTTTCAATTCTTATTATCGACATAATACGTTTTTGGGATGTTGCAGGTCTTTCTATGTTGAAAATTACCAAGAATAAATCTAATCTCCATTATCATAAAACAAGAAATATTTACTACGACATAAAACTTACAATTTTGAGTTTAAGAGAACTTATGCTTATTATCTGATCTAAAATGAAAGACTGCTATTTAGAATAGCTATTTTAAGGAAATGGATTATCAAGTTATTACCAAAAGAGAAATTAATTCATCAATTTCTCTCATCGTCTCATACCATGCTATCGGTGTGTAATTCTCGTATAATATAAGGAATAGGCAAAAATGATTTTTCATTTAGTGTGTAATAATCGTATATTCCTCGGATCGGTAATAATGATTTCTCATTTTAAGTATCAATTTGCTTCTCAGTGTTATATGTCATGCCTTTAAAAGTCTATATATGAATTACTGCCGCTCCTTTCACATTTAGAACACTAATAACAATGGCCTCCCTACAATACAGTTTTGATAAAAAATGTAATACAATCTTGTTTGAAAAATGTAAAAGTATTAATTTGGTTTTAATAAGGCACCAGGGTTGATGACCATTACAGAGAAGGGGAGCACTTACAAATATATTTTAGGCTAGGGCAACACTCAAAACATGTTTCAGCCCGCAATGTGTGTCTGTCACAAATCAGGAGCCTCTTTTATAGTGGTGGTAAGTTTCTGTATCATGTTTACGTTTTGGTTTATGGTTCTTAGTTTTATCGTCTTTGAGTCGTTTCGCATTTTGTAACTTCACGGTCTTTTAAAGTTTTCTCCACGGGTGGGTTTTGTTTAAACACCATCTCCTTATTTCTTCATTTACTGTAATGCCTTGAAGACTAGGTTTTTTTCTAGATGGAAGGGTAGATAGATCAATACTTTGGATTTCAGTGTCTGATTAAAGTTAATGACGACATTCATGTTACAAATTCTTGCATTGAGTTTGTTCTGATTGTTGTTTACGACTGATCCAATACGAGTCATTTTTCCGACGTAGTAGGTATAGTTGCGGTTTGTGCCCTTTGAACTTAAGGACGCTTAACTATGGCAACAGAATACGCATGCTCGAAAATCCTTTCTGTGATTGGACAAAATGCTGTCATGGTGGATGATTTGGTTGTGTTTGAAAAAAACGTCTCGTTTATTATATCGTGATGGAAAGCAAGTGAAAAACTGTTAACATTTGAACAAGATCTTACAAAGATTTATATTTTTATTAAAATAGTTGTTTCTCAAATAGATCTTTGCATACCCGACAGCTGTTTATTCGGGACAATTATACAATTTTTAATGTAAACTTTGTTGTACGAACGTACATGACTTTAAGAAAGCACCTACGCATGTGAGATTTCCGCGGGTTTTTGGTGAATAAACTCAATTTAAATACGTCGGATATCTGTTTTAAAGATAGTTCTTGTTTAATTTCATCTTAGTCCTTCGCAACCAGTTCTTTAAATTTTCCAGTTAAAAGCCTAACTGTACATGTATCTACAAGGCGAAGCTATGTTATTGTGATCAAAATGTTTTAGAACATAAAAACGAATATACGAATACGAAAGTTTTATTTTGATTCGGTCAACATATAACATTCAAGCATATAAAGCTCTTAGACGCTTTTTACCGAATATAAAATAACATGAACAGAACATTAAAACACACAGCATGCAGGCAAGATATATAACAGCACAGGCGTATTGATATACATGCAAAGCACTACCTAAGTACATATCTACACAAGCCAAAGCTGAAACACAACTAAAATTCATGCACAAAACAAACTGCCTTGATTGCTTTCAAATTGTGTTCAATTCGAAATCGTTTTGACTTAACAACAAACCAATTAAACTGTAGATTGTATTTTTCTGATTAAAACACTTCTTCAATATAATAATTAATTTCACTACTTTATTCAAGGTTTCCTTGTTTGTCGTACTGTTTCGGTTAGTGACTCTAAATCAGTTCATATTCTCAAAGCTCTCGTGTGTAATTAAATTGGATTAATGGTGTTTCAATTTCTTTTACAAATGACTGTCAGGTTTTTTGTCTTTCGTAACAGTCACAGAACTGGAAGGTAATCATTGGTATTAAATTGTTCGCAAGACTTCTAGATCTCTAATTGTGTCAAGTAGTAGCGTAGGACGTTTTTTTTTATCGACATTCCTTATACAACCCTAACATGCCTAAGTAAATGAGTGGCGGGCATATTTCTTTTTTCAATTTCATTTTTATGAAAAATTCAAAAATAAAATATCGCAAAGTGACATCTGCGATTATCGGCGTTTCAATTAAATATCTTATCAACACTCGTTTACCTGCTTAGTGTATTTTCTTGTTAAATGGCACATAACACCCATATCTATCCCTCAATTGTTTAGTTATTATGCGTAGTGGCAAATTATCTCATCGGCAATGTTTATCATCGCCGTATCAAAGCTATATAAAAGTACCCTCTTAAAAGCTTTCAAATGATTCTTGTTTTTTGCGCAATGCGTTTATGTTCGTGTCTCTTTAGCCGTAATTTTGAAATCTAGTCTAACTGCCTATTTAAAGCATTCTAAATCTTAACACAGATTGTGTGTCAAATTGATAACAACTTTGTCTAAGTGAGGGGTAACTTGAGAGATGCAATCAAATCTTTAGTATTCAATCATCCTCAAAACAGCTGTAAAATAAAGCTCAACTTGGTTCGAATCTAGATACAAAAAATTAAATGATTGTTTAACAGATTCTTTTAATATTGCATTTACGTCTGATAATAATTGTACGAATATCAGCTAATCCACCATTTTCTACATTTGAAAATGCCTGTACCAGGTCAGGAATATGACAGTTCTTGTCCACTCGTTTTTGATGTGTTTTGCTATTTGATTTTGCCATGTGATTATGGACTTTCCGAATTGATTTTCCTCTGAGATCAGTATTTTTGTGATTTTACTTTTTTTTGTAATATCAACTTATGAGAACCCTTCTTATTTATATAATTTCATATATTTTATTGCTTTAAAGCTTCAGACATTGTGAAGGCCACGGTTCAATGTTGAAATAAGGAAGATAAAAAATAAATGTTACCGTCTCTTAAATTTTATTCGAGCAATACTTCATATAATACACAATGGAATTGCATAAGAATAGTAATGAACTTACACTGTCGCTGAATCCAGAGCCAATAAGTACATTTCTTTTTCTTATTACAAAATGCAATTTGATATTGTCCTGAATCATAGAGGGCAAACCGGATTGTAGAAAAAGAGGGGGTCAACTCTCTCATTTTCGGACGTATAATTTGGGTAGATAAACACGAAATGCTGGTGTAAAGCTAATGACAAGATACCATTTATAATAGTTAAAAGTATCACGTAAAAAAAAGAATACCACTAAATCAAACATTGTGCAAACGTGTTTTAAACAGTTTTTGGACGGATAATAAGTTCTGCATTGCAACCTGTCTTGTGTTCCTCTCATGGACTTTATTCACCATAAATGCACATGAACCAGTCATATTTGCTATTGCATAAAGTATACACAAAGAAGCAGATGATTGAAGTCTTTTATCAAGGATATTTGGAACTTTAGAAGATATAGATTACACGAATTTGTTCAATTCAATCATTTTATAACCTATTCCGGTCCTCTTTTCATCGTTTAAGTTATATCTCCTAATACGACTTATTTCCGGAATTTCATATGTCATGAGAAACAATACGAGTGTTACTTATGAAACAGGCATCTCAAACTATTCTGATGCACCAGTATGGTTCACCTGTTGTCAGTGAGGTCTGTTGAGTAGACTTTAGGTTTTTTTAAGTGTTTCTTGTGCAGTTATTGTCTTTTCGTCTGTTTTTCTTTTAACCCGTCTTTTTTTCTTGGAACCATAATGTTTTCTACCTTATACTTACGATCGTTGATTGTGTTTTGGTTTTAGCATACTTGATGAATATGACGGTCTCTAATGTTAACATAGTTTTTGTTGTCCCCTTTGTCATCATTTCATCTCATTGTAATAAAAGGATTGTTTAACACTTTCACTTACCAAAAATTTAATTGACAATGCCAAGGTACTTTGATATTGATATCGATAACAAGACAAGAAGCAATTTAATTTGTACTTTTTCTTAATTCGGTAAAAAATAAATTTTACTGGTATCTTGATTTCTCTTTATTTCATAGAATTTGATTTATTTAAAACTTGCTAAGATCTCCAGTTTCATTATTGATACAAAATAATTTTCATTAATGTATTAAATGATGGTCAGTATATTTTGTTCGTTACTTCTCGGTTTTTATATAAGTCTAGTCTATTAACCAGACATATTAGTCTTCAGAATAATCGATACATATGGGTATTAGTAGCGTAATCCATTATAATTCTCTTTTTGTTGATAATATAAACAAGGAATTATTGTTTACCATATTTAGTTGGGTTATTTTTCATCATACATTTCTACTAAATTTTCCAGAATTCAAAATTATTTCAGAATCAAATAATTCCCTGTTTATCGTATACAGTTACAGCTATAGCAAGTATCTGAGATCTACGTTCATATGCAGGTGAACTATTGTACTGATTTTATGTCATAGATGGATATCGGTTCCCCTTTTTATTTCTGTTCTATTAAAGCTTTGCATACGCAAATCGTCAATCACATAGTGTAGATAAAACTGTATAATTTTTATTTTACCACATCTGCCCATTTTTTTTTTTTTTACCTAAACTGATTTTAATTGTAAGAGAATAGGCTGAAGAAACTAGATGACATCCCTAAAATTTAACTTTTTCACCTTTATGACACTACAGACTTGTTATAAAATTTGTTTTGGTCAAGTCAGTATTGCTTTAATATACACACATTTCATGTTAATTGCCCTTACACTGTTCTTTTCCTTCCAAACATTGAAGGTGAGATTCACTGCTATAGTTCTAATTTAGAAAATGACAATTTTAGCGGTATATCGATCATTGCCATAGAGCGCGAGGGTTGGATAGCTACAACACCAGGTTCAACCAAACAGTTTTTTTTCTTAAAATAACCTGTACCAATTCAGAAATATGGTAGTTGCTTTTCTAATAGTTAGTTGCTATGTATGTTGCATTGTCGTTTTTGTTTGTTGCACTTCTATTGTTTCGTTAGCGTCCTCTGAAAGTTGATACGTTTCCCTCGGTTTAGTTTGTAACCCGGATTTGTTTTCTCTCAATCTGTTTTTGAACAGATGTTTACTACTGTTGTCCTTATGAATTACTCTTTGAACTTAAACGCATTCTTGTTATCGAAAGAAAACGTTCGTTTGCATGTTGCAGGATTTATATCTAATAATTCTTTGTTGAAAATAACCAAGCATCAATTTAATCTCTAGTATCTTGTAATAACAAATATTTTATTACGACATAAAACTAACAATTTTGAATTTAAGAGAAAATTTAGCTTATTATCTGATCTAAACGAAAGACTGCTAGCTGTTTATAAAAGCTATTTTAGGAAAACGGATTATCAAGATATTTCCGACAAAGAAATTAATTCATCAATTTTCTATTCTTATCCCAATCCATGATATCTGTATGTAATTCTCATATAAAACAAGGAATCGGCAATAATGGTTTCTCATTTAGTGTGTAATACTGGTATATTCCTCGGAATCGGTAATACAGATTTCTAATTCAAGTATTATTTTGCTTCTTTTATAAAAAAAAACAATCGGTGTTATATTTCATGCCTTTAGAGTTTGTCTATATTTGAAATACTGCCGCTCCTTTCCTATTAAAAAAATAATCACAATGGCTTCGCTAAAACATTTGTTTTATTCCATCTTGATTAAAAATATATTTAAGAATTGAATGCTTCTTTTTGTAACTTCATAGCGATGTAAAACCGTTGACGGAAGCGCTTCATTCTAAAAATGTGCGCACGGTCAACTCTTTTACAACCCTATGAAGTTACTAAAAGAAGCATTCAATACTAATAATTACATGTTTTAGCTATGATTATAAAAACACGAATTTTATAATTTTTTTATTTAATTCACCTGTACACTTTATTGTGGGATCATGTGTTATCATGAGCGAAAAGTTTTATTGAGTAATGCAATTGCTTAAGGAATAACACGTGATGTGCAGTAAACCATTCAGAATAAAGTATCATAATGAAACATACATCTAATGTAATTATAAAAGTATTCATTTGGTTTTAAAAAGGCGCAAGGTTGATGACAGCTCAACATTGTATATGTAGTCATGTACTGATAAGTAATATTACTCTTACGTTGTATTTTTACATCACTATCTTAGGTTTCTGACGACATTCAATTATGTATCAAATTCGTGCCTGAAGTTTATCCTGGTGAATGTTCACGACTGATCCAATATGAGCCATTTTTCATTGTCAACTTTGTCGAAGTCCTTAGCCACCAGTTCTTTAAATTGTACTTTTGAGCGCCTGTCTGTAGTTTTATTAAAACACTGATTTCTTATAGCAATTATTTTACTATGTTCAAGGTTTCATTATTTGCCGTACTGTTTCGGTAAATGACCCTAAATCAGTTCATATTCTCGAAGCTCTCGTGTGTAATTAAATTGGATTAATGGTGTTTCAATTTCTTTTACAAATGACTGTCAGGTTTTTTCTATCGTAACAGTCACAGAACTGGAAGGTAATCATTGGAATTAAATTGTTTCGCGAGAAAAAAGACTTCTAGATATCTAATTGGGTCGAAGAAGCGTAGGAAAGTTTTTGATCAACATTCCTTAGAAATCCAAAAAAACACGAGTGAATGATTTGTTTTTCATTTTAATGTTTTTGTTTATTTAAAAATAAAATAAAATGGAGCAACATGTGCGAGCGAAAGTTGTCGGTGAATAAAAACGAAGAAAGTGGATCTTTATACGCTACATATAAATATATATACTAGTATATTTTATTTGGCTAAAGATTTCAGTTTCAAAAATCGACAATTATAATGCAATTTAGCTTTAAACATGAACATGTGTTTACGTGTATCAAAGCACCTAGGGAGAATATAACTACTCAATGGTCAATAAGTCCGTAATAGAAAAAACGGTCTTCTAGATCTTTGATGGGGTCAAAGTATCATAGGAAGGATTTTGGGGAGCCTTCGACTTTCGTCGCAAAAGCGATCCTACATTCCGTCGGCGTCGTTGTCGGCGCTCAGTGGTTAAAGTTTTTAAAATTTTAATAACTCTCTTGCACTATCCTGGATTTGTACCACACTCGGAGAGAAGCTTGTTTATGTTTATAAGGTAGTATCCAGAAGTAAATATTGTAATAATAAAATTCCGTTTTTTTCATATTTTACTTATAAATGGACTTAGTTTTTCTGCTAGGAACAATACATTCAATCTGCGGTTAAAAGTTTTGAAATTTTAATAGCTTTCTTTAATAAAATTAACGGTACCAATTTTCTTGCACCAGATGCGCATTTCGACAATACATGTCTCTTCAGTGATGCTCGTGGCCAAAATATTTGAAATCCAAAGCCAACTATCCTGGATTTGTATCAAACTTGGACAGAAGCTTTTTTGTGATCCTAAGATAGTATCCAGAAATAAATTAAAAAAAATCTTTTTTTCCCAGTTCAATTCAATTCAGCTTAAATAATAACATGTGTTTACAGAACCAATGTATCACAACACCTTGACAAATTTTTATCTACTTTATGTTCAATAAGTCCGACCATAAACGAAATCGCATGACAGACCATAGTTTGCATATTTACATACATGTACTACCTGGAAATAATGTGTTTTATTATTTCTATTTTTTATTGATTGCTCGTGTTTTACGCCACTTTAACAGTGTCGAACAGTTTTTATTGGTGAAGGAAGCCGTGGTACGCTGATAGAACAGACAACCTTTTGCAGAAATTATCAATACTAGTCATTTAAGATAGGAGTCGAATGCATCTACCATGAGCGTCATTCGAACTCGCACTCTCAGTGTTATCCTGTTGGTGGTCACTGAAGTTGAACTATTTGCCCCCGATGTCCCTATTATAATGTTTTGAAATACATGTATTTTCCATTTGTGCTACCATAGTTAGTTTAATCGATAGACGTAACAACTTAAAATGTTATTATATGTGGCTGACCTTTAATTCTGGAGACCCGACTTTAGATCGGAATTAGGGTTAACCACTTCCAAGAAAGGTTTCAATTAAACATATTATCAGCAATCGTTTTCTTGTTTAGTCTTGTTTAGTATTGTCTTGTTTAATTAACCACAACATCCATCTGTAGCCCTAAATTGTTTCTTTCTTTTCAAATTATCTCTTTGGTCATATTAACCATCGACGTAAAATATTATATAAAATAACCTTCATAATACCTGTAAAATGATTCTTTTTTGCACAATATGTTTATGTTCTTGCCTCTACAGTAATTTTAAATACTATTATATTATCATCTTGAACATGTTCTTAACCTCGACACATATTGTGAGTCAAATGGATAACAACTTTGTCCATTTGAGGGGGAAGTTGAAATGCAATCAATTCAAAAGTATTCAATCATCCTTAAAATAGAACAAAAAAAAAAAATTGAACCGGGTTCGAATCTAGATACGAATCAACTGAATAAAATTATGAAAAAGTGGATTTTTTACATATATTTTATATTTTTTTTTATTCATGTCTGATAATTATTTTAAACATATCAGCTAATCCTTTGTACGTTTTGAACCCTTCTTGTTTATATAACTTCACATATCTCTTTTATTGCAATAAAGCTTCAGGCATTTGGAAGACCACGCTACAATTACGTAATAAGGAAGATACAAAATCATTTCTAGCTATTTCACAAATGTCACAGACTAAACTTTTATACCAGTATTCCTGTTAGTTAATACACTGTGGAATTCATAAGAATAGTAATGAACTTACACCGGCGATGAATATCTTAATTTGTCATTTAGAGCTAATTAGTACATTTTCATTTTCCTGTTACAAAGTGCAATTTGGTCTTGCGCTGTATTAAAGGGTAGTAAAAGAGACAACTTACCTCAGTCCGAAATTATAATTTCAGTAGAAATAAAAATAAGGCTGGCGAATAACTAATGATAAGGTGCCATACATCAGAATTTAAAGAAAATTCACTTTTAAAAATCAAAACTGCGATATTTTTTTTTTAAATATTTAACGCATTTATAATTTGCCCTACAACCTGTCTTGTGTATGTCTCATATCTGTTCTGTTCTTCATTACAAATGCACTTGAACCATATACATTTACTATTGTATGAACTAAATGGGTTGGTTCAAATTAGGTTTATCCATTTCATATAATTTCGATTGTTAGAAGAAAATAAAGCAGCATTGAAGAACGTACAATGAAACTCTGACCTCTGTAATACCCGTCTTATGTACAACAAGAATACATTTACACACAAAACAAGGCTCATTTAGTACCAATCTAACAATAAGCGCTGTTACTGAAGATTATCATTTTTTTCTTTAACTGCCTATGTAGAAATCATGCGTACCAGCGGTCTACTTTCCAGTAGATTTCATACAGCCACGATACAACGTCATTGAAAGTTAATACCAATAAAAAAAAATTATAACAATTCTTAAAAAAAGTAGTCAAAACTTTCATTATGCTAATTTGACAAGTGTAATTAAGATACGAACAACCATTTAACTTGTTCTTTTCTTGTAGTATATTGCATTTGTAAATTAGACCTAATTCATTAGTACGCCATAACATTACTTGATTAAGGGTTTTATTTTCTTGTATTCTTTAATGAGGATTCAAAATCTTATAAAACAGACCCAAGAATGTATTTGACAGATTGGTTAATTTGATAGCAGCTATAGACAATGAATGCCAATAGAAGACAAATAGTTTGCTACTTTATTTTCTCGCTGATTTATTTGATGAAAATACAGTATTGGTGAGATGTAACAACATTGTGTAGCATTGTATATATATTGAAAATGAGATTAGACCTAATCTCTGGCTACTAAATAGATAGGATATTGAGTTATGTTGTGGCACTTGTAGTTTTGTCAACTTGGATGTCAATCTGATTTTCTGTCTTGACACAATTATGTCGACGCTGTAGTTTACAAGAAGTCTTATCATATATACAATTTTCTCGTCCTAATGTTTGTGTTTTACCACGTGGTTGCTATTTGGATCGAATCCTATGCGATGATTGTTAAATCAGTTTGAAAGTTGAACGGATGAGAAAACATGAAAATTTTCTCAGTAAAATGGAAAGAAAGATGAAATTAAATGTGAAATAGGCTGCAATCTTGAAGTACATCTCTATCAATCAAGCTACTTGATGTTATTTTGTCATTCATTCCATGTCCGCATGTTGTCTTGTTAAATATGAGCATGCATTGTATTTTGTTGATTTATCAATTAAGAATGGTAGTCTACATACTTTTAGATATATAAAAAAATAAATGCGTCTTGCATTTGTTTCATTTGTTAACAGTTACTCCCCGACAATGTGTCATGGTTAGAAATTGTCCAAATTAATTTAAAACATCAAACTTTTTGTCCAAATTTTATCATTTAGCTTTATATTTACACTGAGAATAATTTAGTTGTTTTCTTTCTATACAAAACCTATCTATTTAAGTTTTAAATCACAGCAGTACGTGTTTGTGTTGACCAAGAAACCAAAAGACATGGTTATAAAACGAATATGACATTGTCCATCACTTTCAACATGAACAAAACCCATACCGTATTGAAATATTTAAACCGAAATAACAATCTGAAAGAAATGTACAATGAAGCAAGCTTTGGTCAGTATGGGTAAATGACAATTTGTTACCAATTTACTTCTGCGCGAGATGTCGCGCGTTTTTGTTTTAATAAGATTCTCACGTGCACTTCACGCCACACGTACGTTATCTTTTTCACTGTGAAGTGATACATCAACAACCGTTCTTTAGTAAATGTCTAAATTATATTAACTTTATGTTATTGAACGTGTTGAGCTCTTTACGCGGTCTGAGGAAAGTAGATTAATCACGTATGATGACATAACTTTTTAGACCATTCGGTGTAGAAAAGTTGCAATTTGTTATAGTTCAATCCTTTAGGAATATTTCCAGAAGTAAAGATGCTTATATAACTTAATTCCTCTAAACCCAATTGATCGTGATAGGAAATCGTTATAGGACAATGCAATATGTCTGAATGAACTTACAATAAAACCTCCATTATACTGAATGAAGTCCCTTGCCATTAATAATGCCGTGAAAATGAAACAGTGCAAGGCTTAAGGTACTATATATACGACAACTTTTTTGTTTTATGTTAACATTTTAGCAGATCGGTAGAATGACTATTGATTTTTTTGAAAAGCACAATCTAATCGATCAATTGTATTATATGAAGTTTTAAGTTCCTAGTATAAAACTTGTCATTTTTGAAAAAAAAAATATAAATCATGTTTGCGGATAAAACCTAGGACGAGAAGAATCGAGTTTTAAGCAACTATGTCTACAATTCAAGGCATGCAATACTCACAAATTGTATTCTTATATTGTGTGGTTTTTTTTCTCACCAAGACCATTGTACAAATTAAACTTAAAGGGGATGGGCAACAGGTAATTGTAACAGGAACAATGCAAGATATAAATTCACAAGACCAATGTTTAGATTTACAATCGGTTTTTTTTTCTGACAAGAAATGTAGAGGCCAAAAATAAAAAAAATAAAATTAAAATCACAAATATTTTGACCTCCGAGGAAAATTCAGAACTGAAAGTCCCTAATCAAATGGCAAAATCAAATGATGAAATCACATAAAACGAATGGACAATAATATGTTTCAATTAGTACAATGGAGTCCAACAGACTTTACAAAATAAAAGTAAGGAAGCAGGCTTGATCATCGCCGTACTTGAAATAATGCTAACCAATCCTTATATTATTCATTAATAATTACGTGGATTATATTTTCTGGCGTTTCCAGAATCCTACGATTCATATCCGTTTTATTGATATATAGTGCGTTCATTTTGTCAGACAATATCATAACATAAAAATGGTTAATTGTCTACGAGCTACGTTTAAGAGTACAGATGTATAAAAAGTATTTTATGAATTCCCCTTTAAGGAATCTGAAATTAGTTTATAAGATAATAAAAGACTAAATAATTAAGAAAAAGTACATTTTCATCTTCCATTAATGTAACAACTTCCATAAAATGTAATGAAATATAATTAATACATTTCATTACATGTTTTTATGACTAGATCGAAAAGAAGTAATCATCATTTATGACATGTACTTCGTACTTATTTGTTCATTTTGACGTTTTTCCTTTGATGAGACAACTAATTAAGACCAATGATACATTTTGTACTTTATTTGTTCATTATATTTTTTCCTGTGACAAAACAGACAGATTTCATTAAAACAAAAGCGAAATATTATTGAGATATTATATCAAGTTATAATTTGTATTCTAACTGTGATGGAGCCAAGGTTTTCGAAAACAACATTTGTAAACGAGTTAAGCGTAATAAAACGGAGTTGTTTTAAACTAACATCGATTGACGGGAAAAAAGCATTGACCTATACATGAAGGTGGTTTAAAAAGTCTAATATGTGGCGGATTCATGATCTCGAAAAGTTCATACTTTTTTCAATTGACTACAAGAAACAATCACTTGGACAACTGTTGTTCTTATCATTTCTTGCTTTTTTAAGTCAGTATGTTTACTCCGTTGCGCGAACGATAATACTTATTATAAGTCTTGGCGTATGGAAAGTATTTAAGAAATAATTGATGCAAGCTATACCTTTATTTTGTTTAAACTTGGGTAGGCATTATATTCCTGATCAATTTTGTCCGAGCGATAGTGAGTGTTAAAATAAGACGAATAAAATGTCTACCCATGTTAAAACTGCAATAAAATAGAGCTTGCATCAATTATTTCAATTCTTATTTCTATGTCCGATGTGTATAAGTGTAGAGGGTTTATATAGTTTATTCCATGAACCTTCCTTTTTGTTTGCAAACAAGCAAGCTACTGGTAATGTGATTTTTCAGAGGAAGGAGTTTTGAACACCCAGCATGAACGATTGTCGTATCTAAGTCGAATATGTCAATTTCGAATTGCAACACATTACAGTCATGATTATAAATGAATGAATAACAACTTGTGCATCATTTAAGAGTTTGGAAGTGTTTTAAGTAAATGAAATATATTAATTGCAGGTTAATTTGGATAAAATTCATTACACTGCAGTATACGCATGTGCAAACACATTTTATTGGATTTAGAGCATGGGTTTATTCAGAAAGCGAAATAATTCAAATTAAACTCGAGTATTATTATTTCAATATTGTTTGTAAAAATATATCATTATTTTATGACACACGTTTTGCGATGTTTGTTCAGAACGTAGCCTTTTGTTTCAAAAGACGTTACACTAACAAGGGTTCTGAGCATACACAGTTGGTATTGAAAATACACCTCTAGAGATTTTATGCAATAACAGCCCCCAAATCTTATGTCTAATCTTTGACCTTATTCCTTGTGATAACCTATATCATTGAATACCTGGAACTCCAATATTTAATTAGTATTCTATGCTGTTAAAAAACAATATTGTTAATAACAATAACTAAAAGTTCTGTTATGAAGACACTAATTGCACATCATTCCCTATTTTCTAACACTGACGACCACGTTTATAGTCAATTTGGAATTAAAGGATACAATTTCAACAAAAGATAGCTAGAATTCAGACGAAATAGGTTTTAAACTTTTTCCAAGAATTTCTAATAAATCGTTCTTCTAGTCTTGAATTATTCTCCAAGACTCTGCAAAGAGTCAATCAAAGAATCAATGAATATTTTTTGATCCGTTTTATTATTTTTAAAATACTTTGTTTGATCTCGATTCGCGAATTTTATAAGCAAATATTTTATCGTTTCCAAGATATGAAAAGACAGCTAAAAATACTGTCACATTAATGTGGTGTTATTAAAATCGTGATATAAAGTAATTCAATCTTATAAAAGCATTCCTAAGACTATTCAGATCATTAGTGTGAAAACTCTACAGTTAAGGTTAATAAATGAAAAAAAAAATACCAAAGGACTACTCTTTGAACACTTTACAAAGGAAATATCTATGTTAAGTTCTTATCTTGTGTGTTACATCTTTCCTTAGGGAGTGATTCTAAGATTGGAGGAATATACCAGTTACAGTAACGGCATAAGTCAATAGAAAAAATACAAAGTATTTTTTTCTTAAACATTCTACTCTCCTTTTAATGATAGAAAACAGTGATTGAAGATTAAAATATAAGATGAGCTCTACTCCCTGACAGTGAATTAAATCGTGTATTAGACTCTGTATCAATTATAAATCCCTTTATTGATTGCATATCGCCATGAACGTCCCGGTTATAAACCAAGAACTGTTCCAGTGGGATTCGTTCATTGCCTGGTTTTAAAGGTGAATGTGGACTGTTACAGTTTACAGATACTAAGATATAGTCTTTCAGTAATGTTAACGATGTTTTAAACGAAACAAAAACTCAATCATTGTTAAATAATTATCAACATTGTACTGATTGGTTAGTTTATCTTAACAAATCAACACTTGATTTTATATAATCAGAGGTATACTACTGTTGCCTTTATTTAATGTAAATAATTTTATCCAGCGATGTTATATGCCGCCATTGTGATACATGTACACATTATGTCAATATGTATCTACCATTATCAGTAACATTCAGCTATGTTCAAAAAAGAGGGACGAAAGATACAAAGGGACAGTCAAACTCATTAATCTAAAACAAACTGACAACGCCATGGCTAAAAATGAAAAAAGACAAACAGACAAACAATAGTACCAAGACACACCATAGAAAACTAAAGAATAAACAACACGAAACCCATCAAAATCTAGAGGTGATCTTCAATTGTTTCGGTCAATTTTACTAAAAAAATATGAAAGTTGGTTACAAATTGATTGCGAATCGTCAGTTTAATTTGAATTTAACAGGCAGCTAAGGTAGCTAAACCGATATAGCTCAAATGAAACAAATTTTGTCAATTTTACTGTACGTAAGGTTTACCCGAATCCACCTGAGAAATAGGGGACTGTTCATACATAATATATATTCACAACTAGGCTGTTTAAGATGGTTATATTCATTCTATCTTCATAAAAAGGAGATGGCAATACTCATGAATTCCGAGTTTCGACATTCTTAGAAAAAATGCTCAATACCTCTTTACCGGAAAGCAATCGTAGAATATTAGTTGAGACAGATGCTTATGACAGGAAATTCTCAATATGCACTCATCATGGTGGTTTTTTTTTCTGCATTAGAGGCCATAACAAATCATTTTTTAATATCTAAGGCTTCCTGCTGTTTTTAATATGAAAGTCTGCCATTTAAGACGATTATTGGAAAATAACATTAAAAAGTTACGAGAAAAAAAATTTGCGATCAAATATTCTTTGTTTCATTTTGTAAATTGAGAACAATTTCTGTTTCATTTCCTTCTTTATATCCAATTCCCGCTTAATGACGTCAACACACATTTTTAATAATTTAAGTGAATTAGTTTTGAGTACAAGGGACCTTAAACAATGACATTGTAATGTTTTAAGATAAAAATAGGCAGAGTGTAATAAACCTCTAAGCTAGACTATGAAGCTAATAATAAAGATAGTAAAACAAAATATAATATGTTTTCGGAAACGCAAATTGCTGTATTTGATTAATTTGCAACCTTGTGATATATTCTCCTGATAGAACTTAAATATGATACGAAGGAAATCTACTTTGTTTTGCATAATGGTAAATATTTAATTTCAATTATCTTAAACAGCGAGAGTTTATCATTTTATTTGACATTGTCATTTCTATTAGGATGTGTCTATAGCGCTATTTCATTGATTGTGTTGATGAAAAATGTCTGAATGGGGTTTGGATAGGATACACTGAACGCTTATTCTACCTTTAACCCTGCTTCTTCCGGTTTTGAAATTGATTCAAACTTCGGGTTGGTCAAATGCTTGAACTAAATTTTATCTACCCTACTACCATAAAAGAGGGACGAAAGATACCAAAGGGACAGTCAAACTCATAAATCTAAAACAAACTGACAACGCCATGGCTAAAAATGAAAAAAAGACAAACAGGAAAACAAAAGTACACATGACACAACATAGAAAAACTAAAGAATAAACAACACGAACCCCACCAAAAATTAGGGGTGATCTCAGGTGCTCCGGAAGGGAGCATATACCGCAAAGAAAAAATTAAACAAAAATGTGAGAAAACTTTATTTTAGAGTTAACATCCATCATTTAGAATGATATGATAATATCAAGAAATCAAAAAGTAGTAATATATAATTATAATGAAAGAAGATATATACTTTGACCTCTTAGATGTTTCTATCATAGCTTTTGGTATATTTACTAGATCAACATTGCTTTCATCTCGTAAGCAGGTCTGGAGAATTCATTCTATTACTGATAAGTATTTATACAAAAACTGTTTTTTTTACGATAAACATGTCTTTGATACATATTTGTATATCATTTAATTTTTCTAATCTGAAACATTTATGGGCGTCTGTGATGAGTATTGTGTGGACGATACGCGCGTCCAGTGCAACCATCAAAGTTCAGTCCTGGTATCAATGATGAGTTTATTAAGTAACTTTTCTATTTTTTAATCTTTTAGCCTTAGACACCAACAATGTTATGGTAAAGAAACAAGTTTTCGAACTGTTGTCCGCTCTGTGTGTTTATTCCAAAGAAGGATATGATTTGACGATAGAGGCACTAGATAGTTTCAGAGTGAGTAGTATTATATCTTTAATCAACGACATATTTTAACACCACCACTTATATTTAACAAGATCATAGAGTTTGTCTTCAATATAAACAAGAGCTCATTATGTATTTGAATTGTTAGGTTGATGCCCATGATTTGTTGCTAGCGGATGATTTTTTTTATGTTTCAAAATATTCATGTTAAGAATAAAAACAAACCATCACTACATTTTGTCAGAATTTCATTATTGTTTCTGTTTTTCTAATTGTTAATCACAAGGCATAGATACTACGGGCTGTCGAATGCTAAGCTTATTGTCGCTACAGAGTTAACCGACATGTTTAAGGAATGATATTTTCTGTCGCCAAGAAGACAGGTATCATCAGTTTTAATTCAGAGATTTTATTGTTCAAATCAGTTATATCAAAACAAAATGATTGGATAAAGGCTCAGCCAATAAAATAAAATATCCTTAAAAGATGGATAGAATAACGATTTGTTTTAACATTTAATTAAGAATTGAATGCTTCTTTTTGTAAATTTATTGGGTGGTAAAAGCGTTGACCGAAGTACATTTTGTATGAAGCGCGGAAGCGCTTCATTCTAAAAATGTACGCACGGTCAACGCTTTTACAACCCTATAAAGTTTCAAAAAGAAGTATTCAATACTTATAATTACATTTTTTTAGCTAAAATCATGAAAACACGATTTTTATCCAGTTTTATTTAATTCACCTGTGCACTTTTTTGTGGGACCTCGTGTCATCATGCATGATAAATGTTATTGTCTGATGCAATTGTTTACGGAATAACATGTTAGCCAATCAGAATAAAGTATTATAATGAAACTAACATCTAATGTAATTATTAAAGGTTAATACTGTTCTAATTTGTAATTCATGGCTGTTTATGCGATATATGTTATGATCATTGTTGAAGGCCATATGGTGAACTGTAGGTGTTTACTTCAACATTATTTGTTCTCTGGTAGAAATTTGTCTCATTCTTCATCTTCATATTTTGATATGTATAAATCATTTTGTCTCACAGTGAACGAGTCTAGTCATTAGTGAGCAGACAATTTCCGGGACATATTTTGGTAGATTTATGATGCACTATCTTTGTTTTCTTGTATATTGTTTTAATCATTGTTGGTGTTTTTTTCTTATCTGCAACGTATCGTTTGTGATTGACCAAATCGATATCTTGCAACATTTTGTAAATAATATTTGTGCATGATAATCAAATAAAACCTCATAAAATAGTTGTCTTCATTTTAACCATTTTTAACTGAATATTGTCATTTGGCGGCCAACTTTCAAACGATGTTATCAGGGTTAGACCAGGATGATATATTTTAATGATATTGGACAATGATTTGGAAGGCTATTGACTATGGTATTCAATAAATGCATCAAGATAATGTGAAAACAGAAACCAAATAGGTCGGATTGTGCATAAATATCGGTTGACAGTTACCTGTTTTAATCGATTATTGAAATATTAAATGTGTTTTGAATTTAAAACATCATATTATACTACGACATTAGCATATGGCTAAGAAACGTAAACTAATTGATGCATACGTTGTATGCTGACAACATCAATTTTATGGCAAGTTCGAAAATAGTAGGGAGTCATGTAAATATCTCATTTTTGTTTAAGTATGAATAGCTAGCCCATAACATATTTTTGGAATAATTTTACTTGTTTCTAAGATTAAATAAATACAAAATAACATCATATAAATAATTATAAATTAAAAAAGATAAAACTTATTATTTCCAAATTTGTTTTTGTCTAGACACTAAAGAGACAGCGGTACAGATTTAGCTTGATAGTAAACGAGTTGAAAACAGCTGAATTAATACCATATAAAACAACGCTTGTTGCATTTGTGAACTGCATTTTGGTAGCCACTGAAGAACTAGAGGACAGAATACGACTCAGGAATGAATTTATTGGTATGTCTGTTGCTCTTGTTTTCAAGTTGGTAGATATAACGTAAGGGTACCCAAATTGCACCTAGTACCCAAATTGCACCTATTCAGAAAAAATAGCTACGGAAATCTTACAAGATTCCTTAGAGACTAAACAATTTGTATTTTTATGATTTGATACTATGCACGTCTTTCAACATAGGTAAACATATTTAGATATACACAAAACGTTCACAGTATTTATCAACTGATGGACTGTTTACTGAAAAAGCAAAATGTACGAAAACGTCACCATGTGACGTCATCAAAACGTCATCTTTTTAAAATTAGCAAATACAATGTATTATAAGTAAAAAAAATTAGTATTTATAGCAAGGAAGTTATATTTTCTTTGCATCTTGTGTTGAGGGTCGACACACCAAACTCCCGTATGAATATTTGAAACATCATGTCCCCAAAATGACACTGTTCTTTTATGAAATCAAGCTTCTTATAAATTGCTGTTACGCGTTATTGAACTCAAAACATTTAACTCACAATACACATCATTACAAAAAGGAAGGTAACATTACAACGTCAGTTGAAACATAATTGACACACAATTAAAGTACACAAAAGAATAAACAAGCATAATGTTATGAAGACAAGATCATGCTACACAGTGAATGAAAATCTGTTGCTTTTCATACAACAAGGTTCAGACATTTCAAAATTTCTCATCAAGTAGCCAGTTATACGACGCAATCAGTAATAATATTAGATGCTAAAAGTACATGTTAAAAATATATATCTGAAATAGTAGGTAATAGAAAAACGGAGACTTACAGTAATGTGTTACCAGTTTGCAGCAAGTCTACAAAACAGAAAATAAATTTAGGAGTCAACCGTCAAATGTTAAGTTAAGATGATGATAATGAATACTGTGGATTCGTTATTATTCGTTGGATACCAATTTTCGTGTATTTCGTGGGACCAGTTGAAACATGAAATTAAATGTTCAACGAATGACACATTTTCTTATTGCTTGTATGCAGACTTCGGCAAAACCACGAACTCAAATATCGACGAACATGTAAGTTTCCCTCAATCCACGAAAATTGGTACCCACGAATATAAATGAATCCACAGTGGTATGTAATTTTCAAAAAATATGTAAAATTACATTAACACCAACACTTCAGGTTTGAACCTTCTTGACCTCATACACAAACTCAGGGACGAAGATGACGAAGATCTTCAGATTCAGTGTGATGTTTTCGAGGACGAAAAACACGAAGATGACGAGGAATTATCAGAAAGCACCCCGGAAGGATTGGATATTACTGATCATCATAAAATCTTTACAGCAATTTTCCAAAAGGTTAGTTCATTATAAGTAAAAGGAAAATATTCACACCGAACAAAGTATGTAGTCTAGTGTGTATTCGTTACCTCTCAAAAAATGAAATAACAAAAGTTCCGAACTCCGTCGATGATTAAAAACGGAAAGTCCATAGCCAAATTGGCAATACAAAAATCTCAAACACAGCAAACGAATGAATAACAACAATTATATTCCTGACATGGTACAGGCCTTTTTCATATGTAGAAAATGGTGAATTCAACCAGGTTGTATAGCTATCTAAATATCTCAGTTGTATGACAGGTTAAAGTTTCATTATATTGACAATAATGTGTGAACAACACGAACATACATAATTTGGTTTTAGTGTTTGGTAGGTTTGGTAAACTTTACTCGTTTTTATCCTTTTGGTTCTGAACTAGTTTGGAACCTGAACTGTTTATATATTTAACTCTTGAATGAAACTAGAATAAGATTCCTTAACTTATCAACCGAGACGGTTTGGTTTAAAGAGTTTTACAAACCGGTACACTTTTGTTTCGAAATAGATTAAACTAAACCACAAAGCATGCATTTAGTGATCAAAACATTACACTTAAACTTGCTTAACTGCAGAAAATACGCCTTTAATTTTCCGAATTCATGTTTATTCATTGTCTTTCGAATAGTGCAATACAATAACAACGATGAAAGGTGTTCGGTCTGTGTTAATCGTACAGAGATAACAGATGTCAATATAAATGAAGAATGAAGAGAGACTTTATCTTTCTAAGTACTCCAAATTAATTTTCTTCAGTTCAATGTTTTATCTTTTACCATAATTGTCGACAATGTTTGTTTAATCTATTTGAGTTATTGGAAAATGTTTATATTTTCCGTCCTCGGGAAACATTCATTGACACGACATTAATCAGTTGAGAAAAAGCCTACAAAATCCGACGGAAGTAACATCCATTCATTTAAATTGTAATAAATGAAAATGGAGAAATTATTGGCAGCTCAGTCATTTAATGTGATGATTTGATTTGAAGACGAGTTTAATAAAAACTTGCGTTTTGCAAAAAAGTATAACAAAACGAAACAATAAGAATACAAAGACAAGGTACAATGCATATACAAACTGACAAAATCATATATTTGCAATTAATGTTACGAGAGGAAGACAACTGTATTCCTCACTTGGTACATGCATTTTCTAGAACAAGGTGGGTTTAATCTGATTTCTTATCTGGTAAAACCTCTCACTTGTATGACAATTATTTGTTGTTCCGTGATATTGTAAAAATTGTGCGAGTAACCCAAATAGGGTGTCAGGCATCTAATTTAATACACCTGACGCGCGTTTTGTCTACTTAAGACTATTCGGTGAGACACAATAAGTTATTGTGACAGCAATACTGTCACAATTGTCTTAAGGATGTAATAAGGTGAGGTAAGCTGAAAATTAATAAATCAAGAATTTATAATTGATACTATAAGCTGGTAGAGCATTATTTAAGGATGAAATAGGCTAAACATTTTGATAGGTCATGGACCTCCTTTTCGATATATTTGAGATTCAAACTATGGCTGGAAAAAGCTTACTCGGACTTTTACATTATGTTTGCATTGGTATTATTTGTGTTCCAAAACAAAAGAAAGAAAATTAAGAATTTTCTAAAATTTTGGTAAATGACCTTTCATGAGCTATTTAGTCTTTTCTGAAAAAATAAATGATCGAGTGTTATGGGGCGAAATATTTTATAAAATTTTGTAAAACACCAAGGAGTCCGAAAATTTGACACGAATTCCAAAACCTCACCTAAGTACATCCTTAAGAAAGGATACAAACAAACAGACAAATAAATCTACCAAACGTCAATAAGTTATCCGTATGTGGTTGTTCCATTCGAGTATTTATAAAAACGTTTATAAAAATATGAAGAACATGTACATTAAGCCAACTTTGCTTTGTATTTGATTTTTAAATCTCTGGAGACTATATTGCCGTATGCCAAGAATAAATACAATTCACATGACTATAAGCAAAGTGTCATTACCAGCTGATATGGTTGATAAAAATATTAAGTAGATACTCTTTATGATGATCATAAAGGGAAAGGAACGCATTTGTCACAACAATATTAACAAAACGACAAAAAAAGAATACCAACAAGCAATTATTAGGAGATGTGTTTGAAATAAGTTCTGCACAGTATAACATGGTATAAGTTGACATATAATTCGTGAAAAGAGGTACGTAGCATCCAAATTAATCAAGAGGGAACTTATCGAATTTGCGAGTTTTATAAGAGATACAACTCAAGTGCCAATATTTTATTTGTTCGTGCTCATGCTGCACTATCTCGTAATTACCCTTTGTAACTACAGCATATGATTTACACTTAAAGTATATTATATATTCAGTAAATATTTGTTATGTTACAGGTTTATAACACACCTCAAGCAGATTCATTTTTAAGTGTTCTCCAGTCCCTTATTCAAATTGATCCAGAAAATCCAGTAAGGTACGTATGCCGATGATATTTAACGTTTATTCAATAATGTTCCAGGTAATTAACGGACTGTAGGATATTAATAATAAGTATTTAATTTAATAATATTGCGATTTATCCCTGTAAAATTTGTGAGTAGGCATAATTTGATTCATTTGTATAACCTTCTTCTTCCAATCACGTATAACAATAATAACCGCTTTTGTATCGGAGTGAAGCAAAGGTTTTAAATAATTCATACAATTATTCTACTTTTATTAAGGATTTGGCTATACTTTTTGGACCTTTTGGATTATAGCTCTTCATCTTTTATATAAGCTTTGGATTTCAAATATTTTGGCCACGAGCATCACTGAAGAGACATGTATTGTCGAAATGTGCATCTGGTGCAAGAAAATTGGTACCGTTGATTTTATTATTAAAATGATATTAAGGTTTCCATCAGGTAATCACATTCATTTTGATGTTATCGTGTGTTATAACAATATCTTTTACAGTTAATGTTAGGATAGAAAGAAACCTGTTTTTAAATTATAGAGAAAACCTTTGTTAAAATATTCTCTACGTTTTACTTTAAATGTTTTGGTGATAAAAAATAAAGAGATGAGATATAATTGTTAATGAGACAACTATCAATCAAGGTTAAAATGAAGTAGATGTAAGCTATTATGGGCATCCGTACGGTGTTCAATAGTCTCAAGAAAAACTATGTGAAGATCACTTACTGACATTGCCAAATAAAAAAACCGAAAAACGATAAAAAAAAAAAACAACACCTTACATTAGTGCTCAAAACACAGTCTAACTAAAATCGAAGGTGAACGCTGGTGTTCGGGCGGCTATGCATATTCTGATTTACATGTGGTACCCGTCGTGGTTTTTTTATGTTTGTGAAAACCCGGTATTAAGTATTTTTCGGTAGGTCAAACTCGAGAATAAGAGAACAGAACTACTTTAAAACATAATCGTTCAGTAAATTCAGTATCTTACATAAATATTTCCTTCAAGACTTTTGGGTGGCTTGTTTATCTTCATTTAATCATAAGGCTTTCGTTGACATAGTTCCTAAAATTGCTACATTAATGCCTTAATGAAAAATATCCTAGTTGTAAATAGACTTTCTTTAAAAAAAACACGCATTTTGAAATTAACATCGATATTTTGTTTAGTGTCTTCTTATGAATGTTGTATATCTAATTACTTATTCATTGTCAAGTAATTTTATAACTATTTTGTGCATTTTTCCATTGATCTTAATTTGTGATAATTTTTCATATCATGCTACTCGCTTGAGATGGAAAGTTATCGCTAGAAACTAAGGAGGCAGGTGACGTTGCTAATGAAATTGACATGAAATTGACAACATCGTCATATCTATCAGGAATCACACTGTATATCAAAATTACACTACCGGCTCATTCGAGAAAATCAATCTGTTTGAGATGATCAACGATAATCTATAAATATTTCATGTTTTTCAGTGATGTACAGTGGAATTTGATACTGACTTCAGTGAGGAAAGCTATTTTGGTTGAGAAAACTCATATTGGTTGTGACATTAAATCGCTGGTTGTGGTGAATCCATTTGAAAGACAGCAATCAAATGTAGTCACGTGCTCAAAATGTGTACAAACTGAAATCATTGAATTGCCTTCAGTAAAACAAAGTGATGTTATAATTTCACCATCTACAGGAGAAAATGAACCTATTAAAATTAATCAAAAGTCGAATGGACTAATGAATGGTTCATTAAAATCTTCAAGTACTGCAAACAGTCAAAAACAAGTAAATGGTCATGTGACTCCGAATCATCGAACAGATAGTGTAGAGACTAATGAATGTAGTAGTCTTAGCAATAGTGAAAGACATTCCTCATCATCTTCATCAAATTCAGAAGATGAAGACGAAAATAAAAAAATGAACAAGTCAAACAAATCTGCAACGAATTTAAATCAAAATGGACATATCAACGAAGAAATGAAAACTCATGCAACTATCCTTTCATCTGGCAGCAACCAATCTCCATCTTCTACATCACATTCTAACGCTACAGTGCCTCCACCACCACCGCCACCTCCTCTGCCGCCTGGTATGATGGGAGGAATTCCAGCTGCCCCTCCTACCCCACCAATGCCTGGAGTGCAAGGAATTCCAATACCTCCACCGCCACCTCCGCCACCTGGAATGCCAGGAATTCCGCCACCGCCACCACCACCACCACTTCCTGGAATGCCAGGAATTCCGCCACCGCCACCTCCTCCACCTCTTCCTGGAATGCCTGGAGTGGCTCCGCCACCACCACCCCCTCCTGGAATGCCTGGAATGCCTCCACCACCACCGCCTCCTCCTCCTCCACCCGGAGTAGATGGAAAGATAAGAGCAGTACCAGCACCGCTCTCATTTGCAAATACAATGCCTCAACCAAGAAGTATATGGACACCAACACCGAAACACAAGATGAAAACATTCAACTGGACAAAAGTTCCTGCTCATACAATTGCTTGTAAGTAGAAGTATTAAAATTAACAATGACAGCAAAAGAAGTTATTAAAAAAAAAAGATATATGATATGATTTAAATATTACATGAAAACTGATTATTTAAAGAAAGGAAAATATCCTCCTAAAAAAATAAAAAAAATAAATAAGGTAATCCTTAATGATAAATCATTAGCGAGATTTAACATTAGCATTAGGATGGTTTCAATGCAACACATACACATTTCAAGCTTCAAGAGATGCGTGTTCTGCCTTGATATCATAAAAAAAAAGTCATGAATCAACAGACATGAACTCCATTTTCTTCGATTTCTCAGTATATATCATAATCTTGAATTGCTTGTGATCTCACGATTTTGAATTTATTTCCATGTAAGAAGGAGGGGGCTCTGTGGCCGAGTAGTCTTAATAGTTCATTTATCACTAGCTTGTCAACACTATGGTTTTCAGTTCGAAACACGCACGTGGTAAATGCGCTGGACTTGGTTGGCGGTTCTCTCCAATTACTCAGGTTTCCTCAACCAATAAAAACTAATCATCATGAATAATGATGAGATGATATTAATTACAACTTTAAAATCAATCAATCTCTGTTACTAGGATTTATTTTTTATTATAGCCTTTTAACTATCAAATTGTTTTTACAGACATATTTGCAATTCTCGACGAAATATTAAGACTTGTTTACAGTTGTATTTGTTTAGAAGTATTTTTTTTTACAAAATAAACGAACTGCTCCTTCTACTTTATATGAATAAATGAGATGTAAGGTTAACAACCCGTCAAAAACAATACACAAAGGACTTAATGCATCTATATAACTTCAGCTCATAAGAATATTTGGAAAGAAGTGCTCGATATGGAAGATGCTATTCACATAGAGTATGAAACTATCGAACAATTGTTTAGCAAACAACAACCAGTGACCGTGAAGCCTGCCGAACAAAAGAAATCAAAGCAGAAAACAGAGGTTTGTCGTCAAAATATATTTTCTCTTTTTTTTTCAATTAGAAAACAGAAAACATGTAACCTTTGAGTACTGTTTGATATACACTTACGCAACAATAAGTCGAAATATTAGAAAAGAATAAACGTATTCTTCGTCTCCAGCTTAATATCGAATATCTACACCTGTAATGTGAAGTGGCAGAAATTGGACATGATGGGTTTATGATGAGTTATCTAGCTAATTGTGAAACTGATTTAATGTTACCAACTGTCTAATGAAATAGTTAAATATTTGAAAAACCTCTTAGATAGATTTTAGAATGTTGTTTTTGTGTGTTTGTTTTCGGGTTCCAGTGCGATTCGTTCAGTAGGTTTTTCTCGTGACCTAAGAAAAGAAATTGAAATACAAATTAACCATATATAACTTTATATATATAAACGATAGCATTTTTGGTACTGAAGATGTAGACAATTTTTTAATTTACGGAAAACATACGGTAATAACACTTTCTATAGTTTTGTGTGTCCGAATCGTGTTTCTAGATTTAGCTGCATTAGGAATTCTCCAATCTCATAATGTTTTAAAGCAAGGGAATGTATAACACATGAAAAGGAAAAGAGTTAGTTGACCACAATAGAAATAAAAGAGTAACCAAATTCATCTCAAATCATGCAAGTAATTATTATTCACTTATATTAAATATTTTGTACTATGTATTACTGTTATTCAACTAGGTTTTACTACTGGATATGAAGAAAAGTATGAATGTAAACATCTTTTTGAAACAATTTAAATGCAGTCATTCTGAGATTGTAGACATGATAGTAGAGGCAGATATTAATAAGATTGGACAAGAACGTTTAAGAGGTCTACAAAAAATCTTGCCGGAGTCTGACGATGTAAGTGCATGTTTATAACATATTTCTGAAAAGCAGTTTTTATACTTGAATTTTTTTCTGGAACATTTAAACAGAAACTGCAGACATCTTTTTATCATGGATTTTAGAAGAGAAACATAGAACTTGAGATTTTCCTATTTTATCATGTGTAAGCTTAGACATAAAAGGAAGGAATTTTATAATTAAAGTAAATTAACCCATGTTAAAAACAAGTTTGTGAACCATTCATATGCTCGCGGTTAATAAACCGGGAAGTAATATACATAACATATTTATAAGCATATTGAGTTCAGCTTTGCGTGAGAGTTTCGCAAACAGAATGCAAATATAATGACAGCCTACCCATTTTATTTTATTCTTTTACAAGAAATTTCGACATGGAGAATTTCTCGAAGGGATTAATTGACATAAATAGAACTTTGTTAAATTTTCCTATGAAATAGTTATATCCTTTAACAATTTATATATTTGTTTCAGATTGCAACTGTCAAAGACTATGACGGTGATAAATCAAAACTCGGAAATGCAGAAAAGTTTTTTTTAACATTGTCTGGTTTGGCAGCTTTCAAGTTGAGAATCGATGGTTTAGTACTCAAAGATGACTTCAAACTGTCGTGTGATTCACTACGACCTAATATAGAGACATATATAAGAGCCTGTGAACATCCATTAGATAACGAATCCTTTAAAGTGTTTTTACGCTTTGTATTACACACGGGGAATTTCCTGAACGCTGTAAGTGAGCTTCCTAAGGTGTTATTTCCTTGTTTTAGCTTTTTAAATACAACCACAATTAACACGTCTTTCTGCATTTAAACAATTTGCAGGAGTGACACACTGAAGCATGATAATAATCGTATCTAGTATAAAAAATAGCCTTCAAGGCATTCAAACAATTATGTTGAGAAATTTGATATAAAAAAGTAAAATCATAACAAATACTGAACTCCGTAGAAAATTCAAAAAAAGTAAAGTCCCTAATCAAATGGCAAAATCAAACGCTCATACACATCATGCACATCAAACAAAGGGATAACAACTGTCATATTCCTGACTTGGTACAGGCATATTCTTTTTTTAAAAATGGTGGATTAAACCTGGTTTTGAAGATAACTTTCATGTCTTAACAATGCGGAATTTTCTTTAAAATATCAAGAACCCCAGTTTCGGATAACGTTTTGATTTCGTTTATGCAAGTAATGTATATTAGTGTGTTAGTATCAAAGGTACCAGGATTATAATTTAGTACACCAGACGCGTGTTTCTTCTACATAAGACTCATTAGTGTTGCTCAGATAAACACAGTTATGAAGCTAAACAAGTACAAAGTTGAAGAGCATTGAGGACTAAAAATTCCAACACTAAGCGTATAGTTTGTGGAAAACTCTTGATCTGAATGTGAATCTTTAGATGATTATATTATTAATATTGAAAGAAATTCGAAAGCATTTATTATTTCGCTTTATGAAACAAATAAACCATCCACTATTGTTATTTTTCATTTTGTATAGGAAACCTAAAATTATTATAAGCTAGCATTTATTAAGGTACTGAAATACATCAAAGATAAATGTACGCTTTTGTAATTGCAAACAGGGCGGATACGCTGGAAATGCAGTTGGTTTCAAAATTAATTCTCTAAATAAGCTGATGGACACACGTGCAAATAAACCAAGGGTGACATTGTTGCATTTCATGGTGGCTGAGGCTACAAAAGAAAATAAAGATGCTTTGGTTTTTGCTGATGAGATGTATCCAGATCTCTATTGTGCAACAAGGTAAGCATAGTTAGACCTTTTTATAGGTGTATCCATTGCACAATGTACGATCATCATTTAATTGATAGTTATAAATAAACCTTTAGAAATCTTATTGCCTATATAATACTTGCAGAAGTTCAAAAGGAACACAGATTTATATAAACAAATTCAGAATCGTGCAACTTTACAACTCAACAGATTTTTTTAAAGAACCACAACAAAGCTGGACAAAATTTCCTTCATGAATATGATCAATCACAAAATCAGTCAGACTTTCGGTTTTTGATTTTCAATTCACATTTTTACAACGGTCATACTATATTACTCATAAACACCGAGAGACGAAACTTTCATTTCTGTTTTATTTTAAGTTTAATCAATTATAACAGTTTTTATTAAAAAAAATATTATAAGATAGTAGTAAATATTACGACTACTCAACTTCATCAATCATATAACTTGAAATCACCACCGTTTGTTTCGTTGAATAACACCAATTCCGCTGGGCTAGTTCTAAGTGCAGGTGAGCGGTGAGTGAATTAAATGTAGAACACTTAAGCGGATCTAGATCTGGTAAAAGTTGTGTTCTGCACAAACAACATATCCATCTAGGGACAGTGACAACCACTCACAATTTTCAAACATTTGACATGCCCCTAAACGTGTTCGAATAAAACTATTTTAGTAAGTTCACAAGCCTCTTCTTATATTAAAAACATATTTAAAAACTAATATACATATATATCCAAAAGAAAAAAAAACAACATGAGTAGCCAATAATTTCACTTGCGCAACTTTTTATTAGCCAATTAATGTTTCAAAACACATCATTATGCCAAGATTTCACATTAATGTTACAACCATAACGTTTGGCATGACTGTTACTACTACTTCAAGGATAGAAGGGTTAATGCTGTAAGTTTACTTGCTTTGTTAACAATTTATAATGTAACTTAGAAACTGAAATGAGATACTTCCATAATACTTAGTATCTTCCAATACTGTAGTACACGTTAGTGATATCTAAGTTCAATTATCAAATTCTTGTTTTAGCAACGAACAAAATTATTTCCCTTATTTCAATTCAACACGTTACTGCAAACCAAAACCAGAATATAAATCGTATGACGTTGTATAAATTGAAAGGTGGAATCTATAAAAATGTGAATTAAAGAGAAAAAGTATCTGCAAACCAAAAATATCCTGTTACTCATATTTTTTTAAATTTGTATTCTGTATGAATTTTATTAGAATTGCAGTTATATTATATGAACATATAATTATGAATCATATTTACCTAAATGAAATAAATAAAAACAAATATAAACACATCACTTATACCTGAAATAAACAGCAAATAAGCTCGAAATAATAGTAATTCAAAGTTTTACATTTTCATTATTTTTTTAAGATGTTCGAAGGATAATCTAACCACAGAGCTTAAACAGTTAAAGGACAGTGTACACAAACTGCACAAAAATCTGAAAGGTGCTCCTGATGACGTTAAAAATCAACTTAAAACATTTGTACAGGTACATAGCATTGTTTATTATCAGGCTAGTTCAAATGAGGCGTTGAAGATTAAAATACATGTATTTATTTGTCTTTAAGGATTGCTTTTGCATTGACTTTTCTCTTATTAAGTTGGTTAATATTTACAGGGATAATGCTCGGTGTTGAATAAAAAGGAGATATATTTCCAGTTTATTTTTATGTTCGTATACGAAAAATATTCTAAATGAAGTTTAAAAAAAAAACGGTTATAAATTTGAAGTGAGATTTTTTTTCAACTCGTGTTTAAGGCCTCAATGTGACTTAGATAAGGCACAGCAATGAAAGCGCAATTTCTTTGTTTTTTTTATTTTCGCTTGCTTAAGGTTTACTGATGTTATGGATACCTTATATTATTTTTAAGTATACGATGCTTTATAGATAGTCTAAGAACAAACTTCTGTTATCTAGTTTTTTCCCCTCTCAATATATTTGAAAATATATAAACATTAATTAAAACATTGACTGAGAATCTTGAAATTGCAAATAACGTTGAATTGCATTCAGTATATTTGTTTAAAACATATCAAATGTACCCAAAATGTCTGCATCATTTTACTTTCAGTAATATATGATGATTGGAAAACTTATTCCTCAAGACTTACCTTATATCTTATATTTGATAAATAATTTTAGGATTCAGAAGAAGAAATAAAGCAAATGGAAAAGGGAATGAAAAAGATCTCAGATTTGTCAAAAAAATTAGCTAGTCATTATTGTGAAAATGAAAAGTCGTTTAAGGTGGAAGAATTGGTAGAAACATTAAAAACGTTCTGCGCTAAAGTTCAACAGTGTCAGAAGGTAATTTATATATCATTATCTTTAATATTCTAAAGACGAATAAAACCATCAAATATAACAATATTATATACAACATTTTCTTGTAAAATCTAATGATAAAATGTCAACAGTTAATTGTCTGATAGATGCAATATATATAACGGATTCCATGTGATTACAGAAATTTTAAGGGGAATATTAACATGAACTTAACCGTAAAATGTCATATTTTGCAAACTTTATAACCTTAATCGTAGAAAAAGGAAACACTGAATATTGTACGCCACACGCATATGGCGTCTACACGAATAAGTTGCGATCGAATCAAGATAGTCTGGAGACCAAATAGTTATGAAACTGAATCTTGCTGTTTAGAATGATTTTAACATTTCATGCAGTACATTAACAATAAATGACCTCACCAGTAGTAGTAGTTATAAAGGGTACCAGGATTATAATTTTATATGTCAGACGCGCGTTTCGTCTACATAAGACTCACAAGTGACGCTCATAGTTCCTGTAATCACAGATGCACTTTTAACTGTGTTATCGATACCATCAAAGACTAAACGCTAGCAATCATTGGATTCATATCGAGCTTTGTAATTGAATAAAAATAATCATAAAAAATACCATGCTTGATTTTTGTAAGGCAGAGGCGCATTTTGTTTCTACTTACTCAAGCCTCGTCATTTCACTCTCGAATAAGAACAGTTGGATACAAATTTGAATCCAAAGATGTACCTGTCGATACATTTATTTTGGTCATTGCACAAGTCATGTCTTCTCCGACTGTTCATGACGTTAAATACTAAATCCCTGGGATGTGATTTAGTTGATTTTAGTCTCTGATGCATGATTTGTTATTATTTATTGTTTTTGGCTTTTAACTAGCTGTCAGTAACTGCGAGTACTCTCAAATCGTATTTTCTTGTTGTTTCGACCTGTTGATACTGTTCATAATGCATTTTTGTTATTCTATATTAATATGGATCTTGTCTATATACCAGCTTTGATTATTTGGAATATCTTCTAATTTTCACTTCTTCTTACGTACTACACTTGACATTATTTATTAAGTATTTATTTATAACAAAATGATTTGGTATTTTTCCGAAATTCGTTAAAAGTGTAAAATCGTGATGGTTTTGCTCAATATTTATGATCATATTTTTACTCTGTGTATATCCCGTGAAGATAAATAAACAGAATTGCGCATCGACAACAGCCTATATTTAACTTTGACCTATACTCTACATTTTGTCACATTGTTGTTAGTTTACCAGAGAGAGGGTATGAACCCTATCAAATCATCAAAACCTCCATGTGTCTAGTTTTTGCCAATCTCGAAGCAATGATTTTCCGGTAGAATATAATGAATCCTATTTAATATGAGGGTCAAAACATCAATACAATGAAGGTCGTTGGATGCGTTTGCAGAATATCACTATTGAAATATCTGTTAAACACTAACTTTGTTCGAAAATTTAAAGAACGTAAATGTCCTGGTAAAAGTTCCGCAATGAAATATTAAAAAAAAGTATAGCAATGTTATGAACTGTATGTCATACTTCAAATTTATATTGACAGTTTATAGTAAAATCGCTAAATAATAATGAACCACTAGGAAAATTCAAACGGAAAGTCCTTTTTCAAATTGTAAAATCAAAAGCTCCAAAAAAATGATAACAACTGTCGTATTCCTGACTTGGTTTAGGCATGTTCTTATTTAGAAAATTGTGGATTAAACTTGGTTTAATAGCTAGAATGATATCGGCATTGATGGGTTATCATAGCCATAATTTGTGTGAAATCCCTATGTGTAGATTTATTTCTGGAAAACTCAGCGAATAATTCCGATCAAATTGATATATTTACAATCAGAATACTTATCAATGTTATTGCATCCAAAATATCAAACTTCCTCTGTTAACAAAAAAAAAATTGTTTGATGTCTAACAATTTTGTAATAATAAGTATTTCATATATATAGGAAAATGAGCAACGACGCATTCAGGAAGAAAAGGCAGAGCGAAGAAGAAGACAACAAGCTGAAATGATTGAAAAGCATAAACATTGTAAATATCAGTTTGTTCAATCCATCTTCTTGACTCATCAATTATACATTTTATATCGGAAAGTCCTTAATGCAATGGCAATATAAAAAGCTCAAACACATCAACTGAACGGAAAACAAATGTCATATTATTGACTTGGGACCGATATTTCCTTCTGTAGAAAATAGTGGATAAGACCTGGTTTCAAAGCTACCTTATCTTCTCACCTGTATGACAGTCACATACTATTTGCCTGTCCCAACTCAGGAGCCTGTTATTAAGTGGTTGGTGTTGTATGTTTCTGTTTATAAAATTGATTTTGTTGATTATTTTGTATAGTGTGTTCTTTTGTTGTGCTGTCGCATCATTGTCCAATGATAGGGGGTTGGGGTTGGCACAATCTAACTAGTTAAACCACGCCACATTACGTTTGTACCTGTCCAAAGTCAGGAGTCTTTAAATCAGTGGATATAGTTTTTTGCTGTATATCATATTATATTATAGTTCGGTATTTTAATCATAAATCAGCCCGTTATTTTCTAATATGAGTGATTTTAAATTTGTCATTTCGGGGCCTTTAATAACCGACTATGAGTGATGGATTTTAACTGATAGTTAGAAACTATATATCTCAAAGTCTGAGTAATTTGGTCTATTGTGGAGAGCTGTATTATTAGAAATCACCCCACATAGTCTGATTGTATATATTTAAGCTAGTATCTTAGCTTTACATCAAACGTTATTATTTGTAACAATATCAGAACAAATTAAACATTTCTTGGGGGCAAAATATACGTTATTAGGGAAAAGAGAGTATTATAATAATTGAGAAAACATTGTCAGTGTTATTTTTATTTTTAGCCAAGCATGAACCTCTACCAAAGGATGATGACGGCTGTATAATTGACAGATTACTGACAGATATAAGAAAAGGATATAGTTTACGTAAAACCTCTCCGGGAAAATCTAGAGGAAAATCTCCTGGCACTAAATCAAATACGCAGATACCTTCAACACCAGAGGAAATGGAAGTGAACATAACCGATTCTCAAGCTTAAATATTTATACCATATATAATAAAGTATCAATTTTAAAGCTTGAACATTAATATCATTGTACCAGACAATAACCGATTCTCAAGCTTTAATATTTAATTTACTGTACCAAAATATTAATAGTTCTAAACTTCTCAAGCTTGAACATTGGTATCTCTGTACCAAAAACATTAAAGATTCTCAAGCTTGTATATTTAAACTCTTTGCCACAAATATTATGAGCTATTGCAAATTTTGTAACATATGTTTTTTATAGAAACTTTTTCCTCAGGAAGAAAAACTCATAAATATTTTGAATATTTTTGTTAATGCAATATTTAGAAATACGCAACACAGAAACTTTTCTATTTTTAGACTCATTTAGTTTTTCAAAATAAATGAAAGACAGATTGAAATGCGGGAATGTATTTAAAAGTTAATTCAAACACGCAGAATGATAGTTTGTACTGTTCAAAGGATTCATTATCTTCAATTGACAAATATTTTCTTTCAAAATTTATAACCAAGTTAAATTTTGACACAGTTTGAATTATATATAGAAATTATGTCTTTAATACTTCCCTTTTGTAGTTGATCTTTTTAATCATTGTGTATGTCTTATGTACTTTTTATATTGGTAATTGTGCTGATAAAATAAGAATATCAGCCCTTATATGCCGGTGATTAATTGAAAATAAAAGATTGTTTTGTATACTTTGTAGTTAAATTTTTTATTTCATCTATCCATTGAAATCTTTTATTCATCTGTCCATTTAAATTGAGTGCGTTATGTTATTCTTATATAGCCACATGTGGAGTAGGATCTGCTTATCCTTTCTGAGCAGCTGAGATGTTGCATAGTCTTTAGTCTTCTATGCTGTGTTTTCTGTAGTGTTGTTTTTCTGTTTGTCATTTTATTTTTAGCCATGGCGTTGTCAATTTATTTTCGATCTATGAGTTTGTCTGGTATCTTTCGTCCTTTTGTTTATTTATATTGTGAAACCCCGTTTTTGAAATCAATTTATCAAACAATTTTTCGAAAGAAACCGTTTTCGCGGTTTTGTTGGTGACTCTTCAACTGATAAATTTTTATTGTCCGATTTGTAACTTCTGTCACTGTAAAAAAGAAACGAATTAAACATTAAGAAAGCCGTCCTTAAAGTCCTTTTTAGAAAAAAATATATTTAATAAATTCCAATCAAATTCAAAACTTCCAAAATCTATCGTTATAATGTGACAACAATTCGGATCCAGCAGCTAAACCTGAAATACAAACACAACTGAACTAAAACATATAAAAAAATCTAACAATGATGTCAACAGTTTACCTTTGTTAAGAACGTCAACTTTATTAAACAAGACATGTTTTATCCACTTATAAAGTGTACGTGACCGCTAAGGCATATGGTTTGTAACTACGTACTAAATAAACTTTATAATAAGAAAACTGAAGCCATCAAGTTTCACTGATTGTGGCTGTCCTTCAAATACAATTTTGATAATAAAATCTATCCACTTTTTACAGTGATAAATTCAGGTCTGAATGCATTTTAAAATGTATTCATTCACAAATAAAAAGGCTTGAAATAGCAGAACAAATTACTTACATATGTATACATATACATAATATTTCTGAAGGTGAAATAAAATATAATTGAGGAAAAAGGGGAAATGTGTCAAAAAGAAAACAACCCGACCAAGGAGTGGAAAACAACCGAAAGCCACCAACGGGGTTCAATACAGCTAGAAAATCTAGCACACAGAGGCGTGCTTCAGCTTGCTTCTTAACGAAAGTGTGTACTAGTTTAGTGACAATGTGTTATCCATTTACTGAGTCATAGGGTTTGTAACTACGCATTTTAATAACAAACTCTATAAAAGGAAAACTGAAGTTATCAAGTATCACTCATTCTAGGTCTTCTTCTATTTCAATTCTCAGAAAAAAATATCCACTGATAAATTCAGGTCCGAATGCATTTTAAGATGTATTCATTCACAAATAAAAAAAAAACAGGGCGTGAAATAACATGGTTAAATATATACGTATATAGATATATCTGAAGGTGAAATGAAACATAATTGAATATGGAAATGTGGAATGTGTCAAAGAGACTACAACCCAACCAAAGAGCAGATGCAACGAAGGGCCACCAATGGGTCTTCAATACAGAGATAAAATCCAACCATCGGAGGCGTGCTTCAGCTGGCAACTTCACAGAATATGTGCCAGTTCAGTGATAAAGGACGATATACTAAACTCCAACATATATAAATGAACTAACATTAAAAATTATACAAGAATAAAAAAAGATATCCAGAGGCTCCTGACTTGGGACAAGCGCAAATATGCAGCGGGGTTAAACATGTTTAGTGAGATCTCATCCCTCCCCCTATATCTCTAGCCAATGTAGAAAAATAAACACGCTGCACACATAGTTAAACTCCGTTCAAAAGAGTTCCAAGTCTGATGCCAGAAAAGTTAACCAAAACTAGAGGCTTTAAAGAGCCTGTGTCGCTCACCTTGGTCTATGTGAATTTTAAACAAAGGACACAGATGGATTCATCACAAAATTGTGTTTTGGTGATGGTGATGTGTTTGTACATCCTACTTTACTGAACATTCTTGCTGCTTACAATTATCTCTATCTATAATGAACTTGGTCCAAAAATGGACTGTAAAGGACAATAACTCTCTAGGGGTGTCAATTGACCATTTCGGTCATGTTGAATTATTTGTAAATTTTACTTTGCTGAACATTATTGCTATTTACAGTTTATCTCTATCTATAATAATATTCAAGGAAATAACCAAAAACAGCAAAATTTCCTTAAAATTACCAATTCAAGTGCAGCAACCCAACATTGGGTTGTCCGATTTATCTGAAAGTTTCAGGACAGATAGATCTTAACCTGATGAACAATTTTACTTCATGCCTGATTTTCTCTAAATGCTTTGGTTTTTGAGTTATAAGCCAAAAACTGCATTTCACCCCTATGTTCTATATTTAGCCATGGCGGCCATCTTGGTTAGATGGCCAGGTCACCGGGCACATTTTCTAAACAAGATACCTCAAAGATGATAGTGGCCAAGTTTGGATTAATTTGGCCCAGTAGTTTCAGAGGAGAAGATTTTTGTAAAAGATAACTAAGATTTACGAAAAATGGTTAAAAGGGGTCAACTGACAATTTTGGTAATATGGACTTATTTGTAAATCTTTCTTTGCTGAACATTATTGCTGTTTACAATTAATCTCTATCTATAATAATATTCTAGATAATAACAAAAAACAGCAAAATGTCCTTAAAATTACCAATTCAAGCGCAGCAACCCAACAACGGATTGTACGATTCATCTGAAAATTTCAGGGCAGATAGATCTTGACCTGATAAACAATTTTCCTACTGTCAGATTTGCTCTAAATGCTTTGGATATTGAGTTATAAGCCCTTTGGGCCAGGTGAGCTAAATATAAACAAAATGACAATAATACATGAATAACAAAAAAACTACTAGCGACTACTGACATGAAAGCTCCAGACCTCAGTTTAACTGATAGATTTTGTCTTCATCATATGAATATCAAGCGCAATCCCTCTCGTTATATGTTAAGTATCATACCATCGTAAAACATATAAGAGGCATATATAGGATGCCAACAACTGGCTTTTATGATAAATGTGTTTATTTCCGATGCAAAGACCCTATAAGTGAATCAATATTAAAGCCAAATTATGCCATCTTTGATGGCCTGACAACAGTATCGTAACTATATCCCTTCTTAATAAGTCTGTTTGAAGAATGTTTCTAATAATTTTTTATTCTAAACCAGAAGAGATTAGCAACTACAGATTCATCTGCTTAGCTTTTCACGATTGCCTGAAACCATAGTTAAAAGTGTAAAACGAGTGTAAACGAATGCTAGATATAGGCTTGCTTGTTTTATTAATCTATTCCAATACAAAAATTGGGGTAACTAACTCGATATGGATATTCGAGACATGAACTCATCGATGCGTTATGCAAGTAAACAAACAACAGAAGAATGTATTTTAAAATAAAAGTAAATATATTATTGAACATTTATTTCCTGTTAACGATGATGTGAAACTGAATGAAAAGAAATTATAGACAGGCATAGATTATGGAACACGATTAAACACTAAGAAAGCAGGAAAGTATTAAGATGAAAACCAACCTTAATGGAAATTCTTTCTATTTTTAATTACTGATTCATACTTATCTTTGTCATTTTCTTAAAGAATATATAAAGTAACATTCATAATATTTTCGTTCATTGGTCACAAGACAAGATTACCTGTGGTAAAAAAAATCTTAAAAACATTCTTAAAATATTTTTACTGAGCGTTTTGCAGTATGTTTGTTTATTTTACATTGGCTTGATGATGAACTATTTCGCATCTAAATTGATTACATATACATGATATAGATATAAAAAGATAGGGTATGAGTAAAAATGAGACAACTCTCCACCCAAGTAACAATTTACAAAAATAAACCATTATAGGTCAAAGTACGGTCTGCAACACGGAGCCTTGGATCACACCGAAAGAGCATGTTCACATTACAGATTTATTTGACCAGTAAATTGATTTCAGTTTGAGAGTTTAACATTTAATTTCAATTTTGTAAAGTCTTAGTATTGAGTCGGCTCTTTTCAGAATTTATGAAGTGTTCTTTTCAACAGTTAGCATTGGGTCGATTTCGCTGCTAGTTGCTGTTGTTTTTTTTTATTTTGGTCGGGTTGTTGTCTCTTTGACACATTCCCCATTTCCATTCTCAATTTTACTTTATGGTATCCTCCACTCCGTATTCAATAATATATAACAAATCATTCCTACATTCTACATTGATAATCTATGAAATTAGAACGGAACGCAAGGTCTCGACTCTGCAAGCAAAGATGAGCTAAAATGGACATGGTTATTCCTTTTAGGTCCCGTTTGATCACATAATGTATTGAAGAACTTACTTAAGTTTGGCTTGAAATTTCTTAGTTTGGGCGTTCCTGATGAAAACGAACCACTTCGAACGTTTTTAAATATGAAGAGTTTTTTTCTCTCATTTTGCAGCAAACTAGTTATTTATATATAACCTTTTCAACTCTGGTTTAGCATTCAATCCTTCCTTTTTAATATCTATCTGTAGAATAAAAAGTAGCACATAGAAATGATGAAATTTAGCATACAATAAGCAATTAATTCACAAAAGTGATATTCTAGTGAAAAACTTAGTGGAGGAGTTTTTTTAATTCGCAAAAGCTTGTGGTATTTTAAGAATATATGAACAAAGAAATAACACGACGGGTGCCGTATACGGTGCAGAGATACTTACCCTTCCGGAGCACCTGATTTCACTCACATATTTTAGTGGAGTTCGTGTTGTTTCTTATTTATTATTTATAACTGTTGATGTAAATGTCCTTTGGTTTTGTGAGTCTTTGTATCCTCGGTTTTAATTGTTATTGTTTTAAGGGACTTCATAAGGTTAAAAATCGTATGTGCAACATTTAGAAAATAATACGTTCTAATCAAATATGGTAAAAGTATATTTAACCATTATATATATTGCACCTTTATTTCCCTTTTGTTTCAGAAATATTTAAACCCATTTTTATATACATGTGTATTACCACAGAGCTGCTGTCTGAATCAACACGCTAAGTAATCATCGTTTCTCACATATTAAATAACAGCCACTACCTCTTGTTTAATGGCGGAAAGGATAATTTTGTCAAACAAGTTATTTAATATTTATTTAAAATACAGATTCAGTATACACAATAAGCCGGAAGAAATGAAATGAGAATTATTTGTCTTCCGCAATTCAAGATTAAATATACTGGATTAAAAAAGATATGCCAATGTTTAAATAAAAATAAACCATAAAGGTCATTGTATATTTCATTTTTAAAGTAATAAGAGATATATGTGCTGTATGAAATTGTTTAAAATATTCAACAGTTTACGACGAATCATAAATAAGCGGTCAAAAGTATAAGAATTTTTTTGTTGATATGAATGAAAATTAATTAGTTTATATTCATTAATTATTATATGTTATGCAGGTCTCATATATGGTATATACTGTGACATTCCCGGTTTAGAGTTTTTATCCCCTGACCCGAAGGCGTCGGGGATATAAGCCCTAAGCCGGGAATGTCATAGTATATACCCTTTCTGAGACCTAAATTACACATATATTACGGATTACCCCTGACTTAATGGCGTTGTCAGTTTGTTTTAGATTTACGAGTTTGACTGTCCCTTTGGTGTCTTTCGTCCCTCTTTTAATGTTATATTCCAGTGCAGGTATTTGTTGACAACACATATATAAGTTGAAAAACTCAACCTGATATGTTCAGCATACGTGTAGGATTTTCTAATTTGCTGTGAACATAACTTTATCGTGAATGTAATAATCTATAATAACACTTTTAACATTAAATTTGAGTATTAAAAGTGTAAATTACGTGATTTTGTATCAAACATGTATTATTGACTGAAGCACCTCATTATTTTCCCTCTGTCAGCCTCTGACAGTCTGATAGCTTTTGATTACGTCACATCGTAACCGGTGTTATGATGACGTTTTTGAGGTTCCAATTGGGGATAAAAACGTCGTATTACCCCGTCAGTTTCCTGAATATATACTGACATCTCTGCGTTGTTATCCAATCACAAACCTCGATACATTTGAAATCCGTAATATAATATTATATTTCCAGAATGTATTACTATATGATATTGTACGTTATGCTGAAGTACAACAAAAAGCAACGTAAAATATTCAATATCTTAATATTGTTAATATGTGTATAATTCAAAGACAATAAGATAAAACGAAAACGACTGACAATTAGCCAACAGAACACTCCTATAAAATTCAGGGCCAAACTCAAAGGGTGTATTTATGTGTAACTTAATTTGAACGGTAAAAACTATATATACAATTGAAATAATAATCTAAGCAATTGATGTAATTGACTTATAAATAACTTCGTCTTAATTAGTTCACAAAAATCTATCTATTTATCAGATAAGATAACTTTATTAGCACTAACACATTGACAATAAATTGTTATTGCAGCAAATTAAAGACTAACTACAATAACATATATACAATATGAAGGAGTGACAGTATTGAACAATAATTATGAGAGAAATATATAAAAAAATAAATGAGAAGCATATACATTATTACATAAATCAAGTACCTTTTAATAATGAGTTTTTCATCAACAATATAAAAAAGAAGATGTGGTATGATTGCCAATGAGACAACTATCCACAAAAGACCAAAATGACACAAACATTAACAACTATAGGTCACCGTACGGCCTTCAACAATGAACAAAGCCCATACCGCATAGTCAGCTATGAAAGGCCCCGATAAGACAATGAAAAACAATTCAAACGAGAAAAATAACGGCCTTATTTATGTAAAAAAAATAACGAAAAACAAATATGTAACACATAAACAAACGACTACCACTGCATTACAGGCCCCTGACTTAGGACAGGCACATACATACATAATGTGGCAGGGTTAAACATGTTAGCGGGATCCCAACCCTCCCTCTAACCTGGGACAGTGGTATAACAGTACAGCATAAGAACGAACTATAAAAATCAGTTGAAAACGGCTTAACTCATCAGATAGACAAAACATACAAGTAGACGTGGCCGGGTACTTATACATCCCGACACAAAAGGACACAACGAACATATCTGAGAGTTCTCGTAGTTATCTGACAGCTAGTTCATAGCCACTAACAACTAATAAAAAATCATGCCTCTAAGACTAAACAATTAATCCGTAAACATCCAACATACAATGAATTTATTGTAAAGACGTCATAAACAGCCAGAGAAAAACATAACCTTGTGCAATGCCAAGTTACAGGTATCGACAGATTGTTTGTAGATCCATGGTGATGTATATGTATATAACATACTAGTCATATTTAGTTAGCTTTTAATATATTGATAATAAAATCAATATTTATACCAATAAAATCAATATTCAAAGATATTATTACAGCGTGAATAGGTAACCTTTTAGAATAAGTTTATTTTAAGGAGCAACATGCTTACATGGATCATTTCTAAATTTCCGGGCACGGTTAACAACATTTCCGTAAAAATGAGGATGTGCTATCCCGTTTGAAATAAGTTTTCTACAGGTACAACCAAACATCAAAACCAAATCTATATCTATGGAAAAATTAAGTAAAGGTTTTAAGTAATTTATGTTAACGATATCCCTGGTTTAATAATTTACCAGTAATACATAGGTTGCATTCAAGCATTCATTCAAACAATTTTTAATATTGTTTGGGTATTACTATTTAGAATTGATATAAGCAAGTTATATGATAAAGAAGGTAATTTGTTGTTCGATTGAACATTATTTAATTTTTTAATGAGGTTATCTCTCACATATTAATAGGAGGATTATTTTAATAGAAAGTGTAGTTCATCTTCAATGTCTCCATTGTTGCAACAAAGACATACCCTTCTCTGCTTTGGTATTTTTAGATATCCCTCTTTCAATAGATTAACTATAAGCACTTAACCTCAATCTACATAATGTTGATCTATCACATTTGGATATGCATTGATCAACATACGAGGGTCTTTTATTTTGTTCATACAGTATATTAAAAAGGTTCAATTTTTTTATTTTGATTGATGTCAGTTTCTTGCTTCTGGAAGGCTATATCATTGATTCTTTCTTGAATGGGTTTTAAATACATTTTTAATATCAATAGGATTTAGATTAATAAAATGAAATATAAGTCTTGAAATGCGATTTTTCATATTTATTATCCAAGAATAAATATATATCAGTCTACCATCAATTTTTTTTAAAGAAAATGATAATTTTATAGTCCCAAGAGAAGCATCAGTATGAAAGATAAGAGCTTCAGAAAGTTAATTTATAATACAGAAGTATCTGATTTTATAATTTCATTGGAAACATAACTAGATAATGTTAAAATTTGTTAAAGCTAGTTAAATCTGTATTATTTGACCCCGATGAAAATAATATTCAGAAAAAATACTTTTCTAAGTAACATTTAAAACAGCCTTGTTTTCAAGATTACTTGTACAGGAAAATTTGAATTGGCAAAATGGCCTTAAATATCAACTTTATCATAAAACATAAAAAAGTTCACAAATTTGTTCGTAAATGGGTCTTTTTCAAAAGTCTTAAAAGCTCAATAAATCCGTTCTTTTCATAAAAGTACATAATACTCCCCGAACTAGGCCCATTTTGGACATTTTGTCAAATTATGATGATTTTGGGCAATTTCTAGACCTTAGAAAAAAATTCGGCCGTAACCAAAATGTGTTGTTACCAAAAGATTCTAAATGTGATATAGAATTCATCAATATAAAAACTTTTTTGATCGTGGATAACGGTAAATTATACCAAAAGCAATGCAAATTTTGGATTAAATTGACAAAAATTAACCTAAAATACAAATAATGTATTTTAAAGGGGTCAATGCTTCAAAATGTCTAAAGGAAGGTGCCAAAAAAGAATATTTAAGTCTTAACAGTATTATCACAAGTCTTATTGACATGTGTAATTGTTTTGCCCGATTTTGAAACAATAACCATTGAAAATTTAGGGCCAATTGCAACCTTTTGTGAACCTTCTCTTTTGCTATTCAAAATGGAGCTTATATGTGTGTTTGCTATCTTTATGCTTGTTTTTTTTAGTTACGTGTCGATCTGACGAGTTCAGTCATTTCAACTTCTGATCTGTGCAGTTAGTTTTTACACTTGGGTTACCGTTGAATACGCTGAAACTCGCCAGAATATGTATGGGACTGTCCAAAGTAATGATCCTGTTATTCTGTTGTTGTCGTGCTTGGTGTCACTTATTACTGTTTTACGTTTATTGATATGTCTTATATGAGAACGTTAGTTTTAATGTATGAAATATTTCCTATTTACATGTCGGGACCTTTTATATTTGTCTTTACAATATTAGTTGTTTCGGTCATTATTGTAGGCCAAACGGTGACCTTATATTTTTAAATCCAAATGAATAATAACTCTGTTGGATAGTTGTTTGAAAGGTGATCAGACCACATCTTTGTTACTTTGAGAGCATAGCCGTTACCCTGTGGTAATTTTTCGTCTTCATTTTATCTTAAATTTGTGACTGCTATGAAATTAAAACGCGAACACACTGGGAACTTGATTATGATATTAAGGGAATATTTGTTACTTAATCAACATATACATTCTTATGTCTTCCCTTGTCACCATCTTACGGTGTTTATATATCTCAACTTGTACGATTCGCTCGTGTATGTAACAATGTTTAAGATTTTAACGAGAGAAATTTATGTATTACTGAAAAATTATTACACCAGGGTTTTCGATATCACAAACTAGTCAAAACATTTACTAAATTTTATAATTGGTATAAAGACATCATTCGTAAATATAGCTCAACATGCAGACTTCTTACACGTTCAGGTATTTCATATCCAATTTTTTATGGAAATATTCTTTATAAAGCACAAAGGTGTCAGTATTCACCTCAGGAACTTACAAAGCCTTTGAATAGACTTATTAAGAAGGGATATAATTACGATACTGTTGTCAAGTCATTAAAGATTGCATATTTTGGCGTTAATATTGAGTCACTGATAAGGCCTTGCGTCGGAACTAAACACATTTATTCTAAAAACAGTTGTTGGCATGACACGGGTTATGTTCTTCTCATATATGTTATGATGGTATGATACTTAACCCCTAACGGGAAGGATTGTGCCTGATGTTCATATGATGAAATCATGATCTTTCAGTCAGTTTAATTGAAGTCTGGAGTTGGCATGTCAGTTAACTGCTAGTAGTCTGTTGTTATTTATGTATTATTGTCATTTTTTTAATTTTTTTTTGGTTACATCTTCTGACATCAGACTCGGACTTCTCTTGGATTGAATTTTAATGTGCGTATTGTTATGCGTTTACTTTTCTACATTGGTGAGAGGTATAGGGGGAGGGTTGAGATCTCACAAACATGTTTAACCCCGCCGCATTTTTTGCGCCTGTCCCAAGTCAGGAGCCTCTGGCCTTTGTTAGTCTTGTATTTTTTAAATTTTAGTTTCTTGTGTACAATTTGGAAATTAGTATGGCGTTCATTATCACTGAACTAGTATATATTTGTTTAGGGGTCAGCTGAAGGACGCCTCCGGGTGCGGGAATTCCTCGCTACATTGAAGACCTGTTGGTGACCTTCTGCTGTTGTTTTTTTATTTGGTCGGGTTGTTGTCTCTTTGACACATTCCCCATTTCTTTTCTCAATTTTATTAATATCCATACATAAATTTAATACTATATTCTATAGTATTTGCAATTGATCATTACTAATGTTGTTCACACGCCCAAACTAAGCTAAAACATGAAGTCTTAAACTCAATATGTCCTGGTATATATCAAAATGTTTATATATAGATGCAAAATTTTTAATCTATAAATAAAAAAAGTGAATATTTGTGGGACTTCTATGTGCTTCCTTACTTTACACTTTTCATAAAACGAGCGAAAGAAATACTGGTATTTTATTAGAAAGGAAAATGCTTGTTGGATAAACTTCCCTAGTAAGTTAATAAATTATTGTAAGTGTTTTTTTGCTGTAAATTAGGTTTATTTAATGAATATTATAGTTGATGATAATTTTTCAAATGCATGAATCATTTTATTGTTTTAAGGAAGTATCAAAGTACAAAATAAAGAGAAAAACTGTACAATAAGTGTTTAAGCAATAACACTTCCATTTTTTCTTTTGTTTTTAAATCAATGTATGAACTTTTCTTTTAACATGCTAATAAAAAAATACTGATTTGTTATATAAATTGGTTAAAATGTTTCAAAATATTTAAGAATACATGTCAATATGTGAGTTTGCATTGAACCAGTACAGCCTTGTCCGTGTAATTTCTCTACTTGTAAAGAAAACCCTACAAAGCAAGCATTTAATAAGTATGATTTAGATTAAAAATAAGATATAGAGAAAGTTATTCCAGGAGAACCCTTTTTCATTCATATAACGGTTTCCTTAATATAACGGCTTCGCAATAGATCGAAGGTCTTAACATTATGATATACAAACCGTCGTAATGACTATGTAGACGAAACACGCCAACAAATAAGCCTGGTGTTATCTTTGATGAATTTATACAAAACTATCAACATTTTAGACAAGACAATACCAAAACATTATTTTTGAGAACTAGTAAGTTAGTAAATTATTGCAAGCTTTTTTTTGCTGTAAATTAGGTTTATTTAATGAATATTATAGTTGATGATAATTTTTCAAATGCATGAATCATTTGATTGTTTTAAGGTAGTATTAAAGTACAAAAATGTTATATCAAATAAAGAGAAAAACAGTACAATAAGTGTTTAAGCAATAACACTTCCATTTTTTCTTTTGTTTTTTTAATCAATGTATGAACTTTTCTTTTAACATGCTATTAAAAAAATACTGATTTGTTATATAAATTGGTTAAAATGTTTCATACGGCTTCGCAATAGATCGAAGGTCTTAACATTATGATATACAAACCGTCATAATGACTATGTAGAGGAAACACGCCAACAAATAAGCCTGGTGGTATCTTTGATGAATTTATACAAAATTATCAACATTTTAGACAAGACAATACCAAACCATTATTTTTGAGAACGACGTTAAGATTTGTTGAATTGTTTTTATTATGAGTCATAAATACGTATATATTAGTTAACATGTAAGCTTCCGTGTAACTTTTAAAAAAAAATATGGAATTTAATATGAATGAGGAATCAATTGAGTGCATACAACTAATGATTCAATACAGAAGTAGGAAATGAAACATACACCTCATAAACAATCATTACAACAATGAAAAATGTTCCTCCATATGACGCACGGTCATGTCTTATATTTTGTCAAAAGGACTCCTAACTTCTTATATCAAAAATATACTAAGTAAGACTTAGAATCAACGGTTAAAAAAATGAACGACAAAATTTAGACAGATTGTCTTCAGATATTTATTAAAAGAAAGAGGTTTAAGAGGGAAATATATAGATTAATAAAATAAAAGTTAAAAGTAAACGTATTCAATAAGTACTTCTCGGACTGTATCTGACTATTTTGTTTTTATCTCAAATTACAATTTTATACAGAGAATGTTCACGGCAGTACCCTAAATGCTTTTTAAGATATATCAACGGCAATGATGTTCTCTGGTTGAAGGGAAACATGTATGTATATATGAATAGTTAGAGGTCTGACAACATGTTATTAAAAACGGAGACAATTTGGATGGTCACCGCAATTGTCGGAATCGTATATTTCGTCATTACAGTAGTGGGATTCATCTATTGTAAAATCAGAAATATTACATGCTGCCATCAACCACATCAGGAAACAAGGGCCGAGGTAATTATTTACCCGATTTCTTAAATTTGTTAATAAAGAAGGTAATGTATTATGTTATTTTATGCATTAATGATGCATTTTTATTTTTGTTATTATGTTTATTACGTTTTTTTTTTTTTTAAATCTGTAACCTTTGAACTTGCATTGTTTTATGAGATTAAACTATCTATCTATCTATTTAGAAATACTCTTCATATTCAGGTTATTTGTCTTTTTGATGGATGTGGTGAATTAATACTATTTACAAACTTAATTTGTTATGTTTTTAATGTTTTTAAAAAAGTTATACCCTAGCTTATTCACAAAATGTTGAAACTGAATAAAGATACAAGGTGGGTAAATGTGTACGCCAGATGCATATTCATCGGTGGCGCCGGAATATAAAAAGATTGAAACTTAGACTAATAGTGTAAACTAATGAACATTGACAACAAAAAAAACCACAACACATCACATAATTTACTTCATTTAAATAGTTTAAGATGGAAAGAGAGAAGGGAAACAGAGAATCAATTGTTTGTGGAGATCAGGACCCAGCACTGCAGCGCTATGTTAAAATTCCCAAAGCTGATACCAAATTGAGATCTCAAGAATCAGATGAACAAGGGGTATACTATCACTATATTTAATAATATTTGCAGTAGGTGTTCAGTTCATACCAATGGTCATCTTTTATTTTCTGTAAGACGAATCATTTGAATCCGTCATTTATGGAAGGAAAACGAAAGCTACTCACCATCTAATTTATAGCTAGAAACGCCTCCGCGATTCATTCCAAATGTGAAAGTCGTTTGCTTTCATTTCGTTTACATCAAAAACAGTTTTTAATTCTGTGATTGATTTCAGTATATGAAATTTACTATAGCGACCTCCTCCACCCATTTTCTTTTGGTAGTACAAATATTACTTCCGTCCTTCTTGTCGCATTTTATTTTTCAATAAGTAAAATGGATATATCAGTTATTATTTTTTGTTTCATCGCGTATTCACATTGTCGTAGAAACCCCATTTCAAATGAAGTCAAAGTAAACTTAAATGTCGATTTCCTTGATTAAGTTAACATATAAACAACATTTGTATTTACGTTGTCATCGAATGTTAAAGAGAAAAAAAATCTCAGAATTTTATACTACATAGGTAAGGAAAAATCCAGAGGGGTAACACTAAACGAAGGTTAATGTTAAAGAACAAGCTAATAATTGGAAAATCAATACGCGAGTGAATAATTCAAATGCTATTCGATTAATCATGTACTTTTGTCCGAAATGATAAAACAAAAACAAAGGATCCCTTATCATTTTTTGAAATGTAAACCGAAATAAAAATTAAAAACGGAATACATATCCCCTATTTAGAACTCTAACGTTTCTGTGAGCTACATAATAAGAGTAAAAAATACGTTAAAATCAAAGTTAAACAGAGCCTTCAAAGAGGGACGAAAGATACAAGAGGGAGTGTCAAACTCATCAATCGAAAATGAACTGACAACGCCATGGCTAAAAATGAAAAGCCTTTGTGGCTGAAACTTACAATATAAACTTGAAGTAGTAATATGTTAAGTATGTGTTTTTTAAACAAAATAGTTATTGATAAAACGTAATTATTGCGAACAAAATATTTTGGACTTAGAAGGAGATACACTGTGGATCTTAAAACGATTCCTATGTGATAAACTGACGATCATTTTGATTTGAAATATATTATCATATTGAGTAGGAATATCGGAAATAAGAAGGAATATATCAAGGTACGATCAAAATCTCTAAATCTTTTTTTTTGTAGGAGCCGAAGTATGATTATGCAGTCACAGGGGAAATATCTATATGCACATGTAATAAATCACAGGAAAGAAAAGAAGAGGTAAATTAATTGTAATAATGGTTACATCTTCTACAACTCAATATGTTTCCAAAAAACAAAATCAAATGCAATTTTTATTTTGTCATGTAGTGAACATGTGTTCCATATTGTGATGTCAAAACTAAAAGTACTATGTCGGACGTTAATTGTCTGAAGCCTTGTGTAATAATGTTTAGTCGCTGAAGTTGTTTATATTAACTCCAGTTGCAGTCGGAGTTTATGTCCCGCGGCCCTTTTTTTTTAATAATTGCATAAAAATAAACGCTGACTATGTAGCTAGCAACAACGTGTTTTTGATCAAAATTCACATCCTATTTTTTTTTAGTCATGATTAATCTTTGATGCCTCCAATTTTCCCTCTCTGCAACGAGGTTTCCTAAAAATAAGTATTACAATGTTAACTGCAGGTGTTTGTGTGTGTATAATATCAATTACTTGTTAAGTACAAATATGTGTTGATAGCACATTTTGGAACTATTTAAGCTAGCTTGATATCAATATACATAATGTTTTTTAATGTTCATAAGTCATCAAGCCACAAAAAAGAAAATACGAGTAAAAACAGAACGGAGACCACCAAGAATGCTGATGAATCTGCTGTTATTGAAGATACTAAAGTAAAAAAGGTATAGATAGTTTCGGAATCTGACATTCACAATAACGATATAGCATTTATTTTGATTCTCCTGTTCTGTTTCTCCCTCTTTGAACACACTCTACAATACTCATTTCTAAAATAAATCAAATCATCTCAATATTCAAAATTGTAAAAAAAAAAACTAATAAATTTGTTCATTACAGGGTGTCAATAATAAAACAAGGAAGCTATCCAGTCGAAACGAATTACAAGTAAACAATAGGAAATGTCTGTTTGAATTAAACGAAACACTATCACACACACATAAATATATAGGAACTTTCGACCAAAAAATAGTTAAAAAAATGTCGAATAGAAGATAAAAAGCAAATAGTTAAACAACACTATGGCAAATGAAAAGACAAACACATTACTCTACAGAGAAAGACCAGACTCAGTAGCACGTATATAAGCCTTAACTGTAGAATAGTACATGTATATGTATATAACTTTAAATTGTCATAGTACCAATACCATACACCGACTTTAATAACCACCACAGTTTCAATGTTATTTCAATACCATCAATCAAAATCTAAGTTGCCCCGGTATCCATACCATATACATGTACCTACATCGTTTGAGTTTAGGTGTAAATAGCAGACATTTTAATTCGATTATACCTTTTTGTATGTTAGAATCACTTTTTTTTCTATAATTTGTGTTTTGTTTTAATTTTTTTTAATTTTCACAGCACATGGTGAATGAAAACTGAAATTTGTCATTTCTTTTGTCGACTGAATTTATATATTTGAAATGGTGTTACTTCATTTTACTTAAGAAAGACCAGTACACTTTGTTCTCTTTAAGAAAGAAAAAGCGAAAGTTAAGAGACCAACCAAACGAGCACGTCTGAAAAGTGGTACTGTGCATTATGAAAACGAAACAGTGAATACCTCTATGAAGAAGGTAATGATAGTAATATTCACATGTCTAATTAAGAAATAGTAAGTAATATGTTATAACCTTTCTGGATTTTTTTCAAAATAAGTAATATAGGATTACCTAATGAACATAATATCTCTATAATCATTGTCTTAATGATGTATAGGACAGAAACAATAATACATGAAATGAACGAAACAAGTTTAGAAATTATAGACTTTTTAAAAGAAACTGTCAGGGTTCGTTCGTTAAGGGAAAACACATATGCAATATTTAAAAATTTCGATAAAGGATGATGAAAAATTCGTATACAATATTCGAATGACATTTCTTATACATATCACACAAATAATCATGAATTTTTAAATAATTATCCTGTGACTTTCCCCATTATATCAAGTTTCTGCATAGTAGATGCACAGAGAAATACATTATTTTCTACCAAATTATGAATTGTTCCTTCTTTAATCGAATGTGTGTCTTGTGTCCAAAGAACTTTGTGACTTCTTAAATGCATGATTTGATGTGGTTTTCTGTCAGTTTCATTAGAATGGAGATAACAATATCGTCTTATAAGCTACGACAGCAACGTTCGGTGATTTGATAGTCAGAAATATACGTTAAATTGCCCGCTAAAGCATCACCAATAATCTTAATTTGCGACCATCAAATCACTTAGCATGCTTAAAGCACTTAAAATACAATACAGTTATTTCCTAAATCGTTTAAGTTTTGACAAAGATTTTTCGGAGACGACGGGATATTCTTTTGTTAGAAATGCTATTAAAACTCACTTTAAATGTTTTCTCTGTAATTTTTTTTTCTAAGTAACCTAGAACATGGTCATCAGCATACTTATATTTTTCATTTTTTTTTAAAACTGAATCTATGTTAATTGATTGTACTTAAAATGTCGTTACATTTAAGACATTTAAAACATTTTTTATTTAAGGAAGAAAAGGCGAATTCAAATAGGCCAGACAAACGAACATGTTTGAAAAGTGGTATTGTACATTATGAAAACGAAGCTGTGAATACATCTGATAACAAGGTAATGATATCAATATTCAAATGTCTAAAAAGAAAAAAAAGGTATACAGAACACTAGACATGTTCCACTCAACTTAAATAACGGAATATAGTTCAAAATAAGGAAATAACATTTGCTCTTTAAATGTTCACGATTGTTTCTGAAAACACTTCATAATCGTCATAGTATTTTTATAATTATCATCTTAATTATTTTTAGAGGTAGAACAAAAAACGCACATCAAAGGAATGAAGTAATATTTTGGTATGCAAAACATGCGCTTCATTTAGATAACACATCAGTATTTCCTTTTATACTTTTAAGATGTCTTATTTTTTTTTAATTCGCATTGCTTTAAGACGTGTTACGGTATTTTTCTATTCAAATCAGGTATTAGGTTTCGATATAATATTTGTTATTCTCATCGGATATTGTCAAATGTCTTAACGTTTGTAGTTTCTTTTTGTTTTTTTCTGTTCTATTCATGGTCAACTAAATCTACATGATGTATTTGGTTTACAGTATGATTTAGAAGAAATAGCTATATAGTACAATGAATTATCTTATTACTACCACAATTTTATATTTATCAGTCTAGTATTTTTTTAATTGTTATTGATACATGCAGTATCAGTATCATAAACCTAATCTTGAAATCTGTCATATTTTTGATGTTATGATTTAGGTTGTTATACGTATTCGGTTTTATTCTGTAGTCACCACATCGTTGTTGACATGTTTACCTGTTATATAGTCTTTTATAAATTTAGTGTTTGCAAAAGTATGAATTATTCTAAATACTAAGTATGTTCTTATCCCAGGCAGATAATCTTTGCCGTATTTGGCACGACTTTTCGGAATTTTTGGTCCTAAATGCTTTTCTTCTTTGTTCTTGTTTTGGTTTCAATCTATTTTGATCTTAACGTCTTTGATGAGTCGTATGTAGACGAAACGCGCGTTTTGCCTTCTAAGTTATAAGCCTGGTACCTTTTGATAACTATTATTTGTGTGTTTCTTAGTCCTGTCATGTAATGTTTTAAGGTGATATTTAACACTGCCATAAATCCAGGTTGAAACCACCATTTTTTTCTTAAAATGTCATGTTCCAAGTCAGGAACATGACCATTGTTATATTATAGTTTGTTTCTGTGTGCGTTTCATTTTAGTGTTTCTGTTACGTCCTTATTCTCCTCTTATATTTGACATGTTTCCCTCAGTTTTAGTTTGTAACCCAGATTTGATTTATATAATTTGGAACAGCGGTATACTACTGTGCCTTTATTTTTATGCAACTAGTTACTCCATTTAAGTTCCAAGTAATTTTTTCGAAAAAAAGGAAAGGGGTTTAAACAAAATATGCTTCGATTATGAACTTTAAATACTTACAAAATTGATGCTGCGGCACATAATATTGCTTTAATATGCTTATTTGAATTTTATAGAATTTGTTTTAATTCATTTAGGCAAACGATGACATTGAAAATGAAAGTGTTAGCGACAAATCTTATGTTCGAATGAGAAACACAGATACTGGTAGTGCATCTGGCCAGTTCGCAAATGAACGCGCTAACACTTCTTCAAATAAGGTAATTTTCCTATCGTGACATTTTGATAAAAAAAAAAAAAAACGATATTGCACTTCTGTTTCACCAATGATTATGTGTTTGGTGTAAATTATGGAATCTTTGCTGGGTTGTCAATAGCATTACAGTACATTTTGGAAGACTCTTTGATTATTCACAGGCTTAACAAATAAAAAATATGTCAAGCGTTAACAAATATTATATAAAGGGCACTCACATCAACATGAAAAAAATATTGACTATTTCTGAATTAGATATACTAGTTTATGTATATAACTATTAGTAAGTATCTATTGAATTTGCTCGCTTTGTACACTATGTGAGTTTTCAATTATGTAAACATAATTCTGAATAATGCGTGTAAGCATTTCAATCTATGCGAACTATTTGACCTATAAGACCGTTATTCTCCAAGGGTAATTGTCAAGTGGTATCGAATTCAACTGTGTAGGGATCCCTTTGCGTGATTAGCTTATTAAATTTAGTACAAATTGGCAAAACTGCAAGGATAATTATGTTTTTGTCAAATTTAAAAAATGATTACACGCCATTTGAAATTACAAGAAAAAGACACTGAATTCCATCTTTGCATTTAATTTTCTCCATAACTTAGAAGATTGGATATTAGTACCGTTTTTAGTACGTTATTCACATTTCAACTTCAAATTTGAATAGCTGTTGAATACACGTTGCATATGGTATTGCAAATATCGTTTTTGGGGGGATCAATGAATAAACATTCACTCTCAACATTTCATGCTTTTCACGTTTAAGCGTCATGGAAATGAGAGTAACTTGTATGAAAGTATGCATGATATGCCATATAAAATGGTAAGTACAAGTTTTTAATTTTATTGCATCATATGTGCATTTCATCAATAAATGTCTCTTTAGTAATGGTCGAGGACAAAATGTTTTAATATCCTATTCTTAAACTATGCGGATCAAACCAAAAATGACATAACATATAGTTAAATCTGGACAAAGCATTAGGAAAATTTCCCCCTTGATATATAATATTTTTATCAATTTTACAGCGGCAAAATTTTATCAAACAATATCCGTAGACTATATCATAACCAAAGTACTGGTTCATGGGCTGCTGTCAACCCAGTAGTGGTTAATAACGTTCGTAAAATTAAGAACGTACTAAGTTTAATGCATTAGATGCACATCTAGACAAATTAATGAATCTTCAGCAATGCCCGAGCCCAAAATATTTGAATGTCCACAATCTGAAAGGAATGCCTATTAATTGAATAGCGGAACAACTGAAAAATGACTTAAATCAAAGCCAAAATCGGAGAAGGAATCATAAGTGTCTATAAGGGAGATGGATCCTAAAGTCTACAAGAAAACCTGTTGATTTGGCAGACTCTGTTGATATTGACAGTGTTGGCATTTGCTTTACAAATATATTAGCTACATCCAAGTTTCTTGGGTTCTTTTAATAAAGATAAAACGATTCTATTTTCCCCCAATTTATAAAACATAAGATATGGTATGACTGCCAACGAGACAACTCTCTACCATAGAAATTCCATTCTCAATTCATTATCAAGTTAGAAACTATAGGCCACGGTATGTGAGCAAACAAATGAGCAATACCTATACTGTCGTCTTCTTTTGGTGTTTCAAGTGTTTGTGATATATGATTTTACTCTAGATGACTGCTGTCGATATCGATATTGAAGCTAATAACGATGACTGTATGTCAACACCAGAAAGAGGTATTAGTGATAAGATGAGCCACATAAAGTTGAACACAGACAGTGAAAATGGAAGTGAACAAACCAATGTCGATTTACCATTACAAAGCAGTAATATGGAAAACAAGGACAACGTACATGATGAAAGGTTTGAAAATATGGATTCGTACAGTACAAGAGAGAGTCAGGGAAGTGATCTAAGCAATGAGAGCAGAAAAAGTGACGAGAGCGAGGAAAGTAATGATAGTAACAATAGCAGATCTACAGATATATCTGTTCGTTCTGACAATAATCCAAGAGAATCAGCACCAACAAACTCTGGTCAAGACAATCATTCTATGAGCGTGCATATTTATGCAAACAATGTTCAGTTAGGTCCAAAAACAATCGTCTACATGCAAAGAGATTAGCATATAGCATTATTTGGGGTAATTTTCTATAAATGAGAAATGAAGAATATTAAGGGCTAGAGTTTATATGCCCTTAATTCATAAACCGTGACAATACTCCAAGAGAATCAGCACCAATAAACCCTGGTCAAGACAATCATGTTATGAGCGTGCATATTTATGCAAACCATGTTCAGTTAGGTCCAAAAACTATCGTCTACATGTAAAAAGATTAGCATATAGCACTAGTTTGGGTAACTTTCTATAAATAAAAAAATGAAAAATATTAGAGGCCAGAGTTTATGTGCCCTTAATTTTTAAACCCGTTTGGAATAAATTAATGACACGGAAAAACTGGAAGAAATTATATGAAGTCTAAACGGAACGAATCAGAGTGCTTAAATGTCTCCTGCTTAGATATGCAACTCTTCGTACACAATAATCTCATACAGATATTTCACGAAAAGAGATGGGAATCAAAGCCTACATGTCTGTTGTATCTATATGGCATGATCTTTGATAACAGATTTGCATGGAATCTATTTTGATATCCGCTTATTCCTTTTCAGCAAAAGAGATAAAAAAAAATGAAGGATGTAAAAAAAAAACCGAATGATTTATTGATAAATAATGTATGTTCTGCATTACATCTAACAAATGAATAATTGAAAAAAGTAAAATCCAAGAAATACAGCGGAAAATTCAAAACAGAAAGACCCAACCAAATGGCAAAATCAAAAGATAAAACACATCAAAAGAATGGATAACAACTATCCTATTCCTGACTTGATACATGTATTTTCTTATCTCGAATTGGATTGAGCCTGGTCTTTAAGATAGCTAAATGTCTTACAAGTATGACAGTCGTATCAAATTCCAGATGCACAAAGAATCTATTATAAAATGTTAATCGTTAATCGTAGATGAATTTTGTTATGCTTGTTATCTTTTCTTTGGTAAAATCAGACCACACGTATTCTTCTATACATTCATCTTTTGCTTCGAGGTTTTAAAGTTTTAATGTTAAATTTGAAAGTAGACACCGGTATTTGCTTCGAACGCATGATATTTTCCAAGTGTTTTTTTCAATATGAAAGTTATAAAAAAAAATAATTTCATAAATTGCATGAGTATGTTCATTAACTTGGGAGTAAACTAGATAAAACAACTAATAAAAAATCTCTACTGATGTAAGTATTTTTTAATTTTTCTAGCAACCGGACTTATTTTCCGACTATGTAGTCTTTCCGATATTTAAAGTATCCTGATATTTTTTGTGCATTTAAAAAAAAAATGTTTTCCTTAGTTTACTTTATCAGCGCACAAAAGGCACATGAAAATATATGATAGTAGTAATAAAAAGATTACAAAAATACAGAACACTGTCATGTATACTTTAATTTGTAACTTTCATACGGCTCTTTTTGCCACCGATAAGTGAAAGAATCATTTAAATAATCGTACAACATTTTATTATACGGTTCATAAAAATCGTACAACATATTCCTTGCTTTTTCTGTTAAAGGAGTGTAAATTGAGCTAGGTCCTTTATTATCGATTCTCTTTTTCAGTACATTTCTTTGAACCATTTCCGTTCTATTCAGTTGTCCTAAAATTAAGTAAAACAAATTGAAAACAAACATTATTAATACCATTCAACCTTGATTACGTTTTTGTTGAACAGGATCTGATTACCTTTCCAGTTCATTTGAGATCTATCCTGGTTTTTGATTGGTTCGTGTTTCGCAGTCCCTATTTTTTTTATTTTGTGTTTTGTATACTGTTGTTTGTCTCTTTGTTGTTTTTGTTGTTGTTTTAATTCCAGTGGTATGATCGGTTCGTTCTCGACTTATGCTCTTGACTTTCTATTTGGTATGTTTCGCCTCTCAGTCCGATCAATTACCAAATATCAAGAATATAAAAATTTGATGGAATGTACTTAAGTTTATGTTTAGATGATATCTCTCTAAAAACAAAAAGAAACCACGATATATACCGATCAAAGCAACCATTCCTTCTATAGTTAGAGCATATTTGTGGATTCTGTTACCGTTCTTAATATGCATAAATAAAGGCAACAGTAGTATAATCGATTAAGAAAAAAACAAATCCGGGTTACAAAATAAAACTGAGGGAGACCCATCAAATATAAGAGAACTACGACACAACAGAAACACAAAATTAAAATATAACAAACACAGAAACCAACTATATAAACAATGGTCATTTTCATGAATTGGTTAAGGACATTTTTAGAAGATTTTTTTTTATTAAATAATCAGATTAAAACTGTCGTTGAGGCTTGTGTTTTTTAGTAGTTTTTTTTCGATTCGAGAGTCTCAACTGGTTATATGTAGATGAAACGTGTTTCTACAATTGATCTCAAGAATTAAGTTCTCTGATGATTTGGTTTTCTCTACTTATAGTATTATAGATTCTCTTTTACAAATTCAGTGTGTCCGAAGTAACTTTCATTTTCACTAAATCAATATTACAAAGATTAACAAATTATACTTACTTATTTCCAAAAATGAAAATATTCTATTCATTGTCTCAAATTTGTTGTCTCTGTATTCTTCAAATGGTATAACCAGAAACTGATCCATAGGGAAAACAGATATCCATCGTTGTATGTAGTAGACATATAAAGCTTCCAGTAGGAAAGTGACAGAAACTCTCCAACTGAAACCTTCCTTAACGTCAAGACATGAAAATTAATTTGTGATTTAATGAATTTCAAAACGTGGATGAATATATCAACTTTTACCTACACATTATAGTCTAGAATATGATGTTCCTCCATATATTCATAATATTATACGTCAGTTGTGGCTGTCAAATTATTATTTATATCTCTTAGTGGAGGTAAATATTATCTTAGTTGCGATATTTATAAATTTTACGTCAGCTGTTATCATCAAGAAGCTTGATTTCTTCATTCACTACATAGTTGGTACCATTAGAGTACTTTTTTCAACACAAATATTCGTCATTTCAATTGGAAAATACTGTGTCTTTCTTATTGCCGACTTATTACTTTATTCATATGAGGCTGACTGCATACATGAATTTCTTAGGAGGAAAGAAAAGAAGTTTGCAGGATCCTTAAAACATTACTTTCCGCTTCATAAATGTTATTCTCTCAATAGATAATTCAATTTTTTTTTGATTAGGTTGAATACATCTATTCCATCGAACTTGAGATAAAAGATACAACAGCTACAGTTCGGTCTGTAACATTTGTTGACTTACATCTAGAAATTGACAATGAGGATCGTTTGAAAACAAATCTTTAATGTCTGTCATTTTGACTCTTGTGGACTGTTGACTCATTGGCAAACATACCACATCTTCTTTTTTATATTTATCACAAAAGTGATGATTTCAGCTTCCCAATTGTGCAGGGTCCGATTTTATGTAGCAACATTTCAGCAGTGCTAAATACGGAGTACCTGTATACGGAGTATATTTTACATAATTGATAGGTACTGCAGGGCTTGTATGTGATATCGTGATATTTGCTTACAAGGAAGTTATTAAACGAAAAGTTTCAAGTGGGTAAGACATCACGAGTTGGTTGCAATGACCGTTACGGAATATCCGTTTCACAAATGATAGCGGATATGTTCCTTTTAGATATGTCGTAACTTCAATTACGTCCTTTTTCCCGAAAGTGACCTACCGAATCAAACTAACAACCGAGTTAATTTGTACATACTGAAAAACACGACGGAAGTCACACGTTGAACAGTATCTGCTTTCCCTTCTAGAGCATCTTAGATCACCCAAGGTTTTGAGGGAATTTGTGTTGCTTAATCTTTGGTTTTCTTTCTTTGTAAATTGTGTACTGTTGTTTGTCTGTTTTGTCTTGAACCGTTAATTCATTATTAGGTAAGGTATTCCACCATCTTTTCGAAAACGCCTAGTCCTTCAGACAGATAGATTGGTTATCTGTCGGACTAGTCTACTAACTCTGACAGATGGGTCGTTTACCTAACATAAATAATGACTTCACGGTTCAGCTAGCAAGCAAGGTACCTTTAGCTACACACTCAATGCAATCAGCTGTAATCACATAAAGATTTACCTTAAGTTCGTTTTCCATTATGCATCCAAATTCCGACTTTTCCTTTATACATTCTCTTATCTTGCTGATTGCTGGATAAAGAAAAGTTTCGAAAGGCTTCACATTCTCTTTCTTCCATTTTCTTTTCGTGAAATAGTAGAAAGACTGCGATCTTGAAAGATAATAATATAGCCGATGGCTATAAAACTAATGATGTATGAAACAAATACTATTAGACAGCAGGGTAACATGATGAAAAATTATTTTTTGTCAGTGTTCATTCTTTGTAATGTTTTCTTTGTTTTATTTATAATTATGTGTAGGTTTTTGTATACATAAAACGTAACTCGTAGCCTAATATTTTAGATTTAGCTATAGACTTCAAAAGGAACGTGTCAGAATATTATTACTCGTCGGAACTTCACAAAATCAGATTTTTATTACTTTTTTTTTATTATAATTGTTTGTATCATCATTATTATTATAAAAGAAGAAATCAACACGAGATATGAATTAAATGGCGTCCGAATCGCTTTTTCAGATTTACCGTCATTGGGAACGCGAAAAAAACAACAACAAATGTTTGGAAGCATAGGCTTTACTAGAACAGAACGAATTTCATTATTATAATAGTATTTATTTTTCTCTCTTTCTTTCTTTCTTTATTTCTAACATATAAAGATATAAAAGTATGTATATGCAATTGATTTGTTATTGGTTTCTACATATCACGTACATTTATTTTGAATTAAACCAGAATCGAATGCGAATCGATTCTTTAATCACGTGCACACACTCTTCTATCTAAATTCGAGCCGAATTCGAATTTGCTAAGTTTGCGGCATTTTCAATTTGCATTAGAAATGCATTTTCGCTAATACGAATTAGTTAATTTGCTTGCATTTGAATGTACTTGTGGTGTTGAAATTTTTTTTCCATTATAATTCGAATTGAATAATTATTAATTAACTGATAATGCATATTAAAAGTTAACGAATTTGACGTGCATTGTAATTTTTATTAAAATTTACTTTCGGATGTAAAATGTTTCAAATTCGATTTAAACAAATTCGGATTAGTTTTTGCAAATCGAATTTGGATTACGTGTGAACGCATCATGATAATAGGGGCGGCCTGAGTTTTCATGACAAATGCCAGCTATAATCTATTGATTTTTTTCAGTGTATTGTTATTAACGAAACGATGTAAGATTCGACCTTTAAAAACAATATTTCACATATTTTTTTGTCTATTTTCTTTTGCTAAGAAATGCATGATTTTTTTTTATATCTAAAATGTACGTCGAAGTTATAGCGACATAAGAACTTTAAATTCGTGTAACGCAATATTTCACAAAATACTTCTGAACAATTGTTCTTTCTATGAAAAAATATTTGTGTATATTTGGTGTCAATAATACAATTTGTGTAGAGTCAAATATGAATAAACCACTGATCTAAAAGAAAAGCACTCTTATTTGCAATTTATATAGGAAGATGTGGTGTGAGTGCCAATGAGACAACTCTCCATCCAGATAACAATTTAAAAAAAAGTAAACCATTATAGGTTAATATACGGCCTTCAACACGGAGCCTTGGCTCACACCAAACAACAAGCTATAAAGGGCCCCAACATTACTAGTGTAAAACCATTCAAACGGAAAAAGTAACGGTCTAATCCATATAAAAAAAAAGAAAAACGAGAGACACACATATATTACATAAACAAATGACAACTACTGTACATCAGATTCCTGACTTATGATAGGTGCAAACATTTGCAGCGGGATTAAACGTTTTAATGGATCCAAACCTTCTCCCTTTTTCTGAAACAATAGCATAACATCACAACATAGAAAAACACACGAATATCAATTGGCAGACTTAACTCAATTATAATCATTTGCTAAATTTGAACACAGTCTGATATATTGTGTTGAAAATGAAGTTAATAAAGCATTTCGTTTCTTGACTATTAGAAAAAAAACTTCACAAAATCCAGTCACTTAATTTATTTTAGCATATCAAAAAAGAAAAATACACCCTCATATTGAGTTGACAAAAGATCGACATTATACAAAGAAAAAACATAACAACTACAAGTCACCATTCAACAATAAGTAAAACCCATACCGCATTGTCAGCTATGTAAAGCCCCGAGAAGGCAAATGTAAAACAGTTCAAAAGAGAAAAACTAACGGTCTGAATTAGTTCACAAATTCAAGAAATGGCACATTGCAAATTTTACCTTTCAACCGGGTCTCGAAGACTTATAAGCAGTTTGACATTAGGTAAGATACGTTGAATAGTATCTGCAATTATGGCAATAGGCGTTGGACTACCTCTATTTTGAGGCAATAGTTTCCACCAGTTCATTTCTATATATCTCACAGAAAACTCGCCTATACAAAATAGAAACAAATAAATAGTAGCATGTTGTAAAATGTAAAGCACATTTAGAAAATATAGCAAAACAACATGTAGTTTCAATTACTATCATAAATGACAATGAGACAACTCTCCATCCAAGTCATAGTTTGTAAAATGTAAACCATTATAAGTAACAGTACGGTCTTCATCACGAGGCTTGTCTCGAACCGAACTACAAGCTATAAAGAGGTCACAAATGACTGGAAAATCATTCAAACGGGAAATCAACAGTCTAATCTATATACAACACGAGAAACAAGAATCACATAGGACATGTCCAAACAAATGCAGCCGCTTTTAACCTTTAAACAGACACCAACCTTCACCCTAACATTAATGTAACATCACAATATAGAAATACACATTATAGAATAGCAATTGAAATGGCTTAACTCAATCGAAAGACATATTAACAAAAAACAGTGAGCATGCACTGAACTCGTACAAATATGACACACTGATAAAACAATATAAATGAGATAATAATAATTTAGTTGAGGATTTCTAATGTCCTGCATAATTTCATGACCTCATTATCTCAAAAAAATAGAATTAAAAAATAAAAGTGTCATGTAGCTTTTATGTTTCCTCTATGTATATGTGTTGGAGACTTTTTTCCAAACTAAAAATTAATGCGTATTGATAGATGATGTATGCATGCTTTTAAATAGGCTAATACCATCGCAACGATATAATTATCACGTGCTAATGTGGCGTTCAGAAACCCCTTATCCAATAATACACCTACCCGTTATTAAATCCCTTTGTTCTTGAATAGATTTTGCTGCCCTTCTAAATTTATTTACATACTGTTGAATGTTTGGTATGGGCCATCTTCACTATTTTCTGGAAAATAAAAGACGAACCTAAACAATACAATTACAATTTATTTTCAAATTAAGTAGTGACGAAATTTAAACCTATTAAAACATTTTAAGAAATACAAATGGGAGCCGGGATAAAATGATTAATATTTGGACGCCTATGTGCGATTTTGTTATAAGACTCGTTTTCTGAAGCATAATACTTGCTTTACTTTTGTGGTGAGTTGTTTGTTTGTCTTCTTTCTTTTTATCATAGTATTGTCTGTATATCATTCATTTTATAACTGCCCACTCACTGATCTCGTTGCAACGTGTCGGCCGCGAGTGCGGGATGTCGTTGGTTGGAACACGGGAGGGTCAAACCAAAGACTTCAAACATACATATGGTATTTGCGGCTTCTCAACTAAGCAAACGACATACAGTAGTAAAGGCAAAAACTGGTTGGCTTGGGATCAGAATAAATCTATGAGTCTGGGTAAGGTGCGTTGTATTCCTGTGGACTGTGTACTAGCACATAAAAAAATCCGGCATAAAAAGCAATAATGATATGCATATAGACAATAATAGTGCATTTACTTGACATATCAACGATATAAGGATGAGGCTTAGGAACGGGGAAATGCGAGGCTGTTTCGGGCCGAATCCTTATATCGTTGATATGTCAAGTCAATGCACTATTATTGTCTTTATACTGCAATCTAAGAAACAACATTTTCAATTGTTGTTTAGTGTGTTAATGTTATTTATTCGATTTAAAAATTGGGAAAATTCCCTCTTTAAAAAGGCCTCATATCACACAGGCGGAGAAATATACACCACGATGAAATGTACATCATTACCTGTTGAAAACCGCAATCAATGGTGAACGGATTCGTTTGTTTACAGACTAAAATATCAACAATAAACATAAAACATAAGGATTTATAAGTTGCAAACAAAAAATATTTTAAATAAGTGATATAAGTGTTCCCAAAAATTGTAAAGAAAACAAGTTTGAGTCGTTAAACGCATCATTGTTTGCATTGGAAACAAACACAGGTTGAAGAGGTCATGTGAATAATTAAATATAATTTCGACAATTTCTATTTAAATATTCATGAGGAAAAGTGATATCAGGTCAGTGACTGTATATGACATAGAAATATACGGTCAACGCATTTTGACTGCTCAAATAGAATGAGTGCAGTATAAATCACTTTCTCTAATTCTATGGAAATTTATCCCTTTCCGAACCCCATGTATAAAAAATTTAATCAACGTGTGGTTGCTGGTGATCTCAAAAGATCATTGGATGATTTTAAGGGTCATGACCTTTTTAGCTAACTGGATGAATCAAAATATGATAACAGGTGTTAATGAAATAGACAACTTCGTGCAATGTGAAAGGCACTCGAAGGGGATTTTCGGTTAACAAAAAAAGAAAATGTCTTTTTAATCATTAGAGAAACAGATTCTTACATAGTTACTCGTTGTTATCGGATTTATCCAATCTCGATAGTTTAAATATAAATTTAAAAATTCCTCGCCGAAGCGGCTCAGACTTTAAAATTGATAATTTAACTATCTCGATTGGATAAATCCGATAATCCACTGGTATCAATGTTAGAATCTATATTTATCATGTTCTCGACCTGAATTTATAGATTATCGTTGATTATCTCAACGAGATTGATTTTCTCGCTTGAGCTGGTACAGCGAAAGCGAGAAAAGCAATCGAGTTGAGATGAACAATGATAATCTGTTTATCGCTATTTTACCTATGACGACGTTGTCAATTTCAATGTCAATTTCGTTAGCAACGCCACGTTGCCTCCTTAGTTTCAAGCGATATTTTTTCGATCTCAAGCGAGAAGCATGATATGAAAATTATCACAAAAAAAGATCAAAGGAAAAATGCACAAAATAGCGATAAATGCATGTATCATAATTTTATAAACAAATCTCATCAAAATCGAAATACACAGAATTTTGCACATTCTGTTTCCTTAATAACACGAAGTTTCTGCATTGACAAAATTAAGTAGAAGTAAAAACAACACTTCATAATTTGATGCACCGGAACGCTTTTTTTCTTACTTTTTTTTAGGAAGTCTAAAGAGCGAATATTTGAAGCTCAGTGATGTATTAGAACCGGAACAGTTAAAGAGCTATGTGTCCAGAAAGGGACGTTAAACTAATATCCGAATCCATATAAAGTCATATCTGCCGGCGCGAGTTGAAACCTAATTAGTTTCTAAATAAATTTTAAACGGACAATCTTAAAAAGGTTTGTAACAAATTATGTAAGTAACAAAGTACTGACTACAGACTACTGGGCTGATGATACCATTGATGACTGAGGGTCTACCAGCAATGGTATTTATCAGATCTGCAAAACGAATGATAACACTTTTAAACACGCGTTCAAAGCTAATATAGGAATAAAAGTAAATAGGAGAGCTTACAATAAAATCATTCTCCATATCATTTATACATACTATAATAGTGCCTAATGTTGAAAAAGTTTATCTCCTTGACAGCTGGAAGGTGTGCTACATCCGGATGTCTCTTTAATGAATGAAACAAGTCACTGGTTCCACATTTCGTAACACCTATTTGAATAAAATACGGAAGACACATCAGTGTCCCAGTAGATGAATGCCAGCAAGGGTTCTTATACTGTTTCTCAAATTGAGGTAAAATCTGAAATGTTCCATATCTGTTGTCTTATAAATATTAATCGAGTGTTGGTTATATTTCGATTAGAATATAGATACATGTATAGGAATATAATTATATGAGTGTCAATGAGACAACGCTCCGTCCAAGTCACAATTTATAAAGTAAACCATTATAGGTTTATAACACGGAGCCTGGTCTCACACCGAACAGCAAGCTATAAAGCTCCATCCCCATACCAGTGTAAAAACATTCCAACGGAAAAAAAACAACGGTCTAATCCATAAAAAACACATGAAACGAGAACCACATCAACAAACGACAACTACTGAAATTCTGATTCCTGACTAAGGACAAATGCAAACAATTACAGCGTGTTTAAACGTTTTAATGGTACAAAACCTTCACCACTATCTGACATATTATTGTAACATCACTGCACTATGTTTCTCTATCAACTGGAATGGCTTAACTCAATCAAAAGACCTAATAACACCAATGAACATACATTGAACGAATAAGTTTGATCTATGATGCAATGTAAATACGAAGTTAATAGAAATAAGGGATAATACACAGATAACCAAAAATCATGTACATTCTTCAGTATAAAGTCAGGTCATGTACTTTTTTTATATACGATTATGATTGGTCTTTAATATGTCTTTATTGGAAGTTGTTTTAATGTTATTTTGCGACCATCGATATAAAACATATTTCACTGATTTTGTCCTTGAAAATAAATGCGTAATAAGAAAATGCGATAATTGCCTCCTTTCAAATGTATTTCCTAATATCAAAATATATACCATACAAAGTAAATCTTCAGTCGAGTTACTTTGTCCCTGAGGGCAAAGATTCTCGGTCTGTCTTGAACTGTTCTTTGCATTTGACCACTGGACACTGCTAAACAAACAATAGACACTAGTAAGAAGTATGCAAATGTAATACTATGATTTTGTTTATGATATGCATAACTACAAAACTTGAAAGGAATTGGTCTGTGCTGGTGGTTTTTTTTTATATACTATCTATAGCTATTTGAAAGACCATGTTTTAGAAACTATATTCGTAGAGTGTAGCCTCCATGTAAGTTTCAAAACACAATGTCAATTCAGTGTAATATATTCATGTCCTATATATTTGAAACCCAGCGGTGTTAAGAACATTTTTTTTTGTATTATGTCCAATTACATTATATACTAGCGAGTGGATAATGTCTTCGCAATAGTAATTAAAAGTTTGGAAACTAAAACGCTTCAAGACCGCATTAAATTAAATAAACTGTCTCCCCTAAAATACTCATTAAACTTTTTTTTATATATATAGATTAGATCGGTAGTTTTCCCGTTTGAATGGTTTTACACTAGTAATTCTGGGGCCATTTATAGCTTGTTGTTCGGTGTGATCCAAGGTCGTACCTTGACCTATAATGGTTTACTCTATAAAATATTGTCATTTGGGTGGACAGTTGTCTCATTTGCGCTCATATCACATCTTCCTATATCTATTAAACAAAAATTACCACTATCTTTAGTGAAACAGTAACTGCTGATTCTTCTAAAGAATTTGAGTTCTCTCCTGGAGTTTGTTTTGATCGGTCTTTAGTTTGATGGTAAGTGTGTTTTTATTGTTAAAGTTGTTTACACTGTTCCTTTTTTTTTATGCCAAAGTGTTGTCTTTTTATCTGACTTTTCTCCGACTAATGATTTTTATTGTCCTTTGGTTTCTATATTTTGTCAGTTAAATGTTCATAAATGAGTTCCTGTTTTTAGGTATTTTTCCCAGCGTGTACTAGTCCCTCGGTTAAACAAAAAAGTTATCTTCGAGTAATTTTACACCTAGTTGTCATCACACAGTGCATACCCACCTAAAACTCTTTGCTTCATTGAAACGAGTTGAAGAGAAACGTGAATATAAAGCTGTATGTGTTATCTCAAACAAAGCTGTCATAAACACCATTCCTAGAATCGTTGTAAACGTACAATATGAATGAAAAACCATCAACCAGTTCTGTGCAATAAAAATATAAAAAAAAACATACGAAAAACAATTTTCTTCTATACACTCACTTAAAATTTATGGAAATAGTTCTAATGTAAAAATCAAAATCAATTCATTGTGACTCCCCCTCCCCTCCCCCCCCCGAATACCGATATAACTTCAACAAATTAGAGAAACTAATCGTGTTTATAACTTCCATCTCACAAATAAAATAATTTCAAATATAAATAAGATTTTTTTTTCTATGCAAATGTCAAAGGGCAACATATAAAAGAAAGAAAAGACTTACATTTGCAGTCATTGTCTTAAGTATTACCATTATCATTAGACAATAGCCCTTCCCTTCTACCCAACTGTACAGATATTATAAACGAGTTTTCAGCATTCGATATAATTTTATATGCAGACGTGCCAACTCGTATATGTTATTATCGATTGCTATTATAAAACAGTATTGATAGATAGACATTATTTGTAAACTACATATAAATAGTTTAAACTGAAAATAATGATAATTTCTTTAACATAACATGTATCAAATTATAATTCCACGATGTTATATACGACATTAAAGTTAGGCTACATATTTCTGTAAGGTTAAATAATTACATTAGATGTATGTTCCATTATAATACGTTATTCTGATTGGCTAATTGCACATCACATGTTATTCCGTAAGCCATCGCATGAGACAATAACATTTCATTCATGATGACACGAGGTCCCACAATAAAGTGCACAGGTGAATTTAAAAATTAAACTTCATGAAAATCGTGTTTTTATAATCCTAGCTAAAAAATGTAATTATAAGTATTGAATGCTTCTTTTTGTAACTTTATAGGGTTGTAAAAGCGTTGACCGTTCGTACATTTTTAGAATGAAGCGCATCCGCGCTTCATACAAAATGTACTTCGGTCGACGCTTTTACATCCCAATAAATTTACAAAAAGAAGCATTCAATTCTTAAATAAAGGCAACAGTAGTATACCGCTGTTCGGAAGTCATAAATCGATTGAGAGAAAACAAATTCGGGATAAAAAGTAAAACCGAGGGAAATACAGCACTTGTAAGAGGGAAACAACGGAACAGAAATACCAAAGTGCAACATATAAATAAGTTATAGAAAATTGGCTACTTGCAAGTCATAGATTTTGCATACAACTTCAGCAATCCTTCCAAATCTCCTTATTTTGATATTTAATGATATTTTTATTTGTGGAGGGGTCATCCTAAAACCCTTGCTACCGTTGATGTATTTTATTCATCGTTTATAGTATTCTGAAGATGCTAGTGGTTTATCTGTTGTTCCTAGTATAAAGAGTTTAAGTTAGCATTTGAAGTTCATTCAGTTACTATGTACTGTGCCCAGCAGTTGTTTTTCATACCTCCTACTTTTTGTAGTGCCTACATTTAGTAGATTATCTGTTGCGCCTTCTATAAAGTCATTGTTATACATTGAAACAAGTGCATTCATCTTATCTATTTTTTTATTTTACCAAATAATTTAATTTTGGATGTAACGCGTCTTCTGATTGACTGGCGTTGTTTTGTTTATCAGCCCATATACCTAATTTAGTCATGTGACCATGACGTCAGCAACGTTTTTTCTTCGGTTTAAGATGGAATTTAGAATTAAATTATAAGAAATGATTGATATATTTTTTCTGTCTATTCGAAATAGCATAAAAAATGTGGTGCACATGTTAAACAACCCGCTACGCGCGTTATTCAGTGTGCACCACATTTTTTATGTTATTTCTTCATAGACAGAACAAATATTACAGTCATTCCTTAAATGAAATTCGAGTTTTAAAGTACAGAGTGATAGTTTTTGAGTAAAAGCAATGTCATGTTAACGCATTAAAACATACTAAACTTTTTTGTATCAAACAATAAATATTAATACTGTGGACCTTTTCTTATGAATTTTTAGTGGTACTGAAATGATTAAATAGTTTACCTACTATGTATAATTGATTTTTTCAAACAACCTCCGACTTATTCCTTCCTAATTGTATGTCAAAACAGTTAGTTTAGTCTTAGCGGCATGCATTTTTTATTAGTTGTTAGTGGCTTTGAACTAGCTGTCAGATAACTGCGATTACTCTCAGATCTGTTAATTGTGTCTTTTTGTGTCGGGATGTATAAGTTCGCGGCCACGTCCACTTGTATTTTTGGTCTATCTGATGAGTTAAAGCCTTTTTCAACTTTTATAGTTCGTTCTTATGTTGTACTGTTATACCACTGTCCCAGGTAAGGGGGGATCTCGCTAATATGTTTAACTCCGCCACTTTATTTATGTATATGCCTGTCCCAAGTCAGGAGCCTGTAATTCAGTGGTTGTCGTTTGTTTATGTGTAACATATTTGTTTTTCGTTTATTTATTTTTTTCATAAATAAGGCCGTTAGTTTTCTCGTTTGAATTGTTTTACATTGTCTTATTGGGGCCTTTTCTAGCTGACTATGCGGTATGGGCTTTGCTCATTGTTTGTAGGTCGTACGGTGACCTATAGTTGTTAATGTTTGTGTCATTTTGGTCTTTTGTGGATAGTTGTCTCATTGGCATTCATACCACATCTTCTTTTTTTTTTCTATATTATATGAATTGTATTTGCATTTACATACACGCTTACGAGTATGTATGATTTCTTACCCAAATGGACATATTTGTTTGCACCTGTCTGTTCTTTTATTTACTATTGTAAGTGATTGATTTTTCTTCTTTTAGTTTGTCGTTTAACATAGTTTAGAGAACATATGCAATGGTTTACGATACATTTTGATAGGTGTATTACGATTTTGTTAGAAACAGAAGAGAGCAATTATAGTGAAAATTATTACAAATGATCTTTATTTTTAACAGTATGTTTGAACTCCACAGAGTGATGACGACGAATGCAAAGTTGTCTTTAAAGCGGTGCCTGACCAAAAAAATCCACGAAGTTTCCATGCTAAATATAGAGGATACAACGTTGTTAAAGTACGACATAAGCAAACAAAATCCTTTACAAAGCGGTTAGCATAAGATAAGAAGATTTAGTATGATTGTCAATAATACAATATGACCCATGTTTAAGCAGCCATATGTTACAACGTTGCCGTCAAAAATGGGCATATTCCATATCGTATAGTCAACTATGAAAGGTCCTCATGACAAATGTAGAACAATTAAAAAGAGAGTAAAAAAAAAAACAATGAATAAACGAATATTAATTACAAAATGCAATAATCAACGATATCTACCGAATAACAAGCTACTGACTTGGGAAAGGCACACGAAGAATGAGAAAGACCTAACCATGTTTGTGAGCGCTGAACTACTCACTTGGGGATATCATACGATTACATAATTTTAATACAAACAACAATCTAAAGACGGATTATTAACTTCCACATAAAAGTAATTTAAATGAAATGAAATGATTTATATACGGAAACGTGAGTACAAACCAAGGACACAAATAACCAAATGACATGTAGTCATTTTTTAATATTTAGATAAAACTGCCATTTAATATGACACCGACAAATCAAAAACGACAGTATGCCTTCATAAAGATTGGTATAACCATGGGTAGACATTGAAATGAAATAAGGGATATTCATACACTAAAAATTCATACATCTACATATTTTTCATTAGTTTTATTCTTTAGAAATTATCCGAGTGTACTGCACTCACCACATTTTCTACTCTCATGGCCGAATCCCCTGCTACATCCTCCAGCATCGTAGTATTTCTTTATCCGGTCACTCCTAGCTTTGCACTCTGTCTCGTGATTACACACCCACTGAGCTACCACGTGATCACAGGTGTCAGCACAGTTCATCATTTCCGCACGTCTGCAAGCACATTTTGGCCAGCCTTTACATGACGATACTACACCAAAATCCTTGATTAATTCACGGCTGCTGGCGTCGTATGCTTTGCAATTACAACTGAAAGATAAATTATTTTCAATTCTTGATTTTATTTCAACTGGTACAACCAAATTTTTCAAAATGCTAAATCCCCCCCTTTTTTTTACACGATAAACATGTAGTTGTAAAAATTATCTGAATTAAAATCTTAATCAACCCCTTTGGGTTTATTGGAAACACATATTTTTTTTTTTAAATAATCGCGTAAATAATTTTTCCTTAAGGTGGCTCGCGGGTCTAAATCATTTTTTTTTTAATCTAATATATGATTTCGCTATATTTTTTTTTCTATAAATGAACTTTATCTTATACTTGAAATAAAAAAATGGGGTCACTGTTCATTTACGTTCACAACCTTCCTACGAAAGAAGCATTCATTTTTGTTAATGTCCTTTGTTTCTGTTGAACAAATAGGAGAAATAGAGGTAATATCGAAATAAAACAAGAACTAAATTACAGAAATCGCTTAAATTTTACAATTATTTAGTTAATGTACAGCTTAATCGAAAACAACAATAAAATGTATAGGTCACCGATGAGTTAAAAAAGATATTTCAATTTTAATGCTAAAAAATGTCATTTTTGCACCAAAGGGAGATAATTTGGAGCTTTTTCAATGATATCTACAATTTAAAAGTCACCTGGGGCCAACCCGAATTGATTTTTTGCAATGAATTTTGTACCATATGATAAAGTAATACTACTTAAGGCAGTTAATATTTGTTATGAAAATCTTATACCCGCGAGCCTCCTAAAACAATTCTAACAAAGATGCTATTTCTTATCTGATATAACTTTTTGATAGAGAACTTGATGTTTTGAACCGAAATGCTTTTTAAATTTCATCGTATATGGAAGAACAATGCATCCATAACAGATCCTACTTATCGTTCCAAAGCAACCCTGGTTTTTAAAGGGGTTCTACAAAGTTGGTCACCCTGTATTTTTTTCTATTTTGAGTTTTGTATACCGTTGTAGTCATATTTTGATGAAATAAAATTACTAGTATAAAACTTACTGGCGGTATTTAGCCTTGAGAACTCGAAAGCCATCCATGAGCAAAAGTCACTGTTACCACAAGTACTAAGATAGTAATCCAAGGTCTCATCTTTCTAGCTGAAATATGACGAGCATTTTATTTTATTATTAAAAACAGCAGATAAACAATTTTTAGACATGGTCGGATCTAAAACTAAAGATGTATATAACTATACTGTAACAGACAAAAAAAACTTTTGAAAAAGATTTTCATTCAAGGTGGAACTTCTCAATACACTGATTTTTCAAGATAGCTTTTTTATAATTGTATTGAAGCACTGTCTTCTACACTGTAACTATTGTAAATAGTAAGACTTTCAAATAAAAGAACACAGACAAAAAGAAAGGGAAAAAAACTATGGAACATGATATCCTATTATCTAAATGCCCTTTTAATTATACGTTTGTGCATAAAACTAGCGGAAAAACTTTCCAGAATAGATTTTGATAAAGTTATCTACTTTGATTTTGTGTTTTTTCAAATGTGTGAAATTAGTCGTATGTGTCCCATAATCGTTTATGGTAATTAATTTACATAGAGATAACTATCAGAGAGCCCAGGTGGTCGTGTGGTCTAGCGGGACGGCTGCAGTGCAGGCGATTTGGTGTCACGATATCACAGTAGCATGGGTTCGAATCCCGGCGAGGGAAGAACCAAAAATTTGCGAAAGCAAATTTACAGATCTAACATTGTTGGGTTGATGTTTAGACGAGTTGTGTATACATATATGATACTTACAAGGTAAATTATTCTCTTAAGCAATAACTGTTAAACTTCTAGGAGAACACTATATTTTTGCAATGCATTTGAAACCAAAACAGTTAAAAAACCAATACTTGTGTTGCGTGTGCTTATTTAATTTACTATACGCAAGCTGCGACAAGGTCATACGATATTTAGATTACATTCGTGGAAACCTGATTTCTGTAAAAACATATCGAAAAACATAGATAAAATTATGTGACCTTGTTTTTTTTAACAACATTAAATATTTATTTATCAAATATGCTTGTTACATTGTTACACCAAGACGCCAAGCTTTTCTTGATGCATCCTGTAATATTCCACTGATTGCCCAGGTTAGCAATCAGCTGCTGGTATATATGTATAAAATTTTTGAAATACAATTATACAACATTTTAATACATTGTGCTTTATTCTATCAATCGTCTTAACTTATTTTTAGTGACTTTAATAATCGATTAAGTTTCATTGTTCTGTTTTCATTGTATCTGTGTGTGTATTCTCGAACAAAAAATTGATAAACATTTACCTTTGTCAATTTCTGATTAGATACATAGAATGATTTGTATATGGAAAAACCTAAGATTGTTAGGAAATAATTCAGACCAATATAAAATTTGCCAAAATTTTTATATCCAAAGACTAATTGCTTTAATCAAGGATTTGTATAGTATACTATACAAATCCATGCTTTAATGATACTCTAAAATTTGAATTTGATTTTACCATTAACACATAAATACTTTTCCAAAATTTTTCTAAAATCGACAAGAAATAAAAAAGTGGTTATAAAAGAGGGACGAAAGATACCAAAGGGACAGTCAAACTCATAAATCTAAAACAAACTGACAACGCCATGGCTAAAAATGAAAAAGACAAACAGTGAAACAATATTTCACATGAAACAACATAGAAAACTAAAGAATAAACAACACGAATCCCACCAAAAACTAGGGGTGATCTCAGGTTCTCCGGAAGGGTAAGCAGATCCTGCTCCACATGTGGCACCCGTCGTGTTGCTTATGTGATTATAAATCCGGTAAATAGTCTTATTCGGTAGGTCACATTCATGAAAGGGAAGGGGATTGAAGTTACGACGTAAGGAACATATCCGATATCATTTGTGAAACGGTTATTCCATAACAAATATGTTGTCAATCAAGAAATCAAGCATCTTGATAATATCGGTTTCAGAGAATTTTTTGTTTGAATCAGAGTGATTCTTTAAAAAGTATGATTTATCCCTCCCTAAGACAAGATACTTGTATCTGCGTTGGCCATTCTTTTTTTATGAAGCAAAGTAATACCAACTCTTTCAATTTGTCTTTTAGTTTGGAATGTGGAATACTTGTGTAAAGAGTAGAAAAGTCAAATGTTATATTACTGTTACAAGATGAAAGAGAGTTACATTGTATGTACTCTAAAAGATCTTTGGAATTTTTAAGTATCCACATCTGATTCACGCCACCTCTAGAATAGGCAGTTTCACAATAACTTTGAAGCCCGTCTTTGATTGCTAATAAAATAGATATTAATAATTTAGAAAGAGGTTTCGTGGTTATAATCTTCTTCTTCGTTACAGACATTACATAGATTGGCATTCTTCTGTTTCCATTTAAACAATAATTGTGTTGTTTGTAATATGAATTGTAAAAGTTTCCATCTATATATTTTTAACTTATTTTCTTCTAAATAATGAAACATGAAAACATATATAAAAAAGAAGATATGGTATGATTGCCAATGAGACAACTATCCACAAAAGACCAAAATGACACAAACATTAACAACTATAGATCAACGTACGCCCTTCAACAATGAACAAAGCCCATGCCGCATAGTCAGCTATAAAAGATCCCGATAAGACAATGTAAAACAATTCAAACGAGAAAACTAACATAGTTTGTTAATACTAAGGTTCTCATTATTTTGTAAATACGCATCCATTTGCTAACACCAATTGATGGTTCAGTTTTTTCTTTACAAATTGACTTAAATAATATATTTGTTGAAAAGCTTGAAGCCTCAATGTTATTACCTTTCCAGATTAGTTTCTGTCTAGGAATATTTACAATACTTTTTATAGAACTTTCAGACTGTAACATCTGAAGCCAGTCTTTTAAAATATTTATTTCTGCAATCCAATTAATCTTGCATTCTAATTTATCCAGAATAAAATGTTGAGATGTATTACCAGTGTGGTCTATAATGTCATTGGCAAATATCAAGTTACTCTTAATCCAATTTTCCAAAAAAATAGTTTTATTTTTAAAATTAATCTGTTTATTCCCCCAAATTACCTGTTTCCATTCTTCTGTGAAGTTGGTAGGTTTTTTTGTTTGTCCACCGCCTGATATTACCCAACACTTAAAAACTTTTTTTATAAAATTCAGGGATATGTTTGATATATTCCAGAATTTTCTTCTTTTCAAAATTCATCTTAAAAATTAACCAATTAGTACCAACCACGCTGAGATATTTTAATGGAATCAACTTCCAGTTGGAAATTACTGATGAGTTTACTTACCCAAAATGCTTTTAGAGACATAACATAACTTTGTATGTCGATCATTTGTAATCCCCCTTCTTCGTTTGACTTTATCATGGTACTTCTTTTAACCTTATCTGGTTTACCATACCAGATGTATTTATAACATTTACTTTCTAGTTCTTTTCTGAATTTCTCCGGAACTGAACAGGCACTTGCCAAAAATGTAAAAAGTGGTGAAACTAATGTTTTTATATTAAGAATTTTCCCGATTAAAGTTATATTATTATTTTCCCAGTTTAATTTTTCACAATTTTCTCTGTATGACCAAAATATATTCCTAATGCCTTTACTGGTGTGTTTGTCCAATTAATCCCAGCTACCTTATCTTAACTATGTTTCAGTTTTCCTATATACCCTCTGTTATATTTTTATTCAAAATTAACCCAGAAAATGATCCAAAAATTTCTATTTCATTCATAGCAGATTTGATTTCTTTCTTATTACTGAAAAATAAAGTAGTATCATCAGCTAATTGTGAAATTTTAATGCTATGATTTTTATTATCTAGTTTAACTCCGAACCCTTTGATATCTCTGATTTTTTTCGAAGTCTTAAAGCCATGATCTCCACGGATAAAACGAAAAGAAGAGCTGATAAGGGACACCCCTGCCTTATTCCTCTTGAGTTATGAAATATTTCCGAAATCCATCCATTATTAATAACACAAGTTTGTAACCTAGTATATAATGTTTTTACCCAGTTTATAAAAGATTCATTAAATCCAAAATGTTTTAAAGTGATTAACATAAAATCCCATTCTAAGGAATCAACAGCTTTAGTAAAATCTACAAAAACTATTGCCCATTCAATCGAATATACATCCGCATAGTCAATAATATCTTGAATTTGTCTGAAATTAAAGCCAATAAATCATTAATTATTTTTGGTAGTATCTTTTTTAAGCATTGCGCTAGAACAAAGGACAATAGTTTTAAATCTACATTTAGTAAGGAAATTGGCCTATAATTATCTAATAATAAATGATTCCCTTTTTTGAACAAAAATGTCAAAATACTAGTACGTTGTGAGTCCTTTTTCATTACCAGAGTTTTAAACCTTAACTAGAAAATATCTTATTTTTTCACAAAACATCTGATAAAATTCAACTGTTAGACCATCTAGCCCTGCTGCTTTATTTTATTTCAATATATTAATAGCTGAAGTACATTCCTCGATTGTTACTTCTCCGTCACTAACTGATTTATCAACATTATTTGAATTATTTTCTAATTCAGTTTCACAAATATAATTTTCGACCTAATATTTTATTTGACATTTAGAGCTGTACAGTTTTTCATATTATTGTTTAATTTTTGTTAATAAATCGGTCTGGTCTGTTGTTATATTTCCATTCTCGTCACTTAGTTTATTTATCAACTTTTTTACCTGTCTTTGTTTTTCTAAACCTAAAAAAAAAGCATTATTCCCCCCCCCCCCCCCCCATATTCACCCCATTTCTCCCTTGACCTAACCTGTGCACCTCTACCTTTCTGTTCGTATATCTATCATATTTTTAGTTCTAAATCCTGTATTTCTTTATCTAAAGGTGCATCCTCCTGTGGTAATGCATCTCTTAACTTATTTCTCTCTTCCAGGTTTTTTTTCTAGTTCCCCATTTAATTCTCTGTTTGCCTTTGCTTTATTCTTACAATATGCTATGCTTACCTCCCTTATTTCTACTTTTAAAACGTCTCACAATAATTGACAATCCATATTAATATTTCCATTAGTATATTTATGAATAAGATTACTGATTATCTCTTTGTATTTGTTTTCTTTTAAAATAGAGTTGTTAATCATCCAATATCCCTTACCTCTTTCTGAAACACCAGTCCTTATACTTAAAAAAAACCCGCTTTGATGATCAGTAGAATTAATTAAAGCGGGTTTAATTTTACAATTTTCTACTTATGACTTAAAACCTGAGCCAGTTAGTATCATGTCTTTTCTACTTGCCTGAGTTTTATCTCTCCACCGCCATGTACATTGTTGTACGTTTGGAATAAAACATCTCCAGATATCGATTAGTTTGTTTGATTTTTAGAACATTAATTTCAAACTATTTACTGGTTTTGAAATCTGGCTATTTGGTCGTGCTGTTTTTCTATCTATAACATTTTAAGTATCATTAAAATCTCCCCCCAATCATCGGTATACCGATACCGAATTTTTTTATATTATCACTTACCTTTTAAAAAAACGTATTTCTAGATGCTTTATAATTTGGTGCATATATAAATACCAACGTAAATTTCTTTACTTAAATTTTTCGTCAAAATGCATTTCGTGCAAAAAAAGCAATGTCACATTTATGAGCGTTTAACCATTCGATAACCCTTCTCCTTTTTATTCATATTGTTTGTACCATTTACATTGAGACTACATACATTTATTATTTTTTTTAACCATATTGTGTTATCTAATTCAATTTTCAAACATTTTCTTTTCGGAAACCTGTTTTCTGTAAAAACATTTAAAAAACATAGATATGTGACCTTGTTATGATTTATATGCATAGGTTAAAGGTTACATTGAATGAAATAAAAAAAAAATCTTCTTTTTTTTTATCTTTCTTTTCCCTTCTGTTCATTCCCCTTAAGATCGGCAATATTCCATCTTAAAGAAAACTCTATATGATGGATCTTTTGATTCTGTATTTTCTATTTCTATAAGCCATTTTTTCTATTCTATATACACATTTTGACTGTTATCTTTCTATTCTCAGACTTTGTATTTAAGACCCCATCCCTCCCCATCATTGTTTAATTGTTTAATTTTTTATTTTTTTTTATCAATTCTTGATAAGATTAATCCTTTATTCTGCACGTTTATTCTGTTGTAATTCCCATATAGACCCTTATATGAAATGTTGTTACAGCTAAATTTGAAATCATCAAAGACAAAGGCAGAGGTGCGAAAAATGGCCATGTTTTACCATTACTTAAATCAAAAATTAAAAAAAACCAACGATAAAATAACATATATTTACATTTGGCTTAAAAAAAACTGCTAAAGATTAGAGCAAAGGTGAACACATTGTCAAAATAGCATCATTTTGTAACAAGCAGACATACAACGTAAGTTCTTTTACGTTTACTTTTATGTATTTCATAACAACTGTTATAATACTACATGTATATCTATTCAAAGACATCTGGTACGAAAAGTAGTCACCATATCAGCAATTAATGTTTTTTTGCGTCCACACAATATTAAGTTCAATTGGAATAAAGAACTAAATTGTTAACTTTCCTCGGCTTGCAACTGTGAAAGTTATATTATTTTTTTTCAGAACTTTACTATGAATTTAAAAAAGTATATACAATATTGAAAACAACACGTTATTAATTTCTTGCGTCCGAAGCGCTTTTCTGGATTTACCTTCATCAGGAACGCTCAAAGCCAAACATTTGAAATCCGAAGATGTATAAGTACCGAAACCGTTGAAGAGCTGTATGTCAAAAATATCCAAAATAAATAGCCAAATTCATCTAAAGCCAACTTTGCCTAAGGGAGTTGAAACCTTAGTTTCTTAATAATTTATAAATTTATTAACGGACAATTTTAGTATAGTTTGTTAAATCATGTCAGTACCGAAATACTGACTACTGAGCTGATGATACCCTCGGGGACTGATAGTCCACCAGCAGAGGTATCGACCCAGTGATGTAAAATATTGAAAACAACACGTTATTAATTTCTTGCGTCCGAAGCGCTTTTCTGGATTTACCTTCATCAGGAACGCTCAAAGCCAAACATTTGAAATCCGAAGATGTATAAGTACCGAAACCGTTGAAGAGCTGTATGTCAAAAATACCGAAAATAAATAGCCAAATTCATCTAAAGCCAACTTTACCTGAGGGAGTTGAAACCTTAGTTTCTTAATAATTTATAAATTTATAAACGGACAATTTTAGTATAGTTTGTTAAATCATGTCAGTACCGAAATACTGACTACCGAGCTGATGATACCCTCGGGGACTGATATAATTTAGATTTTGATCCATGGCTATAGAAGAGGTGTCTGCATGCTCATTTAACCGAGTACAAAAAAGTTCATATGCTGGAAACTTGCATTAATCAAGTACTAGGATGATCATTTTGACTTTTAGACATTTGTGATTTCGACACTTTATTATCAAAGCCTATTAACCGGTTAACATTATATAAGTGTCCTTAAAAAACGATATATGCACCATTGCAGTACATAATATCGCAAGGTTGTTATATGCACGGTAATCCTTTATGAAATGATGATTTGACGCCAGGGAATTTGAAATTCAAAACGGTACTCTCAAATGAGCAAAATAATCTTTTATTTAGTTTGGTGAGGAAATATTTAATAGCAAAGTTTTAACCCTTGATGTTACTGCTTCAGTATTCAATAGGAACCCAATTATTTCACACTGTATACATTACAAAAAATCATGTTAATTTTGTATTTTTTGTCTTCTTCTGGTATTTTTCACCTTTTCCATATTCATATATCTATTACAGAACATGCCAGTATTTATATTTAATTATTGTTCAATACTGTTCAATATATGTATTATTTGTGCACAAGGAGACAGATTTGTAAAAGCAAATTTGCCTGTTTGAACTTTGAATTCATAATATTCTGTCATTTGTATATTATCGTTTTATGTTGATGTATCTGTATAAATATTGTTAAAACTAAGCTGATAATTCTTCTCAAAGATAAACAATTCTAATGTGTAAGATGTCTTGATTTAGGATGTGCCGATGCGCAAAAGAACTCTCACCAAAAGTTAATCTTTTGTGAACAATTGATGGTTAAAAGGTATTGATTCTGATTCCTCTGCTGAAAATGCCTGTATACTTGAATATCGACATTATTCCTCCAGGACATTTTTAATCTGACAAATAATACTAGTAAGTAAAATTCACTAATTTTGGCATCTTTAGATCGCCAGCATTTTTTAAAAATTCGGCTATGACTAACATACAATAATGTATTTTATATAATGGTTAATCTTCTGACTATTATGTTAACAGTTTGATTTAAGTGTTTAATCATCTTTGCAGTTGAGGGACCACAACTTGATTCTGTGCCTTTGAGTTCAGTAACCGGCAGTGATTATAGTGCACATTTCAAATTGTCTCTCCCTGTTATTGTTTTCCTTTAATTATTGTTCCTTTATGGCTAAACATGTAACTTTTTATGTATAACAGAAAGATGACCAAGTAGGGCGACAGTAGAGTGCCGATGTTCAAATCTTTTTAATTAACCAGAAAGAGATAAAGCAAGGAAAAACAGAAACTGACGGAATCACATGTACTCCTAAATGAGAGAGACATAATGTGTCGACAGTGTATCGTCCACTGCCACACATGCACGCATCATCCACAAGTATATTCATACTTAGAAAATGTCACAATTGGGGATAGGACAAAATCAGTAAAACTGCCGAGCAGACCACTTTTTTAAATATTTGAAAGCACAAACAATGTCCCTCGTGAGTTGAGATAGCAACATATCTTTATAGTCAACCGATTCCTAATGGTGATTTTAAAAGTAGTGCCTGTCAAATATCAGTGTTTATAATTTTTAAATTTGTATTAGTTTTTCAAACCTTTTACACATGTTCATATTTTACATATTAAGTTAATTTAAGTCATACATTTAAATTTTCATATCTTTTTGACTTCAAAGTAAGAGCGAACAATAACGTTTCTTAGGGAAAGACTCAGCACCACAGCCTCGGAACACGGGAAATTTCGTGAGAATAAATATTAAATTGTGAATAAAATTTAAATTCCTTTATGCTTGAATGGTATAGAGGGCACAGTTTGATAAAACAACGAAAGAAGTGTCCACAAAAATACAAAATTAGAAATATATGAATCGAGAATGTTGATTAATCAATTTTCCTCAATTAAATATACAAACAAATATACAAAAACTAAAAGATAAAATAGCAAGATAATCAAGAGGAAATTGCCAACACATTACTTTTAAACTATTGTATTGCATGTAAAGTTATAGTTTGTTTTAATATGTGTACAGAACTATGGCCTTCTACAGTAGGAATAGTTGTCGGATTTATGTTAAAGTCATAAGAAACCTCAAATAAAAAAAAAATGATGCATATGTTTTTTATAACTCAATGGATAGTTTTCATTATAAAACTTATGTACATATACTTTTTTCTGAAGAAAATTCTTTAATTTATTCATATTTAGAAGAAGTTTACTTTATTTGAATTGCTTCCTTCCAGCAAGCAATTCCCCCGACATATTTTCCGTATGCAAGGTGACCTCAGTGTGACCCATCTCGTAAAAATCCGGTGACCACAATACGCATGGATGTCCTTAAAATAAACTATTATCTGTATTTACATGTTAAGCACGTGCTTAATTTCCATGCTTTTTTGTTTATTTTTCGTCAATTGTTGACAAACAGGTAACAATCGTTAAACTTCAGCTTTAAAACACGACTTTAATTACCTGCCATATTTTCACAACAACACTGACCGATTGAAAAAAAATTGACGATTATACGAAGTTTACACGAAAAAAATGATAAATTCGAGTACAGAAGACTTAGTGTATGATGTTTGTATGTGTTGGTTCAAGAATTGTAAGAACATTATATTTCACCGGTCACTCGATTCTTATGACTTTAATAAAGAGAAAAGAAGAAGACAAAATGAAATGGTATATAAAGAAAAGAAAAATATTAAAAACGGAATTCTTATAAATCATGTCAATTTGTAATAATACGTTTGTAAATAATTCAGGAAAATTATTATCTTTAAATATAAAAAGATACCAAAATATATTAACCTGATTATAGAAAAAAAACGATGTTTGAAAATTCACAGTACTAGCTATAGAACAAACTTAATCAGGCGTAAATATAAAATTTTCTTTTATTTTATGTTTCCAGTTAGAGGCCTTGAACTTATGATAAACAATTTTTAAATGAATTGTCCCAACAACAGTTTGTTAAGAATCGGGTGACAATCTTTACTTTTTTGAATTTAAAACATGGTAGGCTCTTGATATTGGTCCATGTTGTAAATACGTTTAAATACGAAGCTGTTACTATAGATTGCGTTCAATTGTCAGATACTACAGAAGTAATAGTATACCATTCGTGGAACCTAATCTATGTAAACAAAGCAAAACATATTTGTTTGACCCTTTTATAGATATTATAGATATATATGTTCACAGTGGAAAAACAAAAATAACGTTTTATGGAAAGTTTTTTTTTATTTAGAGGGATCCATATCATCACAAAGTGTTAACCAATCGCGATATCTATTACACGTAGATATTAAATGATGAAACATTAATGAGAATTAATATTAAAACAACATACTAATATGCACTTTATTATTAAACAATATGATTTGTATTACTAACTTCAGAAAAAGCAAACTCGTTCATACGTTACTAAAACTCAATTGTTTACTCTGTTTCTATTACTTGATTTGATTTGTAACAATGTTTTGTTTATTATAAATTGAAAATATAAAAGCGTACGTACAGGGCTGAAATCACCCACAACTAGTTCATTCAGAGCAATTGTAAAGCTGTGTTTTATTAACTGTCACCCATGTACATCTTACATGTAATCAGTAAGTGTTCTTTTAATGGTTTACTTTTACAAATCACTAGAACACACCAGTGATATCGCGGGTCTGTGACTGAATTAAAGAATATTACTATGCGTAAGCCTTATTTTAGTATTGATATTGTCATCTGATAAAATCATTCCGATTATAAAATGCACAGTTTTCTCTGCTTTCAACATCTTTCTGTTTGAACCCGTCGACCCGGAACTTATCAATTATTGGTATTTTTATTTATTTGGTAAACAAAAGGGCCTGGAAAGGAGTATTTGTTAATCAACAGCATTGTCCCTTATGAGTTATTGATTTGCTGTTTTACGTCATTCCGGCTAACAAATTGAAAACTGTACATGCTGTACCTATACGCCTTATTTTGGGTCGATATTTTTATATTGGTATTGCCATCTTAGACAGTCATACTGATTTAAATACTACAATCGGGAACAATGTGACAATGCTTGAAGTTAGTTGTGTCAACCCTGTGATAACGACCCGTGTATATAACAAAATATTAAATACCGATAAGCTAATAGGTAACAGGTGAATATACTATAATTGGTATCGGTATCGGATTCCACCCGGAACTTCTTAATAATTGGCAATATTAATTATATGGAAAACAAAAGGGTTCGAGTGGTGTAATTTTTAATCAACAGCATTGTACATGTACTAAATAAGTTACATATAAAGTTGAATTCTTTGATTCATCGTTTTTACGTGATGACGGCTTACAAATTGGACCTCGTTATTTTAGTAGTATAGATGAATTAGATTGCGAGTTATCTTATCGGCACTAAACCTATCTATTGAACAAACGCTATTCTACCTAAAATACGACCAAGTAAACATTTGGAGCTGAACATTGACATGTAAACAACGGATGCATATATATCTGATGCATGTTACATAATATAGGTCAGAGTATGACTAAGTATAATTGAGACAGATTTGATAAAAGAAAGGTAATAAATATATGAGTAAGGTATTTATAACAATTGGTAGCATCTTAAGCAACAAAAAAAACCCACCGATTTGTGTATGTCAAATATAAATGAAAAAACTAACGTTTCCCGTCTACACGTTTTCTACTGTGTTTTCTCGGATATTTATTATTGTGTACGTATAAATTGAAGACAGAATCCAATACTTTTGATTCTATTACATATTTTGTCCTGGATAAAAATGAAAATAAACTAAATTCAATACATTAATATTCAATTAGAAAATGTCTATGTCGTGAGAATGGCGAGAAATCCGCCCGACTAAATTGCATTGGGAGTATAAAAAAGTTTTTTTTTCGGAAAAAATGACAATTATCAAATTCTTTTCTTACGTGTATATGTATGTTTATTTATGTACAAATGTATATGTTTCATTCTCAATTTTATTATCGTATGATTGTAACAAATGTATATTACAGTGTATGTTTATAACTTTTAAAAAAAATTGAATGTCCAGGTGAATGATGTCGACGCATTATCAATGACAAAAGACAAATCTGCATGAAGTGTGCAGAATGTCGTCTCGTCTATGAGTTCGACTCGAGATTGTGTTTTGAAAGACGTAAGTAATCACTATAAGTTTTGATATTTAATATATGTTATTTATGTGTTCTTGGGTTGCTGACTCATGAACATGTGTGTATTATTTCTTGTAAGTTTTCAATACTTATAAACTTATTTAATCATGTGTATTGCGCAATCGTTAATTATTATTTATGAAAGAGAAAATGTCTATGTATTTTGTTGTCAACCATAAAAAGATGTACTTGGCCCAATTTATTATCGTATATATACTTATCTACTATGTAATACACCATATGAATAAGAAGACTTTTGGTATTTCCGAGTACTTTTCTTATTAAAATTATTAAAAAATCTTGTTTTTAAAATATAATAATTGTCTGAAAATAAAGATTTGTGTATGTTTTGTCCATCGTTTAGGTTAAACAAAAAAATTATAACATATTACTTACTATGCAAAATGAAAGTATATTTCCCAAAAGCTTTCCGTAACGAGACATGTAAAAATAGAATATTGGGAAAGATAAAAATAGACTTGAACATGTGGAAGTCTGAATTACCAGCGGTTTATTTATAGTTAATTCGAAGTATTTAGTATTATCTTGTTTATTTACAAACATTATTTGATAGCTTAAGACACACAGATAAAACAGGTAAAACAACTTTTTTTGTATTGATTTTAACATTCTAAATAAGTGATTTCTCAGTTTGGACAGAAATTAAAAAGAAAAAAAAAATCTTTACCTTTATAACATGTATAATAAGTTGTGAGTTAAAAAACAACAATTCTGAAATGACAAGTTGAATGACTTTTACAGCTTCAACAAGGGATTTCTTATTATCATTTACGATATCTCTAAAATGTCCCGTACAAGGTCAGAAATATGGCAGTTGTTATCAAGTAGTCCGTTTCTATGTGTGTTGATGTTTGTTTTTGTTATACAATGTTATATTATATGTGGTTCCATCGGTTTCAGTTCGTAACCTGGATATACTTTTTATCAACTAATTTGTGACTTTTGAACAGCGGTATACTACTGTTGCCATTATTTACAGATTTAGTCAGAGATCTGCCATTCTAAGTAGCATCATGAAAAATTAAAGACCGGTAGGGATATATGTTAAACAAACTCACCTTTCAAACTTGACATTTGTCTTTTTCAAGTTGACCATAATTTGATAGTCAGAAATGTTAACTTGGATCTTAGATATGTAAAAATGGAACTGAAAATGTCAATCTGTAACCAAGACAATACCAAATTGGAAGTAACAAGTCTTGACAACGATTTAAACAAATCCATCAGTGATCATACTTTTTCAAATATATCATCTCAACTTTGTTTTAATGTTATGTTATAGGAGAAAATAAAATCAGCTAAATTTCGTTCGTGTATAAACCAACTGCTGAAAACTTATTAACATTTTGTGAAGAATTGTTTTTTGAATCACTGATCATTGGGCCGTCATCTTCAAACGATATCTTTTTTGATACATGAAGAAAAGGAAAAGACGGTACAGCTGATACTTCAGTAAAAACTTAAGACGTAGAAAATAATAGTGCATTGACCTGACATATCAACGATATAAGGAGACTCTGCCGAGCTTTTTCCCCTGTTTCGGGCCGAATACACATATTGTTGATATTTCAAGTCAATGCACTATTATTGTCTTTATACTGCAATCTAAAAAAATTATTTTCAATTGTTGTTTCATGTGTTAATGATTTTATTTGATTTTAATATTGGGAAATCTCCCCTTTTATAAAATAAGGCCTCATATCATGCAGGTGGAGGAATAAAAAACACAATGAAATATACATAACCTGTTGAAATCCACAATCGATGGTGAACGAATTTGTTTAAGAATAAACTAAAATATCAACAATAAGCATAAAACATAATTATTTGTAGTTTGCAAACCAAAAATAAAATCAAATAAAATATGTTTTTCACTAAAAATTGGAAAACAAATAAGTTTGAGTCGCTGTATTCATTGGAAACAAGAACAGGTTGAATATGTCGTATGCATAATTAATCATAATTTCGCCAATTTCTATTTATAAATTCATGGGGAAAAGAGATATCAAGTCAGTGACTGTATATGACATTAGAATATACGTTCAACGCATTTTGACTGCTCAAATAGAACGAGGGCGGTATAAAAAATATTAAAACCCAATGAGTGAATATATAGGAATACTGCTGATGAGGAATTAGAATTTTAATATCTTCTATGAGAGACATTCTAAAAGTCTGAATGGAGAATAAAAATATAGTGACCTGATTTTTTTCCATACGACAAAAAGACTCATTCTGATGTGCATTCATTTGATTGTGCGGGAAGTGTCAATGAAGAGAAATGTTTGCCGAAATGTTGATGATTTATTCGAATACCACGCTATTTGAACGTTAAGAATCATTTCAACAACTGTTTGATGAATTTAAAAGTGTATTTTGTTGCCTCTACCTAAAGTATAGTATTCTCGTTTTCCAATTGAAAGCCAAATGTTCCTTCCCGAGTCTTTGTTTCATTCATACAATACATATTTTCTTCACTCTGATCAATTCCCAAATACTAGTATGTTTATTTTTCAGAAAAAACTTAAGAACATGATATTTAAGTTCAAAAGTAACCTACAATCTTTTTTAAATGCACAAGTAGGTTGAACTTTTGATGAAAAAATATGTTAAATGTCCAAAAGTTTGGCAGCTAAACACGATTTCTCTAATTTCATCATTAGTGACGTATTTGTATGTCACTATTATATTAACTTCGTTAAATACTAATTTTTCGCAGAATTTTGAAAAAAATGACAGTTTCCCTAAAACTTTACAGTAGCGCCACACTAAACCCACACATATTTTAGCTTTCTTAATTAATCATATCCTCGACTTTTCAACATATAAGCAATGGGCGAGGGATTATGCTACACATAGCATCTGGAGAAAAAACAGCATCTAGAGGAAAATGAGAAAACGTCTAGGAAAAAGAAATATTTCCCCATTTTAGGCTAATACCTTTAAAAGTTTTCCTTGGACGTACGTTTTTACTTTGTTATATATATTTCTAGAAAAGTATGAAATATGTGAGAGGACAAAATTGGTGGTTCTTGTTTAAAACTCAAATGAATTTGCGCACTACTTTAAGTTGCAGATACGCTTGAAACAAATCCTTTGGGATGCCAAAATATGAACCTGTTTGTACTATAAACAATCATGGGCCATGACAGAAAAAAATCAGACAATAGAGAAAAAAACACTGCCAGATAGAGTTATGACCTAAGATTTAAAACGTATAACGGAACTTTACAAACTGTAAATTTACAGATATTAGCATTTTGTTTTAAATGATTTTCACGTACATGTAGATGTTGTTTTCTAAAGGTTATACTATCCATATTGTGCGATGTAATGGCTTCGTTTACGTGTTTACATCATCATTGGTATATTTGTTTTACGTTCTAGTTCAGATTTAATAATGTTACCTAGATATATCAAACATGCTTTGATAACCTTTTACAATCATTATATAAGGTTTATCGACAGGACAATGTAAACTGTACTAGTAGATAAACTATATTTGGATTTCCTAGTAAACCAAATTGGAATTGCCATTTTCAGTTTGATTTGAACAACTCCAAGAAGCCTGAAAAATTCAGTATGAAGAAAGATTTCAGATTCGGTACTGCTCAGGCAATTCAATGAAGAAATGTTCAGAATAAGCTCATTTTTTCAGGAAATTTCATTCACGTCTACAACTACAGAAATGCTGATGAACAATATCGATGTAACGGTAATTAAATTGATCGCAGTTAACTAAATTTGAAAACTGACTGAAAAAACTGATCATGACTGCATAACTTATTTTTAAGACGTTTTAGATTATATCAAGATCAAATGACAGATCAATAAATTTACTTCTAATTGATGACAACAAACAATATTTGTTATAATGTTTGCATATTCAAGTGTTTTTGCAACAAAATACCAAATATGATATGCTGTGACAAATTTCAAAATCAACGCAGCATGACTTATTTGAGGAGGTTAAACATGCATCTTTTATATAAAATGCATTTATAAACAATGTATCAGGAGTACCTACTAGTTAAAATGGTCTTTATCATAAAACATAAAAAAGGATTTTGGTGCGTTTCATTTAGGAGATAACTGTATTGTATTATAAGCTCCGACGGCATCAATTGGGGATTTGATGGTCGCAAATTAAGTTTACTGGCGACGCGTTAGCGGAGACAGTAAACGGGTATTTGCGACCATAAAATCCCCAATTGATGCCATCGGAGCATAAAATACAATATTGTTATCTCCATTCTAATGAAACTGACATAAAACAACGTTCAAACTTGTTTTTAAAATCTGTCATATGCCGTCTGCGCTTGCGCGTACGTCCCATAGCATCAATTGTCAATTGATGCCATGTAAATAAGTGACGTTATCCAATCAAAATGAACGTTACAAACGTTGTTGCATTAGAATATATATTGTAGTTCTGAATTGAGTCATAATCAAGTTCCTTATGTATGGATTCCACCCAAAATTCAAAAATATAGCATGAAGTGTATATATAATACATTGTATATCTTTTATTCGGTTTTTTTTCTTTTCATTTGTAATCATGGTAATCATTTGCGCTTTATAACTTAGTAAGCTGTTTTCGAAAATATTTTAAAAAGAATTATAAAACAAAATTAAAAAGCATATCAATTTTTGTTATTCGTTTCAAGATATATATTTTAACCTGTTTTCTTAAGTTCTGTTCGTGTTTTTATCTATTTATATCTTCTAGAGGAAATCCCATTGCTGATACTGCTTATCTTAAAATGAAATAGACCAGCAGGTCACATTGACGATAGTCGTCTCTTCTCTGAAAGAATTATGGACACCTCTTTACCAACTAAGTCTATGAAATGTTAGTTTCGGAATATTAAAAAAAAATCAAATTTCGTTTCAAACCTCTAAAATGTGGTAAGTTCATTTTGTTATCTCAAGGTAATTTGTGATATTACTTGTGAAAACCTTTGTTATGATTTTTTCACATGTAATTTCAAGATAAACAGTCGAGAAAACAAATATGCTTTAGAATGGGTTGCAGTCACGGCCGTTTATCTCTCTCGCCTTTTTACTTAATTTAAACTTTTAATTTTTGCATTGCCACAGAAGGATGCCACATGAAATGAGCGTTATCACAGAAAATAGCAGTGAAGAAGTTGACGAAGGTTCCCTACGCCCAATAGAAACAGATGATGAAACATTTAGAAACAGTGAAAGCGGTAAATTATAGGTCACAGTTGCTCCATGTGTCGAAACCTGTTGTTTCATTAGGAAACACAAATATAAAAACATCCCTTAAGGGAAGGCATATCTTCAAACACAAAAGTTTGGGGGGGATTAGAAATAAGAGTTTCTGCGATTTAGATTCAGATTCAGTCAATCACGAAAGGGAAAAGTATGCTATCTATAAGTGTAAAATCAGACGACATCAATGCATATTGATGTATATTAAGAGAACAAAACACCGCGAAAAAAAACGTCAATATCCTTGAATATAAACTTTTAGATAAATGTATCTTGAATTATTTGTATACACATATCTGAAATTACATGCTATAGTATAAATGTACATGTATAGATAACGCAGCAATCTAATGTAAAAATGTTAATTCTGTTTTGAAAAAAAAATATTGTTAAAAAGGTGAAAAATCTTAATGATTGCATCAAGCCTGCAAATACCATAACGATGTATGTGGATAGTAAAAATAAAGAAAAAGAACTTGAAACCTACCAAGGTTACTCTTTATTGTTGTATTCCTTTACCAGTCTTATCTTTTTGTTTACTCATTTTTCATCTTGATTACATGCCATTTTTTATACTTGCAATTCAATACTGATTAATATTTGATTCTTCTTAAACAGATTTAACGTCAGAGACTGTCTCATTAGACACAAATACAGAATTAACATCATTTGATTCGATACCAGAAGAGGTAAATGCAGTACCACCAATTGCCACGTGCATGAGTCCGCCTCCACCTCCACCGCCGCCTCCGCCACCGACCTCGAATGTGTTAGCAATGCCATCTTTACCAATAAATGTACCAGATCCTAAGCAGAAGATGAAAACGTTGTCGTGGGCGAGAATCGCTACAATCAAAGGTATATGAAGGCAAATCGAGTTATAACATATATTTTGCACTACATTATTCACTTTGTATCTTTATGTTGAAAATATATTGAATCCCTTTGAAGTTACTTTTCTGTGGAAAATATTTGGAAAAAGAAATGAATACATTCAATTTATGATTTGAATTGACCTTATTATTTCAATATTTGCTTTCAAAAGAAGATATTTTAGAAATGATAAGATTTCGAGATAAATAGATATATCAACATGACCTATTTTGTAATGCCTATGACAAATAAAACGAATGTTTTTATATGCCTAGAAAATATCCGTTAAAAAAATCAATTTTAATTGTAGATAAGAGTGTTTGGAACAAGATAAAGAAAATGAAAGATAAAGTTCCAGTAAATTATCCAGAGTTAGAGAAACTGTTCTCATGTAAAGAAAATACAAGTAAAAGAGCGTCATCTATTACAAAGGTAATACCTACTTCACGTAGCTGGAATAATTCTTCAAATGTTCACTGCTTTACGCTATTTGTGTATGTGTGTATTAACCAGTTGACGATACATAACAGTAAAGTGTTAAAGATACAGGTTAGAATTAATGATCTCACTTCATTTTTGTATACATATCAATATGAACCAGCAAAAATGTTTCTCTTACATTCGGAAACGGAATTTACGTTGCTTGGTCATGTATAATTCAATGCACATCTAGGGTTTGTGTCACAATGATTACAGTGCTGTTTTAGGGTTACCATTAGCATGCAATAACTGTGTTGCTAAAAAAAAAGCTGTTTCTCCTACATTCGGAAACGGAATTGACGTTACTTGGTCATGTATAATTCAATTGCACATCTAGGGTTTGTGTCACAATGATTACAGTGCTGTTCTAGGTTACCATTGGCATGCAATAACTGTGTTGCTAAAAAAAAGCTGTTTCTCCTACATTCGGAAACGGAATTGACGTTACTTGGTAATGTATTATTCAATTGCACATCTAGGGTTTGTGTCACAATGATTACAGTGCTGTTTTAGGGTTACCATTAGCATGCAATAACTGTGTTGCTAAAAAAAAAAGCTGTTTCTCCTACATTCGGAAACGGAATTGACGTTACTTGGTCATGTATAATTCAATGCACATCTAGGGTTTGTGTCACAATGATTACAGTGCTGTTTTAGGGTTACCATTAGCATGCAATAACTGTGTTGCTTAAAAAAAAAAGCTGTTTCTCCTACATTCGGAAACGGAATTGACGTTACTTGGTCATGTATAATTCAATTGCACATCTAGGGTCTTTGTCACAATGATTACAGTGCTGTTCTAGGTTACCATTGGCATGCAATAACTGTGTTGCTAAAAAAAAGCTGTTTCTCCTACATTCGGAAACGGAATTGACGTTACTTGGTAATGTATTATTCAATTGCACATCTAGGATTTTTGTCACAATGATTACAGTGTTGTTTTAGGATTACCATGGGCATGCAATTACTGTGTTTAAAAAAAATAACATAATAGCAATGAGTTTAATTTGATCAAATCCACTGCAAAATATATTTTTTTCATCAACATAGATTTTCGGCAAAACCAACCTAAGAAAAAATAGTGAAAGGAAGAAAAAATAATCAGAAGATATGTATTGAGTTCTTTATAAAATGATGTCAATTTTTTTAACTATTTTCAGAATATAGTTGAACGGCAAAAAGCAATGAGGATAGATATCTTCTTGAACAAAATGCATAAGTCCCCAGACGAATTAATTGAAATGATAAGACAAGGGTCTACTGCAGGACTAGGACTATCAAGTTATCGATCATTGAAAGAGAATTTACCAAATACGGATGAGGTATTGGATATTTTAAAACCAATAACTATATTCATGATATGGTAGAAAACAAATGTAACAGAAAATAAAACTAGAATTTTGTTTGGGGGCAGGGTAACACATGTATAATGCATCCCCTAAAACAAGCGGCCACAATAGTTGATGATGAAACTTGGTTATATCTATAAATGTCTAAAGTGTCACAATTCTAAAAACATCTAAGAACAGTAGTCAAAATTTTATTCATATACAGGTATTATAAATGTGTAAAAAAAAAATGAAAATTATTATTATATCAATAACAACAAAAACATACACATTCACTTAAAAAAAGTGTGTAAGACTGTATCTTAACCTGTTTTATTACACAGTTAAAATGGAAACAACTACAAAAATCTCACATTAATCTGTATTTTATATTAAAAAAAACATGAAAAGAAGAAAAAAAACACAGAATAAACATAACATGAAAAAATAAACCTATGTCTCTTCGATGAATAAGGATAATTTTAATTTGCAGTGTTATAGTTGTCTTTTCTTGTTTATTTTTCTCATGTAAGTTCCATTTTGCCATGAACAACACAACGAGTGTTACTGGTGAACAGAAACTGTTTACAGTTCTTCGCCACATGAGTTATATTCGATTGTTGATGAGGTGCATATTAAAAAAAAACGTTTTCTGTGGACCATAATTTCCTTCTTGCATTGTTTTTATTTAATACATTATGTAAACTTGTAGGCCGATTCACTTCGAGAGGTATTACCAGAAGAATTTAAAAAGCTGAGCAAAGCCGACTACTTTGTTTCTCGATTAATAAGTTTACCACAATATGAACTGTGGATAAATACCATGATAACGATAGGAGAAATTGACAGTCTTGACTACATCCCAGACTATGTAAATACTATTTCTACTGCTTGTGATATGCTGATGACAAACGAATCCTTTGAAACATTCCTTCGATATGTACTGCATGTAGGACTGTTTATGAACAAGGTATTTAACATCAAGTCAATTTTTTTGGTGCTTCGTGTTAAGCACTTATTCATTTTGAATTTCTGTGTTATGTGGCACTGTTTTGTTTATCCATTATTAAATAACTCGTGTCTTCAAACCATGCATTAGTACAAAGATTGATCACAAAAAACACAGATAAAATTTAAGCCAAAGAACAAATCGAAACACTGATTTATTTTATTTGAAAGCAAAATAAGCTATCATTACCATAATCTTTATGCATGCTCTAACGCGAGAAAACTTTTATGCAGCTTTGGATTCTTTCGTATGTCTGTATTCGGTGCTGATATGAAATATCATTGATGTGGTCATATTTATAAATCAACTTTTTACAAAACTTTTGAAATTTTGAAATACTAAGGCTTTTCTACCTCAGGAATACCTTAGCTGTATTTGGAAAAACGTTAGGAATTTTGATCCTCAATGCTCTTCAACATCGCACTTTTTTCGGCCTTTTTAATTTATTTTTATTCGAGATTCTCTTTTATAGACGAAACGCGCGTCTGGTGTAAATAGAAAATTTAATCCTGATGTCTATGATTTGTTTATTTACAACCACTGGGTCAATGCCACGGCTGGTGGTGTTATAATTCCCCGAAGGTATCACCAGCCCAGTAGTCAGCACTTCGAAAAAGCACTTTGGTGCAGATAAATTATTATTAATATGGTCATATTTATGAACTAACTGATTACAAAACCTTTGAAATACTAAGGCTTTTCTATCTCATGAATATATTAACTTAGCTGTATTTGAAAAAACGTTTAGGAATGTCGGTCCTCAATGCTTTTCAACATCGCACTTTATTTGGGTTTTTATTGTATTTTTTGGATTCGAGCATCACTGATGAGTCTTTTGTAGACAAAACGCGCGTCTGGCGTAAATACAAAATTTTATCCTGGTATATATGATGAGTTTATTTGCTTCATTTAAGAAGCTTATTTCATTTTTATTAAGCAAGAATGTCATTTTGTGATATCAATTTTGTTTCATAACAGGGGAAAGTTGCTGGAAAAGCAGTGGGATTTGATATATGTTCAATGCAGAAACTATCAGAAACCAAGTCTATAGATGATACAGTTACCTTGCTTGAGTTCTTGGTTCATGAAATACGGAAGTCAGACTCATCATGCTTAAAATTTGTCTGTGATTTTCATGATACTCTGCTACACACTCGACGGTAATTTGATAATTTCCTTTTCATTTATTGAAACTAGTTATTTGAAACTGTATACAATTACTTTATATGTAGTATGCTATGAGCAATGATGAGTATTTTAAAATATGATGAAGGAGTTTCATTTTTAGCATTCTACTTTAAAATGTTAGTAAACCAGTATTTATACCTCTATCCCCCCCCCCCCCCCCCCCCAGAGATCATGTGTATGTGGCGATCGTGTACTTACATGCGAATTTATCTTTGTATATTTGAGCATCTGAGATCACCCCTAGTTTTTGGTGGGGTTCGTGTTGTTTATTTTTTAGTTTTCTATGTTGTGTCATGTGTATAATTGTTTTTCTGTTTGTCTTTTAATTTTTAGCTATGGCGTTGTCAGTTTGTTTTAGATTTATGAGTTTGACTGTCCCTTTGGTATCTTTCGTCCCTCTTTTAATCCTTATCCAATATGACCAACATATTCCTAAAAATATAATCATCCTTCTTCCAAAATGTTACCCTTAGACATTATATAGCCATAGTAAAACACATTCTACTGACTTTTTTTTAAATTTCCAGAGAATGTAGTGAACAAATTTGCCTTTAAATACATTAAATTCACTGTAAACACCAATATGTTAAAAGAAACATTATCATATTGAATTATTATTTATCCAAAATATAGATGACGTTTTTTATTCTTTCTTTAAGATTTTTTTTCAGATGTTTTTACTTATATTTGGTTATCTATACTTTCATAGCTGTCTTCTCCAACCAGCTACAGATGAATTCAACGCAATAAAAAAGAAATTTGCAGAACTACAAGTACAAATTGATGCCGAGACATGTCAGATTAAAGATCAGTGTTTTGAGTTGATCCAGGTACAATACAAAGTTTTTATATTTGAATGGCTTATATAAAATTAAATAAATGCTCACTGAAACATAATTACATTATTGATGAATTTTATTATTTATGTATTTTTTTACATAAACTTACTGTACATCTGATAAACGATATATAAACTGTACACTTTTAAAGCTGTATATAAACTGCAACTCTGTCAAAATGTACATTTACTGCACTTTTTTCCATCTGTGTATAGCTAAACATATAGATTTTGCCACTGCATCTTGTGTGATACGATATTTATCCACATGTTATATACAGTTTTACAGATGTACAGTTTAATTACAGCTTAATAGAAATACAGTTTAATTACAGCTTTACAGATGTACAGTTTAATTACAGCTTAACAGAAATACAGTTTAATTACAGCTTTACAGATGTACAGTTTAATTACAGCTTTACAGATGTACAGTTTAATTACAGCTTCTCAGATGTACAGTTTATTTAGAGCGTTACAGCTGTACAGTTGATATACAGCTTTACAGCTGTACAGTTTATATACAGCCTTAAAATGTACATTTGATATGCATAATTTGAATTGTACATTAAGATTACTTGTTATTAAGTAGCTGTGTAAGAATTTGGATCACCAAATGAGCTGTGCGTAATCAAATTTTGTTCATATTTCTTTCCTGATTATTATTCTAAAATGATGCAAATATCTTATAGTACGTTAATATCTTATCAAATCGGGTTTTTTTCTACATAATAATCTATAGTGATATCACTTTCTCTGTTCTTTGATACATAAAAAGACTATAAGAAATCTTAGAAAATAATAGACAGTATTACTGACGATAAACATCGTAAAAACATGTAGTATCGCCATTCATTTGTAGATATGAACAGGTCACTTTGTTTTATCTCATGTCATTATCGTAGTTTTTTTTCACTTTTTTTTTTCAAGAATGGGAAGTGTCAAATCGAAATTATACGTGAAAAGTTGGAAACTCAACAAAGAAAATCTGAGGAGGTTGCCGATCATTTTTCTATAGAGAATATTAATGTAGATGAGTTGTTCAAATGTTGCCGGGAAATGTGCGAAAATATCGACAAAATACAGGTATATATTCTGGCAATATAAAAGTTAACAAATTACTTCTTAACATCAAACGAGGGTAGAAATATATATAGTAAACAGTCATTTTCCATAGTTCATGTTAATGGATAATAAAAATGACATCTGCTTAATCATATGGTATCTGGTAGAGAGTTGTTTCAATGTCAAGCATATTATATCTTCTTTTTTAATACTATTCATTATATAAAAAAGTTTCCTTATTTACGAAATGAAATCAAATATACCTGTTTAACGCACATATCAAAAGTTATAAACTTTTGGTAATATATTTTTTTGTTCGTCAGCACTAATAATATTCCAATTCATAACATTGAGCATGCGCAAATGACTTTATCTTTCAGAAAAAAGTGGCCAATACCAATAACAGCTTCAAGCGAGGGGGATTTAGAGCGACAATGCCGAGTCTTAGAAGAAAATCTACACCTTCGAACTTTGTTCCGACAGCAAAAGACATCAGACTTCAAGAAATCCTCGCAGTACACAAGAAACGATGCGATTCATTTTCATAACTTTACATTCCATTCTCATTGGTTACACATGCTGAATCTCAACTTTTTTCTCTGAAATCCAATGAGTAGCATATGCGAATATTATTAAGCATTTGATACAAACCTCATCATTTATCATTTAGAGACTATTCAAGAAAAATCCTCAGCGATCCACTTCTCTAAAAGATTGAAGATAGCCGCATAAGAAAGACCTTACGATCAGTTTTCGCAGATTTAGAAGAAGACCTTCTAAGAACACGAAAGACAAATATCAGAAGTAGCAACAATTAATTCATATACAAATAGCAAAGGTACCTCAAAATTTCGTTGACACTATCTCTTTCTGAGAGTGTTAGAAGTCCAAATTGAGATAAACTAACATTCCGTTAATATCATACAACGACATATCATTGAAAGAAAGAGAGTGTGAGATAAATCTATATGTAGGATATATGGACCAGAATGAAAGTAAACTATATATCTATTAAAAAATAAACAGGAAATATCAATAATTTTTTTATAAAGGATAGTATCGAATTCAGTATTTAAGATATATATAGATCATGTAGTTGTATTTAAACAAAGGTAGTTACTACGACAGGCAGGTTGATTAAAGATGTCTTGATTGTTTTATTACCGGCTTGTTGGTGAATATTACTACTAGTATTACTAGTATTATAAGCACTGAAATTGATAATCACACTTATCTTATAAACATTGTTCTATGTTCCAATGAAATACAACAGCGGCTGTTGAACTATAGCAGTGTGCATGAATTGTCAATTACACAACAATCACACACCAAAATACAAATAGAAGTAATGACTAAAATTCAATAATAGAAAATTAGAGCCTATGTCGCTCTCCTCGGTCTTTGTGCATATTAAAAAAACTTAAAGGACACATGACAAAATTGTGTTTTGGTGTTGGTTATGTGTTTGTAGATCTTACTTTACTAGACATTCTTGCTGCTACAGTTATCTCTATAATTATTTTGGCCCAAAAAGTGAGAGTCGAAAATAATTTGTAAAAAATGTCTGTGTATCTGGTAGTTCGTGAAATCTCTTCTGGCTAGGATAAAATCAAATTAAAGAGTTAGCTCCCCTTAATTTAATATTTTATATTATTATATTTATAATAGAAAATACAATTTGAACATACATTAATTTCAGCAAGAGTGGGTTTTTGTTTGTTATTTTTATACCATCTTTTGCAGAGTGGGACTTAAGTAACACTGATTCTGATATGCATTATCGGATTTTCTCAAGTCGAGATTACATTTCTGACCCCAGGAACCAGTAAAGAAAAAAGACATATATATCTATACCAACTAATCAATCGTATCACTATCTCTGGTTTTTTAACTGGTCTTCGCAAATCGGTTACTACATTTAGAGTAAAGGTCTGTAGTGCAACTGTTTGTATTCATGTTTTAAATACATATTTAACGTTTATTATTATATCTTTACACCATTGTAAGAGATTTGGTGCAAAATGGAAAAAATATATTTTAATGTAATGTTATGTTCGACAATTTAAATTATATTATATCCAATGGTGTATTAATTTCTCAACTATTACTTATTACATGTTTTTGTAATTAGATTAACGATCTATTTTTTTTGGCACCAGATTAATGTGCATTTCGACAATAAATGCATCTTCAGTGATGCTCTTGAAAGTTAGAAAGATATCAAAAGTATAAACCTCATAAATAAAAAAGGGGAAAATAAAGATCAAGGTAAGATACATAATCTGCTGCAATTTTGCAATGCAATAAAGTAATTAATATGTAATTAAGGAAGTTCGCTTAAATATAAGATTTTAACATTTTTTTTTATAATTGTACAAAATTTATAAAAAGAAAAGTGGTTGTCTATGGACAAAATTTTTTGAGGCATTCAAATGGATAAAACCAGAGGTTTTCGAATATCTGACAAAAAAAATCCAAAACATGACAAGCAAACATCCTTAAGTAGGAAAATCAAATTTCCGATAAAACAACTACAACGGCTTAAAAAACTGTCGTATTCAGAGCAGGGACGACATTATGCACAGACACGGTATACATATTTGTCTTATATCATTGATAACGTGACGACATCATACACCTGTACATTTAATTAAAAATATGATTGTATACAAAAGCAGTAATATACAGTTGTAATCGTCATACAATACACATACATTTAAACATAATAAACGAATTCTGTTATTGTCTATTTTGCTGAGAGTATTTATATTTATCCCGTTATTATACTTCAAATTCACGTGGGCTTATTGCTCACTGAGTGAACATTTTTGTTATTGAATACTCATTTATTGAATTCGGTTGATTTTCATAACTATTTATCAAAGATAACAAGTCTATATTCAACCATAATCGAATTTACTTGACCCTATTCATTATCGTTTAAACTAATCTTTTATGTAATAAACTAGATAACTAAGTAGACCTGTGGTTATTTTCGAATACGTTTTGTTTTAAGTTATAAAAAGAAACCTAATTTTAATATTAAAAAAAATCTGAAAATTAAGATGTTTATTTGTATGACTTTGTTACATCCATGGTCTAGGTTAAATAACAAAACCAGAACCTATTAGTACACAATGCAAAATGAAAGCATATTTCACAAAAGCTTTCTGCAATACGGCATATAAAAATAGAACATGGGGGAAAATAAATATAGACTGGATGTTTGAATAACAGGGGTTTTATTTATAGTAAGTTCGAAGTATTTGGTATTATCTTGCATATTAATGAATCAATATTTAGTAGCATAAGACACACCATACTCATAAAGCAGGTAAACATATTTTTGTATTAAATATTAAATAAGTGAGTACTCAGTTAGGGCAAATATTAAAAGAAAACTGTTTTTACCCTGATACCAAGTTTGAAGTTTACAAATACCAATTCATAGATCATTAGTTGAATGGCCTTTACAGCTTCAACAAGAACCCTTTTGTTGTCAATCAAGTTAGCTTTATCTCATGTTTCGTCATCCCAGTAGTCAGCACTTCTCTATTCACATGAATGTCAGTTATAGTGGTGTTTTTTTTTTTAATTTCCTGTTTACAAAATTATGAACTTTTGAAACAACTAATGATTGTCGTATCTCAGGCATAGATTACCTAAGCGGTATTTGACATAACATTTTGAAAATCAGGATACTCAATGCTCCTCAACTTTGCATTTGTTTGGCCTTATTTTGACCTCTGTTTTGGTTTGAACGTCACTGATGAGTCGTATGTAGACGAAATGCGTGTCAAGCGTATCAAATGATTAGCCTGGTACCTTCGATAACTATCAAGCTTTTTGAATTTGTTTCTTATTTTTGACAAAGTGTTAAAGCAAATATTTTGTCAGAATGTAATGAAAATTAAACGAGCCAGATTAATTTAAGTCAAGGTGTTCATGGTGTTTGGTATTAAGCCGAATTCGAAGTACTATTGAAACACTCATATCTGCATGCATGGCAAGGACATACCAACAAATTTCGTAGTGGAATAGAAACTGACCACTCTCATAGTTGACTCTTTTTGTATTGTTTGTTTTGGCTTTCTTTCGGGGTGACGGAGTTCGTCAAATCGTGTTTGGTGTTCAAAGAAAAGAAATTCCGCTTTTACGATTTTATTACATCAACTTCTGCAATGGCATATATCCTCTCTACGGACAAACTCTCTGAAAAATACAATACTATAAATCAAAAGACACATACAAAATAACTGATAACTGAATTAGAAATTGATATCACATGAATAATATTTGTATAGGTTAGAAATAGAAAGCATTTGTCAACAAGTGATTGTGGGAGCTACTGCTCGTCATCGATACCCACGCCCGATAACAATATACGTCCAACAGAACGTTGTAAAATATGAATCTAAAAAAGCACCACACAGTACAATTGACTAATATAAACCCTGAAACCAAGTTCCAGAAATCCTGGTATTGTAATTCCTTAGAATAGTGAAATAACAATGTTCAATTTGGCTACCATGTGTAAAATGTTACAAGTGTTCGATAAACCGGAAGTAACTAGGATTATCAATTTTCCTATCAAAGGTCGGTGTTTTTTTAGGAACACTCCTGCTACTTCAACAATAAAAACTAGCCACCACGAAATAGCCCAAAAGTGATGCTTAACTGTGATAAGAACACTACTTATCAATATTTTGAAAGAACTTGATACCATTTGGCCGAGACACGACAAGAATGATATTCTTGAAATTGGTACGCAATCCACGATTATTGACCGCGCTGGGCAATGATAACATTAATGAACAAAACTCGACATTGATTGTACTACATGTTATCAGAGTTTACAATACAAATGAGGTTAAGATATTTGTTCAAAATATAGAAAAACAAATTCAAGATATGAGTCTTTTATGGCATACAGTTCTATCTTATATAATAATTCTGTATTTTATGATAGTTTTCACCAATTTTCTATATATTGAGATATTCTTTTCTTTGTTAGTGTCTTTTTAACAAGGGACTTCCATGTGCTAAAGTATTGGCTAGAAAATACAACGGCATATGGGAAGTAACATATCTAAAAAAAAGAACATGACTTCTGAAGACCTCGGCTAGACTTTTCGAAGACTACATAATTACAATAAACATTCCGAGGTCAAGATGGATACAAAAGCATGTGCTAGAATGGAAATAATTTTACCATGCTTACAATATGTGCCAAAAATACCGGCTTTGAGGTTAACATTTTCCCCTTGCGCGTACTGCGACAGAACTTTGTTCTTAACACAGAACGGTACCCCTTGCACGAATACGAGTATGAATACTGTATTTCGAAAAAAAAAGACATACTACCGAATGCCAGGCGAGAGTAACCTGTCTATGACCTTTACTTAAGTTTTCATGATTCATGATTATGTTGTAGTAGTTATATATCAAATTTTCGAAGGAGATATAATAGTTCCAATTAAAGGCTAAATAAAGGATTATACTTACTAGTTGATACTCGCATATGAAGCGACTATGTTTAAAAGAATTCTCAGTAGTCCATATCCATTCCTTAGTCAATTTGTCATATTGTATCATCACATAGACTTCATCGGGAGAAGGATTTAAAGGATCTGAAATAATTAACCAAATATTTATTTGATATTTCGTATTAAATAACGCAAAAATTCAAATGTAATAGACAATCCTCCTATCCAATAAACAAAAATACAGCTTTAATGTATACGATGCCTCGTTTTTGGAAGAGAAGTCTGCTGTTAGTTTCATATTCTCATAAATAAATTGTTTCTCAATGTTAGATGGAATTATTGTATATTCAAGTGCCATTAGACCCGATGCTTTCTCCAATAACTATCTGTCGAATGTTAAAAAGAAAAAGTGTATTCATTTTTTACATGGAAATAACGTCACGTCATTGGTTGAATTTCAATTGCTTAGGACGTTTATAACCAATCAAGACGCTTGTGTGTACACTTTTGAAAATGTAACCAAGCATGTATTAGAATCTGAAATGGCAAATAAAAGGATAATATAAGGTTTGCGATGTTTAACCTCGAAATTTGTTTTAAATTTTTGTTGAAAACATACATTCTGAAATGTAATGTCATTAAAAATCACCTAATTATTAAAAAAAATATAACTTTTTGTCTTTGGTATATTTTTTAATTTCTTTTAAATGAGCTAACGGTTATATTACGAGATAATGTATTTTAAAGCGACACATCGATAGATTCCAAAACTATATTGAAAAAATATTCGTCAATATAGTATTTACAATCACTAATAGTTCAGAAAAAAATCAATATACATTCACAAAATAAGTGATTGTTAGTGCATTACTAATATTAGAACAGTACAATGTATTCAAATGAAACAGATGTTTGACCATTCTTTAATCTATAATTAACCATTTGTAATGTATCTATGTTAATTTGAAGCTCACTATTAGTAATACTATAAATTCCTTGCTTTACAAAACCATTTCAGTTATAAATCTTGAATTGTGCATGTTGCGTGCTTGTGTACTATTTATTTTTGTGTAATTTGATAAAAAAAATATTTTTCAAGGCAAATATTTCATAGTGAAGTATTGTCATGAACAGAATTTCATAATGAAATATTGTCCAAAAAGAGGTGACAAAATTGCATGGACAAGAACCCTTTTTTATAATGAAATATTGTCCAGGGCCATATTTTATTATGAAATACTGTCAGTGGACAATATTTTATTTGAAATTATGTCAAACAGACAATATATCATAGTGGACAATATTTTATGTTACATATATATTTTTAATGAATTAAAATAAGTAAATTTTACCTTGTCCAAATGGGACAGAATTCAAAGTACCATTTTCTGTGATAAATGTAAAAATCCCATCCTTGTCTATATCATTTGCACCGGTCCATACATAAGGTGCTTCTGTAAAAAAAATCAAATGTAAAGTTGAAAAATCAGTAGAATAAATATAAAGTATGAACATAAATACAAAACTCCGATTATAAAAACGGATGGGACAAAACTCTCATACTCCTGACTGGAATTTTCAAAGAAACAAGGTAAGTTAATACCATTAAAAAGGTTGAAGGGAACGAAATACCAGTTAAAACGATGTAAACTGTTATGACGCGTAACCATATTGGTACAGATTTAAACGAAAAAGTTAGTCGGTATAAAAGTTGGTTTTGTAAATATAGAAAATAAACATGTAAAATTAACATATCAAATGAGATGTTTTTTCATCATTGACTTCGTCACATGTTTCTAAAATCGCCTTCGTAGCTCACGAGTATTACTGTTTTTTGACACCCGGATGATAATACAAATATTGTTTCCACTTCATGTTCAATGTAAAATACAACTTATCGAATCTACAAAATCAAAGATAAATTCATAAATACTTGAAAGCAAGTTATTTTTGTAGCCTGACCATTTCGTACATCCGCAATTTTCTACCCAAATTATCATTATGTACCAATGTTCAAAATTATTTCGTACCTCATTGATAAACACATGTTAACTTGAAAATTGGTACCGTTAATGTTATTACTTATCATGTATATGTTTTAATCAATGGCATTGTGTTTTAACATCGTAATGGAAAAATTGTATAACTGAAAAGGGAAAGATCGTCCATACTGCCCAATTGTTAGCTTTGAAATGTTTTTATTTTTAATGTTTACTGTTCAATTTATCGAAATATATAAATAAATATGTAGAATACATGTATACAGTTAATCTTTAGAGATAATTTTGATTTGAAATAAAAATATATTTAACACAGATGAAATACTTCTAAGCATTACATTTCTAAAGAGCTATAATTGGTTGAATTGTGCAATACAGAGAAATTTGAATATTTTTTTATTGTACTTTGTTTTGTTTGAAGAGTTTATCTTTAACCAACTTTTCAACTAATATTTTTTAATATGAGGTTAATTAACAAAGGAATTATTTCTGGACAATTTTTAAAGTTATTAACAGCTGCTTCATCGTGATATGCAATGTCATGCAATGCAGTGAATTCAGATATAAATCAAAGAAGAAAGCCGTGAATATACAAATTTGAATAGTAATTTGCACTTTATACGACCATTGTCATACATATACAAAATGTTGATAATTGATAGTTCCTCATTCCTAATGATAATGGTTTTAGGCAACAGTATGAAGCAGTGTTCAAATATCTTATACCTTTCTTACATTTGTCATTTCGGGGCCTTTTATGACTGATTATGCAGTATCGGCTGTGCTCATTGTTGAAGGCCGTTTGATGACCTTCATTATTAATTTCTGTGTCATTTGGTCTCTTTTGGAGAATTGTCTTATTGGCAATCATACCAAATCTTATATTTTATATTTACATTTGCATCGTTGATATGAAGAACGTAAAATAAGACAAACTAAATAACTGTGGATTCATATTTATTCGTTGAATCCCAATGTTCCTGGATAATGTGAATAAAGGTGAACCACGGAATTAAAAATTGAGCGAATGACATATTTCCTATATACTTGTATTATATGCATAATCCAACAAAACAAAGAAATTAAATATTAACGGAAATGTAAGTTTGCCGTAATCTTCGAAAATTGGTCACCACGAAAATAATTCTACCACAAGGGTCAATATTTAATCGGGCAAAGACAATTTTAAGTGAATTTTATATTCTGTAATAAAATTAACAGTATCAATTTTCTTGCACCAGATGCGCATTTCGACAATACATGTCTCTTCAGTGATGCTGATGGCCAAAATATTTGAAATCCAAAGCTTATATAAAAGATGAAGAGCTATAATCCAAAAGTTCCAAAAAGTATAGCCAAATCCGTCTCTTTTCCACTAACGCTTCTACATCATAAAAACTTCCCTAATCTTTCGATAAGGTCAAAATCACGAATTAAAATCTTTATCACGAAATTTTAAATTCGTTATCACGAAATGTTAAATTCGTTAATCACAAATTAAATTTGTCACCATGCACAAATTTGTACGACTAGTTATAACAGTTTTTCGTATATCTTAATAAGGGATTATATTCGTTGTCACATTTTTTGTAACACGTGATAAGGATGAAGATTGTTCACACGAATTGCATTGCCTTGTTGTCACTGCTTTTTTTTTTAAATTCGTGATTACTGAATAACTTCATTTAAACAGAGTAACTGTTATATTCTCAACTTACGTTGCAAATATTCTAGGTAAGCAGCGTTGGCTTCTTCTTCCGTGTTCGGTCTCCACAGGTAGGCACCTGGCGTTCTGGCACAAATCGACTGAAATTTAGTAAGATGACATTCATATTTTTTTACAATTTCGTTCACTGAATTTGTTTGTTAATAGTACTGAGGTTTCATTAATATTTGTTGAATACCAAGTTTCGTTGATTTCGTCGAAACAGATGAACCACGAAATTAAATCTTCAACCAATGACACATTTTTGATAGGCTTTATGATGACTTCAGCAAAAATACCAAATTAAGTATCCACGAACATGCAAGTTTTCCTTGATCCACGAAAATAAAAGAATATACAGTAGATAATATAATTTTAGCAGCAAAATGTTCTTAGAGTGTCAATACTAGTGATCGTATGCCCAGCCGGTATTGCTCAAAGTTTAAGCATATACTTTTTTGGCATGCCAGTTAACTGCTAGTAATCTGTTGTTATAAATGTATTATTGTCATTTTATTTATTTTATTTTGTTTCATCTTCTGACATCGGACTCAGACTTCTCATGAACTGAATTTCAATGTGCGCATTGTTATGCGTTTACTTTTTACATTTTCTGCAGGTATAGGGGCAGGGTTGAGATCTCATAAGCATAATTAACCCCGCCGCCAGGCAATAACGGGCAGCCGAAAGAAGTAAAATTATATATATAATCGGTGCAACTTGGGAGGAAAGTTTACTGTTTTCCGCTGATAAAGTCGTGTATAGAAAGTATTTAACAGAAAACTTTCCCTCAAAATTATGCAAATTGATATCTTTGTTCTTGCTTGACCGATTAACAGGATGTTCTTCCACAGAGATGATAATCTATAGAAAAAATTCTGGAGTTAAAAGTCGGTACTATGAAAATGGTCTATTTGCAGTCAGTATTACACCATAGACCATTTAGCTCTTTATTGTACTATTATTCTACTATTAAAATACCATTGTTGACTCAGATAAAATGGTGTTCAACTGAATTTGCTTCGTTCAACATCACGAAAAGCGTCACAAGCTTTTGTTAACAACGTACTGTAAAAATAAATATAGAATCAACACCAATAACATGATCATGACAAACTTATAGAATTGGGTTTGAAAGTCGGCATTCTTCGTATAATACATCGGGTTATCTTTCGTTATACTTAAACTGTAATGATAACGTAGTAAATTACAATAAAGTCAGAGATTAAAACAGACTTCTATATTCTCACTTGATGAAAACACACAAGATACCTTTATTGAAAATGTTTTATTAATCTTATTTTCTACCTACAGATTAATTGTGATTTATAAACATTCTTACCTGAGCTTCCAGCCACGTTTTACCGTCTCCTTCATATGAATAACAATTATCACTTCTTTTTTGGTTTGGTAACAGCTTGAAATCCCTTGGGCAAGTAGTTTCTGGAACACATTGCGATTTGAAAGCTACAAACCATATGGGTTAAATTTAATCAACAGTCGCAATTAAAACACAAAAAGAAAGAGCCATGGCATATTGAAAATAACATAATGAATAAATCACCACGATCAAATGCAGAACGTCATTATAACATTAACGGTACCAATATTTCTGCACCAGATTCTCATTCCGATAATCAATGTCTCGTTAGAGAAGCTCAAAATAAAATAAAAAAGAACAAATGTATACAACTATAATTGAAAAAAAAACAGTATAACCAAAGCTGGACAAAGTATCGGAGCTTTGCATGCGGTTAATATATTCATCCATTGTGAATAATACGAATATACATGCTATATGCATATAGAAGATACGGTTATTTCTTTGATTAAGAAGATTTGGAAAGGTTGCAAATTAAACAACTCTTCAAAATAAACCAAAGTGTTGTGCATGAACATTTTATCTTACACATCAGTTAATGATAGAAAAAATAACTAACACTGAACATGGGGAAGAAAAAGAGAAAAGAAAAAATAAGAAAGGAAATATAAACATCAAAAATAAATGAAGAATAAAAAAACATGAAAAAGAAAAAAAGAAGAAAGGCCTATTCCTACTTTGCAAGTAAATTTCAAATTCATTGTAAAAGGGAACGTATGTAAAGTGCACAATTATGAAATGTGTAACTGTAAATTCAGAAATTAGTACGTGTTTACATCATTGTGATTCTATTATTTTAGACTTAATGTTCATGGACATTTATTATCGTGATTTTGCATAAGTCTGTATTCAAGCCCTTATAAGATCGGTCATTCTTTGATATTTTGATTGAGTGGTAACCAACGAATAATAATGATTTTCAGAATATGTTAAAACATTGGGCCATTCCAGTTAATATCTGATAATGGGGGATGAATGGTCCTTTCTGAGGGGTGTAAAATTTATGCATCATAGGGATGCAATTTTGGGTTTTTTCATCTGACAGGTACACTATTATTCAACTATTTCTGAGGGTCTTGCAACAGTAAATAATTTAAAATAATTACATCTTAGGGGTTACAAAAAATACCTATTTCATATCTTAGGGGTGCTTTGGAATGTAGACAATGATAGACAGTTTCGTATTATGCATTACCTGGTATTGGATTTAAAATTCTGATAGGTACAATCCTTGCAGTAAAAATTCTGATAGGTCAATTTTTCCCATGAAAGCCCATCCACCCAATATGAACAGAAACTCTACATCTGATAGGTCTTAATTTATAGATCTGATAGGTAGTTTTTCATGATGTTTTTTTCTGATAGGTATGAAAAAAAATCTCCCCATACATCCCCACCTGTCAGAAATTAACTGGAATGGCCCATTACAGCTGACGTAAGGCATTTTTCTTTATTTATTGTATATTAATGGTCGTTTCGATTGAAACTTAGTCGACATTCATTTATTGAATATAAGAATAATTGCAAAATAATCACATGTAAACATATAAACGTGCTTCCCAAGTGTGTACTATGCAGACTTAAAGTCAAAACAAAAAGACGAACAGAAAAAAATCTGAAAATTGTAATAAAGAAATATTCAGGAACACAGCTGAAACAACTTTTATAAATTTCTTTTCCTTTGACTGGAACATCGCAAATATGCTATTTTTAGTTCAAAAATGTCATACTTAGATGTTTTGTCTTTGTTGAGCGCAAAATATTTCAGGAAAGGGATTAAATAACTGTTTCTTTTTTCCAAAAAATTAACTATCTCTGTCTGGAAAATTTCTTTGCATTCATTCGATTTTATATACAGTGATACAAACTATTGCCTGCTTTATTTTTCTACTTACATTTGCAGCATGGTCTTCCTATGCAGCATTTTCCGGTAAGCGTCCATTCAGACCCGAATGTGTCTTTACATGGAACACCTTTCTTTCCACAGGTACCATTTGTGGCAAAGCATATCCCGGAGAGATCTGAATAGTACAGTACTCCGATACAATATAGCATGATTTACTTTGATATATATATACATTATTATTACACAATAGGACTATAGATATACAGTCATTGTTTTTTTCCCAAATTCATTTGCTAAACCATGTTAAATATAAGACACAAAGAAAAACTAGGTTATGTTTTAGAAAAAACATGTATATATATACATATTGTAACTGCGGTATGATTTCTCATCAATATATTTTACTGAATTTGCTCGAGATTCTCGGTAATCTGCTTAGACGTTTTAAAATCAGTTCTTCCTTGATGCAATTTTTTTTATTGTTCTTATGTCAACCCATAAAAGTAGTGTTGAACAGTTTTGTACACCTTTACAGCTCGACAAATGAACTGAAATTATCGTTGTAAACTGAAGGTGTTTATCCCCAAATTACTATAAACACAAATGGTAGATAACTGTGTTAACATAATTGAATATCTGTAACATGAATAGGTTCTTACTCTGTCTGTCTCGTTTGGCTCTCGAATGTTGAACGTTTAATCAGAGTGAAAGGATCGTACCTTTTATATAATGAGAGAGTCTAGCAGCTTAATGTTTAATCTGTACTACTGCGGTTTAAACATAAAGGATACTTACTGCCGCCATTTGACACATCGATTGTGCAAAATATGAAAACAACCAAACAACAGCACTTCATTATAATACTGAAATAAAACTCGTGTCTATCAATTTATATTCCAGGTTATTTAGAAATAAACTCAATATCTAAAGAGGATTGAAATTTTATACGCGCATTTCGTCTACAGGAATTCAGAAGTAAGAGCAGTGAGCCTGTGCGCACTAAATGTTATAGTTTGTTGGCTAATTTCAAGTTCCTTAAAACATGAACCAGTTTTAAAACAAAAGTCCCAAGTTACCAACAGAAGGGTTTAGAAGGTGTATAAAAGCACATTGATGTGTTAGCATTGCAGCGGTGTTAAGTTATGCTTTCGAAATATATCAATAACGAGCATTAACCACCAATACCACTGTAGTTAACTTTTCATGGTAATTTAATTAAACTATAGTTTATACATATTTTGATAAATTCCTTTGGTTGAACTTCCCCTGGTTTTATTTTCTTAAATGATAAGGTCAGCTTGTCAGCTTAGTAGTTTTGTTTTAATGAAGAGATTACGGGATAGGTATTAGATCATAGATAGGAAACAGCTTGATAACTGCATGGGTGTTATCAGACATGTCAAAGAAACATCTGTATAAAATTTGGAAAGGATGGTCAGTTGATGTTTGAGCATTGCACTGTTAGCAGTCATATTTTTACTTGTGGATAATTTATTCAAACAATTTTACTTTTCGTTCTCTTCAAAGTGTTCAGTTTTATTGATTGTGAAACAAAACTGGACATTATATTTTTAGTGGATTATAATACGTTTTTTCATTGGACTTATCATCTGGAAACATAGTCATATAGGAGTTGCGTTCTTACCATGGATATTAATTTTTGTACATGTTTTTAAGTTCGGTTAATAACGAGTTTATTGATCAAACTATCCAAATGATTGTTTTGTTGGGTTTTTCCCTTATGGGTCCGGTCAGTCGCAGATCTCAGGGACAACCACAATACGACCCGGTATTGAAAGAAAATTGGACTCTATTTAGACTTCGTCCAGAAGTCAGTAAATTAAAACTTAAGGTGCCAAAAAACGCTGAAAGGTTGACTTTAGTGAGAAGTCTTAAAAGTGCTGAAGACTCTTCTCATAGTGACAATACAACGGAAAAGTGGATATTTCAGACATAGCAGATGAAGCAACTACTCTATATCGTGGTGCGCGATCCCATGATGCATCAATTTGCATTCAAGAGGAACACCTGGCTTCAACGACCACTTCATCAAATAAGGAAAGAACTCCTATGAACTTAGTTTCGAGACAATCGTCGACCGTACAGTCTCTCCAGCAGAATGTGTCTTCTTTAAACGGGAAGGTGAACTCCCTTTTGGTGGTACAACCTAATACTTGGCAGGAAGAGGTAGCTGTTTCTACTTTCACTTCAACCGGAAGTCAGCGTAGCGAACCTATAAATAACCCAGGGAACTCCCATAACCTGGAGTCGGCATACGCATCTTTAAATCGAACTATTCCACCAGCAGCTGGGAGCGAAAATCAGGAAGCGAGAAGTGTGATAATGTCTAGGGGATATTCAGCGGAAACACTGCCATTCGAGGAAGAACATAATTTCAGGTTTGGACATTAACCTTGCATCCGTCCTTATTTCGTATTATGTTGGGTCGGGGACTAATGAAATATTTGATGGGGATGATAAGAATTACAAAACTGACCCTAGGCTAACTAGATATCTTTCCATTGGAGAGTTCATCTAGGCGTTTAGTATATATAAAAGTCTAATGTGCTCTGCCTTCCCCCACAATAGAAGTGAATTTCATTCTTATGAGAGGGATATCGTCGACATGGCCTCTCGCTACACAGTTAAGGGTTTCTACGAATACCACAGAATATGTTTTTAGATGCCGCAGCTCATATGCGTTTTAACAACATATCAGTCGATTGATCTATTAGAAATAATACTCTCTTTTGTAATATTTTTGCCAATACACGTCATAACAGCTGCAACCTTTGTGGTAGAACTTTCCACACTTCTGGTTTTTGTTACCAAAACAGCCAGAATAGCAGAGTTAAACATTATGAATCTGCGGACTCCTATGGAAGAAACAGATCATTTCATCTAAGTCGGGAAATTTGTAACAATTTCAATGGCATTAAAGGATGTTCAGCTTTAAGGTGTCGCAATAATCATATTTGTTTGAACTGTCAAGGGGAGCATCCAAAAACAATGTGTATGCAGTCAAAAACCAGGAACAATGGGCCTCAGAGGAGTTGAAGAACTATGAGAGGCATCTTTATGTTTAAGTACTAGAAAGACTTATATTCTGGATTTCTATGTTTTAAAACATTTATGGCTATAACTAATTAGAATCATATAAATAGTGGGCCAATATTGAAGAAGATTGTTTAATTTATTTTGTAACTTATTGCAAGAATTCTCTTAAGCTAGCCTAGGCTACAATTGAATTGTATTTAGCAGGAATTAGGCATAATTACTTAAAATAGGACAATTATGACGCTTTGTCAAATTGTACACGCGTAGAGTGTGTATTCAGATGTATAACAAAGTCTCAGAATTAGTTAAATAAAAAAGATTACCTATTCCATCTCAATTTTGAAACAATAATGCAGTATTTTAAAGCAAGGATTTTTTTCTCCATTCGTCGACTGAATGTTATAGTGCTCATTTAATCTAGCTTTTTGGATTTCTCCGATGTGGCGAATTTACTTATAGTAGTAAAATTGCCAGGCAGGACACACTATTAACTCAAAATATTGATTGACCTAAATTTTCAAAATTACATCTGAATTCCTCAAAAAGTGACCCATTTCGAGAAGGTATTAACATTACTATTTTTGAAAATGATATTTTTAACCCAGTTGATTTGATGAGAAGATATATACAAGTACGAAAAAAATTATGGAGCTAGACCAGATTCTTATTTATTTTTTAATGATGAGTATAATAACGCTCCTTTGTCTAGAGATACATTTATATTTCTGCTTCGAGAGTCCCTGTTCAGATTAGGGTATACTGATAGTAAACTTTGTGGTCATTCTTTTCGAATTGGTGCTGGCACATCAGCTGCAGCGGCAGGGGTTGAGGACAACATTATTCAGACTTTAGGTAGTTGGTCATCCAATTGTTATATACGTTACATAAGAACTGACCCATAAACTGATAACAAAGCACAAAGCAGGATGTGTTGTTCCTAAATTTGTATACATGCTTTGTACTATATCAAGGATTTATAAGAACTACATTTTGTTAAATCTTTTTAGTATGGTAGTTATTTTATTTTATGCGTTTTCATTTTCATATATGAAATTCTATTCAAGTACTTATTCTTTTAATGGTATATATGTAAAATTTTGTATTATTATTTTAATTTTTTTTAATATTTTTTTGTTGTTCAACTTTATAAATATGTATATGTATCATTTCTTGGAGGTTTTAAATGAGCATATCTCATGCTACTCGTTCAATTTGGTCTACTTAATTTCAGGGATATTATTTTCCCAAAATTCATTAATACATTTCATAATTCATTTAGGCTTTGTTTTATTTAAGGGTGATAATTAAGTTTTTTTGTACCTGTTGGAATCTACCGCAGGAATTATCGTTTTTCAAATGTATACTTGTCTGGGCTCTACCAGTCATGTTCTAATACATGAAGTACCTGTTGGGATCTACCACAGGAATTCTCACTTTTCAAAATTTATACCTTTATGGGCTCTACCACTCAGTTTCTAAAAGTACCTGTTGGGATCTACCGCAGGTTCTCTCGTTTTTCACATTTATACCTGCCTGGGCTCTACCAGTCAGGTTTCTAACCTAAATTTTTCACCTGTCAATGCTCTACTGCAGGTTTTTAAAATGCATAATTTAGACAATTTACTTTTTATGAATTTAAAAGTTTTTTGAGTAGGTAGTGTTTTTCATTTGGTTATTCTAATTAATTTTATTGAAAGTTTTAACTAGTAGCCCCCTAGAAAGCCAAATGATACATTTATTATTATTTTCATATTTTTTTTTGTATAATAGACTAAGAAATGATTGTGAATATGATATAAGTATACTGTGTATACAATGGTGTCTTAGTATATTAGTTCGTTAATAAAACTAGAATATCCATTATCAAGTTTTGCGTATATATCAAGTATCCAGTATGGCAGGATAAATGTTCCATCATAGTTGAACATTTCCTTTTCTACTCTAAGTATCTATAGTAGTATAGATACACTACCACCATTTTGCCTAAACTTTACATGTACATTAAATGCCGCTATATAAATAGAAGGGATGAAAATAAGTTTGACATTTGTGTTACGATTTGAATAGCTATCAATTTATTAATCTAAGTTGCAGTTTAAAAACAATATTAGGTAAATGTCAGAAAAACATTTTTTTTGTACTCGGCGCAATAATGGGAAAGAGCTCAGAAGAACCTCGTCCTACCCCAATTTATCAGCCTCATACAAAAAATATTACTGAGACTGAAAAACTGGAGAAGGACGAGATTTTACTGCGCCCTTTTCTTCCACAGTTTTATTCAGAATAACAAAAAGGTTTATATCTTTATGACATTGACCTAATATTGTTTTTATACTGCAACTTGTATTAAAACATTGATTTTATAATCGTGACTATTATATATTAATAACAGAAATATCAAATGTATTTGTATCCCTTAGTGAACCCCTTGTTGTAGAGAAAGTATTCCATGATGAAATTGACATTGCACAAAATATAGAAATCAACGACAACGGAAGCCCGCAATGAACGGTGTTTTAATCTTTTGCTGACGACAACTTCCAAATCTACGCAGGACTAGGATTCTTTAAGGTAAAAAGTTACGATATATATATATATATCAAAGAAGTTCACATTTGACTATGGTGGTCCTGAAATCAAATAAGGTGTTCAAACTTGGGGTATTTTAGTTGGGTGCAAAACTATGGAAGGGAATATCCACCAATATTATACAATTCTTAATTTGTGAAATGCAATTTCTTAATTCTTAACATATGCAATTTCTTAATTTGTAAAATGTAATTTCTTAATTTCAGTTGTTACATGTATTTTTTCCATCCGATACACGAATTTCTACATTTTTTGATTTGTGAAATGTAATTTCTTGATACATGTGTCGACACAATTTCTTAATTTGTTAACGTGTTTTCTTCATTCGTTACATGAATTTCTACATTTCTTAATTTTTAAAATGTAGTCACTTTGTTTTAGTCACGTTTTGTGAAATTGCGCCTATGTAATTGTTACCGCTGCCAGTCAGAGAGAAGATGAGTTTCTAAAGAAAAAAATACAAGTTACAAATGATCACAAATCAACATGTTACAAATCAAGAAGTTTGACAAGTCGAAAAGTATTACAAATCTGGAATAAAAAAGTTTCACAATATTCCACACTATGTCGCTTTGAAGCCATGTCAAGACATTTCAAGTATTTTTAAATAATATTAATAAAATTTATGAAGTTTACTGAAGTGTTTCCAGATTTCATTTTGGAAAAAAAAATGACGAAGAATCTGGTGCCATGTTATATTTTCGAATACACCTGCAGAGCTATTTATTTTCAATACATCGTAAGTCAGGTTATTTATTTTCAAACTACCACAGAACAAACCTTTGATTTTTGTGATTATCAATACTTAGTTGTTTAATTTCAAAATCCTCCTTCCCCAGAATATCAAATAGTATATTCATACTCAAAATACTCCCGCCACCTACCTCTTTTTACCCAACAAATCAAAGATTTTCTTCTTATTGAACACGAGTTAAAATTGATTGAGATTGTTAGTTGTTTGTTTTAACGTTTAGCGACCAATATTTCATACATGTTTAGACAAGACGCGAAATTAAAAGCCATGTATACAATATTATAACAAGTAAGTAAATGTGGTATGACTGCCAATTTGGCAACTATCAACTGGAGTTATATGAAGTAGTTTTATCAATTATAACCAACCGTGCGGCCGTAAAAAAAAAGACAAATATCCATACTGTATATCAGTTATAAAAAGCCACGACAAAAAATGTGAAACAATTAACACGAAATAAAGTAACGGCCTAACAATATTTAACAAACCCATTCTAAAAACTTCAAATATGAGTCGACAGATATGAACAAACAATAACTACTCAACTACATGCTCATGATAATGTGGCAGGATTCAACATGTGCGTGAGCGTTCAACCCCTAAACTTATACAGTCAGTTTTGTAATAGTATAACATAAAAACAACGTTTAAAAGTCCGTTGCAATTGGATCAACCCAAAAGATCGATATGAGACACAAAAACAACTAACATTTACTAAAGATTATAAACGCGAAGCACCAAAATAAGAGTATTTGTAGTAACTAAAACTACTAGTGAAAGTCATTTAAAACCAGCATATACATCATGCTCTTCCGACCTATAGTATCAATCACTGGCGGATCAAGAAATGTTCATAATGGGGTTTGAGCAAGAGGGTACTCGCTCTAATCATGATTCAGTATATTATAAACCCCAACCCCTAAATCCTCCTCTGTCAAGCATTTCACAACAAACGGATTTAGTCATAAACACTCTGAAAAACGCCACTACCTTGCACACTTGTACCTTGAAAACATATGCATTTGTACGATTAAGGTTCTTAGAAACTGGTGGTCCTAATGTTTTGACAAGTACTAGTAGATTTGTCTTCAAGGACCAACAGGGAATAAACAGATTTTAAGATCTCTGCAATATCTTTTATATACAATTTCTAAAGATCAGATGTCCTTTTCGGTCAAATATATATATCAGTAAAATATTGATAATTTGTTTAATAGATTCAGATTATTTCAAAAAGAAAATATTCTAAGCTTAAAGGCGTATTTGTTTATCTTAATTAAGTTAGAAAAGTATAAAGACAAAATATCACGTACACAGCAATTTCTTCCAACCATTATTTTGTCTTGACAATAGATCCCATATTGACAGTGTGCTGACAATTTGTATATAGGCTTTTTTTGCGTGATTAACCCAAATATGTAATAAAAATATACCTTCATGTGCTTCTTTTTTTTTTTTTAGCAAAATAAGGTCCAAGACCACAACTATTTCGTAGTGCATTTCTTTTAGAACATAAATGAAAATAAAAAAAATCCCACCTGCGCTTTCTCAAAGAAACTTTTACAGTGTGTTGTACTGCTTTTGGGACAAATTATATCAAAATGATAGAAAACTCAAAATATGGACAATTTTATGTTTAGGGCGTCTTGAAATCTTTTGACAGCTTCCGAAGTGCTACATTTGAAATTTTAAACTTTTTTCAGCTTGACCATATCACTACTTTCCTTTAAAATTCTGGACCCCGATTTTTTTACAGTGTAATTTAACCCCCCTACTTGCAATTTGAGGCATTAAACATGGAGAAATATATTTGGAAGGCGTATAAAAATTATTGGCAAGTAACCCACTGTCAACACTAGGGACTATATTTGTGAACAACGAAAATCAAGGGACGACAATGGTGGTCTCGGACCATAAGGTCGAAATTTTGTATATTTGCTCAAAACGATTTGTGGACGTGTTTTTTCTTTTCCACAGAATAAATAACTTTTTTGTTTTAAAAGATAAACATGTGCATAATCTGTTTCTCAGTGTTAATTATTTGTAAATTGTGTTTTATATATAAAATGTAGTTTAAATTGGTGCAATGTGTTTTTTCAAATGATTCATATTTTTTAACGGAAGTTAACTATTGAACACATTTTTTTTTATTCTTTTTAAACTAAAAAAAAGTTTTAAATGTCTGAATATCTATATTATTTTCTTTTTATTAGACATAATTTGGACTAATTTGCACACTCTGCACTTTCAGGCCCTCCTTTTTGCTACCTTCAGTCCTGTTACCATGGACATATGTAAACATATGGGCTAAATTTATATATTTATTTGTTAAGCTCATGTGGCTCCAGTAGACTAATAAACTTTAATACCGCATTCCCACTAGGCAACGACCGCTTTACGATCTGTGAAAAAAAGTCAATTTTGACAATCACAGTAAGGTCGTATCACGGTCGTGGTGAGGTCTTCAAGATCGTGATTATCCCGAATTTTTCAAAGGGGGGGGATTTTTTAAAAATTTTTGAACCTTTTTTTTGTCTAAAAAACATAAAATAAGTGTAAAATGTAATTTTTAAACGGTTCGTTACATGTGACATGTATATTTTATAGTTGCTGTTAAATGTAAGGGTTGGCCATTTTTGATGTTGTATTCTCCCCATAAATTGTGTATCATAAAATTATAGTATGGGTCAAAAGCTATGAACTGATATATTTGATGTGGGACTTCAAAAAATAGACATGGACCATTCTCGCTTGTTGTATGTCAAGTAGGTATAAACAAGATACACGCCGCGCTATTCGATTAATTTTACAATACGACCGACACGAGTTCAAAAAGACAAAGAAGCAATTTTTATACAAATGTTTGGTTGATATGTTTTACCGTACAAAATTGAAAATTAACCAAAGGCTACGAATGAGTCTCAAATGACAACGAATTTATGAATGACAGTCAAGAAATGGAGACATAAAGGCCACACCCAGCATGCAGATTCTAGTCTGATCTTGATAAAAGTATTCAATATATCAGTTCATGCAAACCCCCGTCCCCAAAAAAATACGCCCGTTTTTTATTCATTATGTTCATTTAATGCTATATTATTCTTTTGGAAATTTTCGTTTCTATTAGCCAAAAAGTGGACAAGATTATTGTTTTCAATCCAAATACGGCCAGAATTTTTGTTTAAGGCAAAACGTAGAGGAAGATTTTTTTTCTCAAATATTTCAGACTGCCTCTTCAAACAAATGGTTCGTACATTTACCTTGCACTTTAAATCTATCCAGAGCTTATATTGACTGGGGATAATTATTCAGCTATGTTATTTTAAAATAGGCGCGGGCGTTTGGGGTTAAACATAATTTTGTAGGTAAATAATATTAATGTGGAACTTTTTTTCATTAGAGTATAGTAGATTATAACTTACTGTTTGGTTGAATTGAGTAATAGAAGTCAATACGTTTTTGCTCACTCCTTTGTCGCTTTGAAGTTGTCATGATTTTTCATGCTCAGAATTGCAAATGTGTTCCTGTATTTTGAATTTCAAAACGATTGAGAGACGTTTTTTGGACGAACTGTTCAACTCAACCATACCGAATCTATCTACTGTGATGCGAATTTCATATAAGGGAGAGGTTTAGCGCTATAAAACCAGGTTCAATCCATCATTTTCTACATTTGAAAATGCCTGAACCAAGTCAGGAATATGACAGTTGTTGATCATTCGTTTGATGTGTCTTATCATTTGAATTTGCCATTTGATTAGGGACTTTCCGTTTTGAATTTTCCTCGGAGTTCAGTACTTTACCATTTTATTTTTGACATAATCAGTAATTACTGACAAAAAAAAAATCTTTATATGTAAAGAATTGTCTCCTAAAAATTAAATACACGGGGAAAAGGCAAAGTTCACGAAGTCTAGACTTATCAATCCTTTACAAAAAAAAAGGTCCTCTACGTCCCCCTTTGGATCCGCCAATGCACGCAGGTACTGCTAGCTTGTTCAAAGCCAATAACAACTAATAAACAAATCAAGCATCTAAGACTAAATTCGTACCAAGATTTCTGTATATGTTGATTAAGACCCGTCGGAAAGAAATGCACCACTATCATTCTGTGGAACAGATTGTCATTGTTGCGTCAACCAGATTGATTTCTTGTTTTACTTCATTTGAATTTCAAAAGTGTAAGAAAATTGATTTCTTGTCCAAAAATACCGTGTTTTGCACTATTAAACATTTATTTCTGTTTTTTAAAACATGTTAAATGTTTATAATTACATGATTGTGTAAATATACATTCAAACATTAGATGAATTGCATTAATTTCAAACGTGACAGAAAAAATGCACATATTCGAATAAGCTGACAATAATTCAAGTGAAACAGGGATAGGGATATACTGTAAAAGAAAAGTAAGAGTATCTATACTAATAAACGAAAATACCTCATATTGTGAGCCGCCTCTCTTCCTTCTACAATAAATCAATTATCATGCCTCTGTGTTCTTTATAGGAACATGTATAGTCGCATTTGTCATCTTTTCTTATGATTATTCAGTTCGGGTTATTTTGGGAGGAAAACGAAAATAAAGGTGTCAGACCAAAATAACTCCCGGCTTTCTGCAAATCTTAAATTAGTGTACTATGTAGCGTATTAATCCTGAATTTTTGACGCATAAACAAGTGAATGGTCTATATATATTTCACCAAAAGTTTCATTTCTGCATATTTGTTTGTTAGTTTAAGTAAACAATGACATCAAAAACACTATTTTGTGTCAGAGTTAGAGAGCGTAGCCAAATTTGAACATGTTCAAAACAATCGTGGTGCGGTCTTTGGTGCGGTTATTGTTGAGAACGTAGGAAGATCGCGGTATAAACTTAGTTTTTTCTAATTAATCGTCAATTTATTCCTTTCTGCACCCATTGTATAAACAGAAATTTAATCAACGTGTAGTTCGTTTGATCTCAGTACATCATTGGTTAAAATCCGATGATGACGTCGATGTTTCTTGCTCTCTTTTGAAATTCCTATTGTAAAGGCACGGAAAAAGGCGACCATGTCTGATGACGTCACATAGAAAGATCACATCTTATGGCATATCATTCGAAAAGAAGGAATGAGTTTGCCTGCATAATCATGATAATGTTAGAAAATCATTAGAGAAACAGATTCTACCACCAAATCTCGTGTAATACGATATTTATCCACTCTCGACAGTTCAATTTTAAATATTTAAAACGCTCGCACAAGCCTCGCGTTTTAAATCTGAAAATTTACCTCTGTCTTGAGTGGATAAATATCGTATTACACTCGATGCAGTGATAGAATCTACATATAATCGTGGCAAGAGCGTGCTTTTAATCGGAATTTTTAGCTTTTTCCTGAAAAAAACAGGATGTGTACTATTGCTTTTTTTGTTTGTCTTTTTCATTTTTAGCCATTTCGTTGTCAGTTTGTTTTAGATTTATGAGTTTGACTGTCCCTTTGGTATCTTTCTTCCCTCTTTCATTCTAGTTGAACATTTCCTTTTCTACTCTAAGTATCTATAGAAGTATAGATAAATGTGGTATGATGCATGAAACTAGTTATTGTCTATAAGGACACATCAACTGTTCTTGTGGTATGGTATATGAGACTTGTTAGGTTTTGGTTGTAGACTTCTACTTGTTCTATGTGGTATGGTACATGAGACTTATTAATGTAATTTAGAAGACATTTACGTTTTTATGTGGAATGGTGTATGAGAATGGGTAACATTTATTAGGAGACACCTATTGTTTCTTGTGGTATGGTATATGAGCCTTGTTAGTATTCTTTATATATACGACTTGTTAGTGTTCTTTAGAAGACATCTACTGTTTTATTGGTATGGTATTTAAGACTCATCAGTTTTCAAGGAGACTTATTGTTCTGACAGTCATAGGTATAAATGTGTTAAAATCGGAAGTGGGAAATCGGACTGTCAAAAAAAAAATTGGAAATATTTTTGTTATGGACTCGTATCGATGTTTTTGGTTTTAAATTTTGTTCTTTGTGATTTTCAGTTTTAAGTGTCATTGTTGTTTATGAGGATTACATTCTTTTTTAGCAAAATCGTGTTTGAAATTCAACATTCTATGTTCAGTCTAATTTAGGGGTAGGGAAACATTCGAAAATTAAAAACATTGGCATGACGTATTGTAAGATAAAACTTAATTACTTGTTTCTTATATCGTAAAACCAAGAAAAGTATGTATTGTGGAACATCATCATACAATATTTCAGAGAAGTTATTCTATAACGAAAATGTAACAGAACTCGAATAGTGCTTGACAATGGACTAAGTAATTCAGAATATATATTTATTACTGGGCTGTAAAAATATTTTGTTATATGTCTAACGTGACTCTGATTTCAAATTTTAGTACAGTCAAATATGACTTATGACTTTAAAATGACTTTTCATCGCTAGTAAGGTTTGTATTTAAGTCTGTTCGGTGTTCGAATGTCTGTTTGTCTTGTCAAACTCTAAAATTATGTCTGCCTATTAAGTAATTTTGTTGTATGTTTGATTTGAATAATAATAGTGAACTGTATATAATTATTATATAGAGAGTATTAAAAGGGTGTTATTCGACAAAAGACATCAGTCTATCATAACCAGACGATGGAAAAAGCAAACAAAGACTAATGTCAGGTAAAAAGATTACACAAAATTTAACGAATAAGCAACTTTTGGTAAATTGTTTAAGTAAATTAAGTTAATTAGATTTACTTGCATATTTGACTGAGCTTAGATTTATCTGATGGAATACTCTGTTACAGTAAAGTCTGTTTAAACCGAACTTTTTCTGAACAATGCTGACCTTAAGAATTCGTTCGGTTTTGGCCTATGTTCTGTTTTATCAGATTCAGAAACACATGGTTGGTTTGTACAGGTTTTTGATTTATACAGGGTTCAGTTTATCCATTTTTCACTGTATTACCCTTTTTATTGTATTGAACATATTCAGATAACAAGAATACTGGTTGTAAAAAAATATTGGTAAACTTACCACAATGTGTCATGGAAGACCCACTGATACATTTTAGAATAAAGTGGCTACTTTAATAGCAAGTTAAAATAAAAAAAATATGCGTGGTTTATATCATCGATTAGTGACATATGTTGATTGTCTGCCTTAATATTTACTGAATCTGCAAATATTCTTAAACGTGTTACTTGTTTAATCTGTTACTTAAATATTTTTTCACGTCTTGATCGATATTGTAATTGAATCAGCAAAGTTATACATAATTTACAAAAAAGTAGGATTGCCATGAGACAATTCTGACCAAGAGAGAAAATGACACAACATAGTACTGTGGATTCATTTTTATTCGTGGTATACCAATTTTCGTGGGTTTCGTGGGTCACGGCGAACCACGAATTTAAGAATTCAACGAAGAATAATCCCGAAAAATGTGTAAAAAAGTATTTTAATTAAACCAATAATAAATATATCAGTGATTAATTAGTTTGTTTTTAAAATTGATTAAAACTGTTCATGGAAAATAACTGCAAGTTGGTAATAACCGTGTCATAGTTTGGTTTACTAGTAATTAAAAATCAATAGGATTAAGTACGGGGATATTGCCAGTAGCCAGGACGTATATTATATGTTAGTTATACGTCCTTGCCCGTAGGTAATATTGTTTTTGACAGGAACATTTATTTTCACACCTTTTACTCATATGATTGTTTATTATATCGTGGTTAGGGAAATGAGCTTTTAATCATAAAGTTTTGAATGTCTTATAGAATTTCTAAATTGTAAAACAAACAAATAATTAGTTTAACGATAATTTTAACGAACGTAATCAATGCATCACTGGAAAATTGTTGTGTCAGGGATTTCGATACCATAAATTACTTAAAACTTTTACTAAATTCTTTCATAGATACAAAGATTTGATTAGTAAATTTGGCTATACCTGTAGAAAGCTTATTAAAAATGGTATTTCACATCCTAAATTTTATGGAAATATTGTACTTAAAGCGAGGAAATCACTATGTGATCCTTGTAAACTCATCGAACCTTTAAACAAACTTATAAGTAAGGGTTATCGTACCAATATTGTAATCAGATCTCTGAATATAGTTCACATTGTCACTAATATTGATTTTGTCATTAGCAAATTAAAACATAACTAAATTTCATTATCTTTTGAGGCGAGATGTATAGAGACACAGACACGTTAACTTTTATTTCTATAGAAGTTGCTCTTCACTATACTACTACCTGTCGATACATTTATTTTTGGCATTGCACAAGTCATGTCTTCTTTGACTTTTAATGATGTTAAAATACTAAATCCCTGTGATGTGTTTTAGTCGATTTTAGTCACCGATGCATGATTTTTTACTATTAATTGGTTTTGGCTTTTAACTACCTGTCAGTAACTGCGAGTACTCTCAAATCGTATTTTCTTGTTAATTCGACCTGTTGATACTGTTTATAATGCTTTTTTGTTATTTTTTTATTTATATGGATCTTGTCTATACACCAGCTTTGATTATTTGTAATATCTTCAATTTTTCACTTATTCTTACAACATTTGTATAAACTTCAAGATTATAAAAAATCGTTTTTTTTTCTAAAGTGAACATTGATTGGTTAAATATTTCTCAGTGATATCCTGTGTTTGAATTTGTTTGTTAGCTTTTTGGTCATGAATGTTTGTCTCTAATATTTAATTAACTGTGCATTTGTATTCAGATATCGCAGATCAAATTTATTCGTTCATTGTGTAATCATCTGTTTTTTGATTGAGTTAAATCTGCCATATTGATATTTTATCGTATGTTTTTCTATGTTGTGATGTTATGCTATTGTTTCAGAAAAAGGGAGAAGGTTTGGATCCATTAATACGTTTAATCCCGCTGCAAATGTTTGCACCTGTCCTAAGTCAGGAATCTGATGTACAGTAGTTGTCGTTTGTTATGTAATATATACGTGTTTCTCGTTTCTCGTTTTGTTTATATAGATTAGACCGTTGGTTTTCCCGTTTGAATGGGTTTACACTAGTAATTTTGGGGCCCTTTATAGCTTGTTGTTCGGTGTGAGCCAAGGCTCCGTGTTGAAGGCCGCACTTTAACCTATAATGGTTTACTATTTAAATTGTTATTTGGATGGAGAGTTGTCTCATTGGCACTCACACCACATCTTCCTATATCTAAATAATTAGTTGTCTCTTTCCATAGACGTTTTCAATGAACACTTTAACCTAAAAATACCAAGCGAGGATTTTGACAATCAAAACCTTTTCAATGAATTCCTTCTTTTTTGTTTGTTTTATTATTGACCAAACCAAGGAGGTTATATGATATCCTAAATCAAAAAGAGATCCACAAATTACGTATCTGATTTTTTTTCCCGTTGTAATCAGCCATCCACGAATTTACGTATACTACGAAACGCTTTTTTTCTCTATCCAAGAAAATTGATACCCACGAAAATAAATGAATCCACAGTATTAGTGATAGGTGCAGTGTGGTCTCGAACAATACGTAAAGGCCAAACTACTAAGTTAGCTATAAAAATACTCCAAAATGACAAATGTTAAACTATCCAAACGAGAAAAATTAATTGCTAGATTTATGTACAAAATAATGAACGAAATAAATGTGTAAAACATTAACAAACGACAACCAAAATTTAGCGTACTAAATTATAATCCTGGTACCGTTGATAACTATTTACAGAGTCCAGAATTTGGACAGGCTTGTACATACAAAATGTAGCAGGACATGTTATCATAATTCAAACCCTCTATCTTACTTATGAGCCTGTTAACCACTAAACTGGAACGGACACCTAATTATTTGCCCCATTGGAACGCATAGAAAATCATAGTAAATACATATGGTCCTGTTAAATAAATAATTTTGATAGCCACCTTGGGACTTCTGGTTCATGTTAGGCATTTGTTTTTGAAGTGTCTTAAGTTCAATCTCAGTGCCTCAAGACCGGCATTCCGTTGCAAAATTTTGTTTTTATTGACAACAGGGTCAGTCTGTCTACTTCCGGGAAAGAATAAAGACTATTTTTTACTCTATGTACTGACGCCAGATTACAACTTAATTAATATTTTTTTTTACAGAATTCAAACTAGAAAGCCTATCCTTTCAAATAAATTTATATTCAGTTACAGAACTAGTGAAATAATAACACTACACAATTTATAATAAAAGTGATATATTTTTTTTAAGAACTTCATTCGTGGGTACCGGACTGGTTGAACTAACTGGAATCCTATTCCTGTCAGACTTAAAACTGCACTTTTAAATTAAAGATAAACATCTCAGAAGTTATTGTGCAAAGTTTCAAAAAATTTTATCAAACAGTTACAGAATTATAGATCCTTATCTATAACATCTCAAATACCAGAAAATTTATCAGAGAAAATCTTAAATTCATGAAGGAAATATGCTAAAAATCAGCAAAACTTTTTTTAGTTCAAGAGATATTTACATTCTGTAAATAGCATTCTCTGTATGGAAATCTAGTTGCCACCAAAATTTGATGAAAAATAAATTAAAAATATATTAATTTTTCTCGTTTGGATAGTTGTCATTTTGTCATTTGTCATTTTGGAGTATGTTATAGCTAACTATGTAGTTTGGCCTTTACGTATTGTTCGAGGCCACACTGCATCTATCACTAATACTATTTTGTGTCATTTTCTCTCTTGGTCAGAATTGGCTCATGGCAATCCTACTTTTATGTAAATTATGTATAACATTGCTGATTCAATTACAATATCGATCAAGACGTGAAAAATATTTAAGTAACAGATTAAACAAGTAACACGTTTAAGAATATTTGCAGATTCAGTAAATATTAAGGAAGACAATCAACATATGTCACTAATTGATGATATAAACCACGCATATTTTTTAATTTTAACTTGCTATTTAATGTAAGTAGCCACTTTATTCTAAAATTTATCTTTCTTCCAGTAGGTCTTCTATTACACATTGTGGTAAGTTTTCAATATTTTCTTACAAACAGTATTCTTGTTATCTGAATATGTTCAATACAATAAAAAGGGTAATACAGTGAATAATGGATAAACTGAACCCTGTATAAATTGAAAACCTGTACAAACCTACCATGTGTTTCTGAATCTGACAAAACAGAACATATGCTAAAAACGAACGAATTCTTAAGTTCAGCATTGTTCAGAAAAAGTTCGGTTTAAACAGACTTTACACTTTGGCACTCACACCACATCTTCCTATATCTATTTACTGTAACAGAGTATTCCATCAAATAAATCTAACCTCTGTCAAATATGCAAGTAAATTTAATTAACTTAATTTACTTAAACAATTTACCAAAAGTTGCTTATTCGTTAATCTGTAATCGGTTTACCCGACATTAGTCTTTTTCTGTTTTTTCCATCATCTGGTTATGTCTTTTGTCAAATAACACCCTTTTTATACTCTCTATATAATAATTATATACAGTTCACTATTATTATTCAAATCAAACAAACAACATACTTAATTAATAGGCAGACATAATTTTAGAGTTTGACAAGACACACAGACATTCGAACACCGAACAGACTTTAATACTACCCTTGCTGGCGATGAAAAATCATTGTAAAGTCATAAGTCATATTTAAATGTACTGAAATTTGAAATCAGCGCCACGTTAGACATATAACATATTTTTTTACAGCCTAGTAATAAATATATATTCTGAATTACTTAGTCCATTGTCAAGCACTATTCGAGTTCTGTTACATTTCCGTTAAGGAATAACTTCTCTGAAATATTGTATGATGATGTTCCACAATACATACTTTTCTTCGTTTTACGATATAAGCAAAAAGTAATTATTAAAGTTTTATCTTACAACACGTCATGTCAATTTTTTTCAATTTTCGGATGTTTTCCTACCCCTAAATTAGACTGAACATAGAATGTTGAATTTCAAACACGTTTTTGCTACATTAGAATGTTATCCTCATAAACAATAATGACACTAATAACTAAAAATCACAAAGAACAAAATTTAAAACCAAAAAAATCGATACGAATCCATAACAAAAATAGATTCAATTTTTTTTTTTTTTGACAGTCCTATTTCCCACTTTCGATTTTTACACATTTCTATAGCTACCTATGACTGTCAGAACAATAAGTCTCCTTGAACACTGATGAGTCTTATATACCATACCAATAAAACAGTAGATGTCTTCTAAAGAACACTAACAAGTCTTATATATAAAGAATACTAACAAGGCTCATATACCAGACCACAAGAAACAATAGATGTCTCCTAATAAATGTTACCCATTCTCATACACCATGACCCATAGAAACGTAAATGTCTTCTAAATTACATTAATAAGTCTCATGTACCATACCACATAGAACAAGTAGAAGTCTCCAACCAAAACCTAACAAGTCTCATATACCATACCACAAGAACAGTTGATGTGTCCTTATAGACAATAACTAGTGTCATGCATCATAACACATTTATCTATACTACTATAGATACTTAGAGTAGAAAAGGAAATGTTCAACTAGAATGGAAGAGGGACGAAAGATACCAAAGGGACAGTCAAACTCATAAATCTAAAACAAACTGACAACGCCATGGCTAAAAATTAAAAAGACAAAAAAAAAAACAACAATAGTACACATGACAAAACAATGAAAACTAAAGAATAAACAACACGAACCCCACCAAAAACTAGGGGTGATCTCAGGTGCCCTGGAAGGGTAAGCAGATACAGATCCACATGTGGCACCCGTCGTGTTGCCTATGTGATTACAAACCCGGTAAATAGTCCAATTCGGTGGGTCACATTCACGAAAGGGAAGGGGATTGTAGTTACGACGTAAGGAACATATCCGATATCATTTGTGAAACGGTTATTCCATAACGGTCAACCAACTCGTGATAGCGTCCGTAAAATTTACGAAGGGATGATTTCAACTGGAAATTTATCCTGCCATACAGCAAAACTTGATAATGAATATTCTAATTTTATTAACGATTTAATATACTAAGACACAATTGTATACACAGTATACTTATATCATATTTACAATCAATTCTAAGTCTATTATACAGAATACATATGAAAATAATAATATATGTATCATTTGGCTTTCTAGGGAGCAACTCGTTAAAACTTACAATAAAACTAATTGAAATAACCAAAAGAAAAACACTACCTACTCAAAATGATTTTAAATTAATTTAAAGGTAAATTGTCTAAACTATGCAATTTTAAGAACCTGCAGTAGAGCTCTGACAATTAATTTTAGAAACCTGACTTGTAGAGCCCAGACAGGTATTAATTTGAACGAGAATACCTGCGGCAGATCTAATCGGTACCTGAAGAACCTGATTGGTACAGCCCAGACAAGTATGAATTTTGAAAACTGAAAATTCCTGCGGTAGATCCCAACATGTACTTTTAGAACCTGAGTGGTAGAGCCGAGACAAGTATGAATTTTGAAAAGTGAGAATTCCTGCGGTAGATCCCACAGGTGCTGCATGTATTATAACCTGACTGGTAGAGCCCAGACAAGAATAAATTTGAAAAATGAAAATTCCTGCGGTAGATTTCAACAGGTACAAAAAATAACTTAATAATCACCCGTAAATAAAACAGTGCCTAATTAAATTATAAAATGTATTAATGAATTGGGGGAAAAAAATTTCACTGAAATTAAGTAGACCAAATTGAACGAGTAGCATGAGTGAAAGCCTCCAAGAAATGATACATATACATATTTATAAAGTTTAAAAAAAAAAAAATTAAAAAAAATAATAATAATACGAAATTTTTAAAATACCATTAAAAGAATAAGTACTTGAATAGAATTTCATATATGAAAATGAAAACGCATAAAATAAAATAACTAATATACTAAAAAGATTTAACAAAATGTAGTTCTTATAACTCCTTGATATAGTACAAAACATGTATAAAAATTTAGAAACAACACATTCTGCTTTGTGCTTTGCGAACAGTTTATGGGTCAGTTCTTATGTAACGTATATAACAATTGGATGACCAACTACCTAAAGTCTGAACAATGTGGTCATCAATCCCTGCCGCTGCTGCTGATGTACCAGCACCAGTTGTAATACCTCTTAACACACACTCTAAGCGTGCACAATTTGACAATGCGTCAGAATCGTCCTATTCTAAGTAATTATGCCTACTTCCTGCTAAATACAATTTAAATTTAGCATGGGCTAGCTAAAGAAAATACTTGCAATAGGTTACAAAATAAAGTAAACAATCTTCATCCATATTGGCCCACTATTTATATGATTCTGATTAGTCATAGCAATAAATGTTTTAAAACATAGAAATCCAGAATATGAGTCTTTCTAGAACTTATACATAAGAATGCCTCCCATAGTTCTTCAACTCCTCTGAGGCCCATTGTTACGGTTTTCTGACTGCATACACATTGTTTTTGGATGCTCCCCTTGATAGTTCAAACAAATATGATTATTGCGACACCTTAAAGCTGAACATCCTTTAATGCGATTGAAATTGTTACAAATTTCTCGACCGAAATGAAATGATCTGTTTCTTCCATGGGAGTCCGCAGATTCGTCAATTTTTACTCTGCTACTCTGACTGTTTTGGTTACAAAAACCAGAAGTGTGGATAGTGCTACCACAAAGATTGCAGCTGTTAGGACTTTGCAAAAATATTCCAAAAGTGAGTATTATTTTTAATAGACCAATCGACTGCTATGTTGTTAAAACGCATATGAGCTGCGGCATCTAATGAAAATCTTCTGTGGCATTCGTAGAAACCCTTAACTGTGTAACGAGTGGCCATATCGACGATATCCCTCTCATAAAAATCAAGTTCACTTCTCCTGTGGGGAAAGGCAGAGAACATTACACTTTAATATATACTTAACGCCTGGATGAACTCACCAATGGAAAGAGATCTAGTTAGCCTAGGGTTAGTTTTGTAATTTTTATCATCCCCATCAAACATTTCATTAGTCCCCGACCCAACGTAATACGGAGTAAGGACGGATGCAAGGTTAATGTCCAAACCTGAAATTATGCTCTTCCTCAGCTGGGGAGAAATAGTCTCCACGAATGGCAGTGTTTCCGCTAAATATCCCTAGACATTCTCACACTTCTCACTTCCTGATTATCGCTCGCAGCTGCCGCTTCTGGTATAGTGGTTCTATTTAAAGATGCGTATGCCGACTCCAGGTTATGGGAATTCCCCAAGTTGTTTATAGCATCGCCACGCTAAACTCAACCTGTAATTCAGTGGTTGTCGTTTGTTTATGTGTTACATATTTGTTTTTCGTTAATTTCTTTACATAAATAAGGCCGTTAGTTTTCTCGTTTGAATTGTTTAACATAGTCTTATCGAGGACTTTTATAGCTGACTATGCGGTATGGGTTTTGCTCATTGTTGAAGGCCGTCGGTGACCTATAGTTGTTGATGTTTGTGTCATTTGAGTTTTTTGTAGATAGTTGTCTCATCGGCTATCATACCACATCTTCTTTTTATACTTTTAGCGTTTTTTGGCACTATAAGTTTTAATCTACTGACTTATTGACGAAGTTTTAATAGAGTCCAATTCTCTTTCAATACCGGGTCATATTGTGGTTGTCCCTTAGATCTGCAACTGAAAGGACCCATAACGGAAAAAAACCAACAAAACAATCATTTGGATAGATTGATCAATGAAGTCGTTATTAACCGAACTTAAAAACCTGAACAAAAAACAAGAATGTGTCCACAGTACACGAATACCCCACTCGCACTATCATTTTCTATATTTACTGGACCGTGAAATTGAATAAATTCTCTAATTTGTCATTAAAATTAGTATGATCTTATCAAAAGGAACATGTATACTAAGTTTCAAGTCGATTGGACTTCAACTTCATCAAAAACTACCTTGACCAAAAACTTTAATCTGAAGTGTAACAGACGGACGGACGAACGAACGGACGAACGAACGGACGAACGAACGGACCAACGAACGGACCAACGAAAGAACGGACGAACGAACGGACGAACGGACGCACAGACCAGAAAACATAATGCCCCTCTTCTATCGTAGTTTGGGCATAAAAATATCCATGGTAAGAACGCATCTCCTACAAAATATCCTATATGAATATGTTTCCAGATGACAAGTCCAATGAAAAAACGTATTATAATCCACTAAAAATATAATGTTCAGTTTTGTTTAACAATTAATAAAACTGTACACTTTGAAGAGAACAAAAAGTAAAATTTTTTGAATAAATTATCCACAAGTAAAAATATGACTGCTAACAGTGCAATGCTAAAACAACAACTGACTATTCCATTAAAATTATATGCAGATGTTTCTTTTACATGTTTAATAACAACCATGCAGTTATCAAGCTGTTTCCTATCAATGATCTAATACCTATCCCTTAATCTCTTAATTAAAACAAAACTGTAAAGCTGACAAGCTGACCTTATCATTTATGAAAATAAAACCAGGGGGAGTTTAACCCAAGGAATTTATCAAAATATTTATAAACTATAGTTTAATATTTTAAATCACAATAAAAAGTAAGCTGCAGTGGTATTGTGAGTTAATGCTCGTTATCAATATATTTGGAAAGCATAACTAAACACCGCTGCAATGCTTACACATCAATGTGCTTTCATACACCATCTAAACCCTTCTGTTGGTATCTTGTGACTTTTGTTTTAAAACTGGTTCATGTTTTAAGGAACTTGAAATTAGCCATCAAACTATAACAGGCTCACTGCTATGACTTCTGAATTTTTGTACACGAAATGCGCGTAAAAAATTTCAATCCTCTTTAGATGTTGAGTTTATTTCTGAATAACCTGAAATATAAATTCATAAAGACGAGTTTAATTTCAGTATTATAATGAAGTGCTGTTGTTTGGTTGTTTTCATATTTTGCACAATCGATGTGTCAAATGGCGGCAGTAAGTATCCTTTATGTACGCAGTAGTGAAGATTAAAAATTAACCTGCTAGACTCTCTCATAATATAAAAGGTACGATCCTTTCACTCTGATCAAACGTTCAACATCCGAAAGCCAAACGAGACAGACAGAGTAAGAACCTATTCATGTTACAGTTATTCAATCATATTAACACAGTTATCTACCTTTTGTGTTTATAGTAATATGGGGATAAACAACTTCAGTTTACAACGATAAGTTCAGTTCATTTGTCGAGCTGCAAAGCTGTACAAAACTGTTCAATAAAATTGAGAATGCAAATGGGGAATGTGTCAAAGAGACAACAACCCGACCATAGCAAAAACAACAACAGAAGGTCACCAACAGGTCTTCAATGTAATGAGAAATTCCCACACCCGGAGGAGTCCTTCAGCTGGCCCCTAAACAAATATACAATAGTTCAGTGTTAATGAACGCCATACTAATTTCCAAATTGTACACAAGAAACTAAAATTAAAATAATACAAGACTAACAAAGGCCAGATGCTCCTGACTTGGGACAGGTGCAAAATTGCGGCGGGGTTAAACATGTTTATGAGATCTCAACCCTCCCCCTATACTTCTAGATAATGTAAAAACAGTAAACGCATAACAATGCGCACATTTAAAATTCAATTCAAGAGAAGGGCGAGTGTGATGTCAGAAGATGTAACCAAAGAAAATAAACTAAATGACAATTATACATAAGTAACAACAGACTACTCGCAGTTAACTGACATGCCAGCTCCAGACTTAAATTTAACTAATTGAAAGATTATGATCTCGTCATATGAATATAAGGCACAATCCTTCCTGTTAGGGGTTTTGTATCATACCATCATAACATATATGAGAAGAACAAAACACGTGTTATGCCAACAACTGTTTTTTTAAATAAATGTGTTTAGTTCCGATGCAAAGACCTTATAAGTGAATCAATATTAACGCCAAAATATGCAATCTTCAATGACCTGACAACAGTATTGTAACTATATCCCTTCTTAATAAGTCTAGTTAAAGGTTTTGTTAGTTTCTGCGGTGCATACTGACATTTTTGTGCTTTATAAAGAATATTTCCATAAAAAATTGGATGTGAAATACCTGAACGTATAAGAATTCTGCATGTAGAGCTAACCAACACTACTTTCATGGGTTGACATAAGAACAATAATTCAACTGCATCAAGGAAGAACTGATTTTAAAACGTCTAAGCAGATTTACGAGCATATTGAGCAAATTCAGTAAAATTTATTTATGAGAAATCATACCTTAGCAACAATATATATATATATATATATATACATGGTTTTTTTTCTAAAAATTAACACAATTCTTCTTTGTGTCCTATATTCAACATGGTTAAGCAAATGAATTTTAGTAATAAACAATATTCCTATTGTGTAATGTGTATTCATGCTATATTGTATCAAAGTACTGTATTATTCAGTTCTTTCCGGGATCTGCCTCGCCTCCAATGGTACCTGTGGAAAGAAAGGTGTTCCATGTAAAGAAACATTCGGGTCTGAATGGACGCATACCGGAAAATGCTGCAATGAACGACCATGCTGCAAATGTAAATAGAAAGATAAAGCAGGCAATAGTTTGTGCCAGTGTATATCAAATCGAATGAATGCTAAGAATTTTTATAGGCAGAGATAGTTAACTTTTGGGGAAATAAAAACATGGAATTGAAATATTTTGTGCTTAAAAAAGACAAAACATCTAAGTATGACATGTTTGTACTTAAAATAGCACATTTGCGATGTTCCAGTCAAAGAAAAAGAAATTAATAAAAGTTGTTTCAGCTGTGTCCTTGAATATTTCTTCGTTTCAATGTTCAGATTTATTTTTTCTGTTCTTCATTTTATTTTGACTTAACGTCTGCATAGTTTACACTTGGAAAGAAGCACGTTTATATGTTTACATGTGATTATTTTGCAATATTTTTATATTCAATAAATGAATGTTGACTAAGTTTCAATCGAATAGTTATCAAAAGTACCAGGATTATAATTTTTTACGCCAGACGCGCGTTTCGTCTACATAAGACTCATCAGTGACGCTCATATCAAAATAGTTAAAAAGCCAAATAAATACAAAGTTGAAGAGCATTGAGGACCCAAAATTCCAAAATGTGGTGCCAAATACGGCTAAGGTAATCTAAACGACGATTAATATTCAATAAATAAAGAAAAAATGCCTTACGTCAGCTGTAATGTTTTAACATACTCTGAAAATTATTATTATTCGTTGGATACCACACAATCAAAATTTCAAAGAATGACCGATCTTATAAGGGCTTGAATACAGACTTATGCAAAACCACGATAATAAATTATTTTTGAAGAGTTGTTTTATTTGCAATTATTCCAAATCTTCTTATTATAATCAAATAAATAACTGTATCTTCTATATGTATATAGCATGTATATTCGTATTATTCACAATGAAGGAATATATTTACCGCATGCAAAGCTCTTATACTTTGTCCAGCTTTGGTTATACTGTTTTTCCTGTTTTGGATTTTCAATTATAGTTGTATACCTTTGTTATGTTTTATTTTGTTTTGAGCATCTCTAACGTGACATTGATTATCGAAAAAGAGAACCTGGTTCAGAAATATTGGTACCGTTAATGTTATAATGACGTTCTGTATTTAATCGTGGTGATTCATTCATTACGTTATTTTCAATATGCCATGGCTTTTTCTTTTTGTGTTTTAATTGCGACTGTTGAGTAAATTTAACCCATATGGTTTTCAGCTTTCAAATCGCCATGTGTTCCAGACACTACTTGCCCAAGGGATTTCAAGTTGTTGACAAACCAAGCAAGTAGTGCTAATTGTTATTCATATAATGGAAACGGTAAACCGTGGGAAGAAGCTCAGGTGAGAATGTTTATAAATCACTATTAAGGCAGAAAATAAAATTAATAAAAATTTACAATAAAGGTATCTTTGGTGTTTTCATCAATTGAGAATATAGAAGTCTGTTTTAATCCCTGCCTTGGGTAATTTACTACGTTATCATTACAGTTTAAGTATAACGAAAGATAACCCGATTTATTATACGAAGAATGCCGACTTTCAAACCCAATTTTATAAGTTTTACATGATCTTGTTTTTGGTGTTGTTCCAATATTTATTTATATAGTAGGTTGTTGAAGGTCTGGTTATTTTTGGATAAAAAAAAAACATTTTTTATACTTGAAATACCTTGTGACGTGTGACGCTTTTAGTGATGTAAAACGAAGCAAATTCAGTTGAACACCATTTAATCTGAGTCAACAATAGTATTTTGATAGTAGAATAATAGTACAATAAAGAGCTTAATTGTCTCTGGTGTAATACTGACTGCAAATAGACCATTTCATATTACCGACTTTTAACTCCAGAATTTCTTCTATAGATTATCATCTCTGAGGAAGAACATCCTGGTACTCGGTCAAGCAAGAACAAAGATATCAATCTGAATAACTTTGAGGGAAAGTTTTCTGTTAAATACTTTCTATACACGACTTTATCAGCGGAAAACATTACTTTCCCCCAAAATTGCACCGATTATATATTAAATTTTACTTCTTTTGGCTGCTCGTTATTGCCTTCGTACAATTCAGTATATTCTACCATAGTGGATACCTGTCGAAAAATTATAAAGCGGGAGTTAAAAGTCGGTAATATGATAATAGTCTGCTGCTGTAACGATATGGGAGACATAAAAAAAAAAACATATATAAAGTAAAATTGAGAAATGAAATGGGGAATGTGTCAAAGCGACAACAACCCGACCATAGAGCAGACAACAGCCGAAGGCCACCAATTGGTCTTCAATGTAGCAATAAACTCCCATAGATGTAGGCGTCCTTCAGCTGGCCTATTAAAAAAATGTATTCTAGTATAGTGATAATGGACGTTATACTAAACTCCGATTTACACACAAGAAACTAAAATTAAAAATACAAGACTAACAAAGGCCAGAGTCTCCTGACTGGGGACAAGCGCAAAATTGCGCGGGGTTAAACATGTTTATGAGATCTTAACCATCCCCTTATACCTCTAGCCAATGTAGAAAAGTAAACGCATAACAATACGCACACTAAAATTCAGTTCAAGAGAAGTCCGAGTCCGATGTCAGAAGATGAAACAAAAGAAAATAAATGAAATGACAATAATACATAAATCACAACAGACTACTAGCAGTTAACTGACATTCCAGTACGTATATGCTTAAACTTTGAACAATAGTGGGTGGGCATACGATGAGTAGTATTGACAGTCTAAGAAAAATTTTCTGCTAAAAATATATTACCATTTGTATATTCTTTATTTTGTGGATTAAGGAAAACTTGCTTGTTCGTGGGTAGTAAATTTGGTGTTTTTATTGAAGTCATCATAAAGCCAATAAAAAATGTGTCATTGGTTAAAGATTTAATTTCGTGGTTCATCTGTTCCCACGAAATCCACGAAACCTGGCATTCAACAAATATTAATGAAACCACAGTACTATTAACAAACAAATTCAGTGAACAAAATGTAAAATAAATATGAATGTAATCTTACTAAATTTCAGTCGATTTGTGCCAGTTCACCAGGTGCCTACCTGTGGAGACCGAACACGCTACAAGAAACCTTTGATGTTTACCATGAATATTTGAAACGTAAGTTTAGAATATAACAATAACTCTGTTTAAATGAAGTTATTCAGTAACCACGAATTTAAAAAAAAGCAGTGACAACTAGGCAATACAATTCGTGTGAACGATCTTCATCCTAATCACGTATTACAAAAAAATGTGACAACGAATATAATCCCTTATTAAGATATACGAAAAACTGTGATAACTAGTCCTACAAATGTGTGCATGGTTACAAACTTAATTTGTGATTAACGAATTTAACATTTCGTGATAACGAATTTTACCATTCCTGATAACGAATTTTACATTTCGTGATAACGAATTTAATATTTCGTGATAACGAATTTAACATTTCGTGATAACGAATTTAACATTTTGTGATAACGAAATTTACATTTCGTGATAAAGAATTTAATATTTCGTGACAACGAATTTAAAATTTCGTGATAAAGATTTTAATTCGTGATTTTGACCTTATCGAAAGATTAGGGAAGTTTTTATGATGTAGAAGCGTTAGTGGAAAAGAGACGGATTTGGCTATACTTTTTGGAACTTTTGGATTATAGCTCTTCATCTTTTATATAAGCTTTGGATTTCAAATATTTTGACCATCAGCATCACTGAAGAGACATGTATTGTCGAAATGCGCATCTGGTGCAAGAAAATTGGTACTGTTAATTTTACTACAGAAAAAAAATTCACTTAAAATTGTCTTTGTCCGATTAAATATAGACTACTGTCACAGTGGTAGAATTTTTTTCGTCGTGACCAATTTTCGAATATTACGGAAAACTTACATTTTCGTTAATAATTAATTTCTTTGTTTTGCTGGATTATGCATACAAGTATATAGGAAATATGTCATTCGCTCAATTTTTAATTCCGTGGTTCGTCTTTAACCACATTATCCAGGAACATTGGGATTCAACGAATAAATATGAATCCACAGTAATTTCGTTTGTCTCATTTTACGATCTTCATATCAACGAAGCAAATGTAAATATAAAATATAAGATTTGGTATTATTGTATAGCAATGTAATATTTCCCACAGAACGTAACCAAAAGTTAGCGTGCAATAAATTCTAACGTCATCAACGTCAAAATCATAGTTTAAACCAATTTTTACTTTCAAATATTATATTGCTATACAATAAAAGGGTTATTGCATGAATATTGGGGAATATTGTCCCTCGTAGAACATATATTGCACTCGCAAGCTCGTGCAATATAAAATTCTACTCGGGACAATATTCCCCAATATTCATGCAATAACCCTATATTATTACCAATAAAACAATTCTCCAAAAGAGATTTAAGAGTATTTATGCTCATACTTTATATTTATTCTATTGGTTTTCAATTTTACATTTGATTCTTTTTACAGATGCACCTTCTGTATGGACCGGTGCAAATGATAGAGACAAGGATGGGATTTTTACATTTATCACAGAAAATGGTCCATTTTCATTAAATTCTGTCCCATTTGGACAAGGTAAAATTTACGTAAAAGTAACATGAAATATTGTCCACTATGAAATATTGTCTGTTGGAGATCATTTCAAATAAAATATTGTCCACTGACAGTATTTCATAATAAAATATGGCCCTGGACAATATTTCTTTATAAAATAGGGTTCTTGTCCATGCAATTTTGTCACCTCGTTTTGGACAATATTCAACTATGAAATTCTGTTCATGACAATACTTCACTATAAAATATTTGCTTTGAAAATATTTTTTAATCAAATTATACAATAATAAATACTACACAAGCCTGCAACATGCACAATTTAAGATTTGTAACTGAAAGAGTTTTGTATAGCAAGGAATTTATAGTATTACTAATAGTGAGCTTCAAATTAACATAGATACATTACAAATAGTTAATTATAGATTAAAGAATGGTCAAACATCTGTTTCATTTGATTACATTATACTGTTCTAATATAAGTAATGCACTAACAATCCCTTATTTTGTGAATATATATTGATTTTTTTCTGAACTATTAGTAATTGTAAATACTAGATTGACAAATATTTTTTCAATATAGTTTTGGAATCTATTGATGTATCGCTTAAAAATACATTATCTCGTAATATAACCGTTATCTCATTTAAAAAGAAATTAAAAAATATACCAAAGACAAAAAGTTCTATTTTTTTAATAATTAGGTGCTTTTTAATGACATTACATTTCAGAATATGTTTTCCACAAAAATAAAAATAAAATTTCGAGGTTAAACATCGCAAACCATGTATTATCCTTTTATTTGCCATTTCAGATTCAAATACATTCTTGGTTATATTTACAAAAGTGTACACACAAGCGTCTTGATTGGTTATAAACGTCCTAATCAATTGAAATTCAACCAATGACGTGACGTTATTTCATTGTAAAAAATGAATACACTTTTTCTTTTTAACAATCGACAGATACTTATCGGAGAAAGCATCGGGTCTAATGGCACTTGACTAAATATCGGTGACTATTGGGAACAGAGATATAATTCCATCTAACAGTGAGGAACAATTTATTTATGAGAATATGAAACTAACAGCAGACATCTCTTCCAAAAACGAGGCATCGTATACATTGAAGCTGTATTTTTGTTTATTGGATAGGAGGATTAAGCAAGATTGTCTATTACATTTGAATTTTTGCGTTATTCAATACCAAATACCAAATAAATACTTGGTTAATTATTTCAGGCCCTTTAAATCTTTCTCCTGAAGAAGTCTATGTGATGATACAATATGACAAATTGACTAAGGAATGGATATGGACTACTAAGAATTCTTTTGATCAATATCGCTTCATATGCGAGTATCAACTAGTAAGTATTCTCCTTTATTTAGCCTTTAATTGGAACTATTATATCTCCTTCGAAAATTTGATATCTAACTACTACAACATCATTATGAATCATGAAAACTTAAGTAAAGGTCATAGACAGGTTACTCTCGCCTGGCATTCGGTAGTATGTCTTTTTTTTTTAGAAATACAGTATTCATACTCGTATTCGTGCAAGGGGTACCGTTCGTTCTGAGTTAAGAGCAAAGTTCTGTCGCAGTACGCGCGAGGGAAAAATGTTAACCTCGAAGCCGGTATTTTTGGCACATGCCACTGGTAAGCATGGTATAATTATTTCCATTCTAGCAGATGCTTTTGTATCCATCTTGACCTCGGAATGTTTATTGTAATTATGTAGTCTTTGAAAAGTCTAGCCGAGGTCTTCAGAAGTCGTGTTTTTTTGTAGACATGTTACTTCCCATATGCTGTTGTATTTTCTAGCCAATACTTTAGCACACGGAAATCCCTTGTTAAAAGGCACTAACAAAGAAAAGAATATCTCAATATATAGAAAATTGGTGAAAACTATCATAAAATACAAAATTATTATATAAGATAGAACTGTATGCAATAAAAGAATCATATCTTGAATTTGTTTTTCTACATTTTGAACAAATATCTTAACCTCAATGTATTGTAAAATCTGTAGATAACATGTAGTACAGTCAATGTCGAGTTTTGTTCATTAGTAACAACTTTGTGAAAAAATATCATCATTGCCCGGTGCGGTCAATAATCGTGGATTGCGATCCAATTTCAAGAATATTTTTCTTGTCGTGTCTCGGCTGAATGGTATCAAATTCTTTCAAAATATTGATAAATAGTGTTCTTATTTTAAATCCAACGCTATGCTGCTCTTTAGAATAATGCAAATTGTTGATTTCAAGTCAGACAAGTTCATAATATATAAACGCTACTTTTAAGCATCACTTTTGAGCTATCTCGTGGTGGCTAGTTTTTATTGCTGAAGGAAGCAGGAGTGTTCGTAGAAAACCACCGGACTTCGATCAGAAAATTGACAATCCTAGTAACTTCCTGTTTATCGAACACCTGTAACATTTTGCACATGGTAGTCAAATTGAACATTTTTATTTCACTATTCTCATGAATTACAATACCAGGATTTCTTGAACTTGGTTTCAGGGTTTATATAAGTCAATTGTACTATGTGGTGCGTTTTTAGATTCATCCTTTACATCGTTCTGTTGGATGTATATTGTTATCGGGCTTGGGTATCAATAACGAGCAGTAGATCCTACAATCACTTGTTGACAAATGCTTTCTATTTCTAACCAATACAAATATTTATCCTGTGATATCAATTTCTAATTCAGTTATCAGTTATTTTGTATGTGTCTTTTGATTTATAAAATTGTGTTTTTCAGAGAGCTTGTCCGTAGAGAGGATATATGCCATTGCAGCAGTTGATGTAATAAAATCGTAAAAGCGGAATTTCTTTTCTTTGAACACCAAACACGATTTGACGAACTCCGTCACCCCGAAAGAAAGCCAAAACAAACAATACAAAAAGAGTCAACTATGAGAGTGGTCAGTTTCTTTTCCACTACGACATTGGTTGGTATGTCCTTGCCATGCATGCAGATATGAGTGTTTCAATAGTACTACGAATTCGGCTTAATACCAAACACCATTAACACCTTGACTTAAATTAATCTGGCTCGTTTAATTTTCATTACATTCTGACAAAATATTTGCTTTAACACTTTGTCAAAAATAAGAAACAAATTCAAAAAGCTTGATAGTTATCGAAGGTACCAGGCTAATCATTTGATACGCTTGACACGCATTTCGTCTACATACGACTCATCAGTGACGTTCAAACCAAAAAAGAGGTCAAAATAAGGCCAACCAAATGCAAAGTTGAGGAGCATTGAGTATCCTGATTTTCAAAATGTTATGTCAAATACCGCTTAGGTGATCTATATCTGAGATACGAACATCATTAGTTGTTCCAAAAGTTCATAATTTTGTAAATATGAAATTAAAAAAAACACCACTATAACTGACATTCATGTGGATACAGAAGTGCTGACTACTGGGATGACGAAACGTCCAACAGCGAACCACACACTTTCTCGGTACAATTTCATTGGATATATAGTAGTTTGATAAACCCTTATTTTGATCATCGAGCAGCTGAATGTATATTATTAGTAGAACGTAATTAAAACGTTCAGCTGATTTTACAGTGTTATCTCCCAATAGTGTTATGTACCACTTCAATTGAGAAGAAAATTAAAAAAAATGTTGCCGCGACGATAGCACATATTCGAGGTCAATATTGATCATTATATTCTTAAAGGTTATAAATTAAACCATAATTGCAGTTGCAATGATTTCAATTTCAATCATTCAACATAAACTAAAACGAAATCCTTAGTTCATAAAGCTCCTTCTTTATAGGCAACACACTTAAGGAAAATGAAAAACGAAACTTTGGAAATTAACAGACAAATAATTAATACACGAGAGCTGCTGGAATAATTCTAGACAATGAAAACAAACTAGAATCATATGTCATTTGATTCAGTAAGGCCATAACAGTTGACATTTAGTAGTGTGTCTTTCTATCTTGTGATGTTACATTATTGTTTAGATACGGGTGATTGTTGGTACCTATCAAAAGTTTTAACCTACTTCACATCTGTTTGTACCTGTCCTAAGTCTGGAATCTGTTTTTCGGTGGTTGTCGTTTGTTGATGTTGTTTATAAGTGTTTCTCGTTGTCGTCTTTATATGGATTAAACCGTTTTTAAAGTATTACACATGTCATTTTTCAGGTCGTTTAGTTTTTCAGGCCGTTTCGTCCCCAAGGGTTTCACCAGCCCCGTAGTCAACATTCCGGTGTTGACATGAATATCAATAATGTGGTAATTTTTATAAATTTCATGTTTAACAAAACTTTGAATTTTTCGAAAAACTCAGGATTTTCTTAACCCAGGCATAGATTACCTTAGCCGTATTTGGCACAACTTTTTGGAATTTTGGATCATCAGTGCTCTTCAACTTTGTACTTGTTAAACTTTATAAAACTTTAGATACGAGCGTCACTGATGAGTCTTATGTACACGATATAACCCTGGTACCTTTGATAACTATTATCAATGTTATAGCTTGCTGTTTGGTTAAATGCATGGCTCGGAAAACCGAACTTTGGCCTTTTATGATTTACTTCTAAAAATGGTGACATGGATGGATAGGTGTTTCATTGACACTCATCTCACATCTTCTTTTATATAGTGAATAAAACACACTCGTATCCAATCCATCAAAGATGTTTAGACATCTGAATGACTGTGTGAATGATAGATCCAAATCCGCTAACAGCGATAAAGAAGCCGAGAAACATGTATCATCTGTTAACGAAATGTATGTTGATGTTCCTGTGGATAGATCTTCGAAGAATATTGCATCTGCATGTAAATACTTCGAGTGTCTTCTAAAAGAAATAGAAACAAATAAACACTCAGGAAATCCCATGTACAAAAAAACATTTCGTTTATATAGGATTAAATTTTGTCGAGTAATAAGTGCTTAATTGCATCAATGAACATTCCATTGAACAGATAATCGGAGGACCTACCTTTTATTGTACTAAAGTTTCACAAAATTCTAATATAGAAACTACCAAAAACCAACTTTCTAGTATTTATATAAAAGAAAAGGTGGTATGATGACCAATGAGACGATTCTCCACAAGAGACCAAAATGACACAAACGTTAACAATTATAGTTCAACCATAATACATCTCGTTAGGAATCGTGCCATCATAAATTACACGACATTTATCTAAAACCAGTTGTTGGCGTGATACGTGTTATGTTCGTCTCGTGTAATTTTTCAAATGTAAAAAATGGTTAATTGAACCTGTTTTTATAGCTATAAACGTACCTCTCACTTGTATGACAGTCAAATCAAATTTCTTTATATTTACAACGATAGGTGAACAAAATAGACATGAAAAGGAAGGATGAATTCATAAGAGAAACGAATTCAATCATTTAAGCTCATGTCACGTTGTATTACGATATTTCTTCGTTTACAGTTAGATTTTAATTATTTAGAACTCTCGGCAAGCCTCGCGATTTGAATATCAAAAATTTAACTGTCTCGAGGTGAGAAATATCGTAACACACTTGTTGCAGTGGTTAAATATATATGACTTGACTTGTGTTTCCAGAAAACATAGTAATTGTAAAAAAAGGATAAAATATAAGGTATGAAATTATTTTTTTTGCTCACGACATTGATCAATAAATCATTAGTAACGCAGTAAAATAATCACAGAAACATTAACATGAGATAATCTAAACATATCAAGTATACTTTACATACTTGAACAAATCATACACAATGAATATGTATCCTTGAAATCACACCAGTACAGAGGCAGATACATATATTCTACTAGTGGATTGTACTCTAGGAATATATACTGTTGGCCGTGATATTGACTCATTAGTTCTAATTCACAACACGATGGGTGCCCCATGTGGAGCAGGATCTGCTTACCCTTCCGGAGCACCTGAGATCACCCCTAGTTTTTGGTGGGTTTCGTGTTGTTTATTCTTTAGTTTTATTTGTTGTGTCGTGTGTACTACTGTTTTTCTGTTTTTCTTTTTCATTTTTTAGCCTTGGCGTTGTCAGTTTGTTTTAGATTTATGAGTTTGACTGTCCCTTTGGTATCTTTCGTCCTTCTTTTAAGCATATTCTACCAAACTTAGATTGGAAAACCCATGATCCTATGATGTTTTAAATCAGGTTTACTTGATATATAAATTTCGAGAGCCAATTCATAATCTGTACACATTTATAAGATATATTTGTATAAATGTACGAGTAATTGACGAATTAACATCTTTGACAAACGCTGAGGGGAATTTTCTCGGAATTTCCATTTTGAATTTTCCTTGGAAGTCGCCTTTTTTTGTTATTATACTTGTATCGTAACATTACTTAATTACATGTATGTAGATCACGAACTATAATAAGAACTTTTCTTAAAATTAAATGGTTATCACGTTATTGATTATAAATTGACAATGACTTAAAAAGGAAATGTTACTTAAGAAATGAAAGTTCAGACTATGTGTGTTTCCTGTAACTTCTATTCAATATTAATAAAAAAAGCTTAGAACAATGCTTCAAGTTCCTATTTTCTAATTGATTTGTAAACACTTAAGTTAAAGTACAACGCCTTTCAACTAAAATACATATGAATTTCCAAAAAAATAAATCGTATTAATTAAAGTATAAATTTAGCAAACAAGGTTTTTATTAAGATATGTTTACGTATGTAAGCATAATGGTTGCCTTATTCAAATATTATTCTATGGCATGGACTACTCTATGAAAGGGATTTTCACTAATGAAATATAAAAGAAATCTGATTTTGTACCATTATATAATTACTTTTATATAGTGCAGTGTTATAAGTTAAATATTTGTAAATTGAGACTTTTTACTGACATATCTTTCGCTGCTCTTTCCAATCTAAATAAGAACTGCGAGAAATTTAGGTCGATTAGAAAAATTGTGGAACTGTCATTTGGGATGTTTATCGCTATAAATGTTATTGCAAATGTAAAAATAAAACAGTTATATTTATAAACGGGGATTATATTGTTCCGAATTCCGAGGAATATTCAAAATAGAAAGTCCCAAATCGGTAATGTCAATAGCAAAGGCTCAAAGACATCTAAGCGATTGATGCTGTAGTGTATCAAGGTGTGAGTTCAAACCCCTTTGAGGGACAACTCTTTGTTAGCATAATAATCTAGTTCTTGCACTGTTAAGATTTTTTTTTTTTTTTTACTACATATACAAAAATCTGGCCATCGAAATATCGTTTCGATTTTTAACCTCACTGAGGAGACATAAATTGTCGAAATCCGGATATGGTGCACACTATTTGCACGTCATGCTTGCGGTATACCATCTTTTCCTTATTCCTATTATTTTCTGTATGGTAAGAAATTAATAATACAATCCATTTGTTACATCTGATGATCCGTGGTTTTTTTTGGAAATTGTCAATGACAGACTACAGGGTTAAGAGCATTGTTCGACCTGCTAGTCAAATGCGTTTTGTTATAATATTCTTTTTCACTTTTTTTTGTCTTTTGAAAAATATTGTATGTGTTGTATTTTATTCCCCTGTACCAAGACATTTCATTTTGCATGCATACGTATAGAGATAGCGGTTTTTATCATACGCAATTATAGGTTAGAACTTTCATTTTAATTTAGACTTGTATATATGTTACAGTAAAAAGGTGAAATTAATAATAAAAACAAAATCTAGAAAGTCCATTATTTCAATGTATTCATAGCGAAATTGTACTCATTCTTAGAAAGCAATGAATGATAAGATATCTCCCACGTAAACAATATAATAGTAGTATTCGTAAACGGAGAACAAAATTGTCGATTTAGAGTAAAAGCGGAAATATAAGTGGAAACACATATGAAATGAAGAAATTAGTGAATTATTACATCTGATAACTGGTAACTTATCATTATATTCATCAATCTAAAAGTTTGACATTTCGTCATATATTTAATAAGCTTCTTTCATTGGTTAAGTGAGACCATGTATTGGCATATGATTCCTAAATCTGATAGTTAAAGCAGCTCAATCAGTAAAACAACTCAAACAGTGGGCGTAATGAATGGACGAAAGACTTTAAATGAATATGACTCTTTTTATAAAATTATAGTCATGTGCTAAATTCAAGGTATGCAACATTATAAATTCAATAGAAAACAATAAAACAATCAACAATGAGTAATGAGGTAAGTCAAACTAACAAGTTTAATTGGTTAACATAGGAGAGTTTAAATGTAGGATATCTGGTAGCCAAGTTGACAGATATGTTTCCTTCGGATTAACAATTACAATAACAAATTTGAACTACAACAGCATTATATTGTTACTTTTGTTGAATCGATATGTCCTTCGATGAGAGGAGTATGACATTGTAATAGTATCAGTTAGAATTAAATGAATATCTAAAAAGTTCAAATGAATTTGCAACAGTGGATACATATTAGATAATGCAATGATATCAGGGTTCAAACGCGAGGGGTTATATACGAGCATTTGAAGTCGTATACTCTTACAAACTGCTTTATTTTACTTTACTCAGTACTTAAATCCATGTTCATTGATCGAGTTCAGCTGTTTACTGGTCCTTTTTTTCCAGGAGCTATCACCAGCCAAGTATTCATTGACATTAATTATCATTGATTTTCTCATAAATGTAATTTAATTGCTTAAACAACTGAATTGATGAAATTGTTATAAATAATCTACCCCAGTTTATTTGTTTCTGGAAATATTATAGATTTTTTTTCAGAATACTCTTCAACATGTTCAACCTCACATTCTTTTTTTCGCCGTTTAATTTTGTTAGGAGGTTCTTTGATTCGAGCGTCACTGGTGAATCTTTTTGTATTAATTTTAATGTTATATTTTACATGGCCATAAAAGAGGTAGGTTTGGCATGCCACAAAACAAGGTGCAACCCACCATTTTTTCCTTTAAAAATATTCTGTACCAAGTCAGGAATATGGCCATTGTTATATAATAGTTCGTTTCTGTGTGTGTTAAATCTTAACGTTGTGTTTCCGTTGTGTCGTTTGTTTTCTCTTATTTTTGAGTGTGAATTCACATTTCTGTAAGACGTGTCAGGGTATTTAATTATCCCAAATTCATGTATTTTGTTTTGATGTTATATTTGTTATTCTCATAGGATTTAGTTTATGTGTGTGTTTCATTTTAATGCTGTGTCGTTGTTCTCCTCTTTTATTTAATGCGTTTCCTTTAGTTTTAGTTTGTTATCCCAATTTGTTTTTTGTCCATGGATTTATGAGTTTTGAACAGCGGTATACTACTGTTGCCTTTATTCATATTTGGAAAAACCCAAATCAAAGTTGATAATGTTGATAATTCCTAGATAAAAGTGGGAAAATTCCATGATTAAAGTTGGTAATTCCGTAATTAGATTTGTAAACTCCAAGAATAGATTTTTGAATTCCAGGATTAAATTTGGGATTTCTAAGATTAACGTCAACAATTTAAAAAAATAAAAAAAGGATAACCCCAATACGCTTCCGTGTGATAGACATTCTTCAAATAATCTATCGTCAACAAACTACAACTTTCATTTCTGCTTGTCCTGTGCTTATACATCCATATATTGTGTTATTGTAAAACTTGCTTGTTGCTTGTCTTTCATTTTTGCTTTGTGTTTTGTCTATATGCCCTTTTTATGTTTCTACGTTACATATATGACGTGGCTCTGTCCTTATACATCCAGTCATTGTGTAATTGTACTATGGCAAATTTATGCCATTTTGTGCTTCTTTGTTATATTTTTGTTTTAGTGATTATGCTTATAACAATGTTGACTACTGTATATTTGACATTTTTTTCCTATTATTTCTGTTTGTTTTGTTCAATTAATCGTTGTCAATATGGAATTGATGCAACTGTCATACAAGTGAGAGATTTAGCGAGGTACAAAACCAGGTTTATTCCACTTTTTTCTATACCAGGTCAGGATTATGACAGTTGTTATTCATTCGTTTGATGTGTTTGAGCTTTTGCTTTTACCATTTCATTCGAGAACTTTCTGTTTTGAATTTTCCTCGGACTCAGTAGTTTTGACTCAATGATTTTATTATTTGCAATGTTATATCGATCAGATTCAATAAGGCAAACAATATCAATTTGCATTGATTGAGTATTCACAAAATCAAGAAGAAGATTAATTATCAAGTGTCGGTTAATGTATAGAAAGGTATATAATATGAAACTTAGAGCGAGGGGCTTTCTATACATTATTCATTTTAGCATATATTTACAACTTGAGTAATCCTGTAATTAGTTTATTGACATGTTTTGGCTGACTAGATGTAGCTCCTTTTCGTAGTTCTACTAGCTAATATATCATTGTAAAAATGGGATTTCAAATAGCGATTGACCTTTGATTGAAAAAAAGGTAGCTGCTGGTGTAAGTATGTTTATTTGTATAAAGCGGTGTTTTACTATACATGTACTTTTACATGGTAAGATGATAAAATGAATTGAGCAAGAGCAGATAATTCTTAAATTGCAGTGAAAGCTTTACTTTCTTTAAAACATCTTTAATTTCACAAAAAAAACTAAAACTAGAACATTGAAAATGCTTTTGAATGAATACAAACAGATGGATCATCCTCCCATATCTTTGGTTGAAACACCTTTTAAAAATGGCTGGATCTGCCCCTGGTATGTACCCATAGGTAATCTAGTGGAAAGTGTACATGCATGAAATATTTGTCACTGGACATTAGGCAACCAATAATCGATCAATTAATGACGAAATATACTAAATTGCTTCATAAATAATTTCCCTTCAAAAGATTCATGGTTGACTCTTTTTGTGTACAAAGTAAGCAAGTAGCAATTTCTGTTCTAATATCTGGATAACGATACAATGAAATCTTACCCTTGTGGTCATTCCTGCATAGTTACTTAGTACACGAAAAAAGTATGTACTATGAAAATTAGAAGGTAAATTCAAGCAATTTGATTGGACGAGAAGTTGTAAGTATGTGCTTAATAAAACTTAAACTATGGTCATCGTATTGATATTTTGGAGAAGTTAAAACAACATTTTGATGACTGTTATAAACGATTTTACTTTATGTACATCTGTAGTCAGTTTTTTTTTTTTTTGAAACATTTAACGTTCACCAAAATTTATGATTGAAACCTTTAGGGTTCTAACCATGCAGACATGAAAAAAGTTCAGGTTCAATTGAGTTTGTCTTGTAATTTTTGTATAAAAACATATTATTATATCTTTACAATATTTAGCAAACGGATATGATAATTATTTTATATTTCATCAGGCATGATGTTCATGGTTATAATCTGGAATTTGATGCGACTGTCATATAAGTGAGAGGTTTAGCTAGCTATAAAACCAGGTTCAATCCACCATTTTCTACATTAGAAAATGCCTGTACCAAGTCAGGAATATGACAGTTGTTACCCATTCGTTTGATGTGTTTGGACTTTTGATTTTGCCTTTTGATTTTTGATTTTCCTTTTTGAATTTTCCTCGGAGTTCGGTATTTTTGTGTTTTTACTTCTTTCTTCTACAAACAACAACAAAGAAGATTTTAAGCGAGGATTAATCTTTGCCACTATGAGCAAATGCATATCTACTACGATTATTTATTCTAAACGTAACAAGTTGTTATGGTTGTTTATTAACCGATTGAATTATAAAAAAGGGAATGAAATGTAATTTTAATCACTTGGGTTTTGTATTTATATATGGTATGTGAAATTGAGAATGGAAATGGGGAAAGTTTCGAAGAGACAACAACCCGTCCAAAGAACGGAAAACTTCACAAAGCCTCAATAGGTCTTCAATACCGCGAGTAAATCTTGCTCCTTAAGGTGTTTTGATGTTTAACAGTTTTTTAAATTTCGCGTCCTATAAATTACTGTTTTCCTATAGATACAAAACAATTCATATTCCAAGCCCCTTTGTTTCCTTTTTTTATTAACAATACTAACATTGAGTTTGAATGTATTCCTCAAACTTGTGCAGCATGTTACTTAGATTTAATAGTTTGGTTTCGCAAAGTTTTTATCAGTTTCCAAATAACTAACCAATGTTTATACAAATGTGATAACATTTCATCGATTGTAAAACTTTTGCAACTAGAGTTTGTTATGTAGGAAATCGACGTTCCTTAATGTAAGTTTTATTTTTTGTCATTGAAAACTTAATTTGAAAATAAAAACAAAAATAAAAACTAAATAATTGAAATGTTTTAAAGAAAGTATCTTAAAAAAGTCTTCAAAATCTTAAAAGAAAAGACATCCCGTGATGTTTTTTGGTTTGCAAACCGACCAGAAGGAACATAAATAAAGACAACATTTGTTATTTAAAAGTGTTCATTACATTTTGAGTTTTTTCGAATAGACAGAAAATATCACAGTCATTTCGAATAGACAAAAAATAAATGTTACAGATATGCCTTATTATTCAAATACAAATACATCTTAAAGAATTAAATCCCGAAAACATATTGATGATGCCATGAATACATGATTTTTTTGTCAATGAGCTGATAGACAAAAAAACTGATTGCCGATCAGAAAATGTGTTACATCCAAAATTGAATTGAACATAAATAGAACCAAACATTTATTAAAAACTTCAAGACAAATTGAAAAAGGGGAATTCTATAAAAATCTAACTTGGTACATGTATTTTCCAATTCAAATGATTCTCCTTGTTATATCTATAAATAGCGTTAATAAATATAAAAAAAACTTTTAATTTCCCTATATACTTTTTATAAATATGTTACTCATTTAAACGTAATTTCATTGATAGAAAATACTTTCAAGGCAGTTTTTTAAAGGGGTTAAGCGATCAGGTAAGTCTTTCATTTTCAATATTTTATTCGTATACGTATCCTGCATTTGAGTTATAATACATTACCTTCGCAATGTTAATTGTAAAATGAAATAATTTTAATGGCGATGCAAAATGCATCCCTTCTAAATCTTATATAGTTGAGAGACAGAATAAAAAAACCTTGCACTTTTATAACATAAAATAATCAGACCATTTAAAGGAAAATGATAATTTAAAACAACCATAACAGTAACAATGTAATGACTTTGCATACTGAAGTGACATCGGTTGGGGAAAAGTAAATAGATAAAGCTTTATATAAGAGAATTATAAAGAATTAACGTTCAAAAGTGATAAACTTAGTTTAGTTTGTTTTTGTGCATTATTTTCACGTTGTCATAAAGTGCATGTTCAGTCATACATGTTGCATTTTATGATATATCTATTTCTATTCCGTTATATTTGGGGATTTTCCCTATCTATTTCTATCTGTAGTTACTGTGGTTTGTAGAACAATTTTGTAAAACAAGTTTGAAGAACTGGTTGGAAAGTATCTATATATAAGTCTTTAGTGAGTACTGCACGAGCATTTTATAGGCGGGAATTACGGGTGGGGTATATAATTCCGATACTTGGATAATTTTTATCGAGGTTCTCATAGTAACTTCAAAGAAACAACACGTTCTGCATAGTATATTATTTTTATTTATTTATAATGATTTAGTAGAGAATAGCCAGTAATCAAAGGTACCAGATTGATAATTTAGTACACCAATTAAATGTTGTATCGCACAGAAAAACACTTACTGCGAGCAAACCAAACCTACATTTTGACTTGCCTCTAATTTTGCCATGTAGATAGAATAGAAATGTTATAAATTCGGACGAATTTATGAGGAAGAATTTAAAAAGAATATAACTTTTGTATTATGTTGACCAATAACATTAAGTCATTATACGAAATTTATCATGTATTGAAATTATTATGGAATATTTTTTTTATCCATCATTATTTAATTGACTCTAGATATATATGATTGAAAAAAATCAGTTTTAATATATAGGAAAATAAGGTAGCCGAACTATAACTGTTGAGGAAAAAACATATATATGTACCACCAAGTTTTCCAATTTGTCTTCTAAACTCATAAAAATAAAATCACTGTGCCTGTAATCGATTATATTAAAAAGATCTAAATTTCTCAAATTGTACTTCCTTTTGTTACACTTTTACCTAATATGATAAAAACAGGAAATTAAGGATGTTTATTTTTTCACTACAATTTAATGTTCTAAATCGATAAACTTTTGATATCAATCTATGACTATTTTCATAATTTATGTTAGTTGATACATTGAAGATTATGTTGTTTTCTTATCAAAAGGTGGTAATAAATAAATATTGAATACACATCACTTATCCATATTTACAAATGCGTTTTTTTTTAGTTGACTAAATATGTAAAAAGAAATGTATTTTGTTTTTATTATCTGTTTTGATGTGTAGGGGAATTATATACAAATAATAAAAGAATTAAATGATTTGTTACGTTAAATATGTATTTAGTTGAAAAGAATATAAAAAAATCATGAGTCCACCGTAAATTTAGGAAAATTATATGACTTTCCAAATCCTGTTCCTATTCCAAACCTCACTGAAGAGACATTTATTGTCAAAATCCGGATATTGTGTACAAATACGTCCACTTCATGTTAGCGGTATATCATCTTTTCCGCAAGTTTATTGTTTTATGTTAATTAATAAATTGATAATAAAATCCATTAACAAACTTTGCAACCATTTATTTATTTTTCAATATACTTTTTTTCACTTTTTGAGTTGTTTGGAAAATGTTGTATGTGCTGTATTTAGATCCCACCACCAAGAAGCTTGTTTTGCACGCACTTGTAAAAAAGTTGCAGTCTTTGTTCAATTAACTTAATTATAGGTTTGGACGGATTTTTTTTTTCAATTAAGACTTTATTTATATTTTTATATTTTTATATAATCTTTTCCGCGATAGGATCCATTTTGTTACATATGTTTTTTCGTTTATTTGACATTTGCAAGTGACAGTTACCATTCTTCTGAATGAAATAAACAGACCGACGTGTAGCACACAACGATAAAAAATCCATATAAAAAAAAGACAGGACTTACATTTTATAAAAAAGAATAAATACTAAATTATTTACAAATTACCAATACTATCATCACCAAAATTATATCGATTACTTTATTTTCAGGCGAATTTATTTTCAATGAAATGAAAATGACAAATGATACACAATCTGCGTCGACACCAGATACTAACAATGATATCATCGCTGGATCACCACATTGGCTCATTATAGGACTGATTGGCATCGTGCTATTTGTAGTAATTATTGCAGTTGTGATATTACTTTTCCTATTTCGACAAAAAATACTTACAAAATGGATGTCGGAAGATTCAGAGAGTACTTCAGATAACATAGATCAAAGAGAGGTAACATATGTTTTATAGATTTTAGAAAATATTATTATAGTATACTTGAAAATCCCGATGACTAAGGTTCGTGTAAATCAAGTATTTTATTTACAACATTTATGGTTAATTATTCAGATCAACGAAGTCTTGCGATAAGATCTTCTGTATGGTCAAAATGTAGTGGTTTCCTGTTGATTTATCAGTCATTATTCGTATAGAACATGTATCATGTTTAAATTAAGATAAAAAATATGTAAATTGACTTTTTGCATATAGAACAAGGATTTACAAAGCGGTCAATAACTTAATTCTTATTTTAATTCAATGATACTTGATGACAAACACATACAAACTTATTACGAAGGACTAATATGATTAATTTTCGTTTTGCTACTATAAAATTTCGAATATGTATACAAAATTGACAATCCAATATCGTTTCAACTTTTTTTTTCTTCAATTTGCAAAGTAGGCCTTGTTTCTTACCTTGTTTTTTTCTTAAGGGCATACGATACAGTTGCAGGGGAGGTAATTACTTTGCTAACGTAAACTGTTATTTTCGCGACGTCAAACTGTGTCTTATCAGGAAAAGATTTAGTTTTTGACTTTTTATCATTCAAACGTATCTAACTTAAAATCGAGTTCAGGGACCCCTGTTTCTTTAAATGACTTTTGGTTTGATTACATGTGTGGTGTGAGTGCCAATAAGACAATTTTCCATCCAAATAACAATTTCAAAAGGTAAACCATAATAGGTCAATGTACGGCTTTATTTTTGTTTTTTTTTACTTTTGGATTTCTTCGGTTCGTATCAACAAAAATTTTCTAGATCAATAAAAAAAAACATAAATAATTTTTTGAGCAATCGATTCATGAGGTTGTTAATCCCTAATTACACATGAGCCATCTTAAACTATAATTAATTTGTAAATTATAAATTAAGATAAAAGACATCAAACAAATAATGTTGATTATCTTGACGGCTCTCGAATTTTTAGTCTGTAAACGAATAAATAAACTCATCATAGATTTAAATTTTATATTGACGCCAGACGCGCGTTTCGTCTGCATAAGGTTGTTGCACACCGAAATTTTCGTTATTTTGAGTTTATATTGGGTTTGGTTTTTTTCAGCAGGCAGAGGTTCGCGGTAGACGTAAAAAGAAGGATGACACAGAGATTGAAGAAGACGTTATTGAGGTTTGAAATTTTTTTTTTTTTTATTTTACACATGGTTCTATCCTATCCAGCCGTTTATCGCTCTCCGAATGAAGGCAAAAATAAAAGTAGTTTAGACCAGTGCATAAGATTCCATCTCAGAAGTTATTGTTACTTTTTCTTCCTAAAATAAATATCAAAGATTTGAAATATTAATAACCTTTAAAATTCGCTACATATGTAAATATAGACAATTTGCTAGCAATAGCACGATTAGAATAATTAGGTTTTCATTATTTTCCCTCATATAGTGACTGGAGTAAAACAATAAGTTAGGGGCCATTTTTTTGTCGTTATTTGTTTTTACTATGACGACTCGTGTTTTTGACTGATGAGTTTCAATATCATTTAGTTGGCTTTCGCCTCTCTTTCAAATACATATCATTTTATATTTTTAGCCTTGCCATTAATGGACTAGTGGTAGGTGATATTGGTTTAACAATGTTTAGGCTTGTATGTGTATATCGTTGTTGTAAAACCTAAATGTATTTAACACTTGTATGAATATTAGTATTGAACCAAAATATTTTATTATTCCAAACACATTTTAAGTTAAAGTAAAAGGTTTCTCGTGTTCAACTACAGGCACAATGTAATATGTTCAAATATAACAAAAAAATAGTTATGTCAAACGAATGGCAAAGATGAGATAACCTCTGTAAACCATCAAACTGAACTAATTAAGAAATAATTCCTTCATGTCATGCTCTATGCTCATTTTAACATGGGTAGGCATTATATTTGTCGATATTTTACACTGAGCGTTAGGCTATTCCCGCTTCCTCCCCGAGGAGTCTGTGCATTACAATTCATATTTGATAAGTTGAAAAACCACGGCGGCAGGGTAAATATATGTTGTTTTATAAAAATTTATAATAAAAGTTAATGCTAGCTGCTTAAATGTATACATTTTAAAGGATAACGATGGAAATAACGTTTATATACACAGTAAGTTCGTGCGCATGTGTCAAACATATTGTTTATGCTCATTAGAACACGGCTTTGTTTACAAAGCGTAATAAGGACGTCATATTAGAATGACTTGTAAGCTATATTGATATCATACAATTGCCTCAAAATTGCCATACAATTGCTTGCAAAATAGTATTTCTCCTTGTAGCCAAATGGATAATGTGTGTTATTAATGTTAAACCAGTTTAATGTCATCAATCCTCTTACCATACTTAATTAATTAATTAAAGGTTTACTGTTACCTATAACGAGTGGCAACGTGTAACTTGTCAATTACTGACATATGAACTATAACAACAGCAAAAAAAAGGTTTTCTGTATCATATATTTGGAATATGACAGTTGTTATCCATTCGTTTGATGTGTTTGGACTTTTGATTTTGTCTTTTGATTTTTTATTTACCTTTTTGAATTTTCCTCGGAGTTAAGTATTTTTGTGTTTTTACTTTTATTTAATTAGTTAATTAGTTAATTAAATTTCTGTATTTTTTTCTTTTCGTTTATAAGAAAAATAATCAAAACAACATATAAGCGAATACAATGTATTAGCATACAGCAGAAAAGCTAAAAAAAAAAAGCTTCGTTTCTGTCGTCAAAGAGTTAAAGATTAATAAAAAAAAAAATGATTGTACAATGCGCATAGAGCGATCGTTACCTAGATTATATCTTTATTGTGTTCATTGTGTTATCTGTCTTTCTTGGAATTGTGGGTTTTTTTGTGGTTTTTTTTTTTAGTTTTTTATTGCATTCCTAGGTACACACTTACATAGTTGCATCTATTCATTTTGGTATATGTAAACTTATTGTATGACAAACGTGAACTCGAAATAACATATGTCAACACTATTGTATAAATTAGAAATGTTGTTAGTCGTACAGTGAAAGAAATTTATAAAATCAAAGTCGGTATGTTTACTTTTTTATATAAAATAATTATATATAAGTAATTGTAAAAAAGGCAACAGTGGTTTACCGTTTTTTCAAAGTCATAAATCGAATGAGCGAAAAAGTAATCCGGCTTATAAACTAAAACCAAGGGAAATAAATCAACTTCGACGAAATGACAGAAACACTAAAGTGCATTAAAATTAAATGCAAACGCAATACACAGAGAAACGAAATATTTGCTTACAACTGCCACATTCCTGACTTAGTACATTTATATTCAGATCAAATGATGAAATTTAAATATTTTGTAGATGACAGTAGACGCTGAAGTATTGGATAAGTCAAGTAGTAGTCAATACGTAAATTGTGACATTTTTACAACACGTTATGTTGAGGATCCAACAAAGGTAAAAAACATTTTCTTACTAACTTTTATTGTTCAAACCAAAAATGTCATCTTTGTCCTACGAATGGAGAATTTAGTTACTCAAATTTATTCATACTTAAACACCCAAAAGATTTTGACCACCATCCTTTTTTATCTGGTTAATTACGATGCCTATCTTTTTTAATGGAACAGCTGCTGTGCCCTCCGTACATTAAAATAATATATGCTTTTGGCCACTTAGTTTGAATTTCCCTGTGGTATCTTTAGCCTGTCATTTATAAAAGAAAATGGTTCTTTAATTTAAAATTTCCATTTTTCACAAGTTAAGTTAGGTTTACCTGATGTCAGTTGTCCTCCAACGTAATGTAAAATACGTTGCGACTTTCTAGTGACGTAGCAAAGATAAAAAATAAAGATGTCAAATTAGTTTAACCTTACCCTCATTTTCCAAGTCAATGATAATTGATATGTAACAAAAGACCCAAAGTCCGTTATATGTATTGTTAACAAAATCATTATGTCTATTATCTAAATGTTTTTCAAGCAGTTTTGATAACAAAAAAAATAGTTTACGCATCCCGTGACTGTCCGATGCAAATTGACACTCAGTCAAAAAGTCACAAGCGGAAATATGACACAAACGGTAAAAAAAACCCAGATAGATGACTAAACCGGTTTCAAACCTATGATTGAGGTGGATAAAAAACGCAATTGTTTTACTTGTGCATGTTCAACAAATTTCGTTGTAGAAGGGTCTAAATACAGCACAAACAACATTTTCGAAAAGACCAAAAAGTGAAAAAAAAAATTATATTTTATGAAGACCACAATAACTATTTCGCTACGGAAATTGAGATACCGACTGACCATGTTGGTCAACTTATTCGTGGCGGCATCCGTAAAACTAATGTATTTTAAAATTCAGTCATAAAATAATTGTAGTGCAAGGAGAATATCCCTCTTGATAAAGCCTGTATAGCGAGAACATGTACGAAAGTATCGTATTAACTGATATGTGTGAATGCCATACACCGGGGCACCGGGTATGTTACTGCTGAGAAATGGGCAGTTAACTGAAGGATAAATCAATTTAGATGTACTTTATTTTTTACATGGCTGCATTATAGATATGCTGTGCATTTAGACTTTTGAATTCAAATTAAAAATTTCAAAATATTTTGTTTTTAAATTTGAACCTGTGAGTGAAATTTCATGGAAAAAGTGGTATTTACTCTTATTGTCAAATGATAATATTAATACATGTATATGTATAAACTTCTTTTTTTTTCCAGAAAATAAGTGAAAGGAAAGACCCTAACCAAAGGTACGACTACGTTGTTAAACAGGTTAGTAATTATGTTGCAACATAGGTTTCAAAGTTGATATATATTTTGCGTATAAAAACCAAAAAAAACTGAACTATTCATTGAAAAACAATATTGAAAAAACAAGACTTTAAACCTTTCAATTATATCGGACATTGATTAAAGTTCAACCTCATTGTGTGCGCTGGAATCAAACAATGTCTATTCTATGGTCGGATTGTTGTCTGTTTGACACATTCCCCATTTCAATTTTCAATTCTAATATTAATCATTAATCTTTTTTGAAGTTGAAGAGTATTGTAAACCAAAACAAATCAAAACATTTTAACAAATTAGCCTGATGCATAGTCTTTCTTTATTCATTTATTGTCTGATTATCAGCTTTATCGAGACAAGCAACACAAAAAGATACTTGTTTTCGCAATTGCGAGTTTACAAATTAGGAAATTCTTCTCGTTTTTTTTTATTTTGATAAATTATTTCAAGTCATTTATCATGCTATAGTCGATTAAAATTACGAAATAATTCATGGGGGGTTGACTATACCGTGATTTTACCACGGGTTGGCCCTTTGTGACAAATATTTTACCCTGAGCGATATTAAGAGGACAAATACGGCAATTCTTTTGGATCGAAGCGCTCTAGGTGGTGGCATAAATAAACGTACTATTAAAAGAACGGAGCAAACTGGAAAGGTGTCATGCTTAAACTTTTTTAAATAACGTATATAGATAGTTTTGAATTACTTTAAATGATAATTTACTTATATGTCTCAAAGGTTTAAACAAATATGGCTTGTAACACATTTTAGCATCACTTGTTTACGTTTCCAAGTTGTGATGATTTTTTGTTTTTCAAGCGTGTATTTTCCCGTAAAATGCTCATATTCTAACGTCATCGTTTAATGACGTCGCACAACTCATTCATAAAAAAGCATATCACGTCGGAGTACGATCGGAACAGCCTATGCAATATATTCAAATTTTACCACGGATGTGTACTCAAAAGCGTTTCAAGGACGTCATGTTAGAATAAGTATTAATACTTTTTATAATGTATTTTATATCCATTATTTATGTTTTATATACACAGTGAAATTAATTTGAAACCCCAAATCTAATCTTCTCAACAAAACAATAATGTAAAATATCATGTCAAATCATTCCGGAACACCAATAAACAATATATATAAATAATATTTTATCTCAACACACAGATTTCAGAAACAAGAGGCAACCAGACGTATGACTATGTCGACCAAGCAACTATCAAGGTACTTACTTATAGATGAATGTATCTTCTTTTGTCGAAAACACTGTTGATTAAAAAACGTAATTTATAATGCCCAATTAAAATATGACTTAAAACATATTGAGGTTTACTGACGAATGAATTTCTATGGCAAAGATAACTGGTCAGCTTTAGATTATCTCTTTTACAACACAGTCCCAGAACATTGCCTTTTTTTTCGTGTAAAACAAAACGTTTATAAGTAGCGTCATAAAGAGGACAAAAGTATGCCCCTTTTAATCTTTAAAAAAGTTTATAACAAAAAAGGTTAGAGAAAATTTGTCACTATTTTTATTAACAACTCGAAAATATGTTATTCTTTCAGAACATTTTTGCTCAAAATGACATGAAACTCGAAAATATTTTATTCTTTCAGAACATTTTTGCTCAAAATGACATGAAACTCGAAAATATTTTATTCTTTCAGAACATTTTTGCTCAAAATGACATGAAACTCGAAAATATTTTATTCTTTCAGAACCTTTTTGCTCAGAATGATAACGGTTATATGAATGAGGAAAGCGAAGTCAAAGATACAACTCAAAGATATAAAACACAAACGTTTATGAACAAGGTAATGATTACTTGTATACATTTCATACTGTATTTCCGACTTATATTCATGAATTTAAAGGACAAAAATAAAGGCGACGGGTACCACGCATACTCTGTCGGGGCACCTGAGATTATACCCGGTTTAATATTTTTTCTTGTAAAAGGGGGGTGAGGGTGCTCATTCTGAATTTTTCTGCGGTGGGTTTTGTGTACTTTTTGTCTTTTCATTCCTTTTTTTTACATGGCTGTGTCAATATATTTTGACATATGATTATAATTTCCCTTTCTTTTATTATGAAAATATTCCAATGAAAGTTTTCTTTTTTAAAACTTTTAAAAAATCACTTTGGTTACAATAATTACTTAACTCTACAATTGCTAGCTAACCCTGTTGAGTCTAACGTAATGGCTTCAAATTATTAGCCAAGTTAACAACAAAAACACAGTTTTAAAAAGCCAAACTGCTTTGATCATTGTTAAACATTGTTTACTTGTAAAAGAGAATGCAATCCATTTAAATAACTAAACTACCTGCTTCTGATATATTTGTTCTATCTCTTTCAGACTCGTAGGAAAAAACGACTTCAAAATGCATCAAAGGTTGACAAATCTGGGAAACCAATTAAGTCTGGAACGAAAGATGCATTTGGGTCATCTCAGCGTCAGGTAGGGAAAGGAAACACACAGAGGGCGGAAAGAGAGGCCAACCATTCCAAGAAGAAAGACGGTGTAAATCCTTTTAAAAAGAACGTTGATGTGACCAGGAGTACAGAAATGACATTCCAAAGTGATTTATACGTAGACATGAATCAGACTTCGTGTTACCAATCTCAAACAGAAAAATATTCAGCGAAAAGAAAAACTAATGGTCAAAAACTAAAAAATAAATTGAGGTCTTTTGTAGATAAATCTCCCCGAAATAATCAACAAAATTATGAAAATATTGACTTGAAGAATACAGATTCAAAAGTGAAAGTAACAGAACATGAATCTGTAGAATCAGATTATGCAAATATAAGTTCTTCTCCTTCCGTATCAACAGACTCCAATTCGACAGATTCTTCATCAAGTCCGGATGAACTGCATGGAAACACAATAATATATAAAGCTAAAAAAGTAAATATTATAAAGATGTATTCGATCAACGATGAAAAGTGAAATGTACAAATCAAAGATTTAAAAGACGTAGCTGTATGGGGAATATAAAAAATCTATTGATAGAAAATTTTGGGGCTTGTGTTTTCTTGAACAAAAGAAAGAAGCAAAGTGAAAACATTTTTTAAAGTTATACGGTAACCTTTTTTATAGTTTATAGTTTGTTCTTTTGTTATACTGTTACTCAGCTGTCCAAGATAACAGGAGGGTTTGACACTAGCAAACTACAGTTGAACCCTGCAACATTCTGTATATGCCTGTCTCAAATCAGGAACATCTATTCAGACGTTTTTTGTTTGTTACTGAGTATTATATTTTTCGATCAAACTTTTGTGAAAAATCAGGCCAGTAAATTTCTCGTTTGTATTGTTTAAGTTGTCATTTATGGGCCATTTATATCTGTCAATTAGGTATGCGCTTCGTTCAGCGGTGAGGGCCGTACGATGACCTATAGTTGTTAACTATATATAAAATTTGTGGAGCACCGAGTTTGTTGGTGTTAAAATATTTATGGTTTGTGTTGATTTTGCTTTTTAGTTATCTGTTGTGTTATTTGTGTTCAATGCTTGTTTTATTTTTGAAATATTTGTCATTATTACAATTATTACATTGGTTGCAATGAATTACATTGATTTCCCTGTTAGATAAAAACCGATAATTTCACATGTGAAATAAACGTGGCTATTTCACTCTCTGATGTCACATAACAATATGCGTTGTCAAGACGTTGATAACGTCGAAACAAAACATGCGTAGGAAAAACATATAGTTCCTTACATGTTCTTCATTAATTTCATAAAAATAGCAATTGAAATTTGTAATAAAAAGTATAACTAATCGCCGTATTGGAATATCAAAAATAAGACAACTTGTGACCGAACGCCGCTATGGATTAAACTCGTGCTGCGCACTCGTTTAATCCATGTGTCTTTCGGTCACGCATTGTCTTATTTTTTAATATTCAGATACGGCAATTAGTTATACTACAATTATCTTGCCTGTATTTGTTGTTGATTTACTAACTTTAAAGACTACTTTGACTGTTTCTTTATAAAAAAAAACACTGTGTTATATTGTTTTTTGTTTATATGTATATCTGGAACCCTATAGTAAAAGTTTTGTTGGCAGCAAATTTTATCGCTTTGCTGATTGTTTATGCATATCAAAATGATATCATTTTAGAGAAGAAAGAACGAAACCAGCTTTTGATGTCACCCTTGATCTATAAATGGAAGCCATTTTTCTGTTCAGGCAATCACATAGAACGATTTAATTTACCTTTGACTACATTGAGAAATGTTCATTTACCTGAAATTCAAATACCTTTAAAAGCATTTAGCATGCATTCAGTAGTTTGCTTTAACTTATTGATAATAACTCAAGCTAAAATAAAGAGTTTTGATAAACAAAAATTATCGAATAGATCAACAGTTTTATTCATTTTATAAGAATATAAAAAAGTGAGGCGACAGAAACTTAATAAACTCATCATAGATACCAGGATTAAAATTTTATATTTACGCCAGACACGCGTTTCGTCTACAAAATACCCATCAGTGACGCTCGAATCAAAAATTTGTTTCAAATGCCAAAAAAAGTACGAAGTTGAAGAGCATTGAGCACCAAAAGTTCCTTAAAGTTTTGTCAACTACAACTAAGGTAATCTATTCCTGCGGTAAAAAGGTCTTAGTTTTTCAAAAATTGAAAGTTTTGTTAGCAGTTAATTTATAGTTATCAATGATAACTCAAGTCAACACAGAAGTGCTGACTACTGGGCTAGTGATACCGTCAGGGAAATAGATCTCCACCAGCAGAGGAATCGACCCAGTGGTTGCAAATAAACTTATCATAGATACCAGGATTAAAATTTTATATTTACGCCAGACGCGCGTTTCGTCTACAAAAGACTCATCAGTGACGCTCGAATCGAAATATGTTTAAAAGGCCAAATACAAAACGAAGTTAAAGAGCATTGAGCACCAAAAATTCTAAAATATTTGTCAAATACAGCTCAGGTAACCTATTCTTGAGGTAGAAAAGTGTTAGTTTTTCAAATTTTCAAAGTGTTGTTGACAGTTAACTAATAATTATGAACACATCAATGATAAATCAAGTCAACACAGAATTGCTGACTACTAGGCTGTTGATACCCTCGGGGAAATAAATCTCCACCAGCAGTGGCATCGACCCAGTGGTAACAAATAAACTCATCATAGATACCAGGATTAAAATTTTATATTTACGCCAGACACGCGTTTCGTCTACAAAAGACTCTTTAAAGGCGCTCGAATCAAATCAAATTTAAAAGCCAAATAAAGTAGGAAATTGAAGAGCATTGAGCACTAAAAGTTCCTAAATGTTTTGTCAAATACAGCTAAGGTAATTTATTCCTGAGGCAGAAAAGTCTTAGTTTTTCGAAAATTCAAAGTTTTGTTAACAGTTAATTGATAATTATGAACATATCAATGAGAAATCAAGTCACCACAGAAGTGCTGATTACTGGACTGGTGATACCCTCGGGGAAATAAATCTCCTCCAGCAGTGACCCAGTTATTGCAAATAAACTCATCATAGATACCAGGATTAAATTTTTATATTTACGCCAGACACGCGTTACGTCTACAAAAGACTCATCAGTGACGCTCGAATCAAAAAATGTTTATAGGCCCAATAAAGCATTGAGCACCAAAAGTTTCTAACGGTTTTGTCAAATACAGCTAAGGTAATCTATTCCTGAGGTAAAAAAGCCTTAGTTTTTTTTTTATATTCAAACTTTGTTAACAGTTAATTAATTATTCTGAACATATCAATGATAACTCCAGTCAACACAGAAATGCTGACTTCTTGGCTGGTAACACCCTCGGGGAAATAAATCTCCACCAGCAGTGGCATAGACAAAGTGGTTGCAAATAAACTCATCATAGATACAAGGATTAAAATTTTATATTTACGCCAGATGCATGTTTCGTCTACAAAAGACTCATCATTGACGATCGAATCAAAAAATGAATAAAACGCCAAATAAAGTACGAAGTTGAAGAGCATTGAGCACCAAAAATTTCTAAATGCAAGAGAGAGGAAAAGACCAAAATACAAACAATAGTTTACAAAATGAGGCATCGGTTCTAAAGACTAACCAGCACGAACTCTATCATTAACATGACATGTGTTCTAAATTTGTCCAAATGGGGCACCCGTCTTGTTGCTAATACTAATCATTCACCAGACTCTAAGTCAGACCCGATATACTGCAACGAGATGTGTCGTTGTGTCAATATGTTAGACCGTCGTTTTTTTAAACGACTTGATTTGTCCTGCCCAACATTTAGGGTGTTTCAACCCTTTGTTTGTTGCATTTAAGAATTGAATGGTTCTTTTTGTAAATTTATTGGGGTGTAAAAGCGTTGACCGGACTACATTTTGTATGAAGCGCGGAAGCGCTTCATTCTAAAAATGTACGCATGGTCAACGCTTTTACAACCCTTTAAAGTTACAAAAAGAAGCATTCAATACTTAATATTACATTTTTAGCTAGGATTATAAAAACACGATTTTCATGAAGTTAAATTTTTAAATTCACCTGTGCACTTTATTGTGGGACCTCGTGTCATCATGAATGAAATGTTATTGTCTCATGCAACTGCTTACGGAATAACATGCGATGTGCAATTAGCCAATCAGAATAACGTATTATAATGAAACATACATCTAATGTAATTATAGTCAATTAATAGATCATGTGATTGGTGTTTAATAATGAGCACAATTGTAGACCAACTTACATGTCGTATACGAATGCCATTAAAATCTATTTTGCGTAATTTTTTGGTTAAAGTTCGTCCTTATTCCTTTGATAACTACAAGATACTCGAATAAAAGTGGCGTTTATCTATATTTACAGTACCATCATAATATTTGTCTTTAAAATTACGTTAAATCTAAGGAAACGGATTTATGAAAAATTTTACTTTGTTCCGAATAACATATTTGACTGAATGTAGAATTCTATTTCGATTTTATTTTCTTTTTTCTTTTTTAATTGACGCTGTTTGAAATCTATGTTCATTGAGGGAAATGTTAGGTGTTTGTAAATCATTGGTTATCATTGTTGTGCTGGTTTGAGTGTTCTTTGTAGAATTCAATCGTGAACAACCGTATTATTTAGAATTATCTACGTTTGTTTGATATCACTGCTGTCACCCAGCTGTTGACTTGGTAGTCTATCTTCCGTTAAACCTAGATATTCATAAGTAACCTCAATGATCAAATTTAACAGTTTTAAATGAATTAAGTATTTCTGTGTGTGTTACATTTTCGTTTGCTTTTTTATGCACTTTAGGGTTTCTGTTAATTTGTTGTTTTCCTCTTATAGTTGATGCGTTTCCCTCGGTTTTCCGGATTTGTTTTCTCTCTATAGATTTATGACTTTCGAAGAGCGGTATACTGCTGTTGACTTTATATGATTATTACTATGATTATATATATTTTATTAAAGAAATCGTTATATATATAGATACACGGGTAAAAACATAATTACGAAATATACAAAAGATTCAATAATTATTTATACAAAAAATAGAAAGAGTATAATGTTGTTCTCTTTGCAACATGTTGAAAATCATTTGCATTACGCGTATTATATTCATGCATATAACGCAACAGTTCAGGTAAAACATAATTAAGATAAGATGGAGATAAATAAACTCGCCATAGATACCAGGACTAAATATAGTATATACTCCAGACGCGCTTTTCGTCTACAAAAGACATATGGAGAAATATTGCTAAACATTTAGTACAAATATTATATGTTGAGCCTCTCGACTATCCTTTAGTTTTTTCACATCCCGTTTCCTTATAAAGTAAATTTATAGATGTTAACCGTGATGCTCTATTCGAAAACCTTGCAGAATCTATTTGGACGCTTTCTATTTTATGGACTAAACTCAATGTAGATGTATCCCATACTAAATCAACATATTCAAGAACCGGCCTTATATTTAATGCGTTTCCCTCGGTTTTAGTTTGTTTCCCCGATTTAGTTTTTTGTCCATTGACTTATGAGCTTTGAACAGCACTATACTACTGTTGCCTTTATTTATATCAATGTAGATGTATCCCATAATTCATCAACATATTCAAGAACCTGCCTTATATAAGAAAATTCAAGTTTTTCTGTTTAAATTTTCTAATTATATTTAAGCGGGAATAAGCTTTTTTAATTATCATATCTATATGCGTGTGCCAATTATCGTCGTTTGACATTATCGCACCAAGATGCCTGTGTTTATTAACAGAGTTTAAAGGGAAATTATTCATGAATAGCTGTGGATGACTTGTTTTCTGGATATGATCGTGCTCAAAGTTTTATTTGAAAAATTTATCATGTACATTATATGATCAGCGTTATGATTACCCCACAGTTTACATATATTATTTCGAATACTACATATATAAGTATCAAACAAGAACAGTAACGTTTCACAGTTAATAAATTTTATAACATTAAGTAAAATCTGAATTGAACTACGATTTGAACCACACGACACTTCAATACAATAAATCAGCAGAACACATAAAATCGAGAAAAAATCAATATAGACTGAACAGGACAAACGAAATCCCTGATTATTGACTGTTACAGGTTTTTGTATAATAACACATTCTATGAACTGTAGATTTGCAATGAGAATTAGAACATTATGATGTCTTAGTGATGAAATATCGGCATAAGATTCATACTTTCTACTGAAATGTTAAGCCTAACAGATTTGGTCTATGTGATATAAATAAGTAACAGATATTATAGATATATAACTGCCATTAATGAGATGTGTTTTATGTTTTGTGCATTGCAGTTGTATCCTTTCAAAAGTCTTTTTTATAGAATGTACTGACGTAACACAAACTCAACTCTTGTGTTTACTTATTAATGATACCAACGGTTAACCCGAAGATAAAAAAGGTAACAAAGACAAAAATCAAGCCATTCAAGTGATTATTTCATATAAATGAAATATTTCTGTAATGGATGGATGCAAATCTTCATTTCTATAATTTATAATATTTTGGCACCCCAAGGATTCTGAAACATAAGAAAATCAAAAACCTAAAAACTTTAAAAGTGTCCAAATTAATTCTAACAAACCTTATAGTCAGTCCTTAAATACTGCTTTGATTGTAAGAACAGAGCCTGGAAACTTTTGTGGGCATCAGGTGATCATATAGCGTCGTAGGTCAGCAATTTGTCTAAGACATCTTGAAAGGTAATAAAGGCACGTCCTCCTTCTGCTACAAAATAGTCCAGTCCTTCAAGGCTTTTTCTGACTTTAGCACCACACTGGGCAAGTATTTTAAACATGGTACTGTCACCTATTTAATAAAAGTAACATTTAGTTTAGATTGATTGATTATTGTTTTATGTCCAATTAGCACAACTAAATTTGATCCATTTTATAATTCATTCATAACTTTTTTTTCAATATTCAATATTATTAGTCAACATGTATTCTACAAGAATAACCAGTCTTCACCTTTCATCTGATACCTTACTTTTTAAATATATTCTACACATGATTTTAAAATTATGATAATTTTAAATATACACCTATGGGAAGGAGCTAATTGGTTTTAAATATGTATTTTTTTCAAGTATGTGTTTTTTTTCAACCGGTGATACTTCAGATGGTGTTGCATTTGACACAGTCTATAAAAAAAAATTGCATATAATTCCAGCCAAGAAAGTGCTAGTAGCCATCTTAAACCTGCACCTTGTTGAAGGTGTCATTGTGACCTTGAGATGAAGAACAAATATTAAAATGCACTGTTGCTATGCTTTTTGGTTTTTTTAATTGTGTGTCATGGATGGATACCATATATGATATCATTTAATTTGTCTATTTTTCTATATTTATATATATCTTTATTTGGCCTTTCCTAAAAGTGAAATTTCATTTTCCTGACAGTATGCTTTGTATTGCTGTATTATGTCTGCTGAACCCATGCCAAGTACAACGTTAGGTAAATTGTGGACTGTTCCATCTGAAAACTTCAAGATTTTCCCCAAAAGGTAGATCACGGACAACATGACTGGATGTAATGAAATCTAGGAATGAGTCTAATCTTTCAGGATCTAATTTTTGTCGATGCAATTTTTTTCTCAGGAATTGGAAGTGCTGGCCTGAGACTGAAAGAACTTGTCTCTCTTATTGCCAGTATTCTTCTTTTCTGTATGAAGTGACAATATCTTTGTACTCTGTATGACCAGTTCTGTTTTCTTCATTTAACTGCTTGGTACATTTTATATTTTCAATAACTTCGTCAACATCATTTAGAAATAAAATTCCTATTATCAATTTCATAATCTCATCAAATCTTTCTTTGTAGGTGTTTCTTGTTTAAAATGTGTAGAACTGCCATGTTTTTCTTTCTTTTTCTGAGAATTGCTGCAATCTGACTGATGACAGGACATCATTCAAAGATGTCAAGTAGCTGCAACGTTCATAACTTCTGACTGATTGCTGCAAATCAGTATAAAACTGATTACAATTAAATTAATGAGGAACGGACCTATTGAGCATAGATAATGCCCCTGCTCGCATGTAACATTATAAAGGGATACAACTTGGTAAATAGTTGTCTTATTCACAATTTCAAATCATTTCCTTATTTTCATACAGAAGAACATTTTGTAACTTGATAATGAACGATTGAAATACATTCATAAAACAAATTTAAATTCCTAATATCTGTACAATATAAAAAAGAAGATGTGATAGGATTGCCAATTTAGGCAAATCTAGGCCAAATTTAGGTGCAATCCCAAAAACTTGTAATAAAAACGTTGTAATTATAAAGTACCAGGAAGAAGTCTTTCTTCTCTCATTAAAGAACTTAACAATAATATTTATTGTTTATTTGCTGTTGTCCTAAAAATGCATGAAATATTAGCAACAGGATGGAATGTCTTTTGTTAAGTGATGTTTGAAATCCCAAATTTATATCAAAGAACCTGAAAACAAATTGTTTATGTCTGTGTCATTTTGGTCTCTTGTGGACATTTGTCTCATTGGCAATCATACCACATCTTCTTTTTTATATCATGATTTCAAGAGCTTTTAAAATAATCAGAAATGTTAAAAAAAAAAATCAAAACACATCTGCAGGAAGGTAGTCCTGCATTATCCTCATACATGTTTAATATATAGTAAAGTTTAACAGCAGTTTATTAGTACATGTACAAAATAATTTTCTGAGTAAAAGATTAATATAACTGTACTTAAGTTTTTATATTCACTCTAAATATGCATCAAATACTTGTCACTAGACATTACGCAGGCAGCGGTAAAGAATTATGTATAAGTTGATAATCAGTCTTGCATAAACACAAACAACTGAACATTGTAATGCTCATATATTTTAGATGTTCTTCTTTTAATTCTGTTTCCTATTAATTTCTGGTATTTGTGCCTAAAATATATATTTCAGTATTCATGTCTTTTGAATGCAGCTTTAATTTCTGTTTTTCAGTTGTCACATTGATCATGTTTAAGTATTAATTATATAAACTTTAATCAATGTAAAGTGATAGAATACTTATTTTGAAGATTTTACTTACTTGTGACTGGGATAAATAATTTTGACTTCCTGACTCCTCTGATGTAATTGTATATTCGGATGCTGAAATTTCAATCTGAAAAATAATGATGTATTTTGTTTTTAAATCCGGAATGTGCTAAATGCATTAACACAATTTTAGTTTTCAAACATAATTAATTACTATAGAATTTTTTTTTTTAATTTTATTATGGTCTGTATACAGTATCTAATTTTTGCACTAAACTATCTTTACCACGTCAAATATTTATAATTTTTTTTTGGTACGTAAGACACAGACACAGACACATGTAACCTTCACATTTAAACATCAAACATCGAACATCAACAAAAAAAAGTAATGCAGCAAAAACAAATGCAAATATATACTTAAGATGAAACGTATTTCTTAGCAAAATGAACATTTTCTATGTGCTTTTATTTTGCACTTTTATCAATTAAGAAGGTAATTTTAATTCAAATTTTATAATTCTAAATCATTTCAAAAAAAGGAAAGATTTATAGAAGGGGGATGCTAGTTTTCCTCATTGCATTGTTTTACATTTGTCTTTTGGGGGCCTTTTGTAGCTAACTATGTGATTATGGGTTTTGGTTATTGTTGAAGACATTAGAATGACAATTAGCTATTTACTGCAATGCATTTGGTCTTTGGTGGAGATTTGACTCATTGGCCATTATACCACATCTCGTTTTTGTATGAATTGTGCCCGAAAATTGGTAAATATGTTGTTTTTGTGCTGAAATAATGCAAATGATGACTAAAATATCCTTTACCTTGTTATAATTGCCTTATATTTAAGGACCCCCCCAAAAAAAAAAACAACAACAAAAAACAAAAAAAAAACACCAAAAAACATCAATTGTAACAAAAATGACACTAGCTGTGCTTACAAGATTATCTCAAATATTTTCTTTTTCTGTTAAACAACTGGTCAGTCTCCATGAGAAAGGTTTCATCATCTGTATTAAATTTTGTGCATTGCTGAATCTGTTTAATACAAATATAAAATCAGTATATTTTTTATACTATTGATAGATTGTATTGGTTATTCAATGTTTTTTGGTACATATGTACATCCTGACAATATTTATTTTCTATTTTGGACTGCTTTACATTTTATTATCCAGGGTCCCTTGCCCTTTATAGCCTTTCCATACCAAAAGAATTGTTTTCATTGTAAACCCATACAGTAACCTGCATTTGTTCATATCTGTGTTCTTTGGTTGGTAGCTGTCTCATTGCCCATGATGGCCATCATTCAACATCTTTATGTAGAATGTATACTGAACAAACATACAGTCAATCAAGCATAAACACATACGCTTAAGACATATATCTTAGCAGATTATAGTGCAATGTGTCTGTACATGTTGTATACAAATTTGTTCATAAAGTTGATACTGGTGTCAGACAGGTTTACGAATTAAAAAGTCTGACTCTTTTTTTTTGGATCCTTTTTTGTTCCAGTAATTAAACCAAGAGGTCATGGACCCTATATGAAATTAAAACAATATTTTGTTTGCATTACCTGGTCATCTTCACACTTTCCTTGATCCAGACTGTCAGCTTCTATCTCCGTGGACTGCTTAGAAAATTTAATAAGGCAGCTAGTGCATGCAGCTGAAAAAAAGAAGCATTGACTTGACATAGGCTGTATGAGAGTTTGGATGGGGTTAAATTATTAAAGAAAAATGCCCTTAAAAATGAAGATTAGAGAATAAGAGGCAAAGAAAATTCAGATTAGAGAAAAAAGGGGGTAATTTTTGGAAGATCAGAGAAAAAAAGGGGTTATTTTTTTGAAGATTAAAGAAAAAAGGGTGAATTAAATGTTAACAGAATAACTCTACATCAGTGATGGTGATATTGCGGCTAGGCTGTGGTTTATTAACACCAACAACAGAATGTGATGCTACTGGAGGATGTGCACTAATCAGAGTAGGAAGCTTACATACTTTTCTCCTTCTCAAATCAGAGTTTCTTTTCAATAATTGGTTAAAATGAGTTGAGCATATATAGAAATCAGTAAAATTCTTTGGCAAAAGACCAGATTCAGTTAAAATTATATTTTTGTCATTGCAATCACATGTGTTGATATCAGTTACATCATCAGAACACTCATCTATAGTGCAGTTTGTGTTAAAATTGCAAACCATTTCGTGTGTCTGCTGCTGAAGCTACTTTCATTTTCAACATAAACAACAAAAGAGTTGTACATATGGAAATAACTGTAGTAAAATTTTGCACTCCTGACAGCAAATTTCTATATGACCAAGGTGAATTATTTTTCTTATTTGAAATAACACATATCTAATTTTTGGCATATAAAACTATTAGGAGAGAACTTTGTATGTTGTAAATTTCAAGGGATTTCATCGGTGCGTTTGAAGAAATACTTAGTTGGATTTTAAAGGTTTCTACTGTAAATTTCTGAAAATGATTTGTATGGTTACCATGACAATGAACATTACAATATTTTTTTATTATGACAAAGAAGTGTTTACATCACTTTCATTTAAAAAAGTTTTATGAAAATCTGTGACCACTGGTTTCCATCATATTTTGATGCTTACAGAGAATGGCTCTAAAATATACAACCCTAAAAAAGTAAATGTGATTAAAACGTAAACTGTAACCATAGAAATGTTAAGAATAAATAATTTAGTAGTATCATCTAAACCCCGTAATAATGATGTTATGCTCACAAAGAATAGGTAACAAAGTCGTCTTTATACTATAAGTTATTTCTAAGACATGAAATATCTTCGGATATTTTACAGACGTCTTTAAATATTAATATATCTGTTTCACAGATTATTAAACTTATTTATTTCGTTTGTCCGTACTCGTTTTTGTCATAAATGGCATCAAGAATCAAATCCCTTAGGTTCGCACTATGATTCAACTTTTTCAGGACCTAGAGATTCAACAGTACCAATCAATTGCGCACAGACACATTAATATACAAACCTAAAAAAATAAATGTGATTAAAATGTAAACTGTAACGAGTGAAATGTTAAGAATAAATAATTTTGTAGTATCACTTAAACCCCTTAATAATGATGTGATGCTCACAAAGAATAGGTAACAAAGACATCTTTATACTATTAGTTATTTCTAAGACATATCTTCGGATAATTTACAGACGTCTTTAAATATTAATATATCTGTTTCACAGATTATCAAACTTATTTATTTTGTTTGTCCGTACTCGTTTTTGTCATAAATGGCATTAACAACTTCAGATTATAATTGTTATCAGAAACATAACGTTGTCACGAGTTTCTCTTAAAATGTGTTGATCAACTGATTTAACCGACAGTGTTGAGTTGCTTTGTTCTGCTTTTACAGAAGTTTTTTGGGTTGTTTTTGTGTGATATGTTTTATTTAAATGCATTTGTCCCTCCCTATCATGATGTTGTTTGCAATAGCCTAGATGATTTACAGTTTTTTATTTGAATTTGTTCACTTTAAATTTCATTTGTCAAGGTTATTGAAAATTAACTTTAACTGATCATATCTATTTTCAAAGTTAAGTGTTTAGATTAAACCTTATCACATTATATTATTGAATAAATTTTGAAATGAGAAACACGATATATGAAATATAAAACAGAATGATCACCTAACCCTGTGTATTGTTTTAGGACTGTTATATTCCACATTTTTAATTATTATTTTGCAATGGTGCTATTTACCTTTTTTCGATATATGTTTTTGATCCCCTCTGTTTTACGTATCCTTTTGCCTTCCTTCAAAGTAATTACACGGTAGGTATAGTGTCCGGCTAAGATCGTGGCTTTTCGAGTGATTTGGTCGGGCTTTCACGAGTGTGAACACTTCTTTATTTTATTGTTTAAAAATAGAAACCGAAAATGTTTAAATGCTACATCTGTGAGGAGGACTCTGATTATGCATATGCAATAATTGAAAATACAGCAACTAAACACCATGAGAACTATCCTTCAATAAAAGAAAAGTGCCTTAAACATGGACAATATGGATCATCAGGCATATAAACTATTCATTTCATTGTTGATTATCGAGGACATTTTTTCCTAATTTATTTTCAATGGCAATAAAAATGGGATGGATTAAGTGTGTGTTTTCTTTTAAACAAATATAAATAGATTTGTTTTAGGGGGGTTAGCCCTATTTTAGCCGAATATCTTTTATTACATAACATTTTTTCGATTCTTCACTGCTGTCTTTTAAGTTTCTTACTCCTTTTTTTTCTAATCTCCGGGGTTCACCACAAGAAATATTTTTAACTGTAAAATCAAAAGTAATATAAAATGAAGTTAAAATGAATATGAGTTCCTGCACTATGTTCTAAACACCGTTTTGTAAAGCATCAAGTAGTTTCTAAATCAAAAATAAAATATCAACTATGATTTTTTGTAAAAATCAAATCTGCATTGTAGAATGCTAGTTACCTACAGATCCGAAATCATGCATGTTGTTTTAGTACAAGAATAATAGACCTACGTTCCCTGGATGATGTCAACATTAATCAGATAGACTTGAACAAAATCCCTATTCTAATTTAAATGTGTTGCATCAACCACTTTCTATTTTCAATAATTGTCTATGTTCCCTAAATTGTAGGTTACCAAAAAAACAGAACCAGTTCTGGTACAATCCCTATTCTGATTGTGATTCATTATTCTACTTTTCATAGCAAAATCTTGGTCTACGCTCCCTTAATTGAGCGATATGAAATTATAAGATATGGGAAAGTTCCCTATTCCAATTGGTATTTATTCCACCAAATAGGTATTTAGTGACAATAATGGTCTCCGCTCCCAAATACGACATTATCAACATTACAATAATCAGATCTGGTCAAAATACCTATTCTGATTGAAATATAGTGTTGTGTTTACTCCGTCTCGTGAAAACAATCAAATATTCCAAACTTTCCACTTGACTCTTTTCGTAGATTCTAAACAGCTGAAACCGGTCTGCGTAGAAGAAGAATTTTAACATCCGTTTCTCTTTCAAAACGGAGTAATCATGCAACATGTCCGATTTTGACAGAAAAGGACTACCTTTACTCGCACCAGACAAACTGTTTGGAAATGGCGTTTACATAAAAGTTGATTTATAGGTTGTCGTTGTAACAGACTCGAAACGCGCATATCTCAAACTATTGCGTTTGGCAAACAATAGTTCAATCAAATTAATCGTAAAAAAAATTTCAAATACAAATAGTATTTTTATTGAACATATGGATTGTCAACAGTAGACTGTTAAAAATCATTATCGATGAGAAACATGAGTTCACTTGAACGCAAAAATTAAAAAAAGGGAAGTTACTGTATGACGTAGGTGGTTACAATTATGGATGTTATTTTTAATCTACAGGTTAATTGACATGAAAACAAGTTGTGAACGCAATCATATTCTATATAATATGAATGTAATTTCATAGTAAGTATATACACATGAATACTTTATTAACTAATACAGTATACACATGAATACTTTATTAGTTTTATTGTATTTAACCAATTTCATATAAAATTAATTTACTGCTATCTCGAGTATATAATAGTCACATTCATGTCTGTTCATATTAATCTAAAAACTAATAAGATTGAGAATGGAAATGAGGAATGTGTCAAAGAGACAACAACCTAACCAAAGTGCAGAAAACAGACCCAGGCCACCAATGTGTCTTAATCACAGTCAACTAAAAATTCCACCCGAGGCGAGCTTAAGCTGGCCTCTAAAAAAAATGTGTACTAAATAAGTTAAAATTAACGTCACACTTACTTCAAAACTTATGAATTAACTAAAATTAAAAAAATATATATACAAGACAAATAAAGGCCAGAGGATCCTTACTTGAGACTATTTTCCATTGTCCACGGGTTTTTAAACAAATGTTCCGGGTTTTCCAAGAAAATTGCGGTGGGGTTAAACATGAGTTGTGAGGTCTCAACTCTCCCCATATAACTCTAGCCAAGTAGAATATACAAACACACATCAATAGTCACAGTAAAACCCAGATAAAAGAAGTCCAAGTCAACCATGGACAAAAGAAACTAATCAAAACGGCAATGTTGTAAATTGTTAACAAATGACAACTAGCAGTAACTGACATGCCAGCTCACTATACCTCCAGTTAGTAAAATTATTAGAAAACAAACGACGTATATCATGTCCTTGTAGTTCATTAACAATGCAGTATTTTCCATTGTCCATGGTTTTTTTCGAGAGCAACATTTAAAAAGAAGGAACGAAAGATACCAGAGGGTCAGTTAAACTCATAAATCGAAAATAAACTGACAACCCTATGGCTAAAAATGAAAAAAGACAAACAGACAAACAATAGTACACATGACACAACATAGAAAACTAAAGAATAAACAACACGAACCCTACCAAAAACGCCCGGGTTTTTAAATAAATGTTCCGGGTTGGGCTTAAAAACTACCAGTTTCTAGTTTTTGACTGTATAAATTTAGCGAATAGCAAAATTCTATATTCTTTATAAAAAGTAAAATCACAAAAATACTGAACTCCGCGGAAAGTTCAAATGTCAAGTCCCTAATCAAATGTCAAAACACATCAAACGAATGGACAACAACTGTCATATTCCTGACTTGGTTCAGGCATTTTCAAATGTGAAATATGGTGGATTGAACCTGGTTTTAAAGCGCTAAACCTCTCACATATATGACATTCGCATCAAATTCCGTTATATTTACAACTATGCGTGAACAAAACAGACATAATAAACAAAAGTCAAAATATGGGTACAGCTGTCATCACTGTGATACAATCTCAAAACAATAATTCACAAACAGGCACAACAGCATCTACCAAATTAAAAAAAAAACACATTCATTGCTTCGCGTTCTGACGCCAGAAAATCTAAAGGTCACTGAGGAAAAAACATTGTCGTTCAAAACAATTATAATTGGACATTGGGAATGGTTGCATACAGTGTTAAAAAATCAAAAGTTATGCAAGAATTCATTTCGGAAATAAACCGAGATTTAAAATTGTCCAGAAGTTCTTAAAAATCAAATCTGCATTGTAGAATGCTAGTTACCTACAGATCCGAAATCATGCATGTTGTTTTAGCACAAGAATAATAGACCTACGTTCCCTGGATGATGTCAACATTAATCAGATAGACTTGAACAAAATCCCTATTCTAATTTAAATGTGTTGCATCAACCACTTTCTATTTTCAATAATTGTCTATGTTCCCTAAATTGTAGGTTACCAAAAAAACAGAACCAGTTCTGGTACAATCCCTATTCTGATTGTGATTCATTATTCTACTTTTCATAGCAAAATCTTGGTCTACGCTCCCTTAATTGAGCGATATGAAATTATAAGATATGGGAAAGTTCCCTATTCCAATTGGTATTTATTCCACCAAATAGGTATTTAGTGACAATAATGGTCTCCGCTCCCAAATACGACATTATCAACATTACAATAATCAGATCTGGTCAAAATACCTATTCTGATTGAAATATAGTGTTGTGTTTACTCCGTCTCGTGAAAACAATCAACTATTCCAAACTTTCCACTTGACTCTTTTCGTAGATTCTAAACAGCTGAAACCGGTCTGCGTAGAAGAAGAATTTTAACATCCGTTTCTCTTTCAAAACGGAGTAATCATGCAACATGTCCGATTTTGACAGAAAAGGACTACCTTTACTCGCACCAGACAAACTGTTTGGAAATGGCGTTTACATAAAAGTTGATTTATAGGTTGTCGTTGTAGCAGACTCGAAACGCGCATATCTCAAACTATTGCGTTTGGTAAACAAAAGTTCAATCAAATTAATCGTAAAAAAAATTTCAAATACAAATAGTATTTTTATTGAACATATGGAATGTCAACAGTAGACTGTTAAAAATCATTATCGATGAGAAACATGAGTTCACTTGATCGCAAAAATTAAAAAAAGGAAGTTACTGTATGACGTAGGTGGTTACAATTATGGATGTTATTTTTAATCTACAGGTTAATTGACATGAAAACAAGTTGTGAACGCAATCATATTCTATATAATATGAATGTAATTTCATAGTAAGTATACACATGAATACTTTAATAACTAATACAGTATACACATGAATACTTTATTAGTTTTATTGTATTTAACCAATTTCATATAAAATTAATTTACTGCTATCTCGAGTATATAATAGTCACATTCATGACTGTTCATATTAATCTAAAAACTAATAAGATTGAGAATGGAAATGAGAAATGTGTCAAAGAGACAACAACCCAACCAAAGTGCAGAAAACAGACCCAGGCCACCAATGTGTCTTAAACACAGCCAACTAAAAATTCCACCCGAGGCGAGCTTAAGCTGGCCTCTAAAAAAAATGTGTACTAAATAAGTTAAAATTAACGTCACACTTACTTCAAAACTTATGAATTAACTAAAATTAAAATATATATATATACAAGACAAATAAAGGCCAGAGGATCCTTACTTGAGACTATTTTCCATTGTCCACGGGTTTTTAAACAAATGTGCCGGGTTTTCCAAGAAAATTGCGGTGGGGTTAAACATGAGTTGTGAGGTCTCAACCCTTCCCATATAACTCTAGCCAAGTAGAATATACAAACACACATCAATACTCACAGTAAAACCCAGATAAAAGAAGTCCAAGTCAACCATGGACAAAAGAAACTAATCAAAACGGCAATGTTGTAAATTGTTAACAAATGACAACTAGCAGTAACTGACATGCCAGCTCACTATACCAGTTAGTAAAATTATTAGAAAACAAACGACGTATATCATGTCCTTGTAGTTCATTAACAATGCAGTATTTTCCATTGTCCACGGTTTTTTTCGAGAGCAACATTTAAAAAGGAGGAACGAAAGATACCAGAGGGTCAGTTAAACTCATAAATCGAAAATAAACTGACAACCCCATGGCTAAAAATGAAAAAAGACAAACAGACAAACAATAGTACACACGACACAACATAGAAAACTAAAAAATAAACAACACGAACCCTACCAAAAACGCCCGGGTTTTTAAATAAATGTTCCGGGTTGGGCTTAAAAACTACCAGTTTCTAGTTTTTGACTGTATAAATTTAGCGAATAGCAAAATTCTATATTCTTTATAAAAAGTAAAATCACAAAAATACTGAACTCCGCGGAAAGTTCAATCGTAAAGTCCCTAATCAAATGTCAAAACACATCAAACGAATGGACAACAACTCTCATATTCCTGACTTGGTTCAGGCATTTTCAAATGTGAAAAATGGTGGATTGAACCTTGTTTTAAAGCGCTAAACCTCTCACATATATGACATTCGCTAGGCTACTACTGTTCTAGGAAAGAACGAGAATTTGTAGTAGTCATGTTTTGGGCTGAAGATGGTGTATGCCATGGTATTGTAGTGTATAGATGTTATGTTTAATTGAATCAGGTAATATCTGTTGGAAATGCTACCAGTCCATTTACAATTTTGTAAAATAGGCATAATCTGATGTTCACTCTTCGTTGGTAAAAAAGTATCCAGTTTAGCTTGCTTATCATGCTTGTGACAATCAATTCGTACTGTAGTCGTTGAAAATATAGCGAGCTGCTCTTCTTTGAAGCCTCTCTATTGTGTCTATATTTTCTTGCGTATATTCGAATCATAACTGACAAGTCTTTACCTTTCACTTGAATCTTCAACTTATTGATCTTAACCATGTTAACCTGATGCCTACCGACTTAAACTACAAGTATACGATTGCCTATTGTGTATACATAAATGTACAAGGCCCGTGCGTCCGTTGTGCCGATGTGCATTCTATGTTCATTAATGTATATAATACAACTATAAATTGAAAACAACTTTCAGACCTATTATTGCGTTGGATAAAAGTCACAATTTTAATACGTGTGCATGCAAAACAAATTTCATTGTATGCAGCAAAACAACATTTTCCAAAAGACTGCCATTGACGATTGCCAAATAAATTGATCACAAGATGGATTTTGATATTAGTTTATTACCAAACAGAAAACAATAAACGTGCGGCAATGATATTATATCACAATCATGAGGTGCATAAATTAGTACACCATATCTTGATTTCGACAATTAATGTCTCTTCGGTGATGTTGGGAATCGGAACGGTATTTGGAAGGCCAAATAATTTACCCAATTTAAGATAGACTCTTGACTTTTAAAGAGTCAAGATAGGATAAAGGGATTATATAAACCGGAGGGAAAATATAACACAAGCACAAACGAAAAAATATAAACAAATCTAAATTGAAAACAACGTTCAAACCAATGATTGCGCTGAATAAAACCACGATTTTTAAACGTGTGCATGCAAAACAAATTTCTTGGTAGAGGGGTCTAAGTACCGAACCATCAACATTTTCCAAAAGACCAAAAAAGTGAAAAAGTATATTTTAACGAAACGCATTTTACTAACAGGTCGAACAACAGATGTTGTTAAAACCTGCTGACTGCCTTGGAGATTGCAAAATAAACAGTTCACCAGATGTACCTTAATGGATCTTAAATATTAAATCAATATCAAACAGAAAACAGTAAACTTGCTGAACAGATGGTATAAAATAGACATCTAAATTACAAACCATTGATAAACGAGAGGTTTCGTGGATGTGTGGATGTCATTCACACGTATACAATGTCAATTAGGGGTTCGATTTCCAGTTATTGCATATAAGAATTACAAAAAAAGGATGGTAGGTTTTTAAATAGAACCATTAGTGAACATAAATAAGTAAATTAGCTAATTCAAACATAATGAAATTAGGCAAACAAAGGGAAAAAATGAATATAATTCGGTGAGCTCGTTTTAGCGGCAGATTCAGGGAGCGTTGATTCTAGAAAAATAATCCACGGTAAATGAATATACTGACGTCACGTTTAATGTCTAGCTAGTTTAAATTCCCACGTACATGTATATGAGAACTGTTGATAGTTCCGGTACATTGACAAAATTGGTCGAGAGCGTTAATGAAAGAAACATTAGTAGGGATGGCAACGAGTACTCAAGTACTCGGGTACTCGATCGGAAGGCCGAGTACTCGAGTACAATTTTACTACTCGGATACTCGTTTGCCTTTTATAAATCTTAAGATATTTCTCCTCACATTTCCCCTCACTTTAGTTCCGTTGAAAATTCCTTTCATAATACTAATTAAAATCTATTAACAACTTGAATACGTTTATCCTGAGACTTCTATGTGTTATAGTAGTTATAGCAACGTTCGTTCTTTTCTAGGAAATGTTTTCACGTGCAGGACTTGTAACAAAAATATGAAAGTCAAAAAGTCTTTCATCTTTAAGTTCTGGATCAGATCATATTTATAAACAAGACCAAAATCAGGTTGTGGACCAGATCATATTTCTAATCAAGACCAAAATCAAAATGCATTGCGGTGAACCCTACGCAACTGAGACATTTGTAACGGTGTTTGTACACGGATCAACACTTTCATGGATTAACTGCTCATTACACGCCGTAAACTTTATTAATTCTATGTTTACCTTATTAGTATGATATGTACATTTAAATTAATGTAATCACTCTTTATTTGAAACTTAACTTTTGTTCAATTTACACTTCTAAGAGAGGCAAAAGATACAAGAGCGAAATTCATACCCATAAGTCGAAAATAAATTGACAACGCCATGGCTAGAAAGGAAAAAGACAAACCGGCAAACATTAGTACAAACAAGAATGTGACTCCAGTACATGGATACCCCATCAGCACTATCATATTCTATGTTCAGTGGATCGTGAATATGAGGAAAATCTCTAATTTGGCATTAAAACTAGAAAGAATATACCATAGAAAACATGTGTACTAAGATTCAAGATGATTGGACTTCAACTTCATCAAAAAATAACCTCGACCAAAATATTTAACCTGAAGCGGGACAGACGGACGAACGGGACGGACGGCTGGACGGAAGGACGAACGCACAGACCAGAAAACATAATGTCCATAAATAAGGCATAAAAATTAAACACAGAATACCAGAGACTGAGCAACACGAACGAGCACAAGTAATTTGAAGTCCAATATTTTTGCTGACAGTTTAAAGTCGAAATATAAATAATACCAACTCCACAAGAACAGATATACAGATTGTCTACCATGAAAGACTTTTATAAGCAAATATTTATGGTTTTATTTGCTTCTAATGTGGTTCATGACACTTTCACAAAAAAATAGCTGTTATGATAGGTTATTTGTAGAAACATCGGTCTGTTATTCATTTTCTAATTGACACAAAAAAGGAGGACCGATACACACCACAGATCGATGATCAAGTTATGTCTTTAATCATACAGTTTGAGTTCTGTAATAATACATGTATCTTTCGTTAAGACATCAAGCGAAGTCAATATTATTATTTAGTTTACTGCCGCATCCCTCCAAAAATCTTAACTTTTCAATAGACGTGTTTATTAGCTAGTTTTTATATATTAGATGCATCCGAGTATTCGAGTACTCGCAAGTACCATGACCAAATATTCAAGTATTAAATTTCAACGGTCATTATCAGACGGAAACAACGCCCCACCGGTCATTATCATGTAAAAGTTCGTTAACGACCGGTTTTCTGGTCCGTTTTGTTAGGTTAATGACCAATGGAATTTATTACTGAAGAATAATGAATGTCATGTGACCCCTTTTTATCCAATAAGAGAATCTTATTCTCAACCGTTATGAAATAAAGGTATCTAATAATACATTTCTAGTTCATTGATTATTTCTCTTGTAGTAAATAACTAAATTGTTTCCTATCCTTATTCGCATATCCTTACAATTTGATTTCCAACTTGAATATAAGGATCTCTAAGTAATCAACGAGTTAACTGTAGATGGTAATTTATCATAAAGATAATTATAGCAGTATCGCCACTGATATGGTTTGAATTCAGATTAAATAGTGCTAATGATACCATATTACCTGTGATTTATATTAAGTCATGAAGACTAATGGTAACTTATAAAATTAAAGGCAGATCTTGAGAAATTATAACCGTACCTAAGGAGGTTTAAAGTATACATGGTATGTTGATGCATGAACCATAGATTACGGATAATATCATAATCAGAAATTAGTTTTAGACTAGAAAAAATATAGAATACTAGTGTGAATAATTCAATCGACTATTTAAAAGCTGTATCATGAATGTAACAAGTGATGCGCCTTTGGTGAATACTTCTCTAAACTATACATTTTCTAAGATGAATTGTGGGATTGGTTTAATATCGATAGTACTAAACTGTGTAGTGCTTGTAGGATTTTTAGCAGGAAAAAAACTTAGAGAAAATCCATTTTATAGACTATTTATACCGCTAATTGTAGTTAATCTACTAGGATCGACATGTCTAACGGGATATACTATTGTCATTTTAACATATTCCGAAAAAATCAGATATGTTTGTTTTATTGTTTTTTCCGTTGGAATGTATATGACGGTATTATCGTTTGTGCAGACCGCCTTTCTGTCTTTTGATCGTTATCAATCATCGTTACCATTGCCTACATCCGCTATAATGAAGAGACGAAAGACACTTGGTTCCACTGCCGCTATTGTTTGGCTTATATTGATAGTGTGTATGGTAATTATAACTGGCACATCAATAGGCGAGGGAGACTGTTATGCCCTGCAATCATTTCATGCTCGGCCGGAAATTAATGCTTTTGGTTCGTCCATATTTTTTGTCACACTCATTATTGATACACTGTTTTGCATATTAACTTTTCGTAATATAAGAACGCAATTTCAATCAGTCGGGATACATGTAATTTCTGTAAAGCCATTCAACACTAAAGAAGCTCAAATCAGTAACAGTATGTTCCCAACACCTACTATGCAGTATAAAATGAAAAGTAAACGTCGTGCTCTATATGCTATTTTATTCCTGATCTTAACTCATACAGTGACATCTGTGTTAAGGATTTTAATACTGCTATCCATTGGAAATGATCTTTCGATCTTAAACCGCGTGAGGGATGTTTTTCTTGTTTTGCAGAGCATTACGTACATATTTGACTCCGTGTTTTGCATCATATCAATACGGCCTCTGAGAGAGATTTTTATATGTTAAACAGTTTTAGTATCGATAATGAAGTGCGACGGGAAGCCATAATTTTTCATATAACGTCAGATTTATTAACTTTTATGGATTAAAGTTTTACATAATTAAGACAGTTACAGGGAAATCTTTCATGAATTCTAAAAGAAGAGCACTTATACGTTTTTCTTCTGGCAACAGGAAAAGTGGAACATATGGAACTGAATCTGTTAAAATGTAAAACCAAATGATCTTACATCAAAGAAATTGAAAAACATATAAAAGTTTAAAAAAATGTTTAGGATAAAACTGTTCTTCAACTAAACATATTTGAAACATTCAGAAATAAGAATATCATTTTATTAACCACGACCTCGTTTCAGTTTTTGGTGTATAAGAAGATAGTTATATAATTTTTTGATATCCAATTATAACATTTTTTATTTCCATTTGTAAAAACTATATGATTTAATATGCATGTAGTTAAGACATTATATGAAGTTTCGATTGTTGTATTGTATTGTAGGATGTTTACCATTTCTGGTTTATAGTAAAAAAAAAATAGCTGCATGGTCAAATAACCTTGTGAGTTATCACATGTGGCACCCGTTGTGTTGCTTATGAGATAACAAATCCTGTAAATAGTCTAATTCGGCAGGTATTATTCATGACAGGGAAGGAAATTGTAGTTATGACGTAAGGAACATATCCGATATCATTCGTGAAACGGTTTTTCCAAAACGGTCAACCAACTCGTTATGGCGTCCGTAAAATTTACGAAGGGATGATTTCAACTTCATCATTTGGAACTCTTGGTTTAATAGCTTCCTTGTGAGTAGCAACCCTCTTTCAAGAAAATCATGGCACGGGAATGTCGTATCAATTGGGAGATATATACCCCGTATGCAGGTGCTGCTGGAATGTTGCTACTTAGAAAGGAAAGTTTACAATTGGAAAACTGAAATCATCTTTTTTTTCGTAAAGTTTTGTTTTTTCAACCGACCCTCATTGTCAATTTCTAGATGTAATTCAAGATATGAGGACGACTTAACTGTATCTGTAGTATCCTCTATCTCTAGTTCGATGGGATACATTTATGTAGATGCGTTCCACATAGTCACCAAATTTTGAATTATTTAGTGAAAGAACATCATCTATATAGCGGAAAGGAGAGTTAAAGGTTATCTCTAACTTTTTATCTTTCTTCCTCAGAAGTTTCTGCATGAAGTCAGCCTTATAATAATAAAGAAACAGGTCGGCAAGTAGAGAATAAACTGAGAATGCAATGGCTGGAAAATTCCCAACAGACAAACAATCATAGTTACAAAACACAACATATAAAACTAAAGACTGAGCAACACGAACCTTATCAAAAAGGTGATCTAAGTAACTCCAGAAAGGAAAGCAGATTATGCTCCATATGTAACACCAAAGCATTATGCTCCATATGTAACACCCGTTGTGTACAAACCCGGTTATAAGTATAATTCGGAAGACAAATTTGTTTTTGTCCCTCCGTGTTTTAAATTTTTATGTTTTATGTGAATGGTATAGTAGCAAGGTGAAACAATTACTCGTCGAAACAAGTAAAAGACGTTGTTTCCATTAAGTTGTTTGTAATAATCGTCCAAATTTATAAGTCAAATATGTATGATATTGCGCTTTAATACATTTGCACGATGAAATCGAAATGCCAGAGATCCGTATAACGTTGTGGTATACAGTATGTATGCTTACATAATCATATGCCATAAACATTATATTGTGCCAAAACCAAATATGCTATTCATGAATGTCGATAGCAATTAACAAATCATGGTGTTTGTTTTTAGAAACAAACAAAAACATTGACACATGGTTAAGGAACACCATACTTTTCATTTGCAATTTGTTGTGTGCTCTTTTAAAACTGTTTTGTTTTATAATTTAAAGAAGTTAAGCAACTCTGCATATTTACTGCATGAATTTGTATTGCTGTTAGCCTCTTTTTGTCACCAATAATACCACTGTGACACTTTTTAATCTTATCTAATATTTGGTGTAGAAAATATCTTTGAAAATACTATACGAACAAACTAAGTGCATAATTTTTTTTTGTTTGACAGATTTTATTTTTTTATGTGAAAAATCGACGTATACGAAATTGCACTTATACCTCGTCTTGCAAAAACAAAACGAGAATATATATAAAACTAAGTCAAGTGATTTTTCTTTTTCATATTTCATATGTAAAATAAATAAAGGCAAGAGCAGTATACCACTGTTTGAAATTTGTATTAATTATCTTTGGGTCCAAATGAATAAATCAAGGAAGGTCCTTGTTCGAATGTAGATAAGCTAGAGAAATTTAAAATTGCTTAAACATGTTAAACCAATTATTTTCGTCATAAGTTGCAGTTCGTTCGTCATAATATAAATGTATATGTCGTACAAGGAGAAAAAAGGTAAATCCTGTTTGTTTTTATTTTTATTTTTGTGTATTCATTCATTAAGCATTTTCTTTGAATAAAAATAAGTAGTTCGTCTTATCTTTCTTGTTCGAATGCCGATAAGCTACAGAAATTCAAAATTGCTTAAACATGTTGAACCAATTATTTTCGTCATAAGTTGCAGTTCGTTCGTCATAATATAAATGTATATGTCGTACAAGGAGAAAAAAGGTAAATCCTGGTTGTTTTTATTTTTATTTTTGTGTATTCATTCATTAAGCTTTTTCTTTGAATAAAAATAAGTAGTTCGTCTTATCTTTTTAGATCACGTGGCACGAGGAGACAGTGTACGCATTTGTCATCATTTGGCATCCGTCGTACAATATTATCTCATCTGAAACTTGTCATCATTTGGCATCCGTCGTACAATACTATCTCATCTGAAACTTGTCATCATTTGGCATCCGTCGTACAATACTATCTCATCTGAAACTTGTCATCATTTGGCATCCGTCGTACAATATTATCTCATCTGAAACTTTTCATCATTTGGCATCCGTCGTACAATATTATCTCATCTGAAACTTGTCATCATTTGGCATCCGTCGTACAATACTATCTCATCTGAAACTTGTCATCATTTGGCATCCGTCGTACAATATTATCTCATCTGAAACTTGTCATCATTTGGCATCCGTCGTACAATATTATCTCATCTGAAACTTGTCATCATTTGGCATCCGTCGTACAATATTATCTCATCTGAAACTTGTCATCATTTGGCATCCGTCGTACAATATTATCTCATCTGAAACTTGTCATCATTTGACATCCGTCGTACAATATTATCTCATCTGAAACTTGTCATCATTTGGCATCCGTCGTACAATATTATCTCATCTGAAACTTGTCATCATTTGGCATCCGTCGTACAATATTATCTCATCTGAAACTTGTCATCATTTGGCATCCGTCGTACAATATTATCTCATCTGAAACTTGTCATCATTTGGCGTCCGTCGTACAATATTATCTCATCTGAAACTTGTCATCATTTGGCGTCCGTCGTACCATTTTATCTCATCTGAAACTTGTCATCATTTGGCATCCGTCGTACAATATTATCTCATCTGAAACTTGTCATCATTTGACATCCGTCGTACAATATTATCTCATCTGAAACTTGTCATCATTTGGCATCCGTCGGACAATACTATCTCATCTGAAACTTGTCATCATTTGGCATCCGTCGTACAATATTATCTCATCTGAAACTTGTCATCATTTGGCATCCGTCGTACAATATTATCTCATCTGAAACTTGTCATCATTTGGCATCCGTCGTACAATATTATCTCATCTGAAACTTGTCATCATTTGGCATCCGTCGTACAATATTATCTCATCTGAAACTTGTCATCATTTGGCATCCGTCGTACAATATTATCTCATCTGAAACTTGTCATCATTTGGCATCCCTCGTACAATATTATCTCATCTGAAACTTGTCATCATTTGGCATCCGTCGTACAATATTATCTCATCTGAAACTTGTCATCATTTGGCATCCGTCGTACAATATTATCTCATCTGAAACTTGTCATCATTTGGCATCCGTCGTACAATATTATCTCATCTGAAACTTGTCATCATTTGGCATCCGTCGTACAATATAATCTCATCTGAAACTTGTCATCATTTGGCATCCGTCGTACAATATTATCTCATCTGAAACTTGTCATCATTTGGCATCCGTCGTACAATATTATCTCATCTGAAACTTGTCATCATTTGGCATCCGTCGTACAATATTATCTCATCTGAAACTTGTCATCATTTGGCATCCGTCGTACAATATTAGCTCATCTGAAACTTGTCATCATTTGGCATCCGTCGTACAATATTATCTCATCTGAAACTTGTCATCATTTGGCATCCGTCGTACAATATTATCTCATCTGAAACTTGTCATCATTTGGCATCCGTCGTACAATATTATCTCATCTGAAACTTGTCATCATTTGGCATCCGTCGTACAATATTATCTCATCTGAAACTTGTCATCATTTGGCATCCGTCGTACAATATTATCTCATCTGAAACTTGTCATCATTTGGCATCCGTCGTACAATATTATCTCATCTGAAACTTGTCATCATTTGGCATCCGTCGTACAATATTATCTCATCTGAAACTTGTCATCATTTGGCATCCGTCGTACAATACTATCTCATCTGAAACTTGTCATCATTTGGCATCCGTCGTACAATATTATCTCATCTGAAACTTGTCATCATTTGGCGTCCGTCGTACAATATTATCTCATCTGAAACTTGTCATTATTTGGCATCCGTCGTACAATATTATCTCATCTGAAACTTGTCATCATTTGGCATCCGTCGTACAATATTATCTCATCTGAAACTTGTCATCATTTGGCATCCGTCGTACAATACTATCACATCTGAAACTTGTCATCATTTGGCATCCGTCGTACAATATTATCTCATCTGAAACTTGTCATCATTTGACATCCGTCGTACAATATTATCTCATCTGAAACTTGTCATCATTTGGCATCCGTCGTAAAATATTATCTCATCTGAAACTTGTCATTATTTGGCATCCGTCGTACAATATTATCTCATCTGAAACTTGTCATCATTTGGCATCCGTCGTACAATATTATCTCATCTGAAACTTGTCATCATTTGGCATCCGTCGTACAATATAATCTCATCTGAAACTTGTCATTCTTTGGCATCCGTCGTACAATATTATCTCATCTGAAACTTGTCATCATTTGGCATCCGTCGTACAATATTATCTCATCTGAAACTTGTCATCATTTGGCATCCGTCGTACAATATTATCTCATCTGAAACGATTTTGCAAAATTCAACCAAACCTTGCCACACTCATCATTTGTGCATCTAATATAAAAATGTATCCGATGACATCGCCTGACAACTAAGATGATCGAATTGTCTGAAAATAAAACAAAGAAGTAAAATGCAAGATTTGAAAACCCGTACAAACAGAAAAAATCTGATAAACCAGGACATTTTATTTTTGAGGTTTACCTATCTAATAGAAAAAACGCTTCCGGTTTCTGATCGCGCCATATCAGAAAACAGGAGCAATGAAAGATCTGTTTAAGTAAACTTGGAGGTCTACCTATTGTTTATTTACGTCAAAACAGTCCGAGGACTTATTACAGGTGTCATAGCCCTTAAATGACCAATTGTACATTATTTTAAAGTTAATTTATACTGACGGACTTAAAAAATGCAACACACGTTCATGGTTTATCCTCATAGAACTACGTCATGCTTACTATACTTCCTATTGAGGTTATTGGACATACCGGATTATTAAATTGTCTGAAAACAGCACGTTAAGGGCATACGATACAGTTATGATTCCATATTGAAATTCTGATGAAAATTTGCAAGTAGGGTATTTTTTACCTGCTTAGATCAAATATGTTAAAAACAATATACCTTCATGTGTACATTTTGAGTAAAATGAGGTCGAAATTTCAGATATTTGCTCAAAATTGTGATTTGTGGACGTATTTTTCCTTCCGACAAAAAAACATAGTGTTTTTTTCTTTAACAGATATACAAACACTAGCTGTTTTTTATTAAATAATTTATAATTTCTCTAATATATAAGTATCCAATAAATTGATGATTTTTTTTAAAATAACTATAATTTATCACATGTTCATGAATGTAAAAAAAAATCATTCTTTGCTGTATTTTTATCAAATTTTAAAAAAAATGCATTACTGACTTTATCATGAAAATTGGTACAAATAATCTTCATACATAATCAAACCGAATGTCATTTTAAAAAACTAAGTTCCATGAACTAGTTCAAAAGTTTAATCAGTTTGAATGATAAAAATCAGTCGAAAAATGCATCTTTTCCCAATATTTCACAGTTTGACGTCATTAATTATATCGTATGCCCTTAAGGTAGATAGGTTGTCTTCTTCCATCTTGGATTTTAGAATAGCAGAAAACATCGGTCTAGATCTTTGATAGAATGTGCAAATTTTGAGAGTAAAATTTAATTCATGTGAAAGAATTTTCATTTCATTATAGAATATAGATATGTTTTATCATATCTATGGTTGGTTTATTATGCAGCAAGAAAACAGGTCCGGTGACCGCATATTTCTTTTTCTTATCTGAAAGCATACTATCAAAGCTATCTTCTCATATTTTATCTCAAAATTCTATGGTACAGTTTTCGTTTTATGGCAGGAAATCTACCTTAAAGTATTCCTGCCTGCAAAATTCGTATGAACTGATTCAGATTTTCAACGCTTAGTCACGGCAATATGGTGTTTCATCATTTTTAATCATTAATGTGTGGGTACGGATTGAAAGAATTGTTGCACGGAAATAAGATCCTTAGAAAAATCATGTATGGGTTTCAAATTTTCGCCATATGAATTCGTGCGAAATCGTTAGATGTCTCCTTTTTCAGAGTCCTTGTTAAATTATTTTTTTGCGTTTGTACTTGATATGATAAAAGCAAGTATTGTAACAGACAGAAAGAAACTTGAGACTTGTCTACAAATTAGCCGCAGAGCAAAATCATTAGTCTACTTGAACTACGATTGATTACTCTGTTATCACGATGTTATCCGATATAAAAAAAAATCTATTTTTGTCTTTTTTTGTCGATCATCTTAAATTTCATGTTAATAGATAAACACTTTTAATAGCAAAAGGGTCAATAAAATATTATCTGCAATACGTCAATATGACTGAAACGTCAGTCGAATCATTTTTGGTGGTTTTTGCTCATGCATAAAGTTTTTACATATGCATATCCGTTATCTGGAAAAACTAAAATAGATAGAAAGACACATTGAGTAACAAAAATTATCAGAAAGTGAAAATCTGAAAAGTAAGAAGATTCTTTATGATGATAAGAGTGATTGACCTTAAATGACGATTTATTTACCCCTTTATTACTGATTTGTGCATGGTTATCAAATTAGATCTGAGTTATGCTACTATAGGTTTCAATTCTGTAAATATAGACAATGCAATTTCTCATATAAACTCCCTTTGCGACTAAAACTGTGACACTTTTACTATGAAGATTTGTGAAAAATAATATCCCAGAACGGGAAGTTTATATGCACTACTATTTAATTCAAAGGTCAAAATATAGGGCTGTGCGGCATATTTTTAACGTTAATATGCCCTGAACTCCTAAGAGTTTCAACTTACACTTAAATTATATACTACCCTTTCCATCGTTTTTGGACCTCCTAAGAATGAAAATTTAGGCGCTACCATGTTTTTCTATACTGTTTACATTCCCAAGCGATGTATTTATGAGATGAAACACAGTGATCATAAAAGGGAACCAGTACGTTAACAAATAAACATATCTATAAATATTATATATCTCTCCAAAAGAAGGGTGGTTTGAGAAACAGCTGAATTCATAAAGTGCAAACTATATGAGAAGAATATAACTTCAAACAATAATTAAAGGCAGAAGTAGTATACCGCTGTTCAATAGTCATAAATCAATTTGACTGAAATAAATGAAGGTCACAACCAAAAACGAGAGAAACACATAATATATTAGAGGAAAACAGCGAAACAATAGAAACACTGAACTGCTACACAAATACACGTCAATGTAATAATTAAAACTGAGCACAAATTTCAAGTCGGAATGAAATGAAAAATTTGAAATCAATTAACAAGACTGCAATACTTGAATTAAAAACAACAGCACAAACCAATATGTGACCTTCTATGAAAGACTATATTTGTTGAAATCTTTTATGGTGTCTGTCATTTCAGACTTGTATACTTGTTAAACCATTAAAACTACTTTTTATCAGACGTACAATATCTTCAGTTTGTTCATCCAGTTGTCTGTTGGACATGATCACTTATAATCGACAGTACTGTTGAATACCTCCCGTTAAAAGTAGCCTGCAAACGGTCTTTATTTGTTAAAGTCAGAAGTGTATACGAAAAAATAAGTGAGAAGAACCAGATGTGGTTTATATGTCACCAGATTAATAACGAAAGAAACAATAAAAACAAACATCTATGTGGAGGCATGTAGCCCTCGACAAATGAACAGGGATCACACAATGTAGGCATCGCTTTCAATTGCTTTGATTCGATGAAAGTTACATATGAATTAAACAGAAACATTCAGAGATCTGCTTTTAACTCTCATTTCTCAAAACCTAAACATAACGATACGGTATACGACTAGGATGATAATGTGGACCAGGAATTTGAAAAGGGATCAAAATAAATGTTTTATATTATTCGATCTCAACCCTCCCTTCCCTTTTTCTCTTGTCCTAATACTGGAAGAGATACTGGAAAAGATAACTTGAAAAATCATGGGCATGCGCTAATACAAATGGACGTGTAAAAAATATCTCTTGTGGAATGGGACAATACGATGGATAACTAAATTATAATGGGTCAAAACTAAATTGAATACACTAACAACAGAGTGAGTTTTGCATGATTTAAACAAACAACTACAGCCAAATTTTAATTATTTGTTTACTTTATCGAGATATTCTTTTGTCAACATTCAAGGACACAGAACAAACAACATGCCTGCCCCACGAACCAAAACAATGAACTTAATTCTGAACCAATGATTTGTAGTTCACAACTTGTAATCTCTCTTAACACATCAGCAACTAAACCATCAAACAAACGAAAAAAGCTCGTAAGTCCGGAGCTTCTCCAAGGAACACAAAAACAAACAACACAACAAATAAGGCGTCGAAACTCAGTTTGTGATCTTTGGGAAATAGACAAAAAAAGTACCTGGACCCAGGAAAAGTATTGCAGATATAGTTTTAGAGGCCCTTCTTGTCCAGGTGTAATAAATAAAATTGTACCCATTCTTGCTGAAAAAATCTTTTTCCTCAATGATTGTAGAGGAGGTTAAAAATGTGTTGATCAGCAAGTAAAACCGATAGCTGAATTAGTCGAACAGCATGGTAAAAGGCTTGACAATGACAATATTAGGATTAGTAGATTGTATTCTTATGTCGAAAAAGTACACGAGGATGTAAAAAGTAACACCACAATAGTTAATGAACTTGATACAGAAGTTGGTTCTCTCTTCAAAAGAATTGAAGAACTTGAAACTAGATTAGAAAACCAAGAACTATATTCACGCCGAACAAATTTACGTTTTTATAACATCCGCGTGCCTATCGATCACCGTACCGGTAACATTCCTCATCCTATTAACACTGATATTTATATATTACAAGTCTGCAAACTTGGCCTGAATCTAGCTGTGAACGATATAGGGCGTAGTCATGTTATAGGGAAGGTAAAAAACGGTAAATCACAGGTTATTGTAAGATTTTTTTGTCATATCGCACTAGAAGCAAGATTTATACCAACAAAAAAGCCTTAAAGGGTGATGCAGATGGCATATTCATAACAGAGAACTTAACACAGTATAGAACTGGTCTTACACAAAAGTTAGCCAACCTCATGTTCAACCATAAAATTTTCGCATACTGCACATCTGATGGTTGCATATTTGCTAAAACAACAGAGAAAGGCACAAAAAAACTAATAAAAAACTATGACGATATAACAGCTCTTGATACATCCACAGACGATGACTACCAACAACAAATACCAGATCCATCCCAATGTATCACCAATCAGAACACCAATGAGAACCTCAATAATGGTGCACATTAGATTATAAAAACATAAAATATTAAGATAGTAGAAATATATTTATCTTAGTTTTTACTTGTTCTTTAAATATCTCTTATGTACAGTTTAAATTGCATCCTGTGTTGTTAATATTGCTAGCAAATAAATCTGGTATAATTTAATTGTATCAAAAAGTTTCAAACAATTAAAATGTCTGAATAAATTCATAAACGCGTGTTACAATGGAAAAATAGTATATTGTAACAGTCACTGAAACGCACTTCGATCCAAACATGAATAACGAAGAATTGATTATAGATTTATTTTCAAAAAATATATCCCGTAAAGATCGTAATAACGACGGAGGAGGCTTACTCATTTAAACAAAGATGATATATCAGTCACCAGAAAAGGTGTACTGGAAAACCACATTGACGAAATTATATGGGTGGAAATCGGGGTTAAAGGTCAAACTTTTTATCGACTCCTAGGAGTCGATACTAAGAATTGAACGATGGACAGTAAGTGCGTGAATGTTTCTTGCTACCTGATTGGAAGATATTACGAGACGTGAATAATCAAAGTTTATTGATTGGTTAGGACAATCCAAACCTAGTAAATGTCCTTCAATCCGTTGGAGTATCGGATTTGTCCTCTCTATTAGCAATTAGTTTTTGCCTGGTCATTAATCATGCATATTCATGATATTGGTACACAGGTAACTTTTATCTATAAATAGTCGAATCTTCTGGAGTTTCGAAAGCAACAACGTTAAACTATATATACTACTTCATAACGTGTGACCTCACGTGTGTGATAAAATTTGTTGATTGATGCACGTGACTATTATGGTAAATGAATTAATCTACAAAGCGAGAGCACTTTCCATTTTCATCAGCTAAGAGTCGACTAGCCCTTTTCGAAAGGCTAATGCTTGTTTATTATTGGACTTGGATATCAGTATACAGAAAAAATAGGATTTCTGGATACTTGAATTCAGATTTATTTTCGTATAATAATAATAAGTTATATTATATAATTCATCAATTTACTTGAAAAACGTAATTTATATACCTACACGGGAGTTATTTGCATGATCTTATCTTATTAAGTGATGCTATACAATTTTCTTTTTCTGATGAACTGAATGTACATGCTAACATCAGTAATCACGATGTCTCTGTTATTTTTTTACAATGTCCAAAGTCCGAAACAAAGTCTTAAACGGAAAATAAGGTTATATGAAAAAACAGATGTTTTCAAATATTTTGAATGCAATTGAATGGAATGAACTCTTTTCCAATGTTGAGGAAGTAGACGAAATGGTCACTTTATTCCCTGAAAATATCTTCAGCATTGCAAGAGAGAGCATCCTAACCAAAATAGTAACTAAACGTGGCAATGACAATCATAAGAAGCGAGAGAAAATTTTGAGAAAAATATTATACTAGATAACGCTTCAGATTAAGATCAAATGTATGCGGTATTAGATTGTCTTTTTAACTGAACTTTTCAACAATAGACAGGTGCCCTACCGATATATCATGTAACCAATTGATTTATGTTTATGGGAAAACGGTACTTTTGTGTACATAAGTCAGGTGAAGGAAGTCAACTTCTGATCGCTGTGATTGGATGTAAGGATACAATATATATTTTTTCATTTATCTATGAATAACTGCAGTGTGTATATTTATAATTTAAATTTTGAAACCCATTGAAATATTTTTTAGAGAATTATTTGAAAAGACTGCCAACATTTCTTAAACTTAGTGTAAAATGGCATGGATAACATTAACAAGCTCCGTTGGAAGTAGGTCATGATACTATTTGGCTTCAATTTTTAAAACAGAATAATAAAGTAGTAACACCATACATAACTGTTTTATCCATGTTTTTATTATAAAAAGTGGTAAACTTAGAAAATGTTAGTATTGTCGCCTATGGCAGAATAAATAGAACCAGTTCACGGGTAGTAAGGTCGTCATATCGAGCAGCAATTAGTACAGTGATTTTGTTATAGTTTAGTTAAGTTGGTCATGCATAATTTACGTTACCTCCCAAAACGATTTTCTCAGTTCTTTTCAAATGAGCAAATAAAAAGCAAATTTAATGTTTGAATCTATATTGTAAGTCAAACTATCTAAATTGAAATAGTTATTGTTAGAAATTAACGCAGGATAACAAAAATATCCAAATTGGTATGGTTTGGTTAAGAGATTAACATGGTTCATTGTTGTACTGTTACACAGCTGTCCAAAATAACGGGAGGGTTTGACGCTAGCAAACTACAGTTGAACCCTGCAACATTCTGTTTATGCCTGTCTCAAATCAGGAACATCTATTCAGACGTTTGTTGTTTGTTGCTGAGTATTATATTTTTCGATCAATATTTTGTGAATAATCAGGACATTACATTTCTCGTTTGTATTGTTTAAGCTTGTCATTTATGGGCCATTTATATCTGTCAATTAGGTATGCGTTTCGTTCAGAGGTGAGAGCCGTACGATGACCTATAATTGTTAACTGTATATAAAGTTTGTGGAGCACCGAGGTTGTTGGTATTAAACTATTGATGGTTTGTGTTGATTTTGCTTTTTTGTTGTCTGTTGTTTTATTTGTGTTCAATGTTTGTTTTATGTTTGAAATATTTGTCATTATCTTGCCTGTATTTGTTGTTGATTAGCTAGTTTTAATGACTACCTTGACGGTTTCTTTATAAACAATATACACTGTGTGTTTTATTATGGCACCCTAAACGGAGTTTGGGTGACATATTGTTATTCTTCGTTTCTTTTTTTCTTATTATTTTTAATATTATTTTTCTTCCACTTTTTTTGTCCAGGCAATTTCTCGGAACTGTATGGACCAATGCTAATGGAACTTAACAATAATGTTAAACACCATGTGCAGGTTTGCAAATAAGGGTTGGCACCACCAACATGGCCGCCGTTACCATGGAAACTGGTAAAATGCGAAAAATTTCAAAATTTTCAAAATGCTCCAATCTTTCTAAAACTTTACAAAAATGTTAATAGGCATGTGTAAATCCGGTCTTTGACTTTGGAATTTTCAAAATGGCTGCTGTTACCTTGGCAATAGGGGAAGGGTGCCATCCGTTATTGCTAGCAATTACAAATCTAGTTGTTATTGTTTTTGTATTTATGTATATCTCGAACCCTATAGTAAAAGTTTTGTTGGCAACAAATTTTACCACTTGGCTAATTGTTTATGCATATTAAAATGAAATTTTAGAGAAGAAAGGAAGAAATCAGCTTTGATGTCATCCTTGATCTATACATGGAAGCCATTTTTCTGTTCAGGCAATCACGTAGAACGATTCATTGTACTTTTGACTACTTTCAGAAATGTTCATTTACTTGTAATACAAATACCTTCAAAAGCATATAGCATGCTTTCAGTAGTTTGCTTTATTTTATTGATAATTACTCAAGCTAAAATAAAGAGTTTTGGTAATAAATTATCGAATAGATCAACAGTTTTATTCATTTTATGAAAGAATATTAAAAAGAGAGGCGAAAGATAAGGGACATTCAATTAATAATTCTAAAATAAACCGACAAAGTCATGGCAAAAAGAGAGAGAAAACGACCAAAATAAACACAATAGTATACAAAATGAGTCATAGAATCTAAAGACTAAGCATCTCGAATCCCACCATAAACAGGGGGTATTCTTGTGTGTTCCAAATGTGTCCAAAAGAGCCACCAGTCTTGTTGCTCATACTAATCATTCGCCAGATTCTTAGTCAAGGCCCGATAAACTGCAATGATAAGTTTCGTTGTATCAATGTGCGTGACTGTCATTTGTCTTAACGACTCGTTTTGTCGTGGCCAACATTTAGAGATATTTCAACCCTTTGTTTGTTGGATAATCATTAAATATGTCATGCAATTGGTTATTAATAATGGGCACAATTGTAGACTAACTTACATGAAGTTTACGAATGCCATTAAATCTGAATTGCTTATTGTTTTGATCAAAGTTCATCCTTATAAGCATTCAACATTTGATTTCTACTAGATACTAGAATAAAAGTGTAGTTTATTTATATGTATAGTAACATCATAATATTTTTCATAAACATTACATTTAATCTCGTTAGACGAATTTATGAAATATTTCTTGGTTCCGAATTACATATTTGATTGTATGTAGAACTGTACTTCTATTTTATTTTATATTCTAAAAAACATTGACACTGCTTGAACTCGCATTAACTATTAACTTATGCGGAATTATCTCAAGAAATTGAAATATTTGTTCATCCGTGGTTATCATTTTTGTGTTGGTTTGAGTGCTCTGTATGAAGTTCAATTGTGAAAAACAGTATTATTTTTACTTATTGCTTATTACCACTGCTGTCACTCAGCTGTTCATTGGTTTAGTAGTCTGTTCTTCTGTATACTTATATATTTATAAGTAACTTGATTATTAAATTATAAGATTTAAAGGAATTAATTATTTAAAACAATGAGTGACCAACTCGCGTCGATAAAATTAATTTTAAACTGATTTAGCTTTCCTTGTTTACATACCGCCTCAAGTATTAAAAAATTGGCCTTGATTGTTTTGGGTTGTACCTGAAGACGGTTTATCTAGAAAAATATCCATATCCACCAAATTACACAGCTTATGTTTGTCTCTGTTTATATACCTTGCCGACTCTAAATAAAGCTTATTACTTTACAGAGGTTTTCTGGCAGTCAAATTGTGTTGACCGTGAAAACAGTAGCTACGAGCAGTATGTGACCTTTAAAAAAAAAACTCTTTTTAACTGCTATAGTTTAGTATGTCGTTGAATAAGTTTTGTTTTCCGTAGCACTGTTGTGTTTTTCTTTTTGAGAAGTGGTGAACCTCCATTTTTCTCTATAACTATTGTACAAAAATATAATTATATAAATCATCAAAACTTGTGTCACATCCTTTTGTTATACGTAATACCAAATAAAAAATATTTAACTGAAAAATGACTGGAAAAAGCCTTGTTGTTGTCTTCAACAATAGGTGCGAGTTTATTGATTATGTCACACACTTCGGCAAGGGTATTAATGCCTATCGGAAGAATACGAAGATAAACTATATTTATATCACCCAATCACCCTTTTGATATTCTTTTTGTTACGTTATAGTGAACAAACTACGGAGATTATTTTTAATCACAGTTCACATGTATATTAAATTAAAGTACCATGACTTAACTGTAAAAGCGAAACATCCAATTCTATGCTTAATAACAGCATTATTTATGTAAATATAATCACAATTATTCAAAGAAATCAAAAAGAATTCCAGTTTAATATGTTTACGCTAAGGGTACTTTTTTTTACATTAGACTCTTTCGTGACGCTCGTACTGAAACAGTTGGAAGGCAAAACTGATGATGCCGAGACCAATGAAAATATATTTGCAAAATCGATCTTTGGTCATTTACGCCTAGTGGTATAAATTCTTATTGTTACAAATGATACAACCTTTCATAAACATTCAATTTACAAAAAATGGACGCATTTTGGTAAGGAATTTTCATGTCAGCATATACTCACTTACTTTAAGGTTTGAGATATATCGGAGATGAACCGGAATGAATGAGTTGCAGTGGTTAAAGTACTAAGTTGAAGGTTAAACGCAATTCATAAAAAAAACTTATAATGTCATGTTTAACTTATAAGGTATCATCCGTTTTTGTGTAGTTAAACCGAAATGTCTACCATTTTTAGTGATATCGGCACACTAGCTAAAATCAGCCTAAGACAAGACTTATATATTTACCAAAGGAAATAGAAATGATGGGCAGTCATTCATCATAAATTAAACCTTGTAAATGTACATTAAACTAATAAGATCTGGTCAAAATACCTATTCTGATTGATAAAAATAAAGTATTGTGTTTACTCTGTCTCGTGTAAACAATCAACTATTCCGAACTTTCCACTTGACTCTTTTTGTAGATTGCTCTAAACAGCTAAAACCGGTCTGCGTAGAAGAAGAATTTTAACACCCGTTTCTCTTTCAAAACGGAGTAATCATGTAACATGTCCGATTTTGACAGAAAAGGGCTACCTTTCCTCGCACCAGACAAACTGTTTGGAAATGGCGTTTATACAAAAGTTGAATTCAAGGTCGTCGTTGTAACAGACTCGAAACTCGCATATCCCAAACTTTTTGGTTGGGTAAACAATAGTTGGATTAAATAAATCGTAAAAAAATATTCTAAATACAAATAGAATTTTTATCGAAAATATATATTTTCAACAGTATAAAAAAGAAGATGTAATATGATTGCCAATGAGACAACTATCCACAAAAGACAAAAAAAAAAAGGAAGTTACTGTATGACGTAGGTGGTTACAATTATGGGTGTTATTTTTAATCTAGAAGTTAATTTCTATGAACGCAATCATATTCTATATAATATGAATGTAATTTCGTAGTAAGTATATACATGTATTTAACCAATTTCATATAAAATTAATTTACTGCTATCTCGAGTATATAGAAGTTACATTCATGACTGTTCATAATAATCTGAAAACTTATAAGATTGAGAATGGAAATGAAGAATGTGTCAAAGAGACAACAACCCAACCAAAGTGCAGAAAACAGACCCAGATCACCAATGTGTCTTCAACACAGCCAACAAAAAACCCACCCCAGGCGCCTTAAGCTGGCCTCTAAACAAAAAATTGTACTAAATAAGTGAAAATTAACGTCACACTTAACTTCAAAACTTATAAATTAACTAAAATACAAACAATATACAAGACAAATAGTACGGTGACCAAGTAAGGAAAAGTCGCTTGTTTAAGGAGTTTAATCGTCATTCGGACTATATGGCTATAAATCACAGTTTTGGTAGTTCAAAGGTTAAACTTAACATTTTGACTTGTCGTCAAAAAATCGTTCGGTGCATTTTTTGTAAAATGGGCTTTTAAATAAGTTAATTTACTTGAAAGAAAAATCGACTTTGAAAAGTTTTGAGGTTCACATTGTAAAAGAACTTCCGTGATATGGTTTATGTTAATATATACTTTGTTGTTACACCTTATTTTAACGATTTCAAACAAAGTTTAGCAAAATTAATCCGTTATTAAAGAGGTTTTTTTAACAGTTGGACACTACGAATATTGTACATTTACTAGAGTACGTTACAACTCAATTTCATCATCTGTTTTTAGGCAAAATGTAAAATAATCAACATTTATATGATATTTCATCTCTTTAATAATCAATAATATCAAATTCATTTATCTCCGGAGCATTATTTCAGCAATTCAAGCAAGGAAAAGTCCTAACGCTCATATGAGGGAGCTATTCGAAGCCCATATACAGCCTCTTATAGATTCATATAAGCCATTTGATTGTGTTGTTTCACTTATATTCGAATATTGAAATGTTCCTTGAAGCAGTAAATAGTTTGATGTCAAATGTTAGAGCAGAATAAAGGCAACAGTGGTATATCGATGTTTAAAACTCATAAATCGATAGAAAAAAAACAAATCCGGGTCACAAACCAAAACCGAAGGAAACGCATTAAATTTAAGAGAACGACGACACAACATTAAAATGTAACCAGACAGAAACGAACTTAGCATTAGACAAAATCTGATGAGAATAACAAATATAACGAGAGGGTAATTGGTCACCTGTTTGAGATCGTCATTTCAAATGTTACCGTACCAATTACTGCACCTTTTTGAGAATTTTGAGCACCTTTTATAGATGGTGACTTTGCTATTAGACAGACTCCTACACATTTCAACGGTATATGGACCGACATGGCAACAAAAAGACCGTTATAATAGCCTCAAGGGGATCCGGTGGCGATGTATAGACATAACAAATCAAAAGTGCGCTTGTAAGATGGAGCCTTACTAGACATTTCCTTAAATCCCGTAGTCGTGTAATGCTGGAAAGATGCAAAATCACATGAGGAAACAAAACCAACAGCAATGAAGGGAGATGAAGATAGATATAATACGATGTGTTATGAGTGCCAAATGAATGAGGCAACTCTCTATCCAAGTAACAATTAAAAGTAAAGCATAATAGGTCAAGGCATGGCCGTTAACACGGAGCCTTGGCTCACACCGAACAGCAAGTTACCCATGATAATTACTAGTGTAAAACCATTCAAACGGAAAGACCAACGGTGTTATCTATATACAAACGAGAAACGAGAAACACTCATGAACCACATAAACAGACGACAACCACTAAACATCAGATTCCTGACTTAGGAAAGGTGCAAATAGTTGCAGCGGGATTTAACGTTTTAATGGTACTAAACCGTCTTTCTTTTCGGAAAAACATGTTATTGCCATTTTAAACCATTTGAATGAACCATGACTTATCCCTTTGAAGTGGTGTCCCATCATCCATGTCTTATAAATATCTCTTCTAGAATGCATGCTGCGATATTCAAGATTTTTTGCTCACAGTTTGCGCACTTTCTCGACCTTCTTTGGTACCATCACTCAAACTTACCTCAGAGATGGTATGGAATTGGTTCATTGTATTGATGTTAAGAAAAGTAAAACATTCGGTGACCTTGCAGCTGACAATAACAAAAATATGTCCCAATACTTTTCTATAGCGCACACAGTAGCAGATTTTTGACCGCTACGACACGAACAACTCTATGAAGTCTGCTGAAAGGAAACTACGAACAAAGACCACAGCTTCCACCAAAGTGTATCAGATTACTAGTATTTAAGGGAGAAGTATGCCTGATTGGAAGAAGTTTCTTTCTTTTAAAGAACACAATCAGGCTCTCCTTAATTTCTTTGGTAGTTTTATTCGTCAAAACTTTGACAAATCCCCTATGAATCAACTTGATTGTAACCTTTACTTAGCCAGAACGTTTGTAAGTCCCGATATTGTCAACGATATTTAAATCAACAATTTTAATGACTGTCGAAACTTGTTTAGCACCCAAGAGGAGGACGATCCGCGTATGGTACTCAATGGCTTAAACTTTGACAAGAAGTTCAAGGAATGGGAAAATGCGAAAGAAGAATCATACGAACGAATGTGATCGTTTTGTGCGTTCACTACTACAAACATATGATACATACAAATGAGCTATGGGCGCAGATCGGTATCATCCGAGTAAAGGGTTGGGGAATATTTTTTCTCATATATCAACTAAGTGACTTTCCCCAACCATTTGTAAACTATTGCCTCCTGTACATGCACTTACCGAATGCCACACAGCTTCGTCTCTGTTTTGAGGAAGTAAACAAACTGTCTACAAGCACGACTATTTCAGTGGTTTTGCAGAGCTTCGTTAATACTGACAGAGATGAAGCCTTTGTTTGGACTTGAAAGTTAATTTCAAAGCTTTATTATCAGAAAAATCTCTTTAAATCATTCCATCATGATATTTTTACAATTATGCGTCAAACTTGCCACCAGTGAAGATGTAAGTTTAGTCAGGCTACCTTCATGTGAAGCGGAACTGAAACAGAATGTTTTACGTGCTTCGTTTCAAACTAATGTTTGGACCACATTACACTTTGCGGACCGCCCTATATCGTCACGCTTAGAATATATACGATCGGCGCGAGTTATATGATTCATTACACCCCGTGTATTTTACAGGGCAGGTGTCAGCATAAATTCTTGCAGAATCTTGTGTTTTCATGTGAGGGAAAATCTTTATGTAAAATTCATTATTTGGTTCACAACAAAACCTTATATGTTCAGAGCTTCGCTCCTGAAAAGAATTAGAAAAATGGAGAAATAATTTCCAATCATATTATTTGATAGACAAACCAGAGCATACTACGGCTTAATTTTGTTGCGTGGATCTCTTTGATTGGATTTTTAAATTGTACCTTTCTTCGAGGTATTGAGTGGTTTTTAGTTTGAATGAACTACATTAATGAGCTTTTGCAAAATACACCTTCATGATAGTAGGCTTCAGGTAAATATCTCTTGCTGATGTTGAATATCAGCCAGCAATGCAAGGTAACAACTTTAACTTTAATAGAATATGTGTTGATCTTTTATAATAAAACAAGTGTTTGAAAAACGCCAATTTTGAGAGTAAATCAACGTCCTTTTTTCTTTATTTTTACATTTTCGAGATAATTTAATTGCTAATTGATTTGAAAAAAAATGTCTGTTTCTGTAATTTAACCTACATGTATATTGTTGTAGAAATCTTAAAATTAAAAAATATGGAGAAAAAAAATTAATAACAGAATTTGATCTACGAGCTTATTTTATGCAAAACTGTTACCACATTTCCTTTTGACGACATCGATATTTCAAAAGTACTCATTTTTTCGAATCCAATGATATATAATATAGCCATATAGTATGTTTGACGATTAAATCTAAAAAATATTGTGTCTGGTCACCGTACTAAAATAAAGGCCTGAGGATCCTTACTTGGGACTATTTTCCATTGTCCACGATTTTTCGAGAGCAACATTTAAAACGCCCGGGTTTTTAAACAAATGTTCCAGGTTTTCCCAGGTTATTGCGTAGGGGTTAAACATGAGTTGTGAGGTCTCAACCCTTCCCATATAACTCTAGCCAAGTAGAATATACAAACACACATCAATACTCACAGTAAAACTCAGATTAAAAGAAATACAAGTCAACCGTGGACAAAAGAAACTAATCATGCCAGCTCACTATACCACCAGTTAGTAAAAGTATTGGAACACAAACGACGTATATTATTTCCTTGTAGTTCATTAACAATGCAGCATTTTTCCATTGTCCACGATTTTTCGAGAGCAACATTTAAAACGCCCGGGTTTTTAAACAAATGTTCCAGGTTTTCCCAGGTTATTGCGTAGGGGTTAAACATGAGTTGTGAGGTCTCAACCCTTCCCATATAACTCTAGCCAAGTAGATTATACAAACACACATCAATACTCACAGTAAAACTCAGATTGAAAGAAATACAAGTCAACCGTGGCCAAACGAAACTAATCAAAACGGCAATGTTGTAAATTGTTAACAAATTACTACTAGGAGCAACTGACTTGCCAGCTCACTATACCACCAGTTGGTAAAAGTATTGGAACACAAACGACGTATATCATTTCCTTGTAGTTTATTAACAATGCAGTATTTTTCCATTGTCCACGGTTTTTCGAGAGCAACATTTAAATAAGAGTGACGAAAGATACCAGAGGGACACTCATAAATCGAAAATAAACTGACAACGTCATGGCTAAAAAAATGAAAAAGACAAACAGACAAACAATAGTACATATGACACAACATAGAAAACTAAAGAATTAACAACGTGAACCCCACCAAAAACGCCCGGGTTTTTTAAACAAATGTTCCGGGTCGGGCTTAAAAACTACCAGTCTCTAGTTTATGACTGTATAAATTTTGCGAATATTAAAATAATATTCTTAATAAAAATTAAAATAACAAAAATATTGAGCTTCGCGAAAGTTCAATCGTAAAGTTCCTAATCAAATGGGAAAATCAAATGTCAAAACACAGCAAACGAATTGACAACAACTGTCATATTCCTGACTTGGTTCAGGCATTTTAAAATGTAGAAAATGGTGGATTGAACCTGGTTTTAAAGCGCTAAACCTCTCACATATATGACAGTCGCATCAAATTCTGTTATATTTACAACTATGGGTGAACAAAACAGACATAATAAAACATAAGTCAAAATATGAGTACAGCAGTCATCACTGTGTTACAATCGCAAATCAATAATTTGCAAAAAGGCACAACAGCATCTATCTATTTAAAAAACACATTCATTGTTTCACGTGTCTGACTTCAGAAAATGTAAACGTCTCTGAGGAAAAAAAATTGTCGTTCATTGTTTATTCAAAGCAATTATAATTTTACATGGGGAATGGTGGTTTACAGGGTTAAAAAATCAAAAATTATGCAAGAATAAATTTCAGAAATAAACCTAGATTTAAAATTGTCCAGAAGTTCTTAAAAAAATTTAAGAAACCACATATGGTTTATACCATTACGAGAGTAAACTGATTTTTTCGTTTGTCGTTCAAAATATTTTCAAATTTATAATAGAACAATAGCACAATGACGGAATCTATTAAAGTACAGAGCCACGTTATGAGAACCTAATAAGTCTTATATACAAAAAGTACCAAAACACTACTATGTTGATCAAATTTTAAGTTTTGTTTTTAACCCATCCTCATAGTCAGTTTCTAGATAAAAGACCTAATTGAATGGCAAAATCAAAAGCTCAGACATATCAAACGAATGGATAAAAACTGTCATATTCCTGACTTGGTATAGGCATCTTCTTATGTTGAAATGGTGGATTGAGTCAAATTTATATGACAGTCGCATTAAGTTCCAATGTATTGATAACGATGTGTGAACAACACAAACACAATAGGAGAAAAATGCCACAAATAGGGGTACAACAGCAACACAAACCCTTCTCAAAATTAGGGGTGATCTCAGGTGCTCCTAAAGGGTAAGCAGATCATGCTCCACACATTGTACCCGTTGTGTTGCTTATGTGATGATTAGTTAGTTATTATGTAGGTCAAATTCGTGAATTGTCATGCCATATGGCCCGAGAACACAGTTATTTCGTAGTGCACTTCTTTTAGACAATAAATTCAAATTAAAAAAATCGCACCTGCTCTTTCTCAAAAATATTTTTACAGTGTAGTGTACTACCAGTGAGACAAGCAATATCAAAATTATAGAAAGTTCTACCAGCTCTAACTCAAAATATTGACAATTCTGTGTTAAGGGTGTGTTAAATTCAGTTTGACAGCTTCAGACGTGATCAAATTTGACCTTTTAGAACTGGACCAATTCACTACTTAACATAAAGTTTCAGCAACCAATTTTTTTTTACATGTAATTCCATCCCCCTACTTAATATTTCATGCATTTAATATACAGAAATAAATTGGGAAAGTGTATTAAATAAAACATGCAAGTTATACACTGTTTACACTAGGGACTATATTCGTAGACAACGAAAACCAAAGGACGATTACTGTGTCCTTGGACCTAATAGGACAGAAAGACTTGACCAATCTTTATAAAACTTTGCATAACCTAAGCAATAATGAGATAGTTTGCCAAGTTTTATAGCCATATGTCATATATAACAGAAACTATGGTCATTTTAGTATTTACATTTGGCTGTTTATTTTTGACGTATAGATTAAATATCTTCAACTGTCAAGATTTTGGCCTAAAAACTTGAAATTTTGCAAAAATTTGCTTTTTAAATGCTCTTGAATATTAGATATTAAGTATTAAAAGCATCTGCACACTAATTTTTTGTATCCGATGTATTGTATTTATTCCAAAGTCAAATTTATATGCGCCTATGCCTGAAAACAGAGATTTTTCAATTCAGGGAAGCCTAATATAAATATGCATTTTTCTCAGCCAATTTGAAGTTTTATAAGTTTTTTAAGCCTAAGTCATTCTTTCATATATATTAAATGTACTTTAAATTATAGAAAAGTTACAAAAAGTATACCACATGAGTATAAAATGGTCTTGGACCATGTAGTACTGAGAATTATTTAGAATCAATTTAGGCGGTAGTCCATAAAGACATATAAAAATGCACACAGAAGCTATCAGAAGTGAAAATGTGTTACTTTTTGTTCATTTCTATGCTAAGGTGTTATGATACAAGAAGTCTAAATGCAAAAGGACTCTTGTATTTAATTTTTTTAAAAGACAATATGGTCTGACAGCCAGTTTTTTCACTTTTCGATGGAAAACTTGCATTTAGTTTTAGTCTCAATAGGCATAAATTTTGACCACTTACATATCATACAGGAAAAAAAATATGGTAGCCTTTAAAGGAGTAAGGTGAACTGAATATAGTTAAAATGCTTTTTTTACAGATTTAGTGAAATATTTGTGATGGACTACAGATTTGATGTACAAAGCGCTTCACATTTTACATACATCAATCAGGCCGTTTAACCAGGGCCATGAATACAAATTATGCTGCACTTTTTTTCTGTGATAATCTACTTTTCTCTTTATTCAGAGTTCACACATGGTTAATTAAATTTGATTTAAGCATAGAAACACAAATATCAGGAACAAAAAAGTTGTTAGATAGAAAGTCAGCATGCCTCTTAGGCATAAAATGTAAACTGCTTTAAAATGCTTATTATAGCCGTAGAATGCCAAAATAGCACTTTTTAACAGAATTTCTGTAAACCAAAGATGTAAATCCTTTACTTTTATTGAGTTTGACAAATTGAAACAAGCAAATCATTCAGGAAAGTTCCCAAAGTACAGAATCTAGATTTCAGGAATCCATCTCTTAGGCCCGAGAAAACAGTTATTTCGTAGTGCATTTCTTTTAGACAATAAATTCAAATTAAAAAAATCGCACCTGCTCTTTCTCAAAAATATTTTTACAGTGTAGTGTACTACCAGTGAGACAAGTAATATCAAAATTATAGAAAATTCTACCAGCTCTAACTCAAAATTTTGACAATTCTGTGTTAAGGGGGTGTAAAATTCAGTTTGACAGCTTCAGACGTGATCAAATTTGACCTTTTAGAACTGGACCAATTCACTACTACTTAACTTTAAGTTTCAGCACCCAAATTTTTATGACATGTAATTACATCCCCCTACTTAATATTTCATGCATTTAATATAAAGAAATAAATTGGGAAAGTGTATTAAATAAAACATGCAAGTTATACACTGTTTACACTAGGGACTATATTCGTAGACAACGAAACCCAAAGGACGATAACTGTGTCCTTGGACCATATGGGAGATTAAAATGTGTACCATTTTGTACCATATAATAGATCATAATGTTCACCTTTTCGAACCATTGTAATACATTTAACATGCATGTATAATTCAGTACCGAAATTTTTAAGTTTTTCTATATTTAATTGCCTACCATTTGATCGAATGTGCATTCTTGAAATTGATTGACGGAGATGAGAAAAGATCCCGAACTTCATTATATTGTTTTCTTTTTCATGAATCAACGCTTATCCATTGTATCTATTGCTTAAACTTTTGTGTTGATGTCTTTTCAAAATTAAAACCATTTTTTATTAAAAGGTATTGTAGGTGGGTATAAATAACCATTTTATCATGTTCAACGATGCATTTCTAAATCAAAGTTCACAATAAATTAGTTTGGAGAAATACAAATACAATATAACAGGTTTGTCTTCACATTGTTATGCATCTGCATATTATCCTTAATTTACAAAATAAGACATATTTGTTTTTTTTTAAATTGTTATTTGGATGGATGGTTGTCTCATTGGCACTCACACCACATATTCCTATATCTATTAAGTATATATAAAAAGTATTTAACCAAAAATTCTAGCAAGAACCCTAATTATTGAGAAATCACAATTTACTTGCATAGGTTTTTGCAATTCAATATTTGTAAATGATATGACGTAAAACAGACAAATAATACTATATAAATATAAATAATAAGAGATATATTGAATGTAATCATTTTTTTTCTCTCCAAATACCTGATTTGGCCAATAATAATTCAAAAATAAACGTGGAAACAATCCACAATAACAAACATAATAAGAAAAATGGAAAAACTAAAGAAAAGAAAAATCAGAAAGAAAAAATGATGCATGCTGTACAGTTGGTGAAGGATAAAAACATTCCATCATCTAGGTAACCAGTGTCTTGAAAGCTTCAATAGTGGGAGCTTTCACTGTCGATTCCGGTAATTTATTCCAGGCTACTACTGTTCTAGGAAAGAATGAGAATTTGTAGTAGTCATGTCTTGGGCTGAAGATGGTGTATGCTATGGTATTGTAGTGAATAGATGTTATGTTTAATGGAAGTAAGTAATTATATGTTGGAATTGCTACTAGCCAATATACAATTTGGTAAAATAGGCATAATCTGATGTTCGATTCGTTACTGTAGTTGTTGAAAATATATCGAGCTGCTCTTCTTTGAAGCCACTCTTTTTGTCTATATTTTCTTGCGTATATTCGAATCTAAACTGACAAGTCTTTATCTTTCACTTGAATCTTCAATTTATTGATATTAACAATGTTAACCTGACGCCTACCAACTTAAGCTACCAGTATACGATTGTTTATTGTGCATACATAAAGGTGCAAGCCCTGTGTGTCCGTTGTGCCGATGTGCATTCTATGTTCATTTATGTATATAATACAACTATAAATTGACCACAACTTTCAGACCTATTATTGCGTTGGATAAAAGTCACAGTTTTAATACGTGTGCATGCAAAACAAATTTCATTGTAGAGGGGTCCCAATACAGCAAAACAACATTTTCCAATAGACTGTCATTGACGATTGCCAAATAAATTGATCACAAGATGTATCAAAATGGATTTTGATACTAATTTAATACCAAACAAAAAACAATAAACTTGCGGCAATGATATTATACCACAATCATGAGGTGCATGAATTAGTACACCATATCTGGATTTCGACAATTAATTTTCTTTAGTGATGTTAAAAATCAAAATGGTATTTGGAAGGCCATATAGTTTTCCAAATTTAAGATATACTCTTGAATTTTAAAGAGCCGAGATAGGATGAACGGATTATATAAACCTGCTGAAAAGATGGTATAAAATAGATATCTAAATTACGAACCATTGATAAACGAGAGGTTTCGTGGATGTGTGGATGTCAGTCACCGGTATTCAAATGTCAATTAGGGGTTTGATTTCCAGTGATTGTATATAAAAAAAAACAAAAAAGGATGGTAGGTTTTTAAATAAAACCATTAGTGAAAAAAAATCAATAAATTAGCTAATTCAAACTTAATGAAATTAGGCAAACAAAGAGAACAAATGAATATAATTCGGTGAGCTCGTTTCAACGGCAAATTCAGGGAGCGTTGATTCTAGAAAAATAATCCACGGTAAATGAATATACTGACGTCACATTTAATGTCTAGCTAGCTTAAATGTAAACATAAATGTATATGACAACTGTTTATAGTTCTGGTACATTGACAAAATTGTTCGAGAGCGTTAATTAGCTTTAACTGATCATAATTTAGTTTTAAGATTAAACCTTATGACATGATATCATTGAATGAATTTTGAAATGATCTACACGACATATGAAATATAAAACAGAATGATCACCGAACCCTGTGTATTGTTTTAGGACTGTTATATTCCACATTTTTAATTATTATTTTGCAATGGTGCTATTTACCTTTTTCGATATATATGTTTTTGATTCCCTCTGTTTTACGTATCCTTTTGCCTTTCCTCAAAGTAATTACACGGTAGGTATAGTGTCCGGCTAAGATCGTGGTTTTTGGAGGGATTTGGTCGGGCTTTCTCGAGTGTAAACACTTATTTATTTCATTGTTTAAGAAATGGAAACCGAAAATGTTTAAATGCTACATCTGTGAGGAGGACTCTGATTATGCATATGCAATAATTGGTAATACAGCAACTAAACACCATGAGAACTATCCTTCAATGAAAGAAAAGTGCCTTAAAAATTAACAATATGGATCATCAGGTCAATAAACTATTCATTTCATTGTTGATTATCTAGGAAATTTTTCCCAATTTTATTTTCAGTGGCAATAAAAATGGGATGGATTAAGTGTGTGTGTGTTTTTAAAACAAATATTAATGGATTTTTTTAGGGGGTCAGGCCTCTTTTAGCCGAATATCTTTTATTACATAACATTTTTTCGATTCTTCACTGCTGTCTTTTAAGTTTCTTACTCCTTTTTTTCTAATCTCCGGGGTTCACCACAAGAAATATTGTTAACTGTAAAATCAAAAGTAATATGAAATGAAGTTAAAATGAATATGAGTTCCCTGCACTATGTTCTAAACACCGTTTGGTAAAGCATCAAGTAGTTTCTAAATCAAAAAATAAAATATCAACTATGATTTTTAGTTAAAGACCAAACAGCCTATTTTTTATGCGCATCAGCTAACGCAACTTGGTAGTGACATAAAAGCTCTATGACGTTGTTTCTAGCAATGAAAAAACGTCAAATTATAACGTCCTATTTTGCGTTTTACTCGGATTCCATCATGGTGTACGCTACGTAGGTACGCTACGTCTCCAAAGAAAAGAGGAACTATTATGCGTACTTTAATATCCTGTGGAAATTTAACACAAATGGACACATAAGATACTACACTATTTTTAACCTTCGTTCAAATAAAAATAATAAAATATCAATTTTGATCTCGACTTTTTGCATTTGCGCCGCTCTGCATTTCATTTTTTTTTCTTTCACATGCGTAGATTATGTCTTATATTTGCGTCGATCTGCATTTCATTTTTTTTCTTCTTCACCTGCGCAGATTTTGTCTTTCGTTTGCGCCGATTGTGTACAGGTTAGGTGAACGTTTTTGTATGCCCGATTTATGGGCATTATGTTTTCTGGTCTGTGCGTCCGTAGGGGCAATAAGGCCTAGTTTTGGCCCAAGAAAATAAAATGTTTGATAACAATTTCAAATTGGCACATAATGTTTAGAAATGCATAAAGTCAATAAATATAAATGAAAAACATAAAGATTTTTATCTGATGACGTCACAATTACGTCATAAATTGTACTGTTTTCACAAAAACGGGGGAAAATACAGAATTTATGCAGTTTTCTATCTTTATTTCCGTTGTGGAAACATCCTGTGCAGCCGAGAAACAACAAAATAATTTCATAGAAGCTTTATTATAACTATTGGCATAATCTCACCAGATATAAAGTTGTTTCTTGGGTGCGCACATACTTTTTTAATCTAAAATATACTTAAAATTTGATGAAAAAACAAGGAAATTCACAAAATTTAACAAAATATGCAAATTGGGTCATGATTTGTTGCCATGGTGACTGGTTTGATGTCAAATTTCTTTTGTTTTTCTTAGTACCATATACCTTAGTCAAGTTTTCAGTAATTTGAAAATATATATTGATAACTTTTAAATTTGCAGCAATTTTTGGGCCAAATAAGGGCCTTATTGCCCCTACTCCTTTATTTATACTGCTTATTTGACAAAATCTTATAGGAAAAATAATGATGACAAAGGGTCATTTTTGTTTGTCATTTTTGTCATTTCAAATTGTCTTAAGGAGAAATGATAAACATATTGTCTAATCTCACTGAAGCTTACAGCTAATTTCCTACTGTATGTAGATCAACACTTTGGTTTGCCTGCTTGCTTTGTTTGTATATTTTGTATAATTATATTTTGATAACGTCTAATTCAATTAAATACCATATATACAGGTTTACATACCTATATATAAAGATGTCAATCTTAATGACAGAGCTTGAGAAAAAAATTTATACAAACAAAGCAAGGAAGCCAACCAAAGTTTTACCCTACATGCATTAGGAAATAAGCTGTAAGGCAAAAAATCTTAATAAAACTAATACTCAGCAAATATGAATTACAATCAATATTTTCGGTGTTTAAAACTACATTGTTGTAAATTTAACTTATGACAAAAATAATTGCTCCAAGAATAATATCTTACATAAAAGCGCTCCCTTTCATTTAGCTACAACTGTGACCGGAAAGATTGTAAACAAATTTCGATTTTCAATGCCGGCAACAACCTTTTCTTTGTTTTAATTTCCAAAATGAGCAATTTAGATTTATTATATTTTATCCTGAGGGAGAAATCTTACTTTGTAGTTTTCAACGGAAAATTATTTCTTAATTAATTTTTGGATCAAAAACTTTTTGTAATTTATATTAACTGTCTTGTTTATTGAAAACACATGAGGTAGTAATAAAAGGATTGTATTTTAAGATAGATTTTAATTTCCTTATATCTTAAATATTCTAAAATAATGAATTTACTCGATGCAATAATTTCTAAACGTTCGTCTTAGTCGGGAAAAATAATGGTATAAAGAACTCCGTCCATGCTTTTGTATGTCCGTCTTTTAACAGCACCGAATGAGTTCGTTACTGCAAACTTCTGAAATTGACGCGAAAAAGAAACAAGCACATCTAGTCTGGTATATTCAAATACTTTGTAAGTTAACCAGTGCCATCTTTCATTTCTATTTTTATTTTCAATAATTTTGCTTATGTGGGACAGAGGACAAAAGCAGACTTTTAATACAAAAGCGGCGTGAAAGGTTATTTCAAACAATTTTCCATTCCGGTGTTTCTGAAGGTTTATATTGTGCGGCAACACCATCGTCAATGATCATAAAGATCTGAAACTGATACATGCTTAATCTCTAGTATTACCGGATAATAAAGTAGGTGAAAATAGTTGTTATTCTTGGAAATTTAAATGTGGGTTTCAAACGTCCAATTTGCGATTTGTTTTTTCAAATAGTGCGCCAGCAAAGAAAGTTTGTACTATGACGTCAGATGCAATGTTCTGAAAAAAGACGACTCTTTTCTTCAAAACGAACGAGAAAAAAACATGAAAATTATAACTTTTTTAAAAGGTCGGTGACATACACTTTTTTGCTTTATTTTGAAAGGAACATATGACACTTTCCTCTTTAAATTTTTATGAAGAAATCACTGGTAGATATTTTTTAATACTGGAAACGTTTTTCAGTTTTACGTTTAATTTTTGGCGGGAATGAAATAAATCATATTTTTAAAGATCAAATCAATATGAGCCTTAAACTCTTGAACCTGTATTTGAAAGATACAAATCTATTGTTTAACGTGAAACAAGAATTATGCTTGTAGGTTTGATATAAAGCATTTTTTTTTTGAGAGTTTAGATAACAAGCAAATATTATGTTAATATTCGGGAAAACACGAAACTGATGTTCCTATAGTGACAAAACTAAGTCGGTGACCCCCAATTTTTTTCATCATATTTCATCATATTTTGTTCCTCAAATCATGCAACACCTTCACACAAAATTTTAAGGAAAAATCACTGATAAAAATGAATATGCTGTTTGGTCTTTAAAATCAAATCTGCATTGTAGAATGCTTGTTACTTACAGATCTAAAATCATGCATGTTGTTTTAGTACAAAAATAATAGACCTACGTCCCCTGGATAATGTCAACATTTATCAGATAGACTTGGACAAAATCCCTATTCTAATTTAAATTGTATTTGTGTTGCATCAACCACTTTCTATTTTCAAAAATTGTCTATGTTCCCTAAATTTTAGGTTAACAAAAAAACAGAACCAGTTCTGTGCCAATCCCTATTCTGATTGTGATTCATTATTCTACTTTTTATAGCAATATCTTGGTCTATAGCTCCCTAAATAGAGCGGTATGAAACTATTGGATATGGGCAAGTTCCATATTCAGATTGGTATTTGTTCAACCAATTAGGGATTTAGTGACAATAGTGGTCTACGCTCCCAAATACGACATTATCAACATTACAATACTCAGATCTGGTCAAAATACCTATTCTGATTGAAATATAGTATTGTGTTTACTCCGTCTCGTGTAAACAATCAACTATTCCGAACTTTCCACTTGACTCTGTCCGTAGATTGCTCTAAACAGCTAAAACCGGTCTGCGTAGAAGAAGAATTTTAACATCCGTTTCTCTTTCAAAACGGAGTAATCATGCTACATGTCCGATTTTGACAGAAAAGGGCTACCTTTCCTCGCACCAGACAAACTGTTTGGAAATGGCGTTTAGACAAAAGTTGATTTCTAGGTCGTCGTTGTAACAGACTCGAAACGCACATATCTCAAACTTTTGCGTTGGGTAAACAATAGTTCAATTAAATTAATCGTAAAAAAAATATGTATTTTCAACAGGAGTTCACTTGAACGCAAAAATAACAAAAAAAAGAAGTTACTGTATGACGTACAGTACTACCTGTGACTTTATCTTATTAATGGTGGCCATAAAAAATATGTTCACCATGATGGCCCTATATGTCAATCATCATACCCCCTGTTGCTTTTTTAATACACAAGGTATTAATCAAAAACTAGTCAAGGATAAAGGGAAATCTTGAATGCATTGAAGTGTTAAAATTATATAACTAGTTACAGGTCATGTGTCTCAGGTAAAATATACATGTATGTGTTTGTCAAATTTAATAACTGTGATTATGACAAGAAATTCAAAAATAAAATGAAATAATAAAACTAGTTGAACAAATTGCTTATAAAAAAATATGTCTCATGACTATTGGTTTTGATATAATACCTTTTAAATATTTTTTAATCAATTTAAGTTATTTTTATTTTTTATGTATTAAATCTATTTTTGGTAAGTGAAGAATAAATGAATATCATTTTCAACTGCAAGCATTTACAATGCATGCCTTTTTCTATTGAAAAGGTGTTTCTCAAATTAATTTTCTAAAATCAAAATGGTTTATTATTGTAGATAGACTGATCTGCATTCAACATTGTTTAACATATGTTCATGTTTGTCTGAGGACTTATGCTAAATAAAATTTAGGCCATCCATTATTTCTCTATTGAATGTAATATGATATAATTTTAAACATGATCCATGATTTAGAGGTTAAGCATTTCTTTTTCTTTTTGTTCTTGGGTAAGAGACATTATTATGAGAAGGTAAATAGTTTTCAAATAGATTATCTAAAGCTGTTTTGTTAATTTTACAATCAAGGAAGGACTGTTCTTCATTGACCAACAAGTGGTACAGTTTACATATTCTATCCTGTATAGGAATTATATATTGTCTACTATTTTCTATTTCTAAATTATGACCAACAATTATCTACCTATCATTTGCCTATTGACACAATCGAGTTTACAGTTTTTATCATAAGTTTTTATTCTTAGATTTTTCTTTAAATCATTTTTTATTAAGGACTTTAAAAGTCTAAATTCATTCAAGTCTTTGCAATTATTAACTTTATCTAAAAGGCCTAGGTTGAGTGAAATATTCTTTTTAAATGTTACCAATAATATGTATCTTGCCAGTCCAGCACTTTCGACAATATAATACACAGAACAAAGTTACTATTTAATTAATAGACCATAAAAGTTTCACCATTTTTAGAAGTGCACTTAATTTTTTCTGGAGACAAATTTTGACAGAAATTAACCAAACTGAAGATAACATATTTAATAATTTTCAAGACGATTTCTTTAAATAATTTCTCTTCATAAGATTCACTTTATTCAGATATAAAAACATTTTCATTATGATTAGCATTTTTAATGAACATTCTATCAAAATTTGATGATGATGGGCATTTGGAAAATAAGTCTAAATTCAGTGATTGTTTGTGCACAACTCTTGTTTTGAGATTTGAAAATATTTAGATAAACAAAATTAGTGTTTTCCTAAACCATATAATGACACTTGTAGTTTTCCTGAATAATATTAGATATTATCAAAATTTATTGTAAAAGGATTGATATTGATCATTTCAGTTTTTTATGAAACTGACTTGTTTAATTTCTTTCATTAAAAAAAATCATATGCATGATTATTAGTTATTATTAATAGCAATAATTCATTTAATAATGCAAACAAACAATTGAATACAATGTTCATCATGTACATTAACCTTTTACTAAAAAACAATTATTAAAAGTCTGTTTATTTCAAATGCTAGTCAATAACTTTATCTTTCACTTTTTGTCATTTCTACTCAAGATCCTTACCAAGAAGAAATTTAAAGAAATAAGAAACAAAAAAGAAATAAAAAAACCTTACAAAAATGAAAAAAAAAACAATTAGAAAAATTAAAAAATTATATAAAATTAAAGACCCAAAAAAATAATAATAAATATACAGACTAAAACAATATTTTATTCTACATTTTCAAAAAAAGTTGAAATGTCAATTGTAAAAGAACCCTGAGTTACCTGTACATGTAAATAATAATGAAACATACCAGCTGAAAACTTCAACCCTGATTGATTTTAACAGGTAACATAATTAGATAAAAAATCTACCTATGTTTTATGACCCCAATAGATGGCCAACATCTCAAGATTGAATACCCCAATAAATGTTCACCATTGGATGTTGACCATGCAAGAGGGTGGACATAACTGAGAGGATGTCACGGGTTGTACTGTAGGTGGTTACAACTATGGATGTTATTTTTAATCTAGAAGTTAATTGAGATGAAAACAAGTTGTGAACGCAATCCTATTCTATATAATATGAATGTAATTTCATAGTTAGTATATACATGTATTTATCCGATATTATAAAATTAATTTACTGCTATCTCGAGTATATAGAAGTTACATTCATGACTGTTCATTATAATCTGAAAACTAATGAGATTGAGAATGGAAATGAAGAATGTGTCAAAGAGACAACAACCCAACCAAAGTGCAGAAAACAGACCCAGACCACCAATGTGTCTTCAACACAGCCAACACAAAAACCCACCCGAGGCGCCTTAAGCTGGCCCCTTAACAAAAATGTGAACTAAATAAGTGAAAATTAACGTCACACTTAAGTTCAAACTTATAAATTAACTAAAATAAAAAAAACAATATACAAGACAAATAAAGGCCTGATGATCCTTACTTGGGACTTTTTTACATTTTCCACGATTTTTCGAGAGCAACATTTATAACGCCCGGGTTTTTAAACAAATGTTCCGGGTTTTCCCAGGTTATTGCGATGGGGTTAAACATGAGTTGTGAGGTCTCAACCCTTCCCATATAACTCTAGCCAAGTAGAATATACAAACACACATCAATACTCACAGTAAAACTCAGATTAAAAGAAATACAAGTCAACCGTGGACAAAAGAAACTAATCATGCCAGCTCACTATACCACCAGTTAGTAAAAGTATTGGAACACAAACGACGTATATTATTTCCTTGTAGTTCATTAACAATGCAGCATTTTTCCATTGTCCACGGATTTTCGAGAGCAACATTTAAATAAGAGGGACGAAAGATACCAGAGGGACACTCATAAATCGAAAATAAACTGACAACGTCATTGCTAAAAATTAAAAAGATAAACAGACAAACAATAGTACACATGACACAACATAGAAAACTAAAGAATAAACAACATGAACGCCACCAAAAACGCCCGGGTTTTTAAACAAATGTTCCGGGTCGGGCTTAAAACTACCAGTTTCTAGTTGTGACTGTATAAATTTAGCAAATAGCAAAATTATATATTCTGAATAAAAAGTAGAATAACAAAATTACTGAATTCCGCGGAAAGTTCAATCGTAAAGTCCCTAATCAAATGGCAAAATCAAATGTCAAAACACATCAAACGAATGGTCAACAACTGTCATATTCCTGGTTCAGGCATTTTCAAATGTATAAAATGGTGGATTGAACCTGGTTTTCAAGCGCTAAACCTCTCACATATATGACAGTCGCATCAAATTCCGTTATATTTACATCTATGCGTGAACAAAACAGACATAATAAACAAAAGTCAAAATATTGGTACAGCAGTCATCACTGTGTTACAATCGCAAAACAATAATTTACAAAAAGGCACAACACCATCTATCAAATAAAAACACATTCATTGCTTCGCGTGTCTGACGTCAGTAAATGTAAACGTCACTGAGGAAAAAAATTGTCGTTCAATGTTTATTCAAAACAATTATAATTTCACATGGGGAATGGTGGTATACAGGGTTAAAAAAACAAAAATTATCCAAGAATTAATTTCAGAAATAAACCGAGATTCAAAATTGATCAGAAGTTCTTATTTTTTTTTAAGAAACCACATATGGTTAATACCATTACGAGAGTAAACTGATTTTGTCGTTTGTCGTTCAAATTATTTTCAAATTTATAATAGAAAAATAACATAAGTATAGCGCCACGTTATAAGAACCTAATAAGTCTTATATTCAAAAGTACCAAAACATTACTATGTCGGTCAAATTTAACACTTTTCAAGTTTTGTTTTCAACCCATCCTCATAGGCAGTTTCTAGATAAAAGACCTAATTACATTCCCCATTTCCATTCTCAATTTTACTAATTGAATGGCAAAATCAAAAGCTCAGACATATCAAACGAATGAATAAAAACTGTCATATTCCTGACTTGGTTCAGGCATTTTCTTATGTCGAAAATGGTGGATTGAGTCTGGTTTTAAAGAGCCAGAACTCTTGTTTATATGACAGTCGCATCAAATTCCAATATATTGATAACGATGTGTGAACAAAACAAACACAATGGGAAAAAATGCCACAAATAGGGGTACAACAGCAACACAAACTCTAATCAAAATTAGGGTGATATAAGGTGCTCCTGAAGGGTAAGCAGATCATGCTCCACATGTTGTACCCGTTGTGTTGCTTATGTTATAATTAGTTAGTTTATACTGTGTCTAATTCTGTAGGTAAAATTCGTGATATTTCAGGCCATATGGGAGGTTAAAATGTATACCATTTTGTACCATATAATAGATTATAATGTTCACCTTTTCGTACCATGGTATGATATTTTACATGCATGTGTAATTCAGTACTGACATTTTTAAGTTTTCCTATATTTAATTGCCTACCATTTGATAAAATGTGCATTCTGAAAATTGATTGATGGAGATGAGAAAAGATCCCGAACTTCATTATATTGTTTTCTTGTGCATGAATCAACGCTTTTCCATTGTATCTATTGCTTAAACTTTAGTGTTGATGTCTTTTCAAAATTAAAGCCTTTTTTATTAAAAGGTATTGTAAGTGAATAGAAATACAAATACAAATACAACGAGAAATACAAATACAACATAACACGTTCGTCTTCACATTGTTATGGCTCTGTATATTATCCTTAATTTACAAAATAAGACATAAAAGTATTTTACCAAAAAGTCTAGCAAGAACCCTAATTATTGAGACATCACAATTTACTTGCATAGGTTTTTGCAATTCAATACTTGTAAATGATATGAAGTAAAACAGATAAATAATACTATATAAATATAAATAAAAAGAGATAAATTGAATATTATCATTTTTTTCTCTCCATATACCTGAATTGGCTAATAATAATCCAAAAATAAACGGGGAAACAAGCTATAACAAAACTATCCACAATAACAAACACAATAAGAAAAATGGAAAAACTAAAGAAAAGAAAAATCAGAATGAACAATTGATGCAAGCTGTACAGTTGGTGAAGGATAAAAACATTCCATCATCTAGGTAACCAGCTGAGTGTCTTGAAAGCTTCAATAGTGGGAGCTTTCACTGTCGATTCCGGTAAATTATTCCAGGCTACTACTGTTCTAGATAAGAATGAGAATTTGTAGTAGTCATGTCTTGGGCTGAAGATGGTGTATGCCATGGTATTGTAGCGTATAGATGTTATGTTTAATGGAATTAGGTAAGTATATGTTGGAATTGCTACTAGCCCATATACAATTTGGTAAAATAGGCATAATCTGATGTTCACTCTTCGTTGGTATAGAGGTATCCAGTTTAGCTTGCTTATCATGCTTGTGACACTCGATTCGTTACTGTAGTCGTTGAAAATATAGCGAGCTGCTCTTGTTTCAAGCCACTCTATGTTGTCTTTATTTTCTTGCGAATATTCGAATCTAAACTGACAAGTCTTTACCTCTCACTTGAATCTTCAACTTATTGATATTAACCATGTTAACCCGACGCCTACCAACTTAAACTATCAGTATAAGATTGCCTATGGTGCAAGCCCTGTGTGTCCGTTGTGCCGATGTGCATTCTCTGTTCATTTATGTATATAATACAACTATAAATTGAAAACAACTTTCAGACCTTTTATTGCGTTGGATTCAAGTCATACTTTCAATACGTGTGAATGCAAAACAAATTTCATTGTAGAGGGGTTCCAATACAGCAAAACAACATTTTCCAAAAGACTGCCATTGACGATTGCCAAATCAATTGATCACTAGATGTATCAAAATGGATTTTTATATTACTTTAATACCAAACAGAAAACAATAAACTTGCGGCAATGATATTATACCACAATAATGAGGTGCATAAATTAGTACACCATATCTGGATTTCGACAATTAATGTCTCTTCAGTGATGTTAGAAATCAAAACGGTATTTGGAAGGCCATAAAATTAACCAAATTTAAGATAGATTCTTGACTTTTAAAGAGTCGAAATAGGATGAACGGATTATATAAACCGGAGGGAAAATATAATATTAGCCCAAACGAAAAAATATAAACAGGTCTAAATTAAAAACAACGTTCAAACCTATGATTGCGGTGAATAATTTTTAAACGTGTGCATGCAAAACAAATTTCTTGGTAGAGGATCTCTAAATACAAAACCATAAACATTTTACAAAAGACCAAAAAAGTGAAAAAGTATATTTTTTATAGAACGCATTTTACTAACAGGTCGAACAAAAGATGTTGTTAAAATCTGCTGACTGCCTTGGCGAATGCAAAATAAACAGATCTCCAGATGTTACTTAATGGATCTTAAATATTAATTCAATTTCAAACAGAAAACAGTTAACTTGCTGAAAAGATGATAGAAAACAGATATCTAAATTACAAACTATTGATAAACGAGAGGTTTCGTGGATGTGTGGATGTCAGTCACACGTATAAAATGTCAATTAGGGGTTCGATTCCCAGTGATTGCATATAAAAATTACAAAAAAGGATGGTAGGTTTTTAAATAAAACCCTTAGTAAACATAAATCAGTAAATTAGCTAATTCAAACTTAATGAAATAATTCAAACAAAGGGAACAAATGAATATAATTCGGTGAGCTCGTTTCAGCGACAGATTCAGGGAGCGTTGATTCTAGAAAAAGAATCTACGGTAAATGAATATACTGACGTCACGTTTAATGTCTAGCTACTTTAAATTCCCACATAAATGTATATGACAACTGTTTATAGTTCCGGTACATTGACAAAATTGTTCGAGAGCGTTAATTAAAGAAACATTAGTAGGGATTGCAACGAGTACTCGAGTACTCGAGTACAATTTTTCCACTGGGATACTCGTTTGCCTTTTATAAATCATAAGATATTTCTCCTCACATTTCCCCTCACTTTAGTTTCGTTGAAAATTCCTTTCATAATACTAATTAAAATCTCTAAACAACTTGAATACGTTTATCCTGTTATAGTGTTATAGGAGTAACAGCAACGTTCGTTCTTTTCTAGGAAATGTTTTCATGTGCAGGACTTGTAACAAAAATATGAAAATCAAAAAGTCTTTCATCTTTAAGTTCTGGATCAGATCATATTTATAAACAAGACCAAAATCAAGTTGTGGACCAGATCATATTTCTAAACAAGACCAAAATCAGAATGCATTGCGGTGAACCCTACGCAACTGAGACATTTGTAACGGTGTTTGTACACGGATCAACACTTTCATGGATTAACTGCTCATTACACGCCGTAAACTTTATTAATTCTATGTTTACCTTATTGGTATGATATGTACATTTAAATTAATGTAATTACTCTTTATTGGAAACTTAACTATTGTTCAATTTACACTTCTAAGAGAGGCAAAAGATACAAGAGCGAAATTCATACCCATAAGTCGAAAATAAAGGAAAAAGATCAACCGGCAAACATTAGTACAAACAAGAATGTGTCCCCAGTACATGGATACCCCATCAGCACTATCATATTCTATGTTCAGTGGACCGTGACAATGAGGAAAATCTCTAATTTGGCATTAAAACTAGAAAGATCATATCATAGGGAACATTTGTACTGAGTTTGAAGATGATTGGACTTCAACTTCATCAAAGAAGACCTCGACCAAAAACTTAAACCTGTAGCGGGACAGACGGACGAACGGGACGGACGGATGGACGGAAGGACGAACGCACAGACCAGAAAACATAATGCCCATAAATAAGGCATAAAAATTAAACACAGAATACCAGAGACTGAGCAACACGAACGAGCACAAGTAATTTGAAGTCCAATATTTTTGCTGACAGTTTAAAGTCGAAATATAAAACATACCAACTCCACAAGAACAGATATACAGATTGTCTACCATGAAAGACTTTATAAGCAAATATTTATGGCTGTATTGGCTTTTAATGTGGTTCATGACACTTTCACAAAAAAATAGCTATTATGATAGGTTATTTGTAGAAACATCGGTCTGTAATTCATTTACTAATTGACACAAAAAAAGGAGGACCGATACACACCACAGATCGAGGATCAAGTTATGTCTTTAATCATACAGTTTGAGTTCTTTAATAATACATGTATCTTTCGTTAAGACATCAATCAAAGTCAAGATTATTATTTGGTTTACTACCGCATCCCACCAAAAATCTTAACTTTTCAATAGACGTTTTTATTAGCTAGTTTTTATATATTAGATTCATCCGAGTATTCGAGTACTCGCAAGTGCCATGACCAAATATTCGAGTATTAAATTTCAGCTCTTTTGACATCCATAAACATTAGTATATCATATATCGTAAATTAATTATTTTTAATGATACATTGTTGTGCCTTCGGACTGTCTTAATATCATAATCTTATATATACCGTAAAAAATGATCATATACAGGTATCTAATAATACATTTCTAGTTCACTTCTCTTGTAGTAAATAACTAAACTGTTTCCTATCCGTATTAGCATATCCTTACAATTTGAGTTCCAACTAGAACATAAGGATCTCTAATTAGTAATCAATGAGTTAACTGTAGATGGTAATTAATCATAATCATAATCATAGCAGTATCGTGACTGACATGGTTTGAATTCAGATTAAATATTGCTAATGCTACCATATTTCCTGTGATTAAGTCATGACGACTAATGGTAACTTAATTAAAGGCAGATGTTGAGAAATTATAACCGTACCTAAGGAGGTTTAAAGAATAGTATAATAGAAGGTATGTTGATGCATGATCCATAGATTACGGATAATATCATAATCAGAAATTAGTTTTAGACTAGAAAAAATATAGAATACTAGTGTGAATAATTCAATCGACTATTTTTTAAAAAGCTGTATCATGAATGTAACAAGTGATGCGCCTTTGGTGAATACTTCTCAAAACTATACATTTTCTAAAATGAATTGTGTGATTGGTTTAATATCGATAGTACTAAACTGTGTAGTGCTTGTAGGATTTTTAGCAGCAAAAAAACTTAGAGAAAATCCATTTTATCGACTATTTATACCGCTAATTGTAGTTAATCTGCTAGGATCGACATGTCTAACGGGATATACTATTGTCGTTTTAACATATTCCGAAAAAATCAGATATGTTTGTTTTATTGTTTTTTCCGTTGGAATGTATATGACGGTATTATCGTTTGTGCAGACCGCCGTTCTGTCTTTTGATCGTTACCAATCATCGTTACCATTGCCTACATCCGTTATAATGAAGAGACGTAAGAAACTTGGTTCCACTGCCGCTATTGTTTGGCTTATATTGATAGTGTGTATGATAATTATAACTGGCACATCAATAGGCGAAGGAGACTGTTATGCCCTGCAATCATTTCATGCTCGGCCGGAAATTAATGCTTTTGGTTCGTCCATATTTTTTGTCACACTCATTATTGATACACTGTTTTGCATATTAACTTTCCGTAATATAAGGAAGCAATTTCAATCAGTCGGGATACATGTAATTTCTGTAAAGCCATTCAACACTAAAGAAGCTCAAATCAGTAAAAGTATGTTCCCAACACCTACTATGCAGTATAAAATGAAAAGTAAACGTCGTGCTCTATATGTTATTGTATTCCTGATCTTAACTCATACAGTGACATCTTTGTTAAAGATTTTAATACTGCTATCCATTGGAAATGATCTTTCGATCTTAAACCGCGTGAGGGATGTTTTTCTTGTTTTGCAGATCATAACGTACATATTAGACTCCGTGTTTTGCATCATATCAATACGGCCTCTGAGAGAGATTTTTATATGTTAAACAGTTTGAGTATCGATAATGAAACGGAAGGGAAGCCATAATTTTTCATATAACGTCAGATTTATTAACTTTTATGGATTAAACTTTTACATAATTAAGACAGTTACAGGGAAATCTTTCATGAATTCTAAAAGAAGAGCACTTATACGTTTTTCTTCTGGCGCCAACGTAAACAGGAAAAGTGGAACATATGGAACTGAATCTGTTAAAATGTAAAACCAAATGGTCTTACATCAAAGAAATTGAAAAACATATAAAAGTTTTAAAAAAATGTTTGGGATAAAACCGTTCTTCAACTAAACATATTTGAAACATTCAGAAATAAGAATATTATTTTATTAACCACGACCCAGTTTCAGTTTTTGGTGTATTTGGAGATAGGTATATAATGTTTTCATATCTAATATAACATTTTTTGTTTCCTTTTGTAAAAACTATATGATTTAACATGAATGTATTTAAGACACTATATGAAGTTTCGATTGTTGTATTGTCTTGTAGGATGTTTACAATTTCTGGTTTATAGTAAAAGAAAAATATCTGCATGGTCAAATAACCTTGTGAGTTTTACATGTGGCACCCGTCGTGTTGCTTATGAGATAACAAATCCTGTAAATAGTCTAATTCGGCAGGTCACATTCATGAAAGGTAAGGGGATTGTAGTTATGACGTAAAGAACATATCCGATATCATTTGTGAAACGGTTATTCCATAACGGTCAACCAACCCGTGATGGCGTCCGTAAAATTTACAAAGGGATGATTTCAACTTCACCATTTGGAATTCTTGGTTTAATAGCTTCCTTGTGAGCAGCAACCCTCTATCAAGAAAATCATGATAGGAAATGCAAGCACGGGAATATCATATCAATAGTTTAGTTAACAAAGGTAACAGGATTATAATTTAGTACGCCAGACGCGCGTTTCGTCTACATAAGACTCATCACTGACGCTCATATCAAAATATTTATAAAGCCAAACAAGTACAAACTTGAAGAGCATTGAGGATCCAAAATTCCAAAAAGTTGTGCCAAATACGGCTAAGGTAATATATGCCTGGAATAAGAAAATCCTTAGTTTTTCGAAAATTTCAAAGTTTGGTAAACAGGAAATTTATTAAAATGACCACATTATTGATATCCATGTCAACACCGAAGTGTTGACTACTGGGCTGGTGATACCCTCGGGGAAGTTTTGTTTTCAACCGACCCTCATTGTCAATTTCTAGATGTAAGTCAAGATATGATGCCGACTTAACTGTATCTGTAGTATCCTTTATCTCTAGTTCGATGTGATAGATGCGTTCCACATAGTCACCAAATTTTGAATTATTTGGTGAAAGAACATCATATATTAAGCGGAAAGGAGAGTTAAAGGTTATCGCTAACTTCTTATCTTTCTTCCTAAGAAGTTTCTGCATGAAGTCAGACTCATAATAATAAAGAAACAAGTCGGCAAGTAGAGAATAAACTGACAATGCAATGGCTGAAAAATTCCCAACAGACAAACAAACATTATAACAAAACACAACATATAAAACTGAAGACTAAGCAACACGAACCTTATCAAAAAGTAGAGGTGATCTAAGTTACTCCAGAAGGTTCAGCAGATTATGCTCCATATGTAGAACCCGTTGTGTTACTCATTGTAGTACAAACCCGGTTATAAGTATAATTCGGAAGACAAATTTGTTTTTGTCCCTCCGTGTTTTTAATTTTTATAGGTGTATGGTATAGTAGCAAGGTGAAACAATTACACGTCGAAACAAGTAAAAGACGTTGTTTCCATTAAGTTGTTTGTAATAAGTCAAATATTTATGATATTGCGCTTTATCATATATTTAGTACAAAATATAGCTATTTTGTATATCTAATAAAGGTTCGTTTTTCCAGTCTGTATCACCTACCCTGTATCGCATACCCCGTATCGCATAGCTAAACCCGTATCGCATACCCCGTATCGCATGGTAAAACCCGTATCGCATACCTTTTTTTTTTTTTTTTTTTTTTTATTTTTAATACATGAAGTCAGTTTTTTTGGTGGTTTATGGCTTAAGAAAAAATTTCCTCAAAATAGGTCATTTTTTTTAATGACGTCATTGTTTGGTATGTAACGTCACGAACGTCAAGTTTTCATATTGTATGTGACGTCAAGTTTTCACAACATATATTTTGGCACACTAAATGCAACTATAAAAAAATACAAAACACTCAAATAAATACAATAATAAACAAAATATTTTTAAAACAACAGATTGTAAGGTAACCCAGGTGCTTCGTATAAATTATTTAGCAGTTATGTTCAGGCTTTGAAACAAGACAAAAGCAGAACTGTTCAAGGTAATCCAGTGCTATGGATCAGAAAACAGTTCATTAAATATAATACTCTTCTGTTGAAATATATGATAAAGTGTATAATACATGGCAAAATCCGTATCACATGCCGTATCACCCTCGACCAATATCATCCCTCGGGCCTAAGGGCCCTTGGGCTGATATTGATGTCTCGGGATGATACGACATATGATACGGATTTTGCCATGTATTATTCTCTATTTAATACACTTGCAAGACGAAATCGAAATGCCAGAGACCCGTATAACGTTGTGGTATACAGTATGAATGCTTACATAATCATATGACATAAACATTATGTTGTGCCAAAACCAAAAAGGCTATCCATGAATGTCGATAGCAATTTAAAAATCATGGTGTTTGTTTTTAGAAACAAACAAAAAACATTGACACATGGTTAAGGAACACCATATTTTTCATTTGCAATTTGTTGTGTGCTCTTTCAAAACTGTTTTTTTTTATAATTTAAAGAAGTTAAGCAACTCTGCATATCTACTGCATGAATTTGTACTGTTAGTCTCTTTTTGTCACCGATAATACCACTTGGACACTTTTTAATCTTATATAATATTTGGTGTAGAAAATATCTTTGAAAATACTATACGAACAAACTAAGTGCATAATTTTTTTTGGTTTGACAGATTTTATTTGTTTATGTGAAAAATCGACGTATACGAAATTGCACTTATACCTCGTCTTGCAAAAACGAAACGAGAATATATAGAAAACTAAGTCAAGTGATTTTTCTTTTTCATATTTCATATGTAAAATAAATAAAGGCAAGAGTAGTATACCACTGTTTGAAATGTGTATTAATTATCTTTGGGTCCAAATGAATAAATCAAGGAAGGTTCTTGCTCGAATGCCGATAAGCCACAGAAATCCAAAATTGCTTAAAAATGTTAAACCAATTATTTTCGTCATAAGTTGCAGTTCGTTCGTCATAATATAAATGTATATGTCGTACAAGGAGAAAAAAGGTAAATCCTGTTTGTTTTTATTTTTATTTTTGTGTATTCATTCATTAAGCTTTTTCTTTGAATAAAAATAAGTAGTTAGTCATATATTTAGTTCACGTAGCACGAGGAGACATTGTAATCATTTGTCATCATTTGGCATCCGTCGAACAATATTATCTCATCTGAAACTTGTCATCATTTGGCATCCGTCGTACAATATTATCTCATCTGAAACGATTTTGCAAAATTCAAGCAAACCTTGCCACAATTATCATTTGGGCATCTTATATAAAAATGTATCCGATGACATCGCCTGACAACTAAGATGGTCGAATTGTCTGAAAATAAAACAAGGAAGTAAAATGCAAGATTTGAAAACCCGTACAAACAGAAAAAATCTGATAAACCAGGACATTTTATTTTTGAGGTTTACCTATCTAATAAAAAATCGCACCATATCAGAAAACAGGAGTAATGAAAGATCTGTTTAAGTAAACTTGGAGGTCTACCTATTGTTTATTTACGTCAAAACAGTCCGAGGACTTATTACAGGTGTCATAGCCCTTAAGGGCATACGATACAGTTTTGAACCTGTATTTACAAGTTGCTAAAAATTTGCATATAGGCTATTTTTTACCTGATTAAATCAAATATGTAATAAAAAATATACCTTCATGTGTTACTTTTTGAGTAAAATGAGGTCGAAATTTTGTATATTTGCTCAAAATTCAGATTTGTGTCCATATTTTCTTTTTTGAAAGAAAGACATTACTTTTTTGTTTAAAAAGATAAAAACAAATTGTTTTTTGTTAAATAATCGGTAATTTCTGTATTTTATAAGTATCATTACAAATTATGCAATTTTTATTCAGAAATAACTCATATTTATCAAATGTTCATGAATAGAGGAAAAAACTTCATTTTTTGCTGCATGTTTATCAAAATTAAAAAAAATTGCGTTATTTACAATTTTATAAAATTTGGGTCACATAATCTCCTTGCAAAATAAAACAAATTGCTATTTAAAAAAATAGGGGTCCATGAACTCGTTTTAAAATTAAATCAGTTTGAATGATACAAATCAGTTGAAAAATGCATCTTTTCCCGATATGTCATAGTTTGACGTCGCGAAAATAACATTTTACGTTAGCAACGTCATTACCTCCCCTGTAACTGTATCGTATGCCCTTGATTGACCAATTGTACATTATTTTAAAGTTTACTTATACTGAAGGACTTACAAAATGCAACACACGTTCATGGTTGATCCTCATAGAACTACGTCATGCTTACTATACTTCCTATTGAGGTTATTTGACATACCGGATTATTAAATTGTCTGAAAACAGCACGTTAAGGGCATACGATACAGTTATGATTCCATATTGAAATTCTGATGAATATTTGCAAGTAGGGTATTTTTTACCTGCTTAGATCAAATATGTTAAAAATAATATATATACCTTCATGTGTACATTTTGAGTAAAATGAGGTCGAAATATCAGATATTTGCTCAAAATTGTGATTTGTGGACGTATTTTTCCTTCCGACACAAAAAACATAGTGTTTTTTTCTTTAACAGATATACAAACACTAGCTGTTTTTTGTTAAATTATTTATAATTTCTCTAGTATATAAGTATCCAATAAATTTATGATTTTTTTTTAAAATAACTAAAATTTATCAAATGTTCATGAATGTAAAAAAAAATCATTCTTTGCTGTATTTTTATCAAATTTTAAAAAAAAATGCATTTCTGACTTTATCATGAAAATTGGTACAAATAATCTTCATACATAATCAAACCGAATGTCATTTTAAAAAACTAAGTTCCATGAACTAGTTCAAAAGTTTAATCAGTTTGAATGATAAAAATCAGTCGAAAAATGCATCTTTTCCCAATATTTCACAGTTTGACGTCATTAATTATATCGTATGCCCTTAAGGTAGATAGGTTGTCTTCCTCCATCTTGGATTTTAGAATACCAGAAAACATCGGTCTAGATCTTTGATAGAATGTGCTAATTTTGAGAGTAAAATTTAATTCATGTGAAAGAATTTTCATTTCACTATAGAATATAGATATGTTTTATCATATCTTTGGTTGGTTTTAAAAAAAAACAGACACTTTTGCTTGATTCAATTTTTTTCAAACTTTGCAATATAAGGGGAGGCAACTCAAATGTAAGGGCAGATTATTCAGATAAATGTACTTTTACAATATTATGTGTTAGGACTTTCTCTATTTTATTATGCAGCAAGAAAACAGGTCCGGTGACCGCATATTTCTTTTTCTTATCTGAAAGCATACTATTAAAGCGATCTTCTCATATTTTATCTCAAAATTCTATGGTACAGTTTTCGTTTTATGGCAGGAAATCTACCTTAACGTATTCCTGCCTGCAAAATTCGTATGAACTTATTCAGATTTTCAACGCTTAGTCACGGCAATATGGTGTTTCATCATTTTTAATCATTAATGTGTGGGTATGGATTGAACGAATTGTAGCACGGAAATAAGATCCTTAGAAAAATCATGTATTGGTTTCAAATTTTCGCCATATGAATTCGTGCGAAATCGTTAGATGTCTCCTCTTTCAGAGTCCTTGTTAAATTTTTTTTTGCGTTTGTACTTGATATGATAAAAGCAAGTATTGTAACAGGCAAAAATAAACTTGAGACTTGTCTACAAATTAGTCGCAGAGCAAAATCATTAGTCTACTTGAAATACGATTGATTACTCTGTTATGTCGATGTTATCCGATATTAAAAAAAAATCTATTTTTGTCTTTTTTTGACTATCATCTTAAATTTCATTGAAATAAATCAATTTACAAAGAAAAATCAGCATCTCATTAGCTGCAATTTCACTTCTGTTTGACCGTCTCACCATAGAACTCTGAATGACCAACCTGTCAATCTACTTCATGGGCACTCCCATATACATTAAAATAGTATAAGCAACCCTTGTGACTTAACTATACACACAACACGCCCACTCTCGTAATGTAAAGAGATTAAATCTAGCTTAATCAAACATGTGTACTACACAAAATCAAACAAAAGTTAAATGCAAACAAAAAAAAATAATATACAATAAAAAAAAACACTAAGCATAGGATAGTAATATATATATTTAAAAAAACTAACTAAAAGAATAAAAATGAAAATTGAAAAGTTATTTACAAAAATGAAAATATGGAATCAAAAGCACTTTCAAAAATTTATTTGGATGAAGGGATTTTGTTATGCATTTCTTTAACATATTCCTGGCATTTTGGTGTCAAGTCCTCAAATTCCACCCACGAATTTTCAGCGGAACCATACCCTAACCATTTAACTCTGTAAGTCCATTTCTTTCCAACTTTCTTCTTTTTTATGATTTTTTCTATTGAGAAGACCTTATTGTCTTTATTGTTATTAATATTGTCTTGAACATTTTCATTTATTGGAACTTGACTCGGTTGAACGTCCGGTTCTACTTGTTCGAAATTGTCACCAGAAATGTCATTTTCGTGTATTTCCAACGGTTCTAGTTCGTTTGGTGGTGGTTTTGGATCACGAGGTTCGCCGGTCCAAACGAAACCAGGTTTTATCCTGTCGATGTGTACTCTAGTCTTAAGTAGTTTACCGTCACACTTTCTTCTCAGTCGGACGTGTATTTTGGACAATCTTTCCACAATATAAAAAGGCCCCGTCCAAGGGCGTCGTAGCTTCCTACTCAAATTTGGAGTTGTAGCTGGCGTATACAAATAAACAATGTCACCGACACTAAAGTTCGAATTTTCACGGTTTCTATTCGCTTTGTTTAACATCTCAGTTTTGTGCTCTTGAAGATTTTCACGTGCTACAGCTTTGGCTTTTTAAATGTTTTCTAAAGTTTTCACTATGTATTCTCTCGCAGTAACGTTTACCTCCATGTTTGGTAAATGCGTATATCTAAAAACGATTTCGGGTGACGACCATTTACTAAGAAAAACGGAGAATAGTCTGTTGAATCTACTGACGGCAAAGTATCATATGCAAATTGTATGAAAGGTATATATCTGTCCCAGTCGGAATTGTCTTCAATATACTTTGACAACATATCTTTTATTGTCGACATCATTCGTTCACTTTGACCATTACACTGCGGTCTTTAACTTGTGGTTTGAGTCTTTTTAATGTCCAGTAATTTACATGTCTCTTTAACAATATTAGACAAATAGTTCACAACTCTATCTGAGTGTAAAAATAATGGTGTTCCATGTCTACACACTACGTTGTGTAAAAACGCTGTAGCAATAGTTGCTGCTTTGATGTCACTTAACGGTATTAGTTCTACATATTTTGTAAGATAACAAATGAACACCAATACATACTGGTTCTTTGATTTTCCAGAGTTTGATACCGGTCCTAATATATCTGTACTGACACGTTCAAACGGCTGTGAAGCTATTGGCATAGATGAAATTGGCGATTTTGTTGACTTTTGAGGTCTCTTGCGCTGACTACATAATTCACAAGATTTAACCCAGTCCGCAACATCAGATCCAATTGAAGGCCAGAAAAACGATCGTTGAGTTCTTTGTATTGTTCTGTTTATTCCTAAATGACCTGATAAAAGTCCATCATGTGTCTCTTTCAATACAACAGGTACTAATTTACGCGGTATCGCGATTTGAATTGTTACTTCAGTGTCTTTACAATGTCTCTTATATTTCTTGTTGATATGGTAAAGTATTCCATCATTGATGAAGTAGAATGGTTGCAGAGTTAATATATTTCTTCGCCACTTAGCATTTTCGGGAAGTTCGCCGGATTCAAGAAATGTAATTATGTTCTTAAAGTATGTGTCCTTTCTCTGTTCAACTTTCAGTTGCGTCATAGGGAACATATTCACACTTTCTTTAGTAGTATTGTCAATTTCGATATTGTCATTATCCGTAATATTACGTACAAACGGGGAATGTTTCTTTACTAGTTTAACGTTATTACCAGTTTTGTCAATTACAGCCCCATACGGCAAAATATCTATTAACGACTCCATGTCCTGATTAGTGACATTCTCGTATTCACGGCGACTCACTCCGTCCGCATTTCCATGAGTAGTCCCGGGGCGATATAGTATTTCCATACTATAAGACTGTAACAAAGCTATCCATCTAGCAAATTTTCCAGTTGGTTCTTTCAAAGTTAATAGCCACTTTAGTGCTGAATGATCTACATACGCAGTAAATTTTGTAAAACGCAAATAACAGTCAAATTTCTTCACTGCATACACCAACGCTAAACATTCTTTTTCCGTTATTCCGTATTGTTGCTCTTGTTTACTTAACGATTGTCCTGAATAACAAATCACTCTTTCTGTCCCATTTTGTGTTTGACATAGCACCGCTCCGAGAGCAAATGAGCTTGCATCCGTATACAGTTGAAACGGTTCGTCAAAATCTGGATAAGCCAATAAAAGAGGTGAAATTAAAGCTTCTCTTAGTAGTAGTTTAAACGCGTTTTCACACTGTTCAGTCCAAGTAAAATCCACATTCTTCTTGGTAAGCGCATATAAGGGGGATGCGATTTTAGCATAGTCTTTAATAAATTTGCGGTAGTAACCTGATAGTCCAAGAAATGCACGAACGTCCTTGAGACGTTTTGGTATCGGATAGTCTTTGATGGCACTTATTTTATCCGGGTCCGGTAAAATACCGTCACTGCTCACTATATGTCCCAAATATTTAATCTGTCGCTTGGCAAATGTACACTTTTTAGGATGCAGCTTCAAATCTGCATTTTTCAAACGAAGATGAAAGGTCATTAAACTGATTAAGAACTGACCATCAAATCTTAGATGTAATTGATTACGCCACAGAAGCTATTCAGGAAATAAAAAATTATATTGAAGTATCAAGTGATGTTCAAAATGCCTACAACGAATTCCAATCTTTAATTAAATGTGAAATGGACAACATGTTACCTGTTTATAATAGTTCAAGTAAAGTGGGGACAAACGGAAAAAGTCACGTTTTAAACCTAATTGGAATGATAGTCTAGCTCGGCAATGGAGTAAAGTTTTTGAAACTGAAAAGAAGTGGTTACGTTACACTGGACCAACATCATTAAAGCTAAAATATATAAAAAAAAAAAAAAAAGAATACTGTTCCGAAAGAAAAAAAACTTTCGACCGTCTTAACCGAAAATTTAACAGGAAATATCAAGTCAATCAACGCCATATACTTGAAAATAAATTGTGTGAAACCAATCAGAGTGGTTTTAGGAAATCTATTGGTAAATTGGGCATTGCCAACGAGCGTAAACCTTGTATTCAAATGGCAATAGGCTATTTGCCAATTCCCGTAATTGACCCTGTAATTAGAGATCCCTAAAAAAGCTGTCTCCCTTTTGAGGGACATTAATTTTTATTTACAATGGAGAGCTCTCAGAAAGAGCAAATCTATCTGTGCGTAATGTGAGTAATTTATAAGGTTTTCAAATTTTTTAATAACATTAATTTGTTGTTTAATAAAATACTATTGACATCAGAAATAATTTTTCGTGAAAAATTAGTTAAACCGCCGATACATCTCTTTCAATTAATCATGCTTTGCATTGGCTAAAGCCAATTTTGTCCGGTATGGAACCAGTCTACGATTGACAAAGGGAAGTAATTTGCTTGAAAACTGTGTAATAACAGAATCAAATCGGTAATTGGCAAATGGACTATTGTTGATAATACAAACAGAAGCGATGTTATGAATAAGTGGAAGACCGATTTGCATTCATTATTTAAGCGAAAACCCGGAACTTGATTCTGGGAACTCTAAAACTGAAATTGATGTATCTACGCTTAATGCATCTATTTCCAGAGCAAAGGTTCTTGATGCAGTGATACGTGCCAAATCACGGAAAGCTACAGGAATTGATGACATCTCGGCAGAAGTATTAAAGAATGACACACCTATTGACTTGTGACACCAAATTATTATGGGCTGCTTCAATCTAAGCAAAGTTCCAATTCAGTGGAAAAGTGGTATTACAACCCAATTTTAAAACACGGATCCGATGACAATAGTAACCCGCTTAATTACAGGGGAATGACTTTGATTTCGGTGCCTCGTAAAATGTATTGTAACATTTTAAATTATCGTTTAACAAAATGGATTTCTACGTGGCAGAAGCTGTGAGGAGCATATACATTCGCTTTACTCAATCATAAATTGTCGTAAAATATCAAGAAAATCCACGTTTACATGTTTCGCTGACATGAAAAAGCCTTTGATACGGTTGAGCATAGCTTTTTATGGTATAAATTGCAACGTGCAGGAGTTTGGGGAAAGTTTTTATTCGACATTCAGTCACTGTATGATGATATAAACTGTACCGTTCGTGTAAATAATTACCTTACCCAGTGGTTCAACTTTGAAACCGGAGTAAAACAGGGATGTATCCTTTCACCGACATTGTTTTCTCTTTATATAAATGATTTAGCGGACCGCATTAATGCGTTAAACTGTAGAGTGAAGGTTGATGATTTTAATTTGAGTATTTTATTATATGCTGACAACATATCTTTGGTCGCACTCGACGAAAATAGTTTACAACGAATGCTAGATGTTGTGTCGGACTGGTGCGCTACATGGACATTTTCAATAAACATTAACAAAACTAAAATCCGAAATCAATCAATTGCAAGGTCAGATCAGATTTTCAATTGTTCAGGCATTAACCTTAACTCCTGTGAAGCCTACAGATACTTAGGTTTATTGGTGGACGAGTACTTGACATTTAAACAAAAATGAAACGGAACTATCAAAAGCGGCTATAGTCGTGCCCTCGGAGCGTTAATGACAAAGGCGTCTAGGTTAAGTGGAATGACATTTAAGGTTTACACTAAACTGTATACATCAATGGTAGAACCAGTTCTTCTCTACGGTAGTGGTATTTGGGGCACTGAATCGTTTAGGGCCATATCGACAATTCAGAACAGGGCCTGTAAATTCTTTTTGTCCGTCGGCGAACGAACGTCTAATTTAGCGTCACGCGGCAATATGGGCTGGACGTCGTGCTTTACAAAACAGCGAATTAACTACTCTAGACTTTAATGCTCTGATCAACATAGAAACTTTAATAAAATACTAAAACGGACTTCAAGGTATAGAAAAGGCTGTGCTTTCCAAGTGTACAAAACTGTTGATTTGCTAAATGTGAGCGTTTTTGTGTACAATTTATCTATATCTACAAAAACTGTTATATGCATACAATTAGCGAAAAATTAACTGTATTAGATAACACGGAATGGCACGAGGAAGTTTTTAATAATAGAAATAACTCACAGAATGGAAACAAATTACGAACTTATAGGCAATACAAAGAAAGTGTGAAAACCGAACAATATGTCCGTCTGAACATTTTAAAAACTAAGCAACGGCTCTGTTTCGCTCTGGTTCACTTCCATTTGCGTGTGAGACGGGAAGATACTCCAGGCCGCCTACTCCCATTGAACACCGAATATGTGTGCTGTGCGATACTAACAGCATTGAAACTGAGAAACACTTTCTAATGGAATGCTTATTATAAGACGATCTTCAATACAATCTTTTTAATGAATGCTCAAAACTTATTGAAGACTTTCAAGATTTGAATACAAACAGAAAATTTATTGAAATTATGAATTATACCAATATCCAGTATTATTTTTGCAAATGTTAACATAAATTTTATTTGCGTAGAAAATTATTTTTACAGTAATATTTTCCTATAATCAATTTTTAAAGCATTTATTTATAAGATGTTTACCCAATTTTATAGTATTTCATATTTCATAGTTAATATATATCTTTTTTAACCTAAGAATTATTTATATTTTAAGTGACTTGTCCCATTTTAAATATAACTTTTATGAAATTATTTACAAGTTTAAATGGTATATTTTGTATATATTTTGGTTTTTTTAAGCCTTGGTCACACCTTACCGGATAGCACGAACGGACGCCTAACGGATGAAAATAAAAGTTGTCCGTTGACAAAATCGTTATCCGTTGGGATTCCGTTGATGTACTGACCAAATAAAACGGACGCGTAACGAATGCATAACGCATCCAACGGACAAGTACCGCATAAAACGGACACCTGCCGGAAGCGTACCAGATAAAACGGATGAACAAGATGTCCGGAAAAATTAAAGGCGACAATAATAATACATGTAAATCGCATAAATATTAAAATGTGTAACTGGTTTTGGTTTGTTCTTCAAAATGCCACCAAAGGGTAGTGTCTGGCCTGAATAAGAGCTCCTTGATTGTGAAGACGTGCCCTTACTCTTAGATCGATTATGAATGATAAGAATTCATGAACCTTACGAAATCTGACATACCAGTAATTAGCATTTCTGACACGAAATTTTCAATAGGCATTTATCCGTTTCAGATCCGTTCATCATCCGTTTTATCCGTTATACGTCCGGTAGAAGTCCGTTTCTCATTCGTTCAACATCCGTTTTATCCGTTAAACGACCGGTAGAAAACTGGTGCTTCAGAGTAATGACTAAGTTTAAAGAGTATACTCTTGAACCATATTGTAATTGTGATTTATTGTTAACTAAAAATGTAATTATGGATATAGAATGCTTAGCTATTGATTTTTATAAAACTGAATGGCATAATAAGTTGGTTTTGAATGAATATGCCAAACTACGTACTTATAAACTATTTAAAACAGAATTTAAGGTAGAAAATTATATTTGCAAAACAATTGCAGGGAAATATAGAAGTGCTTTTGCAAAATTTCGCTGTGCCCTAAAAATTGAAACGGGCCGGTATCAGAACTTACCTATTAATGAAAAAATATGTTTTAATTGTAATGATGATACCATTGAGGATGAGAAACATGTAATTTTGAAATGTCCACTATATGCATATTTTCGTGCTGTATTGTTTAGTCATGTTAATTCTTTTTATAATGATTTTAATAGTATGCCAGATGACGATAAGTTTGTATTTTTATTTAGTGATGAAAATGTTTACTTTTATACTGCCAAAATCTGCTATGATATTTTACTGAAAGAAATGGTCCGACCGTACGCGTATGATCGGGGTAATTAACACTCTGTTGCAGTTTACTTCTAAACTCTTCATGGTATGACTGTTCCTTAAAAATACTCTATAATAAAGGTCATTTCATTATAAAGAGATTAACTGAATAAAATAAGAAGTTTCACATAGTTAATTTTACTACCTAGTCAAAACTATAATAAACACATTTTATACCGATGTCCATTACCGATTTGTTAATACAAGTGAATAGCAATATGTCGACTTGAAAAGATAACTTTCAAAAATTTCTCAATAAACGGTTTCAGAAGAAGTCACATTTTATTTAAGTTGTTTTAGTGAATATGGTTTACTCATGGACTTTCTACAGGTGTACTGTAGTTATATTACGATATTTGAAATTTAGAGTTTCATAAACACCGTAGACACACCAGAATAACCAAACACCTCGGCATCACTGCACACAGCTGTAAAGAATGCTATCTTTCACTTGCAAACAAAAGGTGTAACTGAAAAGGATCGGATCGTGCACAACTATGACGTGCAAATGCGAAAAAAGTTATGTTACCGCGTGGAAGTAAATGTCACCATAAGCCTACATGCAAGAATGCAAATTAATTTTGGCAACAATATTTTAACGTAGCCTTTAAATTATTACATTGTCATGTAACCATCATTGTTTTTTAGATATATTTTATTGTATCATCGAAACGTTTGAAATGCATATTTGAAAAATAAATACCTATATGGTCAAAATACTCATATGGTCCGGCCCGTTAATAACCATACAAGTATATACTCATATGGTCCGACCATACGCGTACGGTCTAACATTAATTTGTAGGATCCTTTACTATAGATAATTTAGCTGATCTGTGAAAATAACATCTCCATGCCTTATATATCATGTACTGTAGTACGACGCTAGATTAAAACTGACGTGGAAAGGTAAAACCCGGCCACCGAAAGCTTCATTTTTATGAAGCCCAGGTGGTCGTGTGGTCTAGCGGGACGGCTACAGTGCAGGCGATTTGGTGTCACGATATCTCAGTAGCATGGGTTCGAATCCCGGCGAGGGAAGAACAAAAAATGAAAATTTACAGATCTAACATTGTTGGGTTGATGTTTAGACGAGTTGTATATTTTATAGTCTCTCATAACTATTTTTAGAGTGGCTCTTGTTTTATATGTGAAATTGTAATATTACGTAAATGTTTTATAAGAGGCGAGACTCAAATAAAATATTGTCTTGTCTATATTTTTATATGGATGTGTAATTAATAAATCCCCCACACACTAATAAAACTTTATTTAATCGAATTTTCATTTATTTGATCAAGCTTTTTTTGTTAATTGAGCAGTTGGCTAATTTTTTTTTAGTAAAACTAAGGTTATATATTCTATTTTACACAGAAAGGGACACTTGTTTATGCTATCAAACTGCACATTTAACTCTGTTCCTAGTTGTCCGAATTCTTAATAATTTAAAATAAGTTTAATAAATCAAGGAAATTATAGCAAAATTGTCACCAAAATTAGCTCTTTTTTAAGTATACAGTTTATTAGAAATTCTTAAAAATTACAACATGCATTAAACAATGTTATCATAAGTAATCTAAAGTAATCATGATTACTCTAAAGAAAGGTAATCTAATGTAATCAATTACATTTAAATTAAGGTGTAATTATAATGTAATCAATTACTTTTAATGAACAAAGTTATTGTAATTTAATTGATTACATTTTAAGTAATCGACCCCATTCCTGGTGTGAACCAATGTTCCGTGTTGAAGACCGAACTTTAACCTTTAATGGTTTAAATAAATAAATTGTGACTTGGATGGAGAGTTGTCTCATTTGCACTCATACCACATCTTCTTATATCTATAAGATGAAAATAAAACAGCACAGTTCATCCATGTACAATGAAAATAAAATCGAGACATCTATATTAATATTTAGTAAAACAAAACGACAGACAAGGACAAAACTGTATACTGAGACTGTACATAATGTATGTCCTGGTAACCATAGTAGTTAGTCGCAGGTGCATAAACATACACTATTAGATTGAATTTGAAGACAATTTGATCCAATGTTTAAAGATTTGTTATTCTAACTTTGTATTCATTTCACCTCTTTCATTAGTTACGGTGTAGTAAAATAAAAGCATGTAATAGTAAAACTTGTCAAGCTAGGAGCTTCCTTGTTTGATAAGACTTGTTACCTGGGACTGAAATTTATAAAAAAGTAACGATCAATATTTCAATCATACAAATAAGTTAAACTTTATTGTACTAAGTTCAAAATTTATATGTTTACATCTATATACGTCCTCGTTCTTTTTATTGAAACGTTTTCGAGTCACTGATTCGAACATGATTTGCTTCAGTGATTTTCACTTTTAACATTTTTGATACTTATGATTTTCCTGTGAAATATGTACATTAATACATACCGAAGTAGGTAACGGTGTAAATTTAATGCATGTAAGTTCATGTAAAGACACAGGTGAAAAGTGCACACTGGGAAAATCAATTTTAATGGATATAGAAACTACATCATTAGAAATTCATCAATGTAGATATGTAAAGATATGAATGTTAATGAAGCTAAGTAAGGCGTGAAATGAAGGAAGTTATATAGTTTAACGCTTAATAATAGTGGTCATTGTATCGAGTGTAAACCAACCTCAAGGGTTAGGAAAGTATTCGTAGTCTATAGAAAGGTTTACGTTGTGTTCAACCTATATACATGTACTGCTGGATATTTTGTATCACTGGAAAAAGATATAGTTGACGCTTAAGAATACTGGTCATTGTATGAGTGTAAACCAACCTCAAGGTCAGGGTAATCAGGAACATGCATATTGACCGTTAGATATTCTGTTCCCAGGGATAATATTCGTATAGTCTATAGAAAAATTTACGTTGCATTCCACCTATATACATGTACTGTCGGATATTTGAGTATAACTGGAAAGTTGTAAAATTATTAAAAAAAAATGATATATATGTATGCGAAGATTGCTTGGTGAAAGAATAGATTGGGCATAAGATTGCTTGGTGAAAGAATAGATTGGGCATTAAACCAAGAAAAATATTATAATTGAACTAAAGATTAACGGTTGTCTGTGGGTGAACAAATTATCATTGTGATGGAATTTGAAGCACGTGCATGAATAACAACAAACGCATATGATGCACTACTGTGTAACATTTGAAGTGCATTTTTATCAGTAAACAGGAGTGTGTACACAATCTTCAAAATTTTACAAAGAACCGTGTTGAAATATATAGATAAACAAGAAAACTTTTATCGGATTATTGAAGATATGGATATTGATATTTTATGTTTTGACTGATATACACAGTATATTTAGATTGTGATAACATTTCTGGAGGAACTGGTGATCTGATTTAATAAAGGAGTAGTTATTACACAGACGTTGAAGATGAGTATGAGAGAGCAATCAAAAGAGGAGAAAAATAGTCGTTTTGCAAACAAAAGGAAACAAAAACGGGCCCAGAGACATAGATCCGATGGATTCATGGTTGGTAAAGATATCGATAGTTTCGAAGATGACGACGAAATTAAAATGGATGCTGTTAATTTTCTCATGTGGTTGAAAAATCCAAATCTTCAAAATTTGGTAAAATTAAGGAAATGTATTAAATCTAACGATGTTGACTGGATGACAGAATTTCTCCAGTTTGATGGCCTAGGGATGCTATTCCAATGCCTTAAAAATTTAGGGGCTTACAAAACCCATCATTTGTCGGATATGGTTCTGAAGTTAGAATGTATAATGTGTATTCGAGAAGTGGTCAATTCACAAAGTGGTGTAGATTGTTTATTGAAAATAAAGGAAAGAAAAGACAACATTTTTGGGCGGAGATTTGCTTCAGGTATGTTTCACGTATAAAAGAAAAATGAAGTTGTTATTTTTAAAATGTGTAGATTTCGTTAAGTCAATTAACCATGTTAACACAGAATTTTACCTATAATGGTTATATATATATACATTGTATACAGAAAACTTTAAATAAATTTTGAGGGGAGAATCGATTTTGACATTAATAACTAAAGCAATTGAATTATAATCAAATCACGAGTTTTTATTTCTTCCTCAACTTATTCTTAGCCTGATATTCTTTATTAAGAACTTTACAAAAATTACTCATGGAGTCACATTTTTCGGAAACCGTAATGGAATGTTTTCTGTAAATTTTGAACACTAATTATAGTTACCCTTTTTACAAGTGATGCAAGTGATGATAAAGATCAAACGATTTTGACATAAATAGCTAAAACAATTGAATTATAATTAAATCACGTGTTTAATCATTCTTCCTCAACTAATTCTGTGCATGATATTCTTAAGAACATTATGGTCACATTTTGCAGAAATCATTATAATAATAGAAAGTTTTCTTTGTACACTAATTATGGCTATTATTACATGTGACGATGAAGTTAAGTGTTGCACTTTTAATTGCAATTGTTATGAAGTATTTTTATTTCGATATTAACAGACAACAATGTGCAAGGATGTTCAACCCTTCCTTGTCTATAAATGTGCACTCTGGCTTATCTACTATCTCATTGAGTAATCCGTCTCAATAAAAAGGAAAGTACATACATCATGTAAATCAACCAAGTAACATTATTAAAAGTCTATTTCTGATCAGTCTTCTTTTATAGATAGAGAGTATATCATATAAAAATCATGGAATTGTGTGTGGTATGATTGCCGATGAGACAACTTGTCACCGGACAAATTGGCGAGGGAATTATAAACAATTAATAAAAATTAAGAATGGAAATGGGGAATGGTCAAAGAGACAACAACCCGACCATAGAAAAAACAACAGCGGAAGGTCACCAACAGGTCTTCAATGTAACGAGAAATTCCCGCACCCGGAGGCGTCCTTCAGCTGGCCCCTAAACAAATATACACTAGTTCAGTGATAATGAACGCCATACTAATTTCCAAATTGTACGCAAGAAACTAAAATTAAAATAATACAAGACTAACAAAGACCAGAGGCTCCTGACTTGGGACAGGCGCAAAAATGCGGCGGGGTTAAACATGTTTATGAGATCTCAACCCTCCCCCTATACCTCTAACCAATGTAGAAAATTAAGTCTTCAGCAATAAGTATAAGTCCAATACCGTATATACAGATATGAAAGTATTTTAACAATGACAAAATGTTTACAATGCAAAGAGTAAACCAAAAGTCTAATTTATACTGAATTAATAGACAGAAAGAACAAAAATTCGACATGTCCGACACAGCAATTAATGACAATCTTCTTCCTTAATTAAGACAGACACCCGTAAGTGAGTTTATTATGTGACCGCTTTGGCTCTACCCTTTCCTTGGGCAGTGGTGTGTCAGTAAAACAGAAGAGCAAACTGTATTAATGTGTAAAATACAGTTGGAAAGCCAATAAGATACATCAACCTAGCAAAGAATACGCCTGGTTCAATAAACCATGGGTTTTTTTCGACTAACTTATCAATATTAGTGTACATCCAACGGATTAAGTTAATGTTGCGAGACTCTATTTAGAGAGAGTTCTAAGTTCATGACTGAATGTAAAGATAATTTTATTGAGTTCGGTGACATTTATTTTAATGCTTTAAACGCGTATATCGCTATAATAAATCATTCCTGATAAATAAGATTGTTAAGTTGTGGTCATAATAAATCAAAAACACAATGTTTTCAAGGTTGCTACTTTTATTGATATTTAAAACATCTGTGGCAAAGGTAGACAAAACAAAAGTTGACAAAATAGAGATACCGAAAATAACATCGTTTATCATCCTTCTATCAAAAAAAATAATCTTGTAAGGATCGCGTATATGGCTTTTAGTGTTTAATACATAAAAAAAAAGAAGATCTGGTATGATTGACAATGAGACAATTATCCACAAAAGACCAAAATGACACAAACATATAGGTCACCGTACGACCTTCAACAATGAGCAAAGACCATACCGCATAGTCAGCTATAAAAGGCCCCGATAAGACAATGTAAAACAATTCAAACGAGAAAACTAACGGCCTTATTTATGTAAAAAAAATGAACGAGACACAAATATGTAACACATAAACAAACGACAACCACTGAATTACAGGCTCCTGTAAGTCTGACATGCAATAGGAGGGCAGTCCCTATCCCGATCTATTCCTAAAACTGATGAAAATTCAATATGCTCATATTTTAGTGAAGTTTGGGAATTTCTGTTCTCGAATAATGCACCGATGCATATGTTTTCGAAAAGGAGCAGGCTTATGCCGCTACAAGCCAGCACTCACACTAGCAAAGTTGAAAGGGATAAATATATTAATATATAGCTGTCATATTTTTTTCCCAATCGACTATAAATAAATATGTTTAAACTAAACCTTATAAAAAAAAAAAAAAAAAAAAAAAATCATAACATTTCCCAGTTGGATTTTCAAAAGCAAAATAAAATTGTATCAAAGTTATGCGTTATTCGCTTGTATGTTGTTACATATATTTTGTATATTTCGTTACATAATAAAGTGCTAGTACATGCTTAAGTGAAACTGACAGTACTTTTATTAACAAAGAGAACATCGCCTGATCAAGATGGATACGATGTCAGACAGTGAGAAATAAATTGTTTCTCAAGTTTTACATTGTGTATTACCTTGTGTTATGCACGGTGCATCTTTACATGATTTATTTTACCTTGATATTCATGTCTTTTCTTTGTCTATCATTATAGCATGAATTCTGTATAAAATTGGTTTTTTTGCAAATCTTTCGTAGTAACTTGACATTTAAGAATAATATACATATGAAATCACATTAACTTAAAAGACCTATGTTTTTTAACGTTTGATTGATTTAAATGCAACGATTTTATCAAATTTTCATCGTAATCTTATTAGGAGAGCAAAGGGCAAACAGAATATCTCTGCATGCAAGTTTGTTGAACTGAGGTTTTCACAAATTCGACAAAACCTAATTGATCGATGCATTGAATTTTGGTTGCGTAACGTCCAGTGGCTAATATTTCATGCACGTTCAGTTCGGGATCAAATTAGCAATATAAATGATAGGAAGACCCTGTAAAAGGATATGGAATAAAGGTGGTAATTTGGACTAAAACTGAAAAATAAGGGTAAATTAAATAGACATATAAATTCATCCTTGAACAGGTCCCTGCGGAGCACTCAGATACTTGTTACAGTGGTTCTTGACACTCTGTATAGATGAAGCATCGGATTTAAAGTCCCGAATATGACCATACTTGGATGCGTATTTAAACATTCTTCACAACTAAACGGACGCACCACCTTTGTAGTTTATGACTACCGATCGGAAGAAGATCGAGAGTAACCAAATTTCTATCCCCCAGTGTCCCGAGGGTGAAAACCTTATCGAAAAACCTCATTAATAATCAAAATTGATACTTTGGTTTAATATCATTATTTTTAACTTATAGTCCATGTCTTATACTTTCAGCATTAGACACAAACAATGTTATGGTAAAGATGCAGATGTTTGAACTCTTGTCAGCTTTATGTGTTTACTCTAAAGAAGGTTTCTATCTGACCTTAGATGCCATGGAGCAATACAGGGTAATATCAATAACCACGTTTTTATTTCATTCTTTATTTTAATTTCGTACTTGAAAAAAGGAGAGAGAATTATTTGACTATTGTAATACCTGTGCATACTAGTAGTATTAAAAATGTGCAAATGTGCGAACTCGGTATGCCTAACATTAAATAGTGGAGCTTTGTCGTTCAAAAGTAAATACAGAAGGGGTTATGTTACCAAATTATAATATGACATTTTGGAGAGCACACTTTTTGAGAGATATTGATATGCAATTCAGCAATATATGTGTCAGTAAAACAGAACATACGAACTTTTTTTTATATTAATGTCTATATTCTTTCAGAGAGCTTTAGATTGAAAGAGAAGTCAGGGGGGGAGAGAGGATCTCATGAATAAATAAACAATTGGTAATCGTGGTTGCCAAATATCTAAGTGTATTTACGCTCTGTTATTTATTTTTTTTAGATCTGGAGAAAGCTGCCATATAAATTCAGTCTTCTGATTAAGGAACTTCGTGCTGCCGATCTGACAGCGTACAGGACAACACTGATGGCCTTGGTCAATTCTATTGTGGTATCAAATGAAGAACTTCATGACCGACATCGTGTACGATGCGATTTTGTATGTACGTGTAGTTTTATTTTTTTACCTTATGTCCGATTTAATGATTTTCATTGAGCAAAGTTGACTTGAACGTCCAATAATTGACCGTCTGAGGCTTTTTTAAGGTGGAGCTAATACAGCTCCATTATTGTTAAGTGCTATTTTTATGCCCCACCTACGATAGTAGAGGGGCATTATGTTTTCTGGTCTGTGCGTCCGTTCGTTCGTCCGTTCGTCCGTCCGTCTGTCCGTCTGTTCGTTCGTCCGTCTGTTACACTTCAGGTTAAAGTTTTTGGTCAAGGTAGTTTTTGATGAAGTTGAAGTCCAATCAACATGAAACTTAGTATACATATTCCCTTTGATAAGATCATTCTAGTTGTAATGCCAAATTAGAGAATTTATTCCAATTTCACGGTCCAGTAAACATAGAAAAGGATAGTGCGAGTGGGGCATCCGTGTACTGTGGACACATTATTGTTTCTACATGTTCTTTTTGCTACAGATACATCTAACGTGGCCTACTTGTCCATCTTCATTTCAAACTCCTTGATCCGCATCTGTATCCGATCGTTCGTTGGTTCGTCGTTCGCGTTTCCATATCGTTTCATATTTACCTAACAAACAACTAATCATTAAATTGTCCAGATTCCAGCTTCCTTCCAATAAATAAATGGAAGGACAATTATACGCACAGAAATGAGGGTCGGATGTCGGATGTCTTATTTTTATATTTTTTATTGTTTAATGTTTTTTTCTATGTCGTAGCAACCCATTAATCCGTATTCTTAAATTTTGGCCCATTGCTCTCTATTCTGTAAATCCATCCTTGTAATCATAAATAAGAACCACTTACTATGAGGCATGTGCAGAATAACATACAGTAACCAATTACACTGTGGTTCACTTATACAAGTCAATGTTTGACATTTACGCCACATGCATTCATTATAATTTCACATGTTTCCGTATCCTATACTATTTAATATAACTATTGTACGATGTAATATATCCAATTATCAGGATGTAACATGACTAGACATACATGTATTTATATATTTATATGAAATTTCTAACTAATTGAACACAAGTTCTCCTTAAAAAGACACAAATATACAATGCCAGTTATGATTGTGTCCAAAAGAGTAGACATTTCTCAGTTGGTATGTAACTCACGTATTTGCAGTAAAGTCTGAATTTTAATTAAATTAACGTAAAAGCATTTCTATAAAAAAAAACGTATATATCATACATTTGGTCAAAGTCTTGTTAAATTGAGTAAGAAAGATATTAGGTTTTTATTACAGAAGTATGATTCCATTAGAAACTAATGAATAGGAAGAGCGTTTCACAGCCAATAATACTTATCGAGCAATTACATTTTGTCTGGTGTTGTCTTTTGGTATATATCTTAATGCTTTTTTGTTATTTAAAGCTTTTGGAGCTAATGTCAGATTTATGTTTATGTTTGTTCTATAGACTCTGAACTGTTTAGGGTTTGACATACTAAATAGTGTACATAATAAAATTGAGAATGGAAATGGGGAATGTGTCAAAGAGACAACAACCCGACCATAGAAAAAAACAATAGCAGAAGGTCACCAGCAGGTCTTCAATACAACGAGAAATTCCCGCACCGGAGGCGTCCTTCAGCTGGCCCCTAAACAAACATATACTAGTTCAGTAATAATGAACGCCATACTAATTTCCAAATATTACACAAGAAACTAAAATTAAAATAATACAAGACTAATAACAAAGGCCAGATCTGTCTATTTTTAAAGACTATATATGAACTGCGTTTAAGATGTCGTCTATTGTTATTTTTGACGTTTGGTTGCTCTTTTGTTGAAATTTACCCACATCTTTTTTTATTCATACTTTCAGACTGTGGTGACGCTATTATTCAAAACTACCAATTGCCCTTCAACATTCTTGTTTTGATGTAAAATGTCTTATTGAAAAGGGTAACAATATTGAGTATTTAAAATGTTGTAACTGTCTTGGTAAATCATTTCGACTATTTTGAGTTGATTAAACTCTTAAAGATTATTTTTAGTCTAAAACAAGTCTAAATTTTGTTTGATTTTTTTTTCTCTATTGCTATTTTTAGTAGTCTTTGTATGATGTTGTTGCCTGAAATCTAGTACATCCACTGATATCAGAGTTTCCATTTTTCAAACTGCCACTATTCTTTGATACGGTTTTAACTTTTGCTGATTTTTTATTGTAAAATTGAGAATGGAAATGGGAAATGTGTCAAAGAGACAACAACCCGACCATAGAAAAAAACACAACAGCAGAAGGTCACCAACAGGTCTTCAATGCAGCAAGAAATTCCCGCACCCGGAGGCGTCCTTCAGCTGGTCCCTAAACAAATATATATATACTAGTACAGTAATAATGAACGCCATACTAAACTCCAAATTGTACACAAGAAACTAAGATTAAAAATAATACAAGACTGACAAAGGCTAGATGCTCTTGACTTGGGACAGGCGCAAACATGTGCATTTTCTCTATGCAATAACACATTTGGTATTATACTGAAAGATAAGAAACTTAACCGTTATGATTTAGGCACTAAAACGAATTCATCTTTCATGTCAGCAAAGTCTAGATCTTGGCATGTTTTGTTTGATTTTTATTTGTTTTCATTTGTTTTGTTTTTACTTGTCAAGACTCGAGATGCTTTACAATCTGAACTAGTGTGTAGACACTGAACTTGTGTTGAAACTATCTGTCCTGACATCTAGATATTGTTCTATTGTTGTCGTTGGGTTGCTTGTAATTGACGTATTAACTTTAATATCTTCTTTTTCATATTGTGGATACCGTATTTCATAAACATTTCATACAAACATTTATTTATTAGCACTTGTAAATTTTCATTTCATGTATTACTGTATGTAATGGGATAAGTACTTTTATAACTAAGGTACATTTTTATTATCCAATTTTACTTCTTTAGCCTTGTCTGACATATTATGTTATAAACATTGTAAATATTACGTTTTATGATTATGAAGTGACATTCGGGTCACTCACAATGAAAGTTTTAATTCACTCGTTTGCTTGAGCAACGCGTATTATTTCGCTTTCTATCTTCACTTTATAGTCGCAAATTGTAACTTTATAATAATGTCTTTTACATGTCTTTTGTATTCCTAAATCTGTGCTACTAGCATGCCTATTTCCCTTGGGTTATAAAGGCAATTCATACTTGTTGTAATTCAATGATTTGAAATAGTTAATACATTAATATTACTGAAGAAAACATCACTCCCCGTCTTTACATCATCTAACACAAAGGAGTAGATGTATGTGGAGTTTTAATGTGTAAAATACGTGATGTGATGATTTGATTTGTTTTGCGAATAAAACTTTCTACACGTCTATAATTGTCCACTTTGCATTTCATACAAAATATTCCACATCTGTTCATCCTCTTGGTAAACATCTGTTTTCAGTTCAAAATACACACTGTAAGCATTCTAAGATACAATGTTCCATTAATAAGTTAATGTTAGTAGTATTGTATTTGACAATTGTTTCAATTGCATGGCGATTACAGCAGAGCCATTAAACGTGGCTTTGAGACTATCAAATATATAACTGATTTCTGAAAATCTATAACTTGATATTATAATATTTATTGTCTTGAATTTTTTTTTTTTTTATACTTTTTTAATACTTTTACGGAAAATACATTTGTCCTCAAGTGAAGTATTTTTAAGAAATTAGTTTCATTTGTTTCCTGTCTAGACATTCTAACAATAGCAACGTGAACGATATCAAATATATCTTCCTTTCATTGTATTATATTCGAGCAGACATTTATGCGCTAACGAATATATATAGACTAAAAACATTAATCAAACACACATCACCATCACCGATCTATTCTCTTGGAACACTAAATAAATCTGGTTCGATCAAATTTTGCCGAGACCAAATCCTAATAATTATAGATTATCGTTGATTATCCCAACGAGATTGATTTTCTCGCTTGAGCTGGTTGATTTTCTCGCTTGAGCTGGTACAGCGAAAGTGAGAAAAGCAATCGAGTTGAGATGACCAATGATAATCTGTTTATCGCTATTTTATCTATGACAACGTTGTCAATTTCAATGTCAATTTCGTTAGCAACGCCACGTGGCCTCCTTAGTTTCTAGCGATAATTTATCCATATCAAGCGAAAAGCATGATATGAAAATTATCACAAAAAAAGATCAAAGGTAAAATGCACAAAATAGCGATAATTAGTTTTATTATCATTAAGTTGAAATGTAAAATTTAAAAATTGTATTTTACAGCACTAGGAATTCTTGATATCTTAATACTATTACGACAAGATGTTGATCCACATTTAACTGTGCAGTGTGACGTATTTGAAGAGGAATTAGCCGCTGATAACGAGGCTCTGGAAGATCTTAGAGAACAAAGTTTAGTTAACATTCAGGATCCCAAAGCACTGTTTGATGCTATTGACAAAAAGGTAAAAATTGGAATATATCTAAGTTTATACTTTAAGGCTTCAGGATTTGTTGGACTTCATTGATTAAAAAAAAAGCTTTGCATTGCATACAGAGATTTCATTTTCAAACAAATAAAATTGAGGAATGTGTCAAAGAGACAACAACCCGACCAAAGAAAAAACAACAGCAGAAGGTCACCAATAGGTCTTAAATGTAGCAAGAAATTCCTGCACCCGGAGGCGTCCTTCAGCTGGCCCCTTAATAAATGTATGCTATAATATGTTTTATTATGAGAATATTTTCGATTCAAGCCAAAAATATAAGGTACTTTCTCGAAAAACACAAAATAATTTCAAGTCTGTTTAAAACAAAATTTAAAAAGCGAACGTTTACTGCATTGTCAGTTTCTTTTCGACTTGTGATTTTGGATATACCTTTAATATCTTTCGACTCACTTTAATTTCGACTCACTTTAATTTAGACGAAAAAGATAAATGATAAAGGATGCATTGAACAAGTTTTTAAGAAAGTTGAAAAAACTTTTAGAACATTTTATAACAGTTTAAAACATTTTATAACAGTTTAAAACATTTTATACCATCAGTTTAACACATTCTCAATGACTATTTTTCAGGTTTCTCATACACCCCTGTCTTACTCATTGTTGAGTATACTGTATAGTCTGTTTCAAATTGACCCACACCACAGCAATAGGTATGCACTATTAAAAATTGTATATAACTTTTTGCAATGTATTAACCATGTGATATAAAAAAGAAGATGTTGTATGATTGCCAATGAGACAACTATCCACAAAAGACCAAAATGACACAAACATTAACAACTATAGGTCACCGTACGGCCTTCAACAATGAGCAAAGCCCATACCGCATAATCAGCTTAATTTATTTGTCTCAAAGTACTTAATAATCAATACAGATTGTACTTGTTAGAAATCACTTGATATACAAATGTCTAGTTATATTCACTATGTTAAAAAATATGATTTCAAAAGTGTTATAGTTCTAAGACTATTATTCGGAATATGTTTGCTTGGAAAAATATGGGTTTCGGTGAAAATTGTGTAAATCAAATGATAGTTGTTCCCTACATTGAAAGATGACCTCCTTCTATACATTGATAAACTAATGAGATAGCAATATTGTGTTTCAATAAGTGAGGGCGTTGATAACTAATCTGGAGTTGCAAATTAAGAGAGATGCGTCAGCGAAGCCAGTATACTTATTTGCCTTATTGCACAGATAAAATGATGAACGCAAGTCATCAAATATAATGCAGATATCTTAATTCATACACAAGTGAAAGTAACCCCTATTAATTCAGTCAAATAACGTCTTTGCTTGTGCACACTATTTTATACTACCCATCTTGTACCGTTTTTATACGACCGCAAAATTTGAAAAAAAATTTCGTCGTATATTGCTATCACGTTGGCGTCGTCGTCTGCGTCGTCGTCGTCGTCGTCGTCGTCCGAATACTTTCAGTTTTCGCACTCTAACTTTAGTAAAAGTGAATAGAAATCTATGAAATTTTAACGCAAGGTTTATGACCACTAAAGGGAGGTTGGGATTGATTTTGGGAGTTTTGATTCCAACATTTTAGGAATTAAGGGCAAAAAAAGGCCCAAATAAGCATTTTTTTGGTTTTCGCACAATAACTTTAGTTTAAGTAAATAGAAACCTATGAAATTTTGACACAAGGTTTATGACTACAAAAGGAAGGTTGGGATTGATTTTGGGAGTTTTGGTTCTAACAGTTTAGGTATAAGGGGCAAAAAAAGGGCCAAAATAAGCATTATTCTTGGTTTTTGCACAATAACTTTAGTTTAAGTAAATAGAAATCAATGAAATTTAAACATAAGGTTTATGACCACAAAGGGAAGGTTGGTATTGATTTTGGGAGTTGAGGTCCCAACAGTTTAGGAATGAGGGGCCAAAAAGGGGCCCAAATAAGCATTTTTCTTGGTTTTTGCACCATAACTTTAGTATTAGTAAATAGAAATCTATGAAATTTAAACACAAGGATTTTGGGAGTTTTGGTCCCAACATTTTAGGAATAAGGGGCCCAAAGGGTCTAAAATTAAACTTTGTTTGATTTCATCGAAAAATTGAACAATTGGGGTTCTTTGATATGCCGAATCTAACTGTGTATGTAGATTTTTAATGTTTGGTCCCGTTTTCAAATTGGTCTACATTAAGGTCAATAGGGTCCAAAATTAAACTTAGTTTGATTTTGACAAAAATTGAATCCTTGGGGTTCTTTGATATGTTGAATTTTAAAATGTACTTAGATTTTTAATGTTTGGTCCAGTTTTCAAATTGGTCTACATTAAAGTCTAAAGGGTCCAAAATTAAACTTAGTTTGATTTTTACAAAAATTGAATTATTGGGGTTCTTTGATATGCTGAATCCAAACATGCACTTAGATTTTTGATTATGGGCCCAGTTTTCAAGTTGGTCCAAATCAGGATCCAAAATTATTATATTAAGTATTGTGTAATAGCAAGACATTTTCAATTGCAAAGTACTCAGCAATAACAAGAAATCTTCAATTGCACAGTATTGTGCAATAGCAAGAAATTTTCAATTGCACAGTATTGTGCAATAGCAAGAAATCTTCAACTGCACAGTATTGTGCAATAGCAAGTATTTTCCATTGCACAGTATTGCGCAATAGCAAGCAATATCTAATTGCACAATATTGTGCAATAGCAAGAAATCAATTGGAGTTATCTTTCTTTGTCCAGAATAGTAGTTGAATCAACTTAAATCATTGTTTTATACAATATACAATGTATATTCACTTTTACTGCCCACTGATAAATTAAAACAATCTTTACCATTCAGTGATAACAAGCACTTTTTTTACATTTTAATATTTTATGATGTATTAAAATGAGTAATTGGCGTTGCAAACTCAATTGGAAATTTGAATTGAGATCAGTTTTGAAATAACGGAAAGGTGGATGTGAAAAGAAATTGAAGGGGGGGGGGGGGGGGGGCAATTTTTCTCATTTGAAATTTAACAAATAAAAAAATAGAAAATTTCTTCAATTTTTTTTTTGAGAGGATTAATATTCAAATGCATAGAGAATTGCTCAAAAATTTTAAGTTCATTAGACCACATTCATTCTGTGTCAGAAACCTATGCTGTGTCAACTATTCAATCACAATCCAAATTTAGAGCTGAATCCAGCTTGAATGTTGTGTCCATACTTGCCCCAACCGTTCAGGGTTCAACCTCTGCGGTCGTATAAAGCTGCGCCCTGCGGAGCATCTGGTTGATTTTTGGATTTGTTAGGCCAACACAATGAATCACTCATTCAGTCCTGCACTATGATAACAAGTTTATAGTTTAACTGAATTTTATTTCAATAACATCCTCCACTGTAAAACATTTAACTTTTTTTATTTGTTAAATATAGTGAAGCCACATGGACTTTGGTAGAAAAACTTACACAACAAGCAATAAGTTTAGATTCTTCAGAATCTCACCTTAAAAGAGGATTATCAATAAAGACACTTCGACGGGAGGATAAAGAAGTTCAAACTGATGATGACCTTCCTCGTATGCGCATGTCAGTGGCTAATAGAAACAAACTCTCAACAGAAGCAATACAAGCCGTTTCGTCAGCATATTCACAAGCAACAGCGGATCTACCAACTAAAGAATATAAGGGTTCTTCTGCTGCAATGCCTATGGCATCAGGACCAATTGCTGTGCCGCCACCTCCTCCTCCGCCGCCACCGCCCGGTGGCATTCCACATCCGCCTTGTGGAATACCGCCGCCTCCGCCTCCTCCTGGCGGTATTCCTCCTCCGCCTGGTGGAGTTCCTGCACCGCCACCACCTCCAGGAATGGGAGGACCTCCACCTCCGCCTGGTGCACCAGGGGCACTGAAGCCTCCAAGTCCTCCTCCGCCAGCAATCACAACACCTGATCCACATTGTAAAATGAAGATATTTAACTGGAATAAACTACCTCCTGCTTCTTTTAAAAGTAAATATGGATATGCTATCTTTCAAATCAGTAATTTAACAAAAATTTATTTTTGAAAATCTTTCGTTGTATCAAAAACATGCAGTTCTCATAAGATAATTCTAATTTGAGATGCTGGTAATTTATAGTACAGAAAGAAGATAAAAAATTGTCGTTTACAATTCCAAAGAAGAGTGTGCTATCCTAGGAGACTTTTTAATTTAAAAAAAAATCGTTTATCATTACTGTTATCTTTTATTCTTTTTAGATACATTATTAGAATTGAGAAAGGAAATGGGGAATGTGTCAAAGCGACAACAACCCGACCATAGATCAGAAAACAGCCGAAGGCCACTAATGGGTTTTCAATATAACGAGAATTCCCGCACCCGCAGGTGTCCTTCGGCTTGCCCCTAAAAAAATATGTATTCTAGTACAGTGAAAATACTGAACTCCGAATTATACACAAGAAACTAAAATTAAAAATCATACAATACTAACAAAGGCCTTGATATCCCAACCCTCCCCCTATACATCTAGCCAATGTAGAAGAGTAAACGCATAACCATACGCACATTAAAATTAAGTTCAAGAGAAGTCCGAGTCCGATATCAAAAGATGTAACAAAAGAAAATAAACATATTTCAACAATTATCATTACTTCATGAAACTAACTTTTGACATGCCAATCCCAATAGAACTTGGTAATCTTTGGTCATAATACATGTATAAATATCATTTATCGGCTTGATATATTGTCACTAAAGAAAAGTTCATAGAATAATATATCATGCAGTTTGAATACCAACTTCTTATTATATTCACAGAAACCAGCGTCTGGGCAGATGTGCTAGGTATGGATGACAAGGTAGACGTAGAATATGAAAAGTTAGAGGAATGGTTTTCACAAAAGCAAACGGCGCCAGCTGTTCTATTGAAACCAGAAAACAATCAAGCACAATCAGCAAGAAAGCATTCCACTTCACAAATGGTATCTATACTATTAAACGAGAAGACCTCATTTTTGGTGTCGCTTCTCTTCCCTCCACAATAAATCAATCATCATGCCTCTGTGTCCTATAGATAACATATATAGTCGCATTTGTCATCCATTCTTATGACTATTCAGATTGAGTTATTTTGGGAGAAAAACGACAAAAAAGGAGTCCGGATATGATTCCATCATCAGACTGTCTTTTAGTCATAGATCATACTTCCGGTTTGAAACATGCACAAATACAACCAATCGTATGATAAATAACAAAAATGAAAAATAGATAAGCCAATCAGAGCGTTCTCCATATCATGGTGTTTAGATCGCAAGAACCACAACTATTATACCTCCTTAGAGAGGACAATTATTTTTCGCGTTTATCTACATGTAAACTACGATTATACTACTTTAATATATAGACTCTCTGTATTCTGTCTACTGTTTTTTTTTAATGTTTACTATTTAAGGGGTCATACCAATTGCATATATATTAAAATAAGTAAAACATGTGACACACAAGTACAACCAATCGTAGAGCGTTCTCCATATCATGGTGTTTAGATCGCAAGAATCACAACTATTATACCTCTTTAGAAAGGACAAATATTTTTCGCGTTTATCTACATGTAAACTACGATTATACTACTTTAATATATAGAGACTCTCTGTATTCTTTAAGGGAATTTCTATGTTAGTATAGAAAGTCCCTGATTTGTTTACTGTTTTCTTTGAAATGTTTACTATTTAAGGGGTCATACCACTTGCATATATATATATTGAAATAAGTAAAACATGCTCAACTTCATCTTAAACTACCTCGACCAAAAACTTTTACCTGAAGTGGAACAGACGGACGAGACGGACGGACAGACGGACGATCGAACAAACGAACGCACGGATGCACAGACTAGAAAACATAATGCCCAAATTTATTGTTAAAAGGGAAAATAGTGATTTGGCAAAATGAAAGTAAGGTAGAGTTTAGAGGGAAGCAGGACCTTTTTCGGGGCGTCGGGATCGGGTGTTTTTAAGCTCGGGATTTGGGGATTAATCCTTACGGGATCCGGAATATATTTTTCGATTTCGAGATATGAATTTCTTTAAATTCTGCATCTCGGGATTTCATGGTTCGAAGCCCGGGATTTCCCCTCCGACAACCCCTTAAATTAGCCTTAGTCGGTATTAGTTATTTATACATGATTCAAATTCTACCATTGGCATGTTAATAAGGCTCTCAAAAAAAAAGCACCGATGGATTGTCATAGAAGCATATTTTTTAGACTAATAATGGTCTATAAATAAGCAGTTACATTTATTTCATGTTTGAAACGGTGCAAATTTTTAATTTGATTTGACTTTTACCAAACGAAGCATTGTAGCAAAGGAGAAGAATAATTGTGGTCGTAGGTCAGAAACAATAACAGATGGGAAACAAATATCGGACTTTGGAAAAAGGGAGAGGGATTTTGATACCTTTTATCTTTCACAAAAAATCATCCTACAACAGTTCACAAGCTGTATATGCCCGCGATTTCGCGGGTGTGTTCTAGTAATATTGATAGTACGAACACTTTCACCCAGATTCGTGCTGGATAAAAAAAATCCAAAAAGCAATTTAGCATTATGCCTTTATAAGTATAATTTGAAAATGTTGTACAGGTTTAGTGTAGAAAAAAAAATATCAACGATAGATTGCATATATTCCTATTACTTTTAATACATATAGTTTGACATGTGTAAATTATTCTAATAGCTTTTTTTATATTTTTTATTTAAGCCGTTTGCGTTCTGCTAGTACTAAAGATAATTGCTTCGAAAACTGCAAACTTTTTACAGCTAATCAGTCTACATTATTGTTGATATATTATTGTTGCATCAGAATTTCATATGTACAGTAGTAATGAATTTCCAAACATTTTTTTTAATATTAGTTGACTGCATAACAAAATTTCACAAGTTGGAAGATCGACATGGACGTTTATTTCACATAGTTATTATTGTGGTTTATATATGACATGCTCTCTAAGTCAGTTCATTGGTTAAACAACATCAATAGAATAAGCAATTTCTGAATTAATTTAGGCAAAAACATTATCAAGGTAATCGTAAGTTTCATTCAACCTTTTAGTTAGATGGCGTTAAGACGGATCATTACTGAATTTGGTCATGAACTGTGATTCGTAGCAATACAGGAACAAGCTTGAAATTAAAGGCAATTATACAGTGCCCATATCTTCAAGTTATCGATTTATTTCTTGCAGAAACGTTGAGTTGCATTTTTCCTATCTTGGTCTATTTAAGCTGCCTCATATCGTATGAGTCTTACCCGGTGTTGAATACCGTGCTGTTATCTATATTGCGTTCATCAACGTTTTTTGAACTCTGTTTGAAAGGTTTCGTTCGTTTACAATCTCACTCTTATATAGATATTGGCAAGAAGAGCTGTCAAGTTTGCATTAAACTTGTATGTTTCGTTTTATAGATTTCCTTACTAGATGCAAAGAAAAGTATGAATGCCAATATATTCCTAAAACAGTTCCGTAAACCCCCAGATGTGATAATACAATTAATTAAAGAAGGAGATCCAAGATCAGTTGGTGTAGAAAAGCTTAAAAGCTTAAATAAACTTCTTCCTTCTTGTGATGAGGTAAGGCGAAATTATTTTTTTATCTATGAAAAATGGTGATGCTATTTAGTTTTAGATTTTGAAATATCGAAACTGTTATTGACCTAAGCGAATTTCACCAAACTATGGAAATAGATAAGAATTCAAGAAGAACAATGCATTATACTCAGTGTGAGTTCTGCTAACGGTCAAATAGGAACAATGCATTATACTCAGTGTGAGTTCTGCTAACGGTACATTACGAGTAAAAGATACAAAGACCATTTTATTGAACACAAAATAATAAGGCATGCCTTTCTCGCCAAAGGTATGTTCTTAAATATGATTGCTGTAGCAAGATTTTTTACAAAGTGAACATTGAAAAATCATATGTCCAAATAAAACAGTCAACGATGGGGAAAATAGATGGAAAGACAACATAGTCGACAAAACGCAACATACAAATTAAAGATTGAGCAACACGAACTCACCAAAACATGGGGATGACTAAATGTGCCCCGGAAGGGAAAACTTATCCTTATTATTTGGAGGTACCCATCAAATTGCGCTTGGTTAGTACATTTTCTGTGATGACACAATCTATAAAAAAAATATGTCAAGGGTTGATACGCGAATGTCTTTATCACTTAAATTTAATTTGATATCTAAATTGCAATATATCTTACAGGTAGACACCTTTACACAGTTTGAAGGTGACAAAGAAAGACTTGGTGATGCTGAAAAGTTTTTCATGGAATTAATCAAACTTTCAGAATATGAATTACGGATTGAAGCAATAATTTTGAAAGGAGAATTTAATTCCTTGATTGGATCAATTAGACCAAATATTCAAATTTTGAATCAAGTTTGTAGAAAGCTTTATGACAATCATTCGATCAAGTCATTTTTTCGTTATATACTTCATGCAGGAAACTTCATAAACAAGGTGAGTTTTCCGAATGACCAATTGAATTGTTACTTTCGAAACAAAATGAATATTTTCATATTTATCTTCATTTGTTTTCGGTCTTATACATACTTAGCTTTAAAATGGTGTGGTTTTATGTAATCCAGAAACAGCTAGCTTTGGACACACGTACTTAAATGTTATTCTCATTTCAATTTTCATTCCCAAAATATTCCTTAGTCTCATGTGTTTACATCGAAAAAGCAAGATAGAGATGTCATAATCTAATGTCTAGAAAATTCCGATGATAAAAGAATTGATTCAATGTTTAATGCACCTTATGGTTTGTATCAATCAGATTATGATAAATCTTAAAGAAATACGAAGGTTAATTGATACATAAGAAGTGATAAAAACGGGATCTATTAGTGTCATTTCTAAGCAAGAAAATCAAGTTAGTAAAAAAAATCTAACTATAACTATATGGAAATCTATCAAACTTTCAGGGGGAAATACCTACTCCATTGCTTAAATGGTTGATCCCTAGATAGTACTTTAGCAAACGTAGACGATTTTAATTATATTCATTCGTTTTTCGCTGTTAAATAATTCATCGGAAGGGTTGTGTGGAAGTCTTTTTATTAAAATATACCGGTGCCTCCAGTATCAATGTGCATACATGTATGACTATGAGATAATATTATGTAATTTTACATATTATGTCAAACGTTTATCATGTATCGAATAGTTTCACTATTTTGTGTATCACATAATGTAGTTAAACTAAATAAGTCTATTTTTGCATGTAAATCAGTGAATTGTGTTTGATAGTATTTTCATAAGAAGTAAAATTATATAGCAAAAATACCAAACTTTAAGGACAACTTAAATCTGGAAGTCCCTTGTCAAATGTCAACATTAAAATCTCAAACACATTAAACGAATGAAAAACAACTGTCACATTCCTAACTTGACACATGCATTACCTCGTGTAGAAAATGGTGGACTAAACTTGATTTTATAGCTAGATAAACATTTCATTAGTTAGTTTGGAAAGACGGGCAAACGTGTTTTTAAGTGATGTTAAAAAATGGATAATGCATTCCAAGCCAAGTATAACGAGACGACAAATATATTGGAATTGAAAACCAATGATGTTTTTAGAAAATAGAAGATTACAATTAGACGAGAAAACCAAGGAGATAATTTCAACAGAACAAACAACCCTATAGCCAAAAATGTCAAATATTCATACAACAAAAACATAACCGCAAAAAAAAACATCAAATATTCATACAACAGAAACATAACCGCATAAAAACATCAAATATTCATACAACAAAAACATAACCGAATAAAAACACACAATTCCACAACACGAAATTCACCAAAAAATAGGGGGTGAACTCAGATGGCCGAAATCGGCAAGTAGCTCTTGTGCCACTTGTTTTTCTTGCAGATAAAAATCCCTAGGTGGCTCATATCTCTGATCACCTATAACACAGATATTCTGTTAATAATTGTCGACCAAGTCATGAAAAAGTTAAAACAACAAAATATACCGATCTCCGAGGGAAACTCCCTTTTCAAAATGCAAAATTAATAGCTCTAACACAACCAACTTGTCTTTATATTTCAACATTTATTTTAATTCATACACATGTTCATACTAAGAGTTTCAGAACTATTGATTTCTGAAAGTTTTAATTAAGATATTAAAATTTGCTGATAATATTTCGATTTCGAGATTTCGAGATTATTTTCATTTTACTAATCCAAAGTTTTAAGATGTTTTACATTTATGTTGTAGAAAAATAATTGTGGAAATGCAATAGGATTTAGAATAAGTTCACTGAAAAAGCTTGTAAATACTAAATCTAATGTTCCTAGAATGACATTACTACATCATCTTGTTGAAGAGACGGAGAGGAAAAATAAGGATACTTTAGGTTTTGTTGATGATTTACTTGACCTTCTCCAGAAAGCTGCCAGGTGAATTCTGATCATATCAATTTGAAAAGTACAAACATAAATCGGCAAAATTCAATAAAATCGGACTTTTTAAAAAGTTCAAAATTCATCGAAAAAACTTTCCAGTCAAAGAAAAACTCAAAAACAAAAGCAAGGAAAAGTTCATATTCAACAAAACAATGGCCCCACACACTGTTCATCTGCGCCGGAACGTGACGTGTCAATTACGAAAATCTTGTGTCATTTGTTGGAATACACTACCTGAGTGTTCTGCAACCTAGCGTCTGCCGAAACATGTAGTATAATTTTAGTAGAAAACCATTAATGATACCCAGATTATAATTGTGTACGCCAGACGCGCATTTCGTCTAGAAAAGACTCAGAAGTGAAGATCATTGAGGATCCAAAAAAAACAACCTCAAATACAGATAAGTTGAATCATTTGTAGGGGAAATAACATCCTTAGTTTCCTGAAGAACTTAAAGTTGTGAAATTGTGTTAACAGTATGTGTATACATATAACCATATAAATGATATTTCATGTCAACACAGAAATGGCAACTAACGGGCTGTTGATAACAGCAAGGAAAAGATCATCAAAAACATGAAAACAAACATATCTTAATGTAGCAAGTATAACTATTGTTCTTGCAATAAAAAAGTACATTTTAAACTAGTATCGCTATGATAATATATAATATATTATATTTCATATACAAAATACAGTTTACAGAATATTGTCCCCGGCTTCATACATTTCTAGTATTTCGATTGAGTAACACACGTCGTTTCAAAACCCATACCCCTGGGTGTTTCTAGCACATATATTCGGACGTTACTAATCATAACCGGGGGAGGGGGGTTCTTCACGCGTTTATTTCTTAGTTCCATGGTTGTGGCTTGTGAAATGTAGAATCTGTAGGTTATACGTGATGTCTGTAAATATATATTTCATTTGCACTCATTTTAATAAAAGCATCACTTGGCTGCCACATTGTCAATGAATTGGACTACTGACCTAGGCATGCAAATGACCCACGTTGGCGTCACGCCGTCTGTGATGAAACTCTCACAGCATTAAGCGCCAAGTTCGACCCATTCTAGTTTCTGTCTCCGGATTAAAAACCGTCTGATATTTGACTACCCGTTAAAAATATGTCAAATTCCAAAATTACAATAAAAGATTATAAGAAAACAAAAAAACCAACAACGTTGCTTTCACGTTACACTTTGTGATCGAATTAAAATCGTTATCTAAGTTAATATCTGCAGATATACACATTCCAACACTCTTCATTACCCTGTGCACCCTTTGGCCACTCATCCGGGTGAACTTATATACAGGGTGTCAAAATATCCGTATTTACGGATATGAACGTAGATAACTTATAATACTGCAGATGATTGAATTCAGTGCCACTGTCTCATTGACGTTTATCTCAAATAACATATTTTGTACCTTAAATTTTTTAGATTTACATTAGCACAAACCGTAGCAGAATTTAACAACCTCAAGAAACACGTCCAAAACATAAAGAGTAAAGTAGATAAGGTAGAAGATGAGGAAGTTAAAGGACAGTTTTCTGATTTTATGGCTGTAAGTTTGGATATTTTTCATTTATCTACAAAAAAAAACCTCTTTTGTTGATTTATATTCAAGCACATCGAATATATTTTAAAACAGACAGAAGATGCCAAGGGAACATTGAAAACTCGTAAGTCGGCGAAATACTAAAAACATCTTGGCAAAATACGAAAACGAAAAAGAAAAAAAAGGTCATCAAAGCACTAAATAAGGAAAACTTGTGATTGAGCACCATAAATCAAGATTGAATCAGGTGCTCCGGAAAGGTTAAAAAAACATACTACTCTAAAAGGATTCATGTAGCAGTTGTCTTTCTTTTACAGAATGATATGATTGTTTATTCGCAACACGATTAGTATAATTTTGAACATTTCTTGGTTTTTTTTCCTGAAATATATTTAACGCAATAAATATGATAAGTTAAAAGTTTTAATGACCTTGATATTATTTTTTCCATTTTTTCTTTAAAAAACCTCGCAATATGCAAACTAGGGTAATGTCTTTTCTCTACTTATAGGAAGCTATGAATGATTTGGAAGACGTGGAAGAGGGAATTAGTCGTGTAAAGGCATTATCTACTAAGATGGCTGAACACTTCTGTGAAAATGAAAGATCATTTAGTTTGGATGAATTTTTGGAAACATTCAAAGAATTCACTGAAAATATCAAGACCTGCCAACAAGTAAGATCCTAATTTTTTTTATCATTAACGTCTAGTTTACTTTAAGCATTCAATATACCTTTTTCACCATTTTAGAATGCTTGTACCAAGTCAGGAATATGACAGTTGATTTTCATTCGTTTGATGTGTTTGAACTTTTGATTTTCCCATTTAATTAGGGATTTTCCGTTTTGAATTTTCCTCGGAGTTCTGTATTTTTGTTATTTTACTTTTTTTTTTATATTGGTGACATAACTTCATTGCAAAATTCTATATGTAAATTATGAAATGAAGCATGCTTAACTATATCTGTATGTTCCTCTATTTCAGAGGGGGGATAGGAGGGGTCCTAATCCCGAAATCCCTGACTTAAAAAGACGAATTTAAATAAAGTAAATCTCGACGTCCCGAAATCCATAAAAAAAAATTCCCGGATCCCGAAAGGGTCAATCCCGAAATCCCGAGCTTAAAAACACCCGATCCCGGAGTCCCGGTAAAGGTCTTATCCCCCCTCATTTCAAGTAAAATGATATGGATCCATTTATTCAAAAACCACTCCATCATAGGATGTGTTTTAAATGCTATGAACACCTTACATAAAACATCATTTGACTTCATCCTTATTTAACAGATTTTGTTATACTGCATTTATATTAATTGACATTGTGTTATCTTACTTTCAACCGTTGTTAATCATTTTCATCTATAATTATATTTTTCATACCTGTCTTTAAAAATATTTTTTTACGAGTATATTTTTCATACCTGTCTTTAAAAATATTTTTTTACGAGTAAAAAAATAAGCAAGTATTGAAAACAATAGTATTAAAATGTACAGTATGTTGATTATCTATTATTGTAATGTATTGCTTGAAGGAACTGACAACACAGAAAGAACAACAGGAAACAGCAGAGAAAAGACGGAAAGCACAGGAAGAAATATATAGCAAAAGGAGAAGTAAGTAAATTTACTATAATACAGAACAGCGTAGCAATGTATTTTCACAGATGGTCGATTGATTGTTGGCTGCCTAACGTATAGTAATAAATACTCTAGTTCTCAGTCTCTTCTGTGAAGTACGATATGATGCAGCTAGTTAAGACAACCGTAGTTTACCGATATGCAAATCTCTTAAATCGAGGGTATAGCTTTTAAATGAGCCATACTGAGTGTTTCGATATCCAATGTGTTTAGACACACACACATACATCGTATACGTTTCGGTAAAACACACTATATTGAATGTGACTTTACTTTGGTTTAAAATAACACATGTTTTTTTTTATTTCAGGTGGTAACTTTTTACATCCCAGTAAATCTGAGGACAAGAAGATTGTTGATAGCATTGTTAGTGAAATAAAACAAGGAAAAGTGCTTCGTCGTCTATCATTAAGAAAGAAGGAGCCTGTTCCGCTCAAATTAAATATACGTCGGGAAGTTAGTCATTTGTAGTTATATATCATGGTAGATACAGAGACAATTGCGTCATTTCATTTAACCAAATGATAATTATATTCTGTGATATGCAATTTTTAACTACAGTATTTTACAACTTGACAGTGTTCAAATAAATTTTCTTGCCAAATATTTTTTTCAGTTATATCTGAAACATTGCTGAAGAAATTTCATTGTGAATATTGTGTATATATGTCATGAATTTCAACCTGATTAACTGCTTATTTATATTTGAATGTACTATTTATTTATCTTGACGATCGGATATTTCGCACCAACATTGTGTCAATTGTCTGTACAGTATATATATTGTTATCTGAGAGTCGAACACCTTATGTTTTTTATGCATTACGATTAAAATCTGTTCAATGATAGAAATGGAATAAATCTGCAATACTTTTAATGTTATTTTACCATTGATTCAATTGTTTTACTTTGAAATGATCATGCCGTTATGTGTTAAAAAAAATCATAAAACATACCAGTCTTATAATTTAAAACGTAATACTTGCGAATCGCTTACATAACGATCATCAGTTACAAAAACATGCACACTTTTGCATTTTTTCTACGGTTGCCATCAAGGATTGGTTGATTCGTACAGTTGATTAGCCTATCAGCTTTCAAGAAACAAGGCTACCTAGTTTTAAACGTGTGCATCTAACATTATTACCAGTTTTATCATTTAGTGTGTTGTTGAATTTTGATTGTAGTAATCAAATTATAGCATAATAGTTGTATACCTTGTCTACCAAAATTATCTCTTTTCGGTTGAGTTTTATCGGGATTCCATCTTTATGCCTTTCCGTGTGTGTCTTTTGTTTCTTATTTTTTTGTTCCGACACTAAAATATTATCTTCATTGTTATACCTCAAACTATAATATGGTTGATTATCAATTTGAACTATACGTCTGTATTTAACTTTTTAAAGAGTTAGATTTAAATTGCGGAATTGATGGTCCAAATGGATTTATGGAACGAAAGGATGAAAATAATAAGTATTGCTGAATTTATATACAAACAAGTGTTGGAAGGGACATTATTGGCAATAAAATTACATAAAATTAATAAAACGAATTGCCTTTGATAACTATCAACTTGAGTTTATTTCACTATTATGATTAACCTACGCTCACTCACTTACTCGTCATCTTCGTGCCTGCCACCACATAAGGCCTCAACCAGTACTCGCCACATATTTGCCTATCTTTTGCCTTTTTCTAGATCTCCTTCCAGGGTTTCTCCAAGGTATTTCATCTCTGATTCTATCATTCTGCGCCAGGTCTCTTTTGGCCTCCCTCTGTTTCGTCTACCATTAGGTGTTCATCTCAAAGCAATATTGGTGATATCCTCATTTCCTTTCCTCAATACTCAGTACGTGGCCAATCCAACGCCATCTCTTCCTTTAAATATCTGTCTCAATACAACACTGATTGGTTTTGTGGTACAGGTCTTTGTTGGAAATAGTATTGGGCCAGAATATCTTACAGATCTTCCTCGAGCAGGTGTTATGGAATGAGGAAAGCTTTTTTTTTTATGTCTGATTAGATAATTCTCCAGCATTCTGCCCCGTATAGAAGGACTGACTTCACATTGCTGGTGTATATTCTGATCTTTATTTTCAGACTGATTGACCTTCTCTTCCATATGGGCTGTAGTTGGCAGAATGCATATCTGGCTTTGCTTATTCTGGCTCTTATATCTTTTAATATTCCAATGGTGTAACTTAGCATGCTTCCAAGATATGTAAAGTCCTCAACCTCTTCTATGATGTTATGTAACATGTACACTGGTTGTATTGTGTTACTGCTGATGTTCATGAGCTTGGTCTTCTTCTCATTTATAGTCAAACCTAAACTTTGTGCTGTTTCATTCAGTCTGGTGGTTTTGTTCTGCAGGTTGTTTTTACCTACAAACCTGTTTAAATATCAGTCTTTAAATTATACATATTTATCGATTCGACTAAAAGTTATGCAACATCACTATAAATAAGTATGTAGGGAATGAAAATTACATCTAACAATAAATACAAATTTATTATTGCCTATGGTAACACATATCCTTTATTCGCATTAATAACATGCTGACAGATGGCCACAAAAATATGCATAACTAATTAAAGTCGTACACATTAGTTTGAACATCGATTTGTGAAATGGTATTGTATTCTTCAAAATTTTATTTTGAAAGTTATACAAATTTAGTATATTAAAAATAGGATAAAATGCCTAACCCTGTTTACAAATAAATCCCGTCACACCAAATATGGAATATATGATCTAAAATAAGCGCAAAAATAAAGGCAGCGGTAGTATACCTCTGTTCAAAAGTCATAAATCGATTAAGAGAAAACATATCTACGTTACTAACTTATAACCGAAGGAAAATCCAATGTGGTAAAGACGGCGGGTGTTGTCAATGTTTGTATTGCTTTTCGCAGTCTTAGATCTTTACATATAAAAACAGTTATCTAATCTGGATCTTTTATCGATTGTGTCCTATTCCTGGTTGATACATTTTGATCGAATTATGATTTGCATGTAGGATGCGCTAACCCTACTGTCACAAGAAGGCTGGATCCTTTCGGATTTGGTGCGTTTCCCAATGTTTCTGAATATGTCTTCTTACTAGTAGTTGATTTATAAAATTTGAGAAAGGGTAAAAGTACTGTTTCTTTAAATACAAAACAATACAACAAAGTAAAACATCAGTCTACTAGTATTTATAAGTATGTCTTTCAGTAATTTCTATGCTGTAAAATATTTTCGTTTAGTTTTGCTGATAGTTAATTTTATATACAACCTTGAATTGGATTTCGACAATTTTATGGTTTTATCAGTCCTATAGCTCTCCAATTGTTCGGTTCTTATACATCCTTGGCTTCAAACATTCGGCTTAAAGCGTTCTTAATGAATGTTAATCCAGAAACGAGGTTTGGACGCATTTATTTATTAACGCGTTGTGTTCATTTGATGATGACAGTACCGAAAAAAAAAAAAAACCAAAAAAACCCAAAACAACCAAAAACTGAACTACAACAAAAATTCAAAACGAAAAGTCCTTAATCAAATGGTAAAATCAAAATCTCAAACACATCAAACGAATGGATAAAAACTGTCACATTCCTGACTTGGTACATGTTTTTATGTAGAAAATGGTTGGTTAAATCTTGTGTTATAGCTAGCCAAGCCACTCACTTGAATGACAGTCACGTGCTATTCCGTTATATCGACATCAATGTGTGAGCACACAAACAGAACAGACATAAAAGGTAAAAACGTCACAAATATGCATCGTAGTCAACATTGTGTGTATAAACTTAATTACTATAAAACAAATAGCTATTTCAAAAAAAAAAAAAAAAAGTCACTTTTCTTTACCGGTTTTAAATATTTTCTTAATTAGGCACCATTACATATTTTGAGGGGTAATATCGACAGTTTGCCGGTTTGTTACTACTTATTTTATTTGAATGTAATGTGTAAGCTCCTAACAAGTAATCAGAAGTATAACCTACATGTGTCTTCCTTTGTCAAATTTCGTTTCATGAAACGATCATAAAAGAAAAAATAGAAGATATGTGACATTCGTAAATGATGAGAGGAGAGATCACGTGCATTGTTCATTTAAAGTCTATACTGTACATTTGGTATATTTCTGTGTAAACTTTCTATTGTTTTTTTCTTCTGATGGCAAATATATCCAGCAGTTGATAGATGTTCAAGACCAAATCCAATCCGAACGTTTAATAGCTGTGCAACTAACAAGGAAGCTCTACATTAAGCACTGTAAATGTACCAATTGTCATTTACCATTTTGTTGACCATGTTTAACCCTCTATCACATGTTCAGTCTCTATTTGTTTCTTTCCTTAACATGTTTAACCTACATCATATTCCAATTCTAAACATGTTTAGACCCCCTCAATGTTCCCATTCTAAACATGTTAAACCTTCATCTTGTTCCCATCTTAAACATGTGTTAAGCTCCATGTTTAGCCTTCATTATGTTTACATTCTAAACATGTTTAGCCTCCATTATGTTTCCATCCTAAATATGTTTAGCCTTCATTATGTTTCCATCCTAAACATGTTTAGCCTCCATGATGTTTCCATCCTAAACATGTTTAGCCTTCATGATGTTTCCATCCTAAACATGTTTAGCTTTCATGATGTTTCCATCCTAAACATGTTTTGCCTCCATTATTATGTCTCCATTATGTAAAAGATTATTCCTCTAAAAGTTCTACTTTTATTGTCTTGACATATACCCAATATATGTGTTCTACTGTATATAAACAACCTCAACACTCTACAAATGTTTTGTTGAACAATATAATTTTAATCAAAAAATTAAAAAAGAGAACTAGAAATGATTTTATAATCCTGGTACCTTTGATAACTATTTACTTTCATTATAACATCATTTTCACATGGCAATTACTTGCCTCAGGTCTAGTATATGATCATGGTATCAGGCTTATGATTTGAACACCAAACCTAGTTTTTGCGTCAACAAAAGACTCACCAGTAGTATCTTTGAGGTGTATATCAGCAACAAAACCGTTGTAACTGGTACTTTCTTTTTTGCTATATCATGAGCCAAAAATGATTTTGTGACATGAATTCATACAACATGTACTTTCTTTTTCACTATGTTAAGCGTTGTTGATCTCAGTAGTTAATTACTTGAAATATGATAGTTGGGTGATATGTAAATAATTATCAAAGGTATCAGTATTATAAATTGATACGCCAGTAGCGTGTTTCGTCTACATAAGACCAAAACCAAAATAAGAATCATTAGGTTGTCCTTTTGAACCTTTTACCCTTTTAAGAGTTTAAATAATCATAAACAATGGGTAGTGAATTAGTAACATAGATTTTTTTTCTTTTGTCATTGTGTGCAATTTTTTTTTGCAATTTATAAAATATGGTACTATTTGCAGATCTTTGAGAGTCTCTATTTTATTTATATTCACAACCTTTTTAGGATTCAGTCCTAGTACTTAAAAATCTTTCAATATTTATGGACTGATTTTACATAATTAAAAAAGCAATGAATGAAGTTGTTAAATTTGATGTATGCCTTTTTGTGCTTCTTTGTTACATTTGTTTGTTTTTATAGTGATTATTATGATTACACAAGGTTGTCTGCTATTTTTGACACTTTTACCTATTTGTTCACGCATTGTTGTCAATATAATGGAATTTGATGCGACTGTCATACAAGTGAGAGTTTAGCAAGCTATAAAACCAGGTTCAATCCACCCTATTCTACATAAGAAAATGCCTGTACGAAGTCTGGAATATGACAGTTGTTATCCATTCGTTTTATGCGTTTGAGCTTTTGATTTTGCCATTTGATTAGGGAATTTTCTTTTTGAATTTTCCTCATAGTTCAGTATCTTTGTGATTTTACTTTTTATTACTTATGGATATACCACCAAAAAATAACAGGTTAACATCTTGATATATTTCCTGAAATTTTTAAGGTGTTCTGTTGCTATGTCATAAATGTTTACCTTCAATCTTCTTAAAGTCATTTATAATAAGAGACTAATAAGTAACTCGAATAAAAGCTGGATCACATTTATTATTCATAACAATGCAACACAAATTGAAAACATAATAATAAAAATCATAAATAAACATATTCTTCAATAAATTAGCAACATACAACATAAATAAATAAAAAAACAAAGTAGGAATGTATGTTTTATAAGTTTATGCAAACAACCTTAGTTCTGCAGTAAATAATTTACATAAATCACAAACATGGGATTATTTGGAATGGATATAATGTTTTGCATTGGCTAATATTGTGTCCAAAAATTGATAGGAGCCCACATCAGTTAAAGAGCACCTAGCAGAAAGATCTAAAACAGCATGATGTAGTATAAGTTTTAAAGTCGTACATTTATAGAATACTGTTAAATCACTGGTATACATATTAAAAACACTCTCTCGTTCATTGCTCCACAAAGAACAAAGCACACATTAGAGTTATGACATTAATATATTAACATGATTGATGCAGCGAGCAATATGATTGTTTTAAAGATGCAAGCTGTATTATTCATATTTTGTCACAGAAAACAATAAACTTCCTTGTCATATTAAATACTTACAACACACAATGAAATATCTTGTTGCATGTGTTTGATATAGATGATGCTTTTTGTGACTGATATATGTGCATTCCAAGAAAATATTAATTAGAGAGTAGAAATTTGACATTCATGGCGGTTACAATTTTAAAATACCAAGGTATGACTAAACCTATATGTTTTTACTTGTAGTCTTTTAATTTGAAAATGATGAAATCTGCATATGACAGCCAGAGATAATACATATGCAACTCATCTATGAAACAATTAAATGTTCTTCTATACGAGGGGTATTCAGGTAAGAAATTGCGATAAAAGGGTTCCATGAAAATGTTGACACCTTATTCGTTCATAGGTTGGAAACTTCAATATATTAAACATACCTTTTCATATGCATACTAATTGCCAGAAAGAAATTACTATAGTATACCATTTTTTTTTACTTTTCAGCAAACAATATTGAAGTTTGACTCTTAATTAAGAGATAATAACCGTTCAAAAGAAATCTGAACTTATTAATGCAAAATATGTCAATTAAGTGAAGTTACTTTACAACAGAATTCGATGTATTTCTTTATACATGGATTCAACTGTGTGATGTTATAAAAATGGATAAAAAAGTATATTATCCGTACCTGCTAACTTTTCAAAATGCCCATGAGGGTTTTACGTGAAAGATGGTTTTTATAGTCCTACAAAACCTTCAAGGGGGCCTTCAAATATCTTCTAATGTGTTTGTTTTGGCTTTTTCGTGCTTTAACAAGCTCATAGCCATTGTTAAATTAATTGTTTTCTTTAAAATAGTGGACACAATTGCTCTTACAAAATACGATTTGGGAGCCTCCATGGGGGCAATCCCCCGCAAATAGTGACAGTTAGCAGGTATGAATTAATCTAAAATAAATGCTAGATACCTTAAACATTCAAGTGTTAGCATGATATTAAATTAATCTTTAATTTTTTTAAACAGTCATAATCAAGAGAGAATAATTGGTAACTGCACTACTTGTAAGTAAAAACAAAGTACAAAATATAAACCAAACAATAAATAAATTGGAAGATCTTTTAGCACTAATATCAAAGGCACAAAGTGTAAAAGCAATCATTTACAAGCAGTCAGTTCTCTTTAGAATGACACACACTAAAGGAAAAGTACGTACATTTTTCTTTGTTAAAGGTTAAATGAGACCTTTTCACAAATCTTAACAACATCAACATGTAAAAAATGTATTTGATAACAATGTCATCTTTTTACAAAAGAAAAACAGAAGATAAGCATATATATATATATATATATACATTGATTTACATTGACTTATTTACATGACATATGAAATATGAAACAAATAAATGTATTCTGAAGGATTCATATCCAGTGGCGGATCCAGAACTTTTCCTAAGGGGGGCTCACTGACTGACCTAAAGGGGGGATGCTTCAGTCATGCTTCAATGATTCCCTATATAATCAACCAAATTTTTCCCACGAAAAGGGGGGGGCGGCCCCCTTGGGTTCCCCACTGGATCCGCCTATGATATGAAACAAATAAAAGTATTCTAAAGTATCCTCCAACTGAAAAATTGGTCAAGCTCTGATGTGTTATTTTTGCAACTAAAGTTAAAAAAATTGTCAAAAAAATATTTTGCCATTTACATAAATCATTTCAATGATGATTGTGTATAAATACTGCTTAGAAAAAATATTAAAATTTTTAGAATAAAAATTCAGTAAAAGGATAAGCATTACTTCCCTTTGACAGTGAAAAAGAGTGCAACTTTTTTAAGGTAAACAGTATTTGTTACATGTTTGTAAATATTTAAGTTGACTGCATTTGGAAATCAAGATATGAAGATTTGATATAACAAAATTTCAAAATAGGTTCAATTTGGGCCACAACTACTCAATCAATCAATCTATTTCAATTTTATCAAAGGAGTTCAATATAGCTATGTTTCAATTTTTCAGGTAAAATACTGTGAGTCAAATTATGGAAATTAAAGCAAACTGACGAATTACACAGAATATAGCCAGTGAGATTTCAGCTGATTAAGATTCAAACGACAAAAAAATCATTACACTGATTTCACAGTTCACCTTCTCAGAATTTATTCTATGGGTAATATTATCAAAAGCTTACACTGGAACATTGCAATTGATTAACAATTTTCGAAACAATCAAAATTCAACCAATCACATGTCTTGGTTCTTATTTTGAGCAAGAAACAGCGAAATAACCCATAGTCCTTTTGATTCTGGAAAGGTGGTTTACTTGTAGATTGTCACATGTGTTACAGGAACTACTGTAGATATTTGTACACTTTGTAACAATGGTTACCAGAGTCACCAACAACAACAAGGCCCTCTGGTGTAACTGTTAGTCCCTGGGGTCCATATAATGGGTCCGCTGATGTATTGACGAAAGTCAGGAATGAACCATTGCTATCAAAAACCTGTAAATAAAAGATCAAATTTATATTATAAGATTTTAACACAAGATTAAAACATATGTTGTTGACAAATTCTTAGAATTCTTGGTAACATCTTTTAAAGACATTTTTGTACATGAAATCAATAAAATTTATGATGAAGCGAAACATCTGTTTGTATAATAATATTTTTGTGTTTGTATTGAACAAAATGTTTAAATTTAGTGTGAACTAGAAAACTGACATGTCATCAAGGGCTGTGTTGGTATATTTGTGTGAGACATAGACGCAATTAATGGTTGGCTAGCAAAAGATTGGCCAAGTAAAAAGTAGTAGAGAATGCAAATACCAAAGTGTTCAACTTGAGGTTGAAGATCCAACCACTTCCTTAAACATAAAGATTAGCTCTGAAAGTAACTGTGGATTCATTTATATTTGTTGAAAACTAATTTTTCGTGGATTTCGTGGGTACATGGGAACCACGATTTTAAATGTTCAACAAATTACAAATTTTTGGAAGGAATGTATGAAGACTTTGCCAAAACCATGAATTTAAATATCCAAGAATATAATGAATCCACAGTAACTATTTTTACAATTTCATCAATCGGGATTTTGTTTATTTATTCATTTTCATATATATACATGTATTTCACTTTTGAATTCATCCCCAATTTAAGGTAATACCATTTTTAGTGTACATGGTGTATATTTAAGGAATGACTGTAATATTTTTTCTGCCTAAGAAGAAATAACATAAAAAATTTGGTGCACACTGAATAACGCGCGTAGCTGGTTATTTAACAGTGTGCACCACATTTTTTATGTTATGTCGAATAGACAGAAAAAAATTTTACAGTCATTTCTTATAATTCAATTCTAAATTCCATTTTAAACCGTGATAACCATGAAAAAACGTTAATGACCTCACGGTCACATGACTGAATTATGTCTATGGGCTCAAACAAAATAACGTCAGCCAATCAGGAGACGTGTTACATTCAAAATTAAATTATTTATAGATAATAATACATTTTTTGTCAATGCACCAAAAGCTCAGTCATCATGGTCATAGTAATTTCACAGATTTGTAAGATTTGTGTATTACAGTAGCAATGTCTTCTTTCTCTGCTAAGGCTGTACGGTGAGTCAGTGACCCATAGCTATAAATATTAATTTCTGTGTCATTTGATCTCTTGTGAAGAGTTGTCTTATTGGCAATCATACCACATCTTCTTATCTTTATAGATATTAAAAGTTTAACTTCTGTTTGACACACAATGTTGTACAAGACCATAAATGTCAATTTTTACCAAATGATGTTAGTTTGAATAACTTTACTTAAAGACAGGTGTAAATGACCCCTTGGTCAATTCAATTTACAGGTCAATATTTCTTTGAAATCGTTAAAAGATGCACTGTTTTGTGCTGATCAAACAAGGTCAATATAAAATGTTTCAAAATAAATGATAATTTTAATCCTGTTTGCGTGAATGATCCTTGAACCTTCACAATCATGTACATGTAGTTTCCTCGTCTTCTAATGTCTTATGGAATCTCAATGTCAAAGTGTACAACGTTGTCAAATTAATTCAGTCTTTAATGCATTTACAAGAGATATAGCATGAACATTTCGAAGAGCTGTCATCTTAAATTATAACAACACTGATATTAAACATTGTTCAAGGCTAAATCAGACCGATAACTTCAAGGTGGTTTTACAAAAACAAATCAAAAAGTGAGGTGTTTAAATAAATGGAAATCACAATATTGTTTCATGTATATGCATGACTATATGTAGATCTGCTTATGACAGAATTATTCCAAATAGCAAAATAAATTGTTAAGTTATGTACACTGCATGGTATAGGCAAACTACTACAAAAAGAAAACTAAATGCAATGCAATTCTAAAATTTGTTAAGCAATTTTGGATATAGGGAGGCATCAGAAGTTTTTTCTTGGTAAGAAATACTTCTGAAACCAGAATTTTACAGCTATTGTTATATCATTTGTTTCTCCAATTCATTGTCATTTAAAGGCCTTTCAGAGCTACCATAGGTTTTACCCTGACATTGTTGAATGCATATACATGGTATAGTGATCTAAAGTTGTTAGTTTCTGTGTCATTTGCAGGGTTGGCAAAGTATTACCCGCCCCGGAATTCCCGGGTGGGAAAACCCGGGTTTTCCCGGGCTGGGCAATACTCCCAGAAATCGTTGATACTGGGCATTACTGGGCAATAAGATTTTTTAAGCTTATTCTGACACAAAATAGTAAAGACTTGGTGTAGTTTCATAATATTACAGCTAAATATATACTTTTCATACAAATAAACATTGACAGTCATTTCCAGAAGAATGAAAAATTCAATTTCATTCTCTTCTATGTAGACAGTATACAAGATTTGCACATTTAAGAATACCAAGCATTGTTTAAAAAAAAAAGAATTTTATTGCAGTGTTTAAGTGGATTGTTAATTATAATTGTTAAACATTTATATTGCTAAATAAACAACCTAAAGGGTCATGTCATTAACACTTATAGAATTGAAAGGGCTGATTATTGTTACATAAACAAACTGCATTCTAATATTGAAAATTACTTATTAATTAGTAGCAGTACATATACATTATTTAAATGTAATTTTTCTTGCATTTTTTTTGTTGATTCTTAAAAGGAGTTATATTTATTTGAAAAAAGTTTTTTTTTTTAGTTTTATATTTACAGTTTTACCAATCCAGACAAACAAAACAGGTTATAAATATCTTAAATGTATGACATTTGTGTTTGATCACTGAATCCTGTAAAAATTCAGACCAGTATTTTATTTTACCCAGTATTGCCCAGTATTACCCACTAAAACCCAGTAAAACCCCGGTTTTCCCAGTATTTCCCACTGGGCTGGGCAATACTCATAAAACCCGGGTTTTTGCCAACCCTGGGACTCATTTGGTCTCTTGTGGTTACTTGTACCATTGGCAATCATACATTTTGTTTATTTTCATGGTTAGCATTAGTAAAGTTAAATCTTCATTCAGGATATGTACTTTTTGCCATTGAAAGTCTGACACGACTATGTTTCTACCTGATTTCATTTGACAATGTCACAAGGCAATAACAAACAGGAAATGGTATATCATAATCTAATCAACGATATATTTATTGAATTATAATCTGTTAAAATGGGAAAAGTACAAAACAGAAACCTAAATTGGTTACATTTTCTTATTTTCACATGCTTAATGTTGATGTATATTTAAGAGAAATAAAACCAACCCTTAAAGAACACTAATTCAAAATGTTCTAAAAAGGATCATGAAGTTTTCATCACTCACAAGGTAGATTATTGATCTTTTTTAGAACTGTTTGTAATTTCAGGCCTTTTATAGCTTGCTATGCAGTATGGGTTTTGTTCATTATTGGAGGCATTTTATATGGTGATCTATTATTCCTTACATCCACATCATTTGAACTCTGGTGGGTAGTGGTCTCATTGGCAATCATATCTTGTCATTTTATTTTTATATAATCTAATGTTCCCGTATTCTAAACTTCCTCCTATAGCATGTTTTAACTTATTTACCTGTATTCTTGAGTTCCCCCAATCTGCTACAAGGATATTTCCTAGTTGGTCCACAGCCACTCCGGTTGGAGCATTAAACTGTCCATTTCCTTCACCATTTGATCCGAAACTAAATAGGAAATTCCCTTCACTATTAAATACTTTAACACAGTGATTGTGAAAATCTGAGACAATAATGTCATTGTTTGAATTAATTGCTACGAAATGAGGTCCAGCAAATTGCCAATCACGGTTACCACGTGAGCCAAATTTTGACAAAAGTTTTCCATTTGATTGAAAAATGAAAACACAACTTCCCTTATTGTCTACTACAATAATATGACCATTTTTGTCAACAGCGACACCTTTTGGTCCCAAAAGTTTTCCAGTGCCGATTTTGTTAATGTACTTTCCATCTGGGGAGAACACACTGATCCATTTGTTATCATAATCTGCGACTAAATAGTTCCCATTTACAGTTGTAGACACTCCAGTGGGCCTCTGTAATTTTCCCGCTATTCTGCCTGGTGCACCGAAACGTAATTTGCATTCACCAGCTGTATTAAACACTGAAACAGTTTGGTTGTTACTATCGGCAACTAACACTTTTCCATTTACAGCCCATACACCTTGTGGATTAGTGAATTCTCCCTTGTTTCTTCCTTTAGTGCCTACCCTCATCAGCAAGTCATCTTCAATTGGATTGCTACGTCTGTTTGACCCATGTGACCTTGAACTTGATGGCCTTTTTGTTCCTTTCTGTTTGACATTGACTGTCCTTGGAATTTTGGATGAGCCCCCAAAATGATCTAGTTCTTCTCCTCCGGGAATACATTTGACCTTGAATGGGGACCCCTTAACATGTTGATCATACAATTTGACCTCCAATTTGTATGTACCTTCTTTTGATAATGAATATGACAATTCGTAAGTCCCATTGTGATTGTCTAGGACTGTTGGAATGACTTTTTCTTCTGTTTCATTTTTAACTTCTGCTGTTAATGTTCCATAACCCAATTTGACAAGTTCCCCTTTCCTGTCTTTTGTGGTAACTGTAACAACAGAAGGTCGTCCAATGTAACAAAGTTTAAGACCTTCACCTGTTGCCGTGGTTTCGAAAGCTATTGCACTATTACTTTGAATACAGCCAACTTTTTGAATACTTCTATGTAGATTAGACAAATTTGATGAATCATAGACTAGACATGTATTTTCTTCTGGTTGATATTGTAATTTTATTGATCCTAACTCCTGTAATTTTTCTGACATTTCGGTTTTCATTAAGAGGATTTCAGTTTCATTTCCTCCTTTCAGTTTCTCCTCAGTGAAATCACAGCAGTTATTGATTCTGGTCAGAATGTTTTCTAAAGTATCCTTCTGTGTTTGCAATATTTGATATTTGTGATCATAAATTGTTTGCAATTCAGCAATAAGTGCAGTCTTCCGTTCACTAATAACATTGACTAGATCATTGAAAGTTTGATTAATTTTATCTTCTGCTGCTTTGCTATTATTTTGTAGAGATTCAGCAACTTCGGACACCATGGTAATAGAACTTTCTAAGCATGGGACTTGTTCTCGAGCACCAAGTATTAAACTTTGAAGTAATATTTTATGTTCTTGTATTGCGTCCTCTAACGGGATCATTTTGTGCCCCATGTGTTCAACAGCAGTACAGTCTTCACACATAGCTGTTTCACATGCGCAACAATAAAAATGTAACTGGTTCCCATCATGACTTGGACAAACCAGTGTTTCTTCTTCTAAACTGTCACTACAACCAGATATATCTTGTAACGAGACAATATTATGTTCTTGTGTTTGTTCTAAAGCTTGATGGGTCATGGTACAATTATCACACAGATATTCATTACAGTCCATACATTTTGACACTGGACGTGCCGGTTGTCCACTACAGGTTCGACAAATATTTGGCTGATCCACAACTTCCATTAGATTTGTTATGAAAAAGTTTGTTTGTAATGCACAAACTCCCTCTAGCGGTAAAATTGACTGTTGTCTGCAGATGGGACATGTAACGGAAAGACTTTCAGATGGAATATAGTCTGATAAACAGGTGGCGCAGAAAGTGTGCAAACAAGGTAAAACTTTTGGACTTTTGTATCTCTCTAGACAAATTCCACAATTCAACAGTTGTCTGTCTATCTGCCGAATGACAGGAATGTTGTCAGCCATGATGAAAATGTCCCTTCTTTTGAAGGTGACCTACAAATAAAAAGAAAAGAAGATTTTATTAAAAATGTGCAACTTCATTATTATCTGATTATCAAACCAATCATTATAGTTTTGACAATAAATTTTAATTCATCTTGTTGAAGCTTGATTGGCTTTAGATTACTTAGTGAGATTCAAAACAATGACTATGGAAGCAACAGGGAAGGAACAGCAAAAAAAAAGAATCAATATATTTAGCAATTTTTCCATTTATAAAGGGGCATAACTCAAGAAATGCAAAATGTGAAGCCACCTTTTTTCAAACTTGTGTTTTGTGGTAATAAGTGGTGTGTATAAATTTTATAACCAGGTTGAGCCAAACTGAAGTAAGAGAACAGAAACCAATATTGGGGACATACAGACAAGGGTAACACTTAATGCCCTATCTCCTAGAAGTATGGGTCTTGAAAGTGACAAAATTACCATTGGTATGTGATATCTAAGTAAATAATTCCTTTACCTTGAAATAATTGAGACATATACATATCTATAAATCGCTCTAACAGTCTGACACTGCTATTTATCATATACTTTACATATATAATTAAGAATTTACGAAAGTCTGTGCGATGAAATATTTATTGTGCATCAATATAAATAAGTCTAAATTACTAGAATTAATTTACAGGCCGTTATTAATATCAATTCATCATCATTTTTGTACATCAATATCTGACGTGTATTACACAGTTATCCATCACTGACAGTCCCAAACGTAGACTAATTATATGTGTAATGGCCCACTAATATCATAGTATCAATTATTATATCTTTTCAGCCCTTTTTTTATCTATCAACAACAAAATTAAAAAAAAATCATAAATGTCTTCCCTTTGTGTCAATAAATAAAAATTTACAATAAATTTCAACCATTAATTCTCTAATACACAAATACAACAAGTTCAACGGAGTACACCAATTAAAATATCATGTCATTTTAGACATTAAATATTTAATTGATCAATTCTTTTTTTTCAATTGTAAAATACAATAATTTTATGACTGGGTAAACTAGTACATTTTTGTTTCTATAAACAAAACCTTGGGACTTTCTTCTTTAACAACAATTAAAATCAAATTTTGAAAAAGAAAATTTAAGTACACAAAATATTGCATGTTAATTGAGCAATATGATGCATATAATACACCCTATAAACCAGATTGAAGGTTGTTCTTTCTAAATTCTTAAAGCACCTGATAAAAAAATGGGAAATAATTTTGTTTTTTAACATCTCAATGTAACAAAATCTGTACAAAATGTAATTATATGCTGCCTTAAAAATGGGGATCATGTAAATATTTTTCATTTAAAATTCTCATTGTAAAAAATCCCATAAACAATTAATAACTTAAAATTGTTATTCTCAAAACTCAAAATATTCAATTAATCTCAACTAGTTTAGATAAAACGATATATAACTGAATAGAAATTCAAAACAACCCTGCTGTGAGAAAACGCACTGCATTTCATTGTAACCCTTAAAAAGTTCAAAAACGTCAAACAAGATAATCAATCCTTATCAAATATCTTTTTAATCAAACTTTTTAAGTATATAATTAAAATTTTCAAACTGTGCAATTAAATTTTACAAGGAGCAAATAATGTAAAAATTACTTTGAACAAGAAGGTTTTTATACTTCAAATATTTGTGCCTTTGTAAATCTTAAGATTTTGAAAGGTTGATAAAACTGACAATAACTCTGGACTATTTATTTATAATTGGAATTGGTCCCCTGCACTAGGTCTCCTGCAAGCCATTAATCCTTCTTTAAGTGGAAAACTTCATATAAGAATAACATTGCAAACTGGTTCCCTACTTCGGTAAAAGCAGTTGATTGACAAATTTCAACCTAATTTAATAAGTAAACTAAACTTTCATTGTATGCGTTAAAATAAGTACGCTGCCATAATAATATGACATTATTTGTAATCTTTTGCTTTAATCCAGATCTTCACTTCCAAAATGAAGACCCACACAAACCTGTATTATAAGTTGTCAATACCTTTAAACCAACTTTCATCAATTTCAAAGGATGTGACACCTTAAAACGTAGTAATACATAAAATTGTAAATTACTTATAAATTTTCCAAATCTTAGCAACAGATAATACATTAGTTATTTTTAATTTTTTTCTGATGTCTATATCTAATTTGGTTGTTCAGTTGTAAGTGCAATATAAACATCGCAGAACAGATCCATTTTATTTGACAAATTAAAGTTAAGAGTATAATACCATCAAAACGGGCTGACACTTTTGTCATGCTAATTTCTTACATGTCTTATCATAGGACTGCATGTCGGAACTAATAATATGGCGTTTTATACACGGAACTAAAACCTATTAAAAAAGGTTGCTAAAGTACTTTCAAACATGCCATAAATCTAATAATATTCACGTTACGAGTGATGATCACCTTTACTGAAGAGACCATTTGGAAATATATATTATAATCAGAAGAGGGGTGTAAAAGGGGTGGGGGGTTCTGCATGGAAGAATGCAAAATAACATTGCCATTTCATGATGAAGAACAATTAAAATTGTCTTGCACATTGATCTTTTTACAAATTTCACATAACAAAGTGAATGATGAACCTTTTTCATGGCTGCACATGAAATAAAATTTCAAAATACGTTGCTTGAGAAAAAACCTTTACGTAACCCTCTCAGAAAAACCACCATTTTGCCAAAATTACTTCGTTGAAAAAAACTTTGTGTCAGTATAAGTAAATAAAAGGGTCTAGACTGTCTTCTTTACGAATTGTACTTTTACATCTTGTCGATACTTGAAACATAGTACTTTACCAAATATGACTATGACCACAAAAAATGGTGATATGACACTAACAGCCCCAAGAGATTATTTCATATCGATAAAATACAACACCAAATTAGTGTATGGTGTAATATACTAATTGAAAATTTACACCGATCAAATTGAACTTTATTCTAGTCCCATTATTACAAATCTTTGATAGGAAGATCTGCAGGAAGAGCTCAATATTTAGAAGCATAATAACTTTTGTGACATTATTCACTTGAAGACTTTTGAAGCTGACAAATCAAATTAGAGCTTGAGATATTATTTAGAGATCTTCCCACTGCTAATTACTGTGTGCTGAAATTCTTAATAGGGTTATAGTATTTTATGATTTTAGGCTCATATAGTTTGAGGAGCCTCTGACCTTGTATAGGTTTTTTTTAATTCTAGTTCATTTATATGTTCTGGATTTAGTGTGACTTTCCTTTTTACTGAACTAATACACATTTTTGTTCAAATAAATAAATAAATAATCTTTAGTTCAAGAGGATAATCCCATTAGTAAAAAATAATCTTTCTGAGAGTTCTTATAATAATAAGTTCAGGGGCCAGCTCACTCACTGCATGAAGAGTGCCTCCAGTTGGTGCATTGTAACACACTGTGGTCTTAAGTTGTTTTCTGCTCTTTGCTCTGGTTGTTTCCTCTTTGGCACATTCCCCATTTTCATTCCCATTTTATACCCAACATCTCCTTTTATTGCAAAATTAAAGTCATTTAAGTTTATGTAAAAAACCAAACATTCAAATTCAATAGACTATAGTTCTGGAAGCAATAATATTGATACTGTTCCGTCAATAAAACATGCAATGGACTTAGCATCGCCTCATAAAAATCCCCTTTAATTGTTAATGTACTTGTGATATAAGATAACACCTGGAGATGTGAAGAAAGGTAATCTACTTGTATTGTCAGGTGATATCTTGTCTAACACGAATTTTAAGCATGTCTGATTAAAAACCATTGATACTCGTACAGCTACAATACAAAATATTAACTGTTTTTTGGGGGTCGTTTTAATAAAATAGAGAAAATATTATGTAACCAAATATTGAATTTCCTTTTGCCCACCACAAGAATAAAGTCCCAACATCTGTTGAAAAGGCCTCAGATAGTTATAAGTCTGATGGGTTCTTTTATCCGTTTATCCTTTTGGTCTCTTTCAATTGTTACGATGACTATGACAGAATTAAAAATCAGGTGGCATCATTCAAGTTATACTTGTGAAACTTGACAATTTTAAATGATTTGAGTCATTTCAAATGATTTAAATAATATAACAAATTTGATTCAAAGGAAAAAAAACTTTTGAAAATATGAAGCATTCAGACAATGAATTCTAGTGTATTGCAATAGTTATTTCTTGCCTATTTGAGCAGAATAAAAGTTTTCAATCACTGGACACCTTGAATTTTAGGTATTTTATGTTATCATAGAAAGTGGCACTGTCAAAACTGTCAAAGAAAATTAATAAAATATTCTTTCCTCATATAAATTATAGCTCTAATTACTTCAATGTCATAATAGCCTGGAGATATTATCTGTATTAAAAAAATATTTTGTCTATTTAAAGTGCAAAAATAAGTTGAATATTATCATTTTTCTTTTCTTATTTTTGATAAACAGGTCAGTTACCCATTAAGTAATAAATGTTGACATTTATAGATCACTTCCGAAAGAATAGATTCCTTTCTGTAAACCACAATTGTACGATTTTATACATTTTAATTACTTTAAAGCTTATTATATATGATTTTATAATACTGACATTCTTACAATCGAGAAATGTTAATGAACTTTTCACCCATTCAAACTTAGTAGTTGTTTGGTTTTTAAGTAAATAAAATTAATCTCATAAAAGGACCCAAATCACTGGACTAATATTTGTACAGGTCATATTCGATTCTGTCAAATCTAAACAAAATAGATAAATTAAAATCGACATTGCTGTTAATAATTTATTTAATACTTATCTTATTTATTTAGTCGTTTAAATGGCTTTTTGAAAGGAAACACTTCATGGCTTTAACAATACAAATCCTACATCACAAAATAAAAGGGCCTCTTTTTTGTAGAAGATTTTTTTGTATAAAATCTTTATATGTTATACAGCAGGTCAAAATAACTTCAACAGTCTGACTTTCATTACTATATATAAGTTAGCTTTAATGTAAAAGTTAGGTTGTTCCGGGCCTTGTATCAAGAGGTCGAAATTTGGCTTTGATACCACAAACCTTTTGCTGAATTTAGCAGACTTAGATGATTTTTTTTTACAGAAAATCACTTTAAATTATAAGCACTCCAAATTACATCATATGGAGCACATTTTTGTTTTAATAAAACTTGAAAATCACAATCCTGTAAGGATATAGAGATTCTGTATGATTTCTTATTTTCTTCAGCCATAATTGAAACAAGGATACTTTTACATTGTCTTACATTACATTACATTGTTTTACATTGTCTTATTGGGGCCTTTTATAGCTGACTATGCAGTATGGGCTTGGTCATTGTTGAAGGCCAAACGGTTACCTATATATTAATGTTTGTGTCATTTTGGTCTTTAATAATGTGGACAGTTGTCTCATTGGCAATCATACCACATCTTCTTTTCTATACTATATACTTTTACCACAATTACATCTTTCAATTAATCATTTATTTAGAAATGTGATAATGCACAAGTTAAAAATTAAAACACACAATGGAACAATAAAAGATCAATGAAAATTCAATTTCTGTTGAAATTCATCTATCTGAATTACAGTTCAGTTTTTATCCTTATATAATTTTCTAATTAATGAGCATCATGACTATTTTTCTAGTCCATAAATCTTACAAATTCTGCCATAAATTTTAGAGAGATTAATAAAAGACACCTTGTAACAGGCACAATTTCTCAATTTTTATTCAATCGATCAATTTTCAATCCTGTTTAGTTCAATTACGATATAAATTTCAAATCACACGGAATACCTTAGAAATTGATTATGCTAATAGACCACCATTAATACATGAGTGTCAAATTAATCTATCAAATTTTACTATTAAAACTGTCATTTTCATTCATAAATATATTTGCAATAACAATCAATAATCATGTTTGAGAAATTTTACCCATTTCACACACATATATACAAACAAGCATGTAATATTGAAAGTTACATTTATAATATATTATAGCATAACCTGCAGATTGCATCAACAATTCTTTTCCATTATTTTATTTCATAGATAATTATTTTGGTTTTATTTATATTAAAATCGTTATTTTGATTAAACTGAAAGATTGTTTTTGTAAGCCCTGCCAAAAATATATCTGACCAAATTACATTGATTTTCTATGTTATCATGTCATTGTCTCTGCAAAAAGACCTCCCCAATGGTCTCATAGTAGCTATATCACAGCAAGCTTTGGACTTTATACTCATTTCATCATACAACGTATTGAAAGGTTCACTTTATAGAAAATATATGACCTTGACTTTCAACTTTTATCATAAATAATAAAAAAAAAAAAAAAAAAAGACCACAATCTGTTTCTTGAGTGGATCTATTAAAGCCAAATTACTCCAAAATGAGTAGAGATCTCTTAAAGTGGTGGTCCAAAGGATTTTACCACCAAAACTTTACAAAGGGCCGACACAATTTTAGTATTTTGCCAAAAAAATAATAGTGAGGACCAGCTGATTTTATTCAAGGTCAAGGGAAAAAAGGTTTTGTAAACTCTGAACGAGACCTAAGACATTTTTAATATGGAAAGGGCCTTTACTACAATCAATCCCATTAAATTCAAGTTATAATTTCATAAATATTTGATATAGCAATGACTTATGGGTAAAAGTCTACAGACCAACAGGGCAAACCAAAACACTCCCCACCAACAAACAGGTGCATAAAAGGTATCACTTCCTCCTATAAATCTAACTTCTAGTCGTTCAGCAAAGTAAGAAGTTTCCAAGACCTTTAGACTGTACATGATAAACCACCCCCCATGTAATGCATATGTTAAAACATTAACTGCTATTTGCATATCATTTCAAAGAACAAATCTGTACAAATAAAGCCTTTGAAGTTTGATGTTTGTACAATATTGTCTTTCATATCTATTGAATTTATAATTACTATGTCATATACTACATAATAAGGATGTCACCTAAAGTCGTCAGACATGTCTGATCCAATTGCTTAAAATTTTTATTGCATGTTCGTTTAATATCTTTTGAAACTGTCTTTATATATAGTATTAACCTGTAGGTAAAAGAACAGTTTTAAAATTTAATATTGACTTGTTTTACACTTTACAAGGTTGCAAAACTGGCTTCCTTTTCAAAAGTTGTATTTTTGTGTTAGATGATATTACATTTGTCTAGTCATTTTACAAAGAACATAACCACTGGTTCATTCCCTATCGACATAAATTTCAAACTGATTTAGTAATTTTAAAAAAGGGTTATGCAGTTTTAAGGGCAAATTCACCTTAAAAAGAGTTTTCTCAGCCTAAATTTCCCTATTTTATGTGATGAAAGAAAGCAGTATGCAAATGATACATGACTGTTTGTAGGAATTTTGAAAATTTTGTGATTGGAAATTCTTCATAAGTTTTAACAATTTGTCCCAAGACTAAGCAGTCTTATAGTTCTTGTCTATCTGAGACGAAATATAGTAATAGGAGGTTGAAAACACACTATCACATTTCCATGTATAATGAACTGTGTAATGGTGGTCCAAATATTAATTTGGCATAAATACTAAATAACTAGATGTTCACTTCATTTTAAACATCTGTACAAAACTACCTTTTACAAAATCTTTAATCTAATTTAAGACAAATTTAGTGATGGTCACTATACTGACTGACCAATGCAGAGGCGCAGATTTAGAGAGGGCGCATAGTCGTCCCTTCATGCAGTTACATATACCAGTATGATAAATGCATTGACGTTTTACAAATGGCACTCTAAACTTTGGTTTGCCAGGAGGCCCCCTTTAACAAAATCCTGGATCCGAATCTGAGACAAACAGACTTACAGACCAGAAAACATAATGCCATTTACGATCCTAGCCTGACACGAAAAGACAACATCAACATGATATCTTAAGGCAAACTTCTGCACTTTTAAGGTAAATGAGTTGTTAAAGAACTTCCTATAGGACAATTTATAATCCATCAAATCTCAAATTGTGGTTAAACTATTATATTGATATTCATCAACTCTTACTTCCATCAACAAAACATAGTTATGCACTTATCAACCCTGTTTTCGTTTACATTTTGACGAATATGAAGGTTAATATGAAGATTGTTTGGGTGTATTCAAATATTGGATCTTTTCCTATGCCTGAGGAACAAGATAAATTCATGACAACCTGTACAGGTGGAAACATTTAATTCATCAAATTAAAAAATATAATGTGATTTTCGTGGTTCCGACTCCGGATATAAGAAGTTGATAGATACGATACACGATTTTTCATTCAATGCTTTAATTTAACACACCCTTTAAAAACGTCAAAGTTTTCAAATGAAGGTGATAAAATTACTTTCAATTAAAGTAATGCAATACTGTTATCTTTAGGGTAGCTTGTAAATTCAATTAAAATTTTGACAGTACTTGGCCTAGGGCTAATGATTGTGTTCGATAAAACATGTTGTGACTTTCATTTACAAGTACATGAATTACAAAAAAAAAATGGAAAAATCAAATGCAGTAAATAATTTCTTAAAAAAATAATAATTCTAAACAAAACAAATTGTTATTTTATTCAATAAAAAAGTAAAGCTTTCTTTTCAAAATATAAAAAAATATGCACTTAGCTGTCTGGTAAATATTTTTAGTTTTATTAATTAAGATAAAATTGGAAGCTTTCTACCACCATTTAGCAAAGAAAGGACTATTTCATGGCGTTGTCTCCATACAATAATGTAATAGTTCCCTAAAATAACTTTTTCTTTGATGTATTATATTTGCATATAATAAACAACCTAATTGTTGTTTTATAAACATGTAACCTCTAATGAAAATGTCATCACTTTGTAACCCACCATAAATAAATAACACAATTTAGTAGTACCATACAAAAATGTACTTTTTATAGCTCAATCAAGTATGTTTCAGAGTACAAAAAAGTACATAAATTGATTTTTTCCACATAACTTTACATGATGCAACTGTATATTTAAAAAAAAAAATATCCGCCTTATGTGCATCATCAACATACAACAATATGAAAAACAAGAGACGAGGGCATAATCAATGAAACAGAGTCTTTCTTATTAGTATTCATGGACCCAATTTATCAATATTCAATGAGGTCATAGGATGAGGTCAATACTGTTACCTCAGGTCCATAATAGTTATCACACGACAGATACAAAAGACTGTTATTGTTTTAACACATTATGTCATAACATTCAAATAAAATGGGAAAGCTAGTCTTATATTTTAACAAATCATAGATTACTTAAGTCTTAAGTCAAATAGTACATCTAGTATACGCTAATTTAAAAAAAAAAAAAAAATCTGATTCAAAATTATTGAGTTACAAATAAATGTGTAGAACTTTAGGCAGAGAGAGTGCATGGCCTGGGTTAATCAACTTGGTTTATGTTGTACTTGGATCTACTGTTTATACTGTTACATTTCAAGCAAGCTGATACCAAATATCATTAACTTTCTTGCACCCTAAGGCCCATAACAGTAGTATAAATATAAAATAAATAACAAAAATAAATTAACAGTTAAGGAAAATATTGCTTTACAGTATTCAGTCATTCACAGTAATTTAATATATAAGCACAATTCTGTTTGTCCACATAAAAGGAGTTTATTATACAGTTACTTAACTACTTCTGAGTCAGTATTATTGTTGAGGAAGGGTTCAATGACCCTTTACATTGGATGAAGATAATTGTATAATATGATGACCTATTTCAGTTCTCGGCCAAACCAGTCTTCCGTGTTTGCCCAAACAAGTAAGATCAATTAGTACGTAACTGATATATCTTGTCCACTGACCAATAAATTAGATTTCTATCTTTGACCATGTCCTTAGCATACCTAATTAGGAGACTCTCGTGTCAATTGTTGACCATAATGTCCATACTGGTCAATTTTACCTCTGTTCATGATTAAAGGTATACGCTCTGATAGTTGAATACAAATAAACAAATCATAAACTTTATAATTTGAACATAAAATAAAATTTAATTGTTCTTGAATTACTTTATCATTCCATTAGTAAATAAAATCGTGATGAGAAGTTAATATTTATAAAAATTGAAATGCCTCAAAAAGTTCAATTTTCAACAAGTATAAATAAAAGGAAATGTAGGGTGGACCTCGTTATATAGACAGCAACCCAACAGTACGTGGTTGCCTTATTTATTTCATCTAATTTTTCTTGTGATGAATGTTTTGCAACATATGTCTCTTGAACTATTAAAGCATTTTAAATATTACTGTTCAAATCAGTGGTTCAATACATTAATATGACATTAAGACAGAAAATACAACCCAAGCAAAAACTATGTTCTAGGATATATAGTCATTTTCTATTTAGTCTGTAAATTTTCCAAAAAATACCTATTCTATAAAGAATATAAAACTTTATATAGCAATTCCAAAAACGACTTAAAAAGAATAAGATAGATATAGCCATTAATGGTATTATCTATAGATTACATAATATGTACATAATGTACTTATCAATCATTATAATCTCAATTAAAATTTATCTAGCAAACAAATACATATATTACTATGTATACAAAAACTTACCACAAAAATAAACCATTTATGTTCTTCAAAGAAAAAATTATCAAAAATTCACAGATAAATTATACCACAATCAAACAATTTATAAGCTTTGTACGTATAAAATAAGACAGATTTAATATTTTGTTTTGTACATGTTACTTTTAGAACAATTAGTGATATCATAAAAGAAAAGGCAAATGAAAATTAAAAAAAATATATATAAACAGAGACAAAAAAAAGTGTTTTCCTTAAAATGAATCTACTTAAGTAAGACAATCAAAATTTTTAAACACAATGGCTAACAGAACTTTTAGGTCAAAGAATATATACCAAGTAAAATTTAAAAAACAACAATAGCAGGAATGTTATCAGACTAAAATGATTGCCTGCAGTAATGTTGCCACACACAAAAAATCATCATTAGCTTTAACTACAATACAAGAGCTCTCTCCTAGATATGCATGAAATAGTTACCACTGGACATTCAACAAGCAACAAGAAATCAATCGCTTTTTAAATATGATGAAATTTGTCTGGAATGATATAAATTGCTGAATAAACATCTAAGCATCAAATAACCAAATTGTATTAAAATTGGAAGAATACATTTGATATTCCAAATTCTAGGCAACCCTGAACTAGATCCAAATAAAAGAATATAATATTGAAAAATGTTAAAATTTACTAACTTATATCAAAGTTTAGTTACATATATCAAATATTTTCTGCGCTTTTCTGTGTATTTTATATATATATAATATAAAGTTAAAAATCTATACCTGTTCAATTTCATCGAAAATTTGTGATTTCCACGTTTCAATATCCATTTTTCTCATTTAACAATATATATTACACTATCCTATTTATCCATAAATAAATAAATTAAAATGATTCTGTATACCACATCCTAAGTCATATATAGTTATAGTCTATCACCACTAGTGGTTAAACACGATACTACCACTTATCAATCACCTGTTGTATATATATAGGTAAACGGTACCTTTAACAGGTAAATGTCTTACTGTGGTTTGTGTCAATAAAATAATCATAACTTATTCAATAGAAACAACAGTATTAATCTGCGGCAGAAAATATTAAATATTGTTTTATAAATAAGGCATGATAAATTGTACCGATTTTTTCTTGTAGTAATTGAGATTACTCTTTTAATCTATTTTCAGTCAGAAATGTTGACAACAAAAGAAGATGTATTGATTTATTTTTTCTCCAATAATGAAGTAACACATTGACATATCATTATTGTTATGGTTTTGTTGAAAAACTACTGGAAAGAAAAAAAATCTAATAACAATACTGTTTGAACATAATAACATACAAAAATACTTTATATATTCAAGCAAAAAACAAAATTATTTCAGGACACAATGTGTGAATCTTGTAATTTGAATGGTTTTACACTAGTAATTTTGGGGCCCTTTAAAGCTTGTTATTCGGTGTGAGCCAAGGCTCCGTGTTGAAGGCTGTAAATTGACCTTTAATGGTTTACTTTTTTAAATTGTTATTTGGATGGAGAGTTGTCTCATTGGCACTCACACCCCATCTTCCTATATCTATATGCTTTAAAACATATATCAATCATTTTCTTAATCAAGAGCATCTACACATTCACTAAATAGAGGTTTTGGTATTGAAGTCATGTGATATACAGACAAGGGACATAACTCCAATCAAGGAAATTTGACATTACAATACAAATAGACTAGCTATAGTTTTGAATTGCAGTCACAGCTGTCAATTTCTATACCATTTGGTCTCTTGTGGAGATTAGTTTCAACAGCAATCATACCACATCATTTTTTTTTATGTGTTACTGTATTACTAAAAACTGTCCATAACCCCTGAAATCACTAAAATCCTCAAATCCTTTATTGTTTCAATGTTAAGTTAAGTTGACTACTTCGTTTGTAATTTTAGATTTGAGGCACCAAAACTTGTGTCTTATCTTACATTGTAGATACTCTCAAGTGATTTTCTTATGTTAGATAGCTATCCAACATCTGCAAAGATATACCTAAATTCAAGTCATTTTTAAAATAAGACAGGGGATATTGACTTCATTTTGCATAGATTTTAGTTAAACTTAGTAAATAATTTATATATACATTTGTAATTGCATTACTTTTTTTAAATTTCTAAATGTAATTTTCCCTTACTGTGGATTCATCATTATTCGTTGAATACCAATTTTTGTAGGTTTTGTAAGTACAAGTGAACGACAAATTCAAATGTTTAACAAATGACAAACTTTTTAATTCTTTTGTGCAGAGATGAGTAAAAACCACAAAATATCCAAGAAAATGTATTAAAGTGTTTCTTAATCAGAGAAAAAATGAGACCCACGAAAAAAAATGAATCCTCATTATCAATTATTCAAAATGACCCATTCGTATTATATTCTATACCCCCCAAAACTCAAACAATTAAATCCTTAAAACAAGTACCTGTATCCTCCTATGTCTACTTTGGTTCAGTACACTGACTTACTTACCCTTAGTAGCAGCTAAATGTTTTCTGTCACTATGAACCTGTTGCTAAAGTACATATACTATTTACCAGACCAAACTATTACATGTCCTACACACTTGTCAACAACAGCATATGCATTAAAAAGTTAAAAGATCTGACAAGCTATCTAATTGTAATTAAATTAAATATGTAAATTTTTTTAAATGGATAAAATATTAAGTGATATTTAAAGAAATAGAAGTGCAGAATTAGAGAAATAAAGTGTCTTTTCTGGTAAATCCAGGTGTGATTTTACCTATAAGTAACACCTGTGATCCAGGACATATTAGATACATCTTCATTTTACGTTAAATTGTTGCAAGTGATGTAATAGCTTTCTGCTGTGATAGGCATCAGAAGTTACGAATTTTACAAAAACTGAAATTGAAATGACTGCTTGTTCAAATAATTATGACGCCTAGGTAGGCTTTTTCAAATTTTTGTATTGACCCAATGTGGGATAAAATAAAAGTTAAAATAAAAAAACACACACAGCAGACGGCATGATTACTTGGCTAAAATGACTGCAAGTCTTATGATTTAAACTTCTTAAATATGTGTACTAACTTTAATCATGACAGAACGAATAGAATTTCTAAATTACATAGATAGATTTGAAACAAAATCTTAAAATTGTGTTTAATAGTTACTTACAACATGGTTTTAACGCAATTAATGATTTCCATTTCAAATAGAAAGACATGTCAATTGGAGAAAATGGTCAAGTGCAGAGCCATATATTATAAATAGGTCACAAGAGGTCACACCTAGCATGCATACATCTTACAGACATGGTGCGTTTAATGCAGGGTGTGTTCTTTCCCAAATAAGATGTTAGTATTATATGTCACAAATCACTGCAATAAATTACAGCATAGTCCTCCTTTATCTTGTACTGTATTTCCTATGTGGACTTAACTACGATTAATCATATTGGTTGAAGCTTATTTTTTCCGAGGAAAAGGAATCAATAAAAAAATTGTCAAATATACCAGGCTTATAATTTAATAAGCAAGGCCCTTGGGTTGTGTTTGCTTAAGGCTCACCAGTAGCGCTCAAATCAAAAACATCAGTTATGAAGTTGAAGACCATCGGAAACCAAAAAATAAGAGAGATGTCATTTTTGCCAAATTTGGATGAAGTTAAATCTATGCCATGGGTAGAAAAATCTGTGATTTGAATGCTGAAACTGATTTTAACTGTTACAATAAATCTACATGAAATGAAAATCAATGCTACAACAGGATGGACTACATGGCTGGAGTTCCCATCAGAAGCCAGGGGCAGATCCAGCCATTTAGATGTTTTTAGGGGGGGTCCTAACCCAGGACAAAGGGGGGGTTCTAACTACATGTCCCCATTCAAATGCATTGATCGTCCCAAAAAAAGGGGGGTTCCAACCCGGAATCTTCCCCCCCTTCTGGATCCGCGCCTGGAAATTAAAAATCCACAGTTAGAAGAATTGACTGAGTGATTTAAAAAGTCGATCATCAAAAATACCAGGCTTTTTTTTCAAAATTCCACGCATTTTGATTACATTTCAATTAATAACAAACTCAAGTTATAAAAAAAATTGTAAAGTAAAAATATTCTTAAAAGCGAGAATCGCAATTGATATATTTTTCAGAGCTGGAAGAATTTATGCTGCATGTATATGGTAATAAATCCTTGGACTGTATTAAAAGTTCAACCTTAATTGATTTTTTGACAATCCTAGCTAATTTATTGAATCAAACTACAGGCACCTGTCTATACAACTGGTCTGAGTAGTGATATCTAGTGTCAAAGTACATATACACTGAAATAGGTCAATAGTTCAAGTTCATCGTCAGGGGTACTGGCTGGAAATTTTGGAATTACATTTTTTTTTATTGACATTTTTGGTGTTCAGGCTGTTTAATTACACCGAATGTTAATGTTCAAAAATGCATTGATGATCTTGACGTTACAAGCGTCCCGTTGGATAGAGTATTTTTTTGGCAAATACCACGGCAGAGAGGGTAAACAAGACATATCCTTTTGGCAAATACCTCGGCGGCATTAAAAAATTAACGATATTAATTCGATAACAGTGAATTGGTGAAAAATACACTGGCTATCAACCAATCAAAACCCAGGATTCTTACATAAGGTGTAATTAATAAAAGTAAACCATTATAGATCAAAGTACGGCCATTGGTTTCAGTTTTGAAATTTGGAATTTTCATGAAGCATTATATCCACTGAACAGATTTACACAGAATAAAAGAGCTCTCTACAAACAAGGAGATATGGTATGATTGCAAATGAGACAAATATCCAAGTTCTGATGATGCAGAAATTTGAAATTGATTGTAAAGCCTTCAAAAATTTTAAAGAAAACAAGAAAAACTTACTATTTAGTCAGCCATAAAAGACCCTGATATGAAAATGTGAAAGAGTTCGAATGGGAAAACAAATACCTAATTTATTACAATTCAATATATACGAAAAACAAACATGAAAAAAATAATATATGTCATTATCCAATGATAAACACTGAATAACAAGAATTTATGTCTTACTGAGTTACAAACATGATTGAGATGTAAATTGTTCTGTACACAACATTACATGCATCAAATTATGTGTGTTTACTTTTCCCAATGGATTGCTATTCTCAGATTAAATTTGTAAGCTAAAAAAAACCAAGTGAAACTGCGAGCTACTGCTCACTGATGATACCCCCGACGCAAGTGGATAATATCAATAGTGTAAATTATGCAAGTGTTCGGTAAACAGGAAGTTGTCGAGTGATGAATCTGAAAACACATCACACTGTATAGCTGACTTATATAAATCCTGAAACCAAATTTCAGAAATCCTTGTATTGTAGTTCCTGAGAAAAATGTGACGAAAATTTTCAACTTGGCTATAATGTGTAAAATCATACAAGTGTTTGGTCAACAGGAAGTTGTCAAGTGATCAATCGGAAAACGCATCACACGGTATAGCTGACTTAGATAAACCCTGAAACCCAATTTCAGAAATCCTTGTATTGTAGTTCCTGAGAAAAATGCGACGAAAAATATTCATGGGACGGACGGACTAACGGACGGACGGACGGACGGACAGACAGAGGTGAAACAGTATAACCCCCCTTTTTTAAAGCGGGGGTATAATTATTCATGAAAAAGGTTGTAATTGCAAAGGAAAGGTTTTTTCAACAAAGATAACCAAAAATAGTCATCCAAATAAAATAAATTTCAAATATGGGCTTATCAATACATTAACCCCTGTAAAAGTTTGAAGTACATGTATCATGACTGTTCTTTGTTCAGTATGTGTTTTCAATGGATACTTGTCCTAAATAGTACTCCAAGTAACATTTTCTAAAGATTGAACAAATCTCAATAAATAAGGAGGGAAGGAAGGAGGGGTCCTGATCCCAAAATCCTGGGCATAAAAACACAAAATCACGAAATCCCGAGCTTAAAAACAACATAATCCTGAGGTCCCGAAAATTGGAATAAAGTATTCCCGGATCCCGAAAGGGTCAACCCGGAAATCCTGAGCTTAAAAACACAGGATCCCGGAGTCCAGATAAAGGTCCTATCCCCCTCAATGAGGATACAGTGACCTATAGTTGCTTACATCAAGGTCCTTTGGTCTCTGATGAATAGTTGTCTCATTGGCAATAAAACCACATTTCCTTATTCTAATATACACTAGTTTTACCTATAATGTTTGGATTTGAGAACCAAGGCCTTGGGCACTTAAGCTTCTACATGTACCCATACATTCAAGTTCAAAGTAAATACAATAGTTGAGTGCATTTTGGTGTAATAGTTAATTTGATTGATAACATTGGGGTTCGTCTGGAGGAGATAAGTTCAAGGACAATGTTTTAGGGTCATTTAAAAAAAATTGCACCTTACGTTTTTTTTACTAAACTATTACAACTGGAGTCACTGTTGACCATTAGTAACATGATTGAATTTGTTCTTGTTTATTAGAAAAGGAAAATTGATGTACAGGGATAGCATATCAACTAAATGTAACCATGTTTCTTATTTTGCAAAACCTGTTGAACTCTGTCCTTCATTCATGGTCCAGTTGGAACTAATTTCTATATTTGTTAGGATTGCCGTGATATAGCCTTTTGTGCTTATGCGGCGTAAAGCAACCAACAATCAATCAATATATTTGTTAGGTTGATTTTTCATTGTTTCATAAACCCCAATTCCTTTAATACATGAACTGGTACTCATTCATGTATCTTTTCTTTTCATATATAGAGAGAGCATACATTTATATGTTCAATGCTGTACATTTATGTCTGTACTACATTGTAGTAATATTGTAGTAAATGTTTAATAATAGAAAACATAAATTTTAAAAGAAAAAAAAACCAAAACCAAAGAATCACATGATAACGATCAATGTCACAATGTACCATAGTAAAGCAGTACCATTAGTACTTATTTCACTTGTTTCAGTGCAAGTTTAACAAAAATAACATATTCCTATGTGGTTTTCCTACTGATAAAAAAAAATTGAAGATGAGTATGACGTCAGAACTTTAAAACAAATGTGTTATCTGTCAGATCATATGATTTGGTCATGTGAGCGAAAACAACATCATGTTTATGTCTGCACTTTCAAATATCGCAGAAATAAGACTCATATACGGACAAAAACATAAATTTAAAACAGACTTGTTATTTATAGGGAAAAAACATAATTTACATTTATTTAACTCTAAGGTCATTGTATATAGTGTTTCAAATAGTTAAATTTGGTATTTATTGGCAGCCAATCAAGATTTATCTCTTTTAAATCATCCCAAAAATGTGCATTTATCATAATCCATCAATTTCTTCATAATTTTATATTAAATATTAATTATTCATGTAAACATGGAGCAAACATGTTTATTTTCATTTATATTGATGAATATTGATTAAAAGATTATTTATTGGAAAGAGGTGCAAAAATATTTATTGAAAACAATATGTATCTGCATAATGTATTGACTTAAAAGTATTGATTTGAAACCTAAATTCAGAGGGAATATGCAAATAAAACATATAAAACAACATTGCCATTGTTAACTCATAAACCAATTGAAACATTTCTACCAGTTACACAAAACACTGTCATAAATCATTTAGGTTGAAAACACAAGAATTAAAACCTGTGTTGAAAAAGAGCAAACCATGGCCTGTGCCTCAAAATGTTACCTTTGTATTGTAAATACCCATTTTTTTTCTTCTTTGAACCTTGAAAATGGAGTGGAGGTTTTGGAAGCTGTGGAAATTTAATGGTAAACATTTCTTGTAATTGGTTAATTATAATAATTATACAAAAATGACTCAGACTATTCCATATAGAAATTGTAAATCAATTAACTGTAAAACACAAAATGTAATCTAGCTAATTAGAATTCAAAATCTATTCCAGGTTTTTCTTCAAGGAATAAATGTGAATTTATTTCCAGTTTAAAAAAAAGATATAGAAATTTTATTTTAAAAAGAACATGATTTGAATAAAAGAGTCATTTTAATTTCAGTACATTTCTCCATGTTGTTGGATACCCTTAATATTTTCTACATCTTCTTTTGTCACAATTTATCAAACTATCCCAAATATCTAATCACAATGACATATATATTCACACTTTACAGGGGATGCATTTTATCTGAGTTATCTCCCCTTATCACTGGGCATGTTATTTCCTGTGGAGAATGTCATCTTAAGATATGATATCTGTCATACTATTCACCCCTGCATGAGATGAAGGGTAGAATAAGTTCAATGTATATCAGATATCTGCACACATTGCTGTCAAGTATCACTTATAGTAATCAGAAAATGTATATAATAAGGGTCACATAGTTTCATATCTAAATTCATTTAACTTTTGGTTGATTCAAAATAAAATTTCCGTTCATCAGTTTTATGTGTCACAGAACTAGGTTTGTCTATCCTAATTCATTTATAGAAAATTTTAAACTTGCATTTATGTACATAAGAACTGACATTAAATTTGGGTCTTTATATTCATCTCAAAGTCAGACATACAATTTGGGTCTTAATTCATCTCAAAGTCGGACATTAAATTTGGGTCTTTATTCATCTCAAAGTCAGTGTGACCCTCAACATGGATCACAAACTGACCTCCCTAAAATTTCAAGAGGTTGAGGAGAATGATTTGCTAGAAGTTGACAATGCTAGATCTGAACATTGAAGCACACAGATGCAGGATAATATCAACAAATTAAAGAGTATAAGGGGCAAAGAAGTTTGACAAATAGTGACAAAATATACATGACAAAACCAAAGTCAAATATAGGAGGAGCAACTATAAAACAGGGCACATCAAGTTTTTAGTTTTAAAAATAAGAAGATGTGGTATAACTGCCAATGAGACAACCTTCCACCTGAGACATATAAGTCAAGAACTAAAGATCCCCATACGGCCTTCAACAATGAGCAAAGCCTTTATCCTCTGGTCATCCATGAAAAAGCCATAAATGACAAATGTAAAACAATTCGAAAGCAAAAAACTATAGGACTAATTCATGTACAAAATAATGAACAAAAACAAATATGTTACACAGCAACAAACTACAACCACTGAATTACAGGCTCCTGACTTGGGACATGCACATCTAGTGTGGCAGGGTTAAACTAGTGTGTTGGATGAACTTGGATCCAAATCCTTCCCCTAACCTGGGACAACAAAACAAACTTATAATGCAAAAAACACTACACGAAAAAAAACTAGAGGCTCCAAAGAGCCTGTGTCACTCACCTTGGTCTATGTAAATATTAAACAAAGGACACAGATGGATTTATGACAAAATTGTGCTTTGGTGATGGGGATGTGTTTGTAGATCTTACTTTTCTTAACATTCTTGCCGCTTACAATTATCTCTATCTGTAATGAACTTGGCCAAATAGATTCAGTGGAAAATGTAAGTGAAAATTTACAAATTTTATGAAAATTGTTAAAAATTGACTAAAAAGGTCAATAACTCCCTTGGGGGTCAATTGACCATTTTGGTCATGTTGACTTATTTTTAGGTCTTACTTTGCTGTACAGTATTGCTGTTTACAGTTTATCTCTAACTATAGTAATATTCAAGATAATAACCAAAAACAGCAAAGTTTCCTTAAAATTACCAATTCAGGGGCGCAACCTAACAAAAGGTTGTCCGATTGATCTGAAAATTTCAGGGCAGATAGATCTTGACCTGATAAACACTTAACCCCCTGTCAGATTTGCTCTAAATGCTTTGGTTTTTGAGTTATAAGCCAAAAACTGCATTTTACCCCTATGTTCTATTTTTAGTAGTAGCGGCCATCTTGGTTGGGTATGCGGGGTCACCAGACACAATTTTTAAACTAAATACCCTATTGATGATTGTGGCTAAGTTTTGTTAAATTTGGCCTAGTAGTTTCAGAGGAGAAGATTTTTGTAAAAGTTTACGGACGACGGAAGCTGGACGACGACGGACGCCAATTGATGAGAAAAGCTCACTTGGCCCTTTGTGCCAGGTGAGCTAAAAATGAGAACCAGAAAAAATAACAACCAAACAGCTAGAGGCTCCTGACTTTTGACATTCACATATGCCACTGGATTAAACTTGTTTTAAAGCACCAAACCTCCCCAAACCTGAGACAGTGGTGTAACAGTACAACATAAGTCTGTCAAAATTTACCTGTCAACATCATAATCAAATACAGAAACAAATAAACCACAGGGCACATTAAGTTCTATGTTAATGTTAAATGATGAAACCTTGAGATATATTCAAGGAGCAGAGCCATAAAAATCAGATGGACTGCACACCAATTTAAATAAATAAGCAGTTGAAAAGAGAAACATTAAGTAGCATAGTGATATAGAGAAGAAATCACATTAATATATATGTCATAAGTGCATGCACCTAAAACACAGGTTATATATACTCAGCACAGCATAAAAGACTCCAGAGGCGGATTTAGGGAGGGGCCCGGGCCCCCCCTTTTTGGGAAAAAATTTGGTTGCTTATATAGGAAATCACTGATGCGTGACTCAGGAGTGGGCCCCCTCTTAGGTCAGTCAGTGGGCCTCCACTTATAAAAATACCTGGATCCGCCACTGTACTCAATGTCAAAACATCAATGATCATGTGCATTAATTAATGACACAAATTCCCTACACATACATGACAAAACCGAATGTATAGGAGCAATGCAACAAATTAATGTATATATAAATGGAGTGTTTAATTCATAACATTATGATTGCGCGATAATAAATCTCTAAATTTTGCAAAACACAACAAAAAAACATAACATTACATCACCTGATCAGATTAAAATGACTTTCTGCCATTTTGGAATCCCAAACGTCATGGAATAGCGAAATCAATAACCAATACAATTCCAGTCAATAATTCTACAACCATGAATTCACATGGAGTCTCATTGCAAAAAATGTGAAATGTCAATGAAACACAAACTTCATCAGATATTCTAACTAGATTACCGAAGCTTACAACATACAAACAAGGCGAAAAAATCAATATTATTTCTAGGAAAAATTAAGCTGCATCATTTACGATTATTTCTACCGATCGTGAGATTGTAATTAAGGTGTCTTAAATAGATGTTGATGTGACAATGGGAAATGACGACTGTGTCATTAAAAAAAATCTAAAATCAATATGAAAAAAATATTAAGTTGATTGTGAGTCACTCTTTTTCTTTTGAACATTTACCGTGAAAACTATAAATTCTATAACTACATAATGTATTACATTATTTCCCTGACAATCTGTTTCACTACACTGATGCATTATGTAACAACAAACAATGGTTTTTTTTCACAATAACACATGAAATCCTTAAATAATAATGTTCAACTGTAAGCAAAAAAAGTGCAGTAGTTTTTAAAGAAAGAAAGAAACAAAATAATTTGAAAATAAAAATGCATATTTGTTTAGGGGTAACTGAAGGACGCCTCCCCGTGTGGGAATTTCTTGCTACATTGAAGACCTGTTGGTGCATGACCTTCTGTTTTTTTGTTTTTTTTCTATGGTCGGGTTGTTGTCTCTTTGACACATTCCCCATTTCCATTCTCAATTTTATACCATATATAGCAATAACAGAAGCCCTTTAAAAGCTTATGTACTTTCTGAAAAGTAGTGAACATATATATATCAGTCTTTGAAACCGCATTTATACATGTGAGACCTTAAACTACCATAAGATCAATTCTATAAATATTAAAAGCATTAATTTTTCAGGTACATATTTCAATGACCACATTTGAAAACATAGCTGCAGTAACCTATTGAAGGTCATAATGAGCATCTATCATATGATGATGCATTAAATATACAAGGGAGAGAAAGGAAAAAAATACTTCAAGAAATGCATGTTGAATATCATTTTTCTGGAGATCTATTGTGAGCCTTTTTCACTTGACATACAAAACTCCGGTACATTTTTAGGCAATAAGGTGAATAAGCAGAACATATTTCAAATTAGTATGTTAAATATCATTTTTCTGGAGATCTATTGTGAGCCTTATTCACTTGACATACAAAACTCCGGTACATTTGAAGGCAATAAGCAGAACATATTTCAAATTCCAGTTAAGTTTGTGTAAAACTGTGTTGAAATGTCCACCCCTCTTTACCATGATCAAACTCAAATAACTGACCCATCTCAATAAATAAGATCCTGGAAGATAGGAAATTAAACAATACAACACTTCTCAAATATTCCCTTGTGGCTTCTTTTAAATCAGTTTGTTTTTCTCAGAGGCAGATTTGGGGGAGAGGGGGAGGCGGCCCCCTCTTAGGTCAGTCAGTGGGCCCCCACTTATGAAAATTTCTGGATCCGCCACTGTTTCTTCATCTCAATTTCTATTTCAAGAACCTACAATCAGTGCAAGCACATCTAATTTCAAACTCTAGACTAATAAATGTTCAAAGCAATCCAGGCAACATACAAGATCAGTGCCTCCACTTCAAACTTCTACCTCGATCAAGATTAAACTCTAGAAACCTTTCTTTGATAGTATAAGATAGATAAATTAGCTACCTATAGATTATGTTCAAGACAACAAGACTTTTTTTTTTACCACATATAATATTATCCTAATAACTCAGAATATTAATTGTTATAATTTTTCAATAATAAATACTGTTCAAACTGACTCTAAATCAACTTGCAGACCCTCAGATTGAACTTTATCTCAAGACTAGCATCAACACATACAGGTTTGGAAAAAAAACATTAGATCTAACTTCAGCGTTGTCCTTCTTATATATTGTTCTGTTTAGACTATTCCTATACCAAAGAAAAGATGTTGTATGATGGCAAATGAGACAACTCTCCACAAGAGACCAAATTGACATGGAAATTATTAACTATAAGTCACCATACGGCCTTCAACAATGAGCAAAGCCCATACTGCATAGTCAGCCTTAAAAGGCCCATAAATGACAATGTAAAACAATTCAAACGAGAAAATTAATGGCCTAATTTATGTACAAAAAATTAATGAAAAACAAATATATGTAACTCATAAACAAATCACAACCTCTCAATTACAGGCTGTGGCGGGGTTAAACATGTTAGCGGGATCTAAATCTTCCCCCCTAACCTGGAACACTGATGGCATAGTACAACATAAGAACGAACTATAAAAATCTGTTGAAAAAGGCTGAACTCATCAGATGGATAAAAATACAAATACTAAAAATACAAGTGGACATGGCCAAGTACTTGTACATCCAAACAACAAAAGGACACTAAGAACAGATCTGAGAGAACTCACAGTTACTGACAGCTAGTTCAAAGCCACTAACAACTAATAAAAAAATCATGCATGTAATAAATATAGGAAGATGTGGACTAGATTATCCCATATCTTTAATAACTAAGGATAAAGTACTCCAATTCAAGGTATCCTGGCATCTCAGACTTAAATCCTGTTTACTCTGTCTGAGGTAACTTAAGGTATCCTAGATTCATCTAAGACCTATTCTGTTGCAAGACTAAACACCAAGCATGGAGGATAATGATATGTCATAAAATCATTATCTCAAGATGAAACTCTTAGTCCAAGACCTACACTAAGTCTACAGAATAGACTTAACACACCATGGCTTTGTCCTAGACATAAAGTCTGTCAGACAAGTAAAAGATATAGAATAAAATTACATGTTTATCAAATATAATGCATCATTCCTAGACATAGTGACAGCTTACTCCTACTCACGACAATACAAGATCTATGACACCTAGAATATTCATTGGGAAGTGCAAAGGGTATCCATATTTTAAATGTTAAAAACAAATAGGCTTCATATGAACTGCATCATATAGAAATCGACCATATGAAAACTCTTTAACTGTTTGAAAATTGAGTTGTTAAAAGAACCCTACAAAACAGACCAGAATTTATTTTTAGTTTCGTATTAGCAAGTTCTAAAATCAATTTATCTTTTATTTTGTATTAGAAGGTTCTAAAATTGATAAAAGTCTTATTCATTTACATGTACATGTGCACTTGCATAAGGTTAATTTCTATCAGACTTATTTTTTCAATTTTTCGTCTTAGCTTGAAGATTTTTGCTATGAATTCTCATCTAGACATTACTAAGTGGATATATGGGGTTTAACAGAAAAGAGAACAATGGACAAAAAAAATTAAGAATAGAGAATTAAGTGAGGAACTTAAATATAAAGAAAAACATGACAGAGAAAAATTAAGAATACAGAAATAAAGGACCCTCCAGTGGCGGATCTTGGGGAGGGTTCCGAGGGTTGGAATCTCCCCTTTTTTTTGAACGATCAATGCATTTGAATGGGCACATATAGTTGGAACCCCCCCTTTGTCTGGGGTTTGGACCCCCCTTCTTTTGTAAATGGCTGGATCTGCCCCTGCCCTCCATCCTGACCCTTATACATCTGAAATATTTTAATCAGGGGCTGCAACATTAGGGTCATTTTTCATTATATAAAAAAAAAATCAATATAACAGAAGCAAAACACCGTATCATAAAAATTTAGAAACCATTTATTAGCAAATTGTGTAGCCTTATTACTTCTGTTTACATGAGGGTATGTATCATCACACTGTAACCATGGTCATTACAGAAAATTCTGAAAAATACATTTTTATGCACATTTGGTTTTTGAATACCTTTCGGTTTGATCAAGCTATATATCTTAACACTGTTGATTTATTGATGAAATTGTGATCATTTGTCATGCTTAGTTGTAACCTTAAACATATTATTTAAAGGGGGTAATCACCAAGTAATCAGAATTTAAATTGAGACTGATTAGTTTTTTGCAGATCAATGATCGATCAATGGCAACATAGACATTTAAGGTTAAAAAAAAGCTTTTCAAGCAACTTATATTTTTTTAAAGTCTTAATCGATTAAAAAAAAAGTTTCTTTAAACTTACAATATCCGTTTTGATGTCCAGATCATCCTGAAGTCTATCAATCAAATGTCATCAAGAGGCCCACTTTAGTTGTTACGAAATAATGTCTTGCACACATCCCATGTTATTAAGATTTTCAATGTAGGTTATAATTGTAATTAACCATATGATACCAGTATAATCAATCAATAACTATGTCCTTATCTTATCAAACACCTGGTGCACCTCACATATAACAATAAGTCTTAAGTCATTACAGGTAGACAGTAGAAAACTAAGGAGAAAATCTTTAGATGATGCAGGGTAGATTTCCTGGTACACCTCACATATAACAATAAGTCTTAAGTCTTAACAGGAGAAACTAAGGAGAAAATCTTTAGATGATGCAGGGCAGATTCCCTGGTGCACCTCACAACAATAAGTCTTAAGCCCTTACAGGTAGACAGGAGAAACTAAGGAGAAAATCTTTAGATGATGTTGTGCAGATTCAAGACAATGCATAATATAGAATAATTATATATGCAGTTTCAAATAATTGATGTTTTATTTCAGATCATGACCATGGTTATGATAGCCTATGATTTTGCATTTATAGTGGGGTTATGTAACTTTAGAATCCAATTCACTTACAACTGTCACTATTACAGACTAATTATTCTATAATGGAAACACTACATGATCTAAGCATGTTAAAATAATATTTTACTCCTCCCCCTTTTTTCTTAAATTTTTTTTCAATAGAACATCAAATATTTAATAATTGATAACTAGGGGAAAAGCTGTTACATGTATTGATGTACACTATAAACATATGTCAAAATGCATACTGAAAAACCCTTGATCTGCCAGTTACAGCTCATTATTGTTGTTATTCATCTTGCAGGAAGTAGGATTGTGTTATCAGAGAGATGGTTATTACATGTATTTGGTTTTTAGTTTTTAAATTGCACCCTTTTATGTTGATTTTGTTGTGGAATAGAGACTATTTGCCAGCCAATATTGCCCCACATATTCATTTGTCTTGTCTTCCGTCTTCCCAAAATGTTATAAATTTAGGAAAAGTTTGGCATGCAACATTTTTATCCTTTTACTAATAAGTTTGAAATAAAGCCTTGTAAAGTTAATATGATAAATCATTTGAATGAATGAATAAAAAGGCCATGAATATTCAACAATATACAAAAAAGTGTTGAAACTATTTGGAATTTTGGAATGCAATATATTGTGGTAAAATATTATATATTATCAATTCTCTTGCAAATTTTTATGATTGATATATGCAATTTGAAATAATATTATTCACTGCAAAACAGATAGTTGTATAACCATTACTTTTTTGAGACAAAAATTGATACCTGTCAGAATATTAGCACATTTCCTGTTAAAAGTCTAAATTTGGGGCTTACGTCAGAGCTGCAGTCTTCAAAAAAATATATATTCATCATCAATTTGTCTAAATTCAGCTAGATGTTTTAATATGGTATTTGCTTGACCATCACTGAAGACTCGAGATGTCTTAATTTGTTTTACATATTGTTTTTGAGTTGCTTTCTTACTTAGATTTACACATATTACTCCTTTAATTAATATATAAACCATAATTTTGACAGAACGTGGACAAATTTAAATGCTTTTCAGCAACCTGAATTAAAGTTAACTTCAATATTCTTAATTATAACATCAAAAATGAAACTCACAAATATCAATAGGAGCAGAAAAAATAAATCTTACATGCTGAATATTATATTATCTTTATAGCGTTCTAAAAATTTAAATGCATGGTCATCGCTAATGCAGAAACATTATTTAATAAATTGTGATAATGTGATCAACAAAACTATATTTCACATTCATATTATGACAATTCAAAATTTTACTTATCAGTTATGGTGATATATTCAAGCATGGTGGTACACTCATAAATTGAGTAAAGTATATTCATGAAAGGAAGAGTTATTTCGTAAACAATTACATTCAAATTCTAAATTCTGAAAATTTCAAATCAAAATCTTTCAAAATAAAGAAAAGAATAAAATACAATTCATATAGTAATTCTTTGCTTTCAACTGACAGAAAAAGAATTATGTTAAGACATTACTTCAGTGTTTGATAAAAGATCAAAAGATCTTATTATGTCCCCCTGAATGATGAAGTGTGACCTTGACACCATATTGAACAACTTCAGAATTGATATAATGTTAAAATACCAAAGAGTGCTACTTGAAAACACTTGAATTTCATATCTGAAACGAATTCAATGGTGTATTATAATTTATTAAGTGTTACAAATTATGACAGTTCCACACCTGAAGAATTTAATAATTCTTGCAAGGTGTACTTGATATGTTGTCTTTGTTGATCTTCAAAAACAGACCTATCTAAGCCTGACAATAAACATAAAGATGATCAGGATGATATGAAAATCAATTATATGTTCCTTATTTGTTTAAATTATTCCACTTAATACCTAACAAATCAAAACCGCAAAATAAATTATATTTTTTACAACTACATTGTGAAATCAGGACAATTTACCAGGGTTATGACGATAGTTTTATGGTACTTTGTAGAAAGGATTATCAAGTTATAATCCTAGTTTTACGTCATCTTCAATTCCTGTCAGTTTTAAGATGATTGAGGAGATTCATAGATTATTGATGGTTTTGCAAGTTAACATGTGTTTCTCAGATACATACTCAGTGCAGGGCCCAAACAGCCACGAAAAGTGATGTGGCCAAGAAACTTCCCTTTTTTAAAGGCTATTTGGCTCATGATGTCATTGATGCTTACATTGATAACAGCATGTGTGCTTTTAGTTTCTAGTGATAATTTTCTATCTCAAGCAAGTGGCATGTTGTGAAAAAATTATAAACAAGAATGTATCCACAGTACACGGATGCCCCACTCGCACTATCATTTTCTATGTTTACTGGACCGTGAAATTGGAATAAATTCTCTAATTTGGCATTAAAATTAGAATGATCTTATCAAAGGGAACATGTATACTAAGTTTCAAGTTGATTGGACTTAAACTTCATCAAAAACTACCTTGACCAAAAACTTTAACCTGAAGTGTAACAGATGGACGAATGAACAGACGGACGGACGAACCAACGGACGAACGGACGCACAGACCAAAAAACATGATGCCCCTCTACTATCGTAGGTGGGGCATAAAAAACTAGATCATATTTTTGGTATTGATTTTACTTCATAAAACTTTAAACTTTACATCAATATCTATAGTTAGAGGTCATGGATTGGCAGTAATAATTAAGAACACCTTTTCTGTTTATATATGAAATTCCTCTTATATTTAGAGTTACTGACCTTTTTGAGTACCTACAATTAAATTGAAGTCATAAAACTTTTGAGTCAGTTTTTTGTACTCATATTTGAAAACCAACCAATCAAATTGCTGGATTTCATGTTTGAAGCATGATTTTGTGTTCCAAGCTTTAAGATCCTCATTGACAAATTATTAATTCCAGCTCCATGTCAAAATGTTTCATTTTTTGATAAATGGCAACAGTTTAAGTTTTGATATGCCCAATCCCCTCTCCCCTCCCTTACTTTAGCTTTGACAGTTTCACTAAATTTCAGACTTGTTTCAAAGAAGTTGAAGACTTTAAAAGTAATACTTTTAAGTATGGACAAACCCTATATACTTTAATACACACTATCATTAGGATATAAGGACAAATGAAAAAGATTTGCTACCATATAACTGCTTACTACCAAATAATTTTAAATCTGATAGCTACTATTAGTTGTCTCATTGGCAATCATACCACATCTCCTCAATTGTATATAAGGTATGATAAAGTACGGTAAACAATATTTCTTTCAGGTATATTTGTTGAAAATCGGGATTTTGACTTAATTTTACGATCCCGATATCGGGATTCGGGTTGAGGGGTAAAAATCGGGATGATACCGCGAAAATCGAGATAGTTGGCAGGTCTGAGTATGCTATAAATTTGCTCTTTATATCTTTTAGCCACACTTTAGGAGAGACATACAATTGATCAATAATGTGAAATGTGTGATTTGCCCTATATTCATGAGGCCCCTCATTGGGGGGGGGGGGGTCCTAGTAATCACATTATCACCACTTTTTTGCCAATATAATCACATAATCTTTAAATATTTGCTTATCTTTAGTAATCAAATAAGCAAGTAATCACATAATCAAAAACCCCATGAGGGCCCTCATTCATATGACATCTGTTTATGAACAGTATTTTTGTTGAACTCACACCTTTTTTTTATACTTGTTAATTAAATTTCATATTCAAATTTATCGTACTCATACATTGCAAAAAGAAAAATTATCTGTCAGAATTAAAATTAGGCATAAAAAGGAAGCTGACATTATTATTTCTGAAGAAACTTAACGTTCAAACCATCAATAATTTTAATCTAAATCCATTTTTTCCTTTTTATCTTTAATATAAATTAAGCTTTCAACCTTATCATTTATCTAATTTTTTTTTATCTTATCCTGAACAATACCAGTAGTACACAAAAAGACTAAAAAAAATTTCTATTCATCATAAATAATGTTTATAGTCCTATATATGCATGCAAAAAATGTATGACCTTTTCATATACAAGTATTTAAATATACATCTTTTCCTTTTATAAATGCCCTGTTTAGTAAACAAATGTCAATCTGCATGCACTTAAGTCAAACTCGGTCACCATGACCAAAATTGCACCAAAATGCATTTGTACTTTTGTCACAATATCAAAGAACCGAATTTCCTCAAAGGTAATTGGTTACCAATTTTAAAAAGATATCAATTTCGCATCTTATCTATTAAATATCGCAAAACTTAAAAACACATTAGGTAAGACATTACATAACAAAAACAACTCAATATCCCAATACAAAGTCAATATCACCTCAATAAATTATAAAATGGCTTGACAACAAAACCTAAATTTGAGGTTTTCTAGTTTATTTAAATTGATTCCCTATTGAAAATGAATTTATGTCATTAGTTATAGTTTTCAATATAAAATTACATATACATTTGGATGATTGGACTATGTCAAATAGATAGTTACACAAAACAGAGGGTCTTCTAGTAAATTTATATAAATTGAAAAACTACTATATACAAAAATTGTATAATACAGATAGAATTTAAGCTGCTTATAATTAAAAATTTAACCGTATTTTAGAGTTTCATTCATAACCAAAGGTAAAGAATTGTGGGAACTTTATAAAAATCCTTACGGTTATTTAAATATTGATGATTAAAATGATATAATGTTTCGTAACAGAGATTTGGATGTGTTCGGTCAATTTTCTAGTAATATACTCTTATCTAATAAAATTACCACTTCTAAGTACTTCTTTGATCAACAGGGTGTGTCTTATAACAGGTAGAAAACACCTGATATAATAACAAGTTTTAAACATAATGAAATATGATGAAATAAATAAATTGAGGCTAATCCATAAAACAATAGATTTAATCTTATAACAACAGATAGGGTGAAAAATAACATTTTCCAATTTTTTATTTAACTGTTAAGTCAAATACTGATAAATTAAATAAAAACATTTTTCTTTTAAATATGAAAAGTTAACTCATTTTTAACCTTTTAAAGGGGCATTGGCTATCAAATTATCATATCTAATTTTAACATACTAAAACGTACAAGTATATCTAAATTATGAAAAGTCTAAAATAAACATTGGCTGTCAAATTATTCATATCTAATTATGAACATACTAAAACGTACATGTATATCTAAATTATGAAAAGTCTAAAATAAACAATTTACAAGGCTTGTTATATGTATCATGGTTTCATGTGTATTTTAGTCTAGCCGCCTGCATCTTATTATCTATCCAGTTAACCTTGGAAGACTGCTGGTATGCATATATGCAATATAAACATAAATATAGATATAAATAGATAACAGACTTGTGCAATTGGATTTTTCTTGGTCTACTGTTATAGTTATATTTTAAAGTCGAGAGGCTGTTCTTTATTGAAATAATAAACTAGACCAAAATTCACCATGATCTGTAATATGACCTACATGATAAATAACAAATTGGATCAACCTTACACCTTTCTATCCATGTAGGAAGAGTTAAAAAAAAAAAAAGAGTTTAAAAGATACAATTCCCTAAAAAAAGGGGGGACTTAAACAGAGCTATACCGAAACTCCATAAACATATAAAGTTATAACTTTGAAAGAAATTGTAAAAGATGGATCGACAGACTGGTCCAGACAGACAGAAAGATGACAAATTCTGTAATTCTTTGAGGCTTTGCCAGCAAAGGACTTGTATGTATAGCACAGCTTCCTTAAAGGATGACGAGCACTGAACTTATAATCAATCAAATGTCAAGATTATCAAAAAGAAAAGATGCCAGAAAATTTAAATTATGAATCCTGGAGATTTTTTTAGTGCATAATTCTAAGGAACAGCAGCTCAAAAAAATACTTCAACAATTAAAAAACCCTTTGTTGTTAACCATATATAAGGTTCATTCTGAATCAACAATGGTCAATATGTCTGCATATTTACTAGTCAATATCAAACTGGTATTTTTATATTATTAAAACAACATCCATGCTATAAAAAACAAAAGAAAATTTAAATCAAGAAGCAAGACCAAGCAGAAGTACTTACAATTCTTCATTAATATGGTAGATGGTTGACCTATCCTACATTAAACCTAGCCTAGACACAAAACTTATTCTGATCAATTACTATTAGACACTTCCCTCCCATAGATGGAATCATACTAAGAGATCCAAAGAAAAATCAATGTTCTAACGTCATATCATAATGGTACTCTGTGATTCATAAACAACTATTGATTTGTAACTTGACTGTTTAAGAGTAAAATCGCCATAAAGAGACTAATTCTGTATTGTTCTATGGAAATATTCTCTTTTTATTTTATTGATTATTGATATACTCTTGGGTGGGATAAATTGTATAAGTCAATAATTTTAGGGTTAATAATTAATTTCATCATTATATCAATTATGGCGAGACATTAGCGTCGGGTCAAACATGATGAAAATAATTATTTAAGACAATTAAAGGAACAAATTAAAATAAATTATTATCAGGCTTCAGCCACCACCATAAGTAAAAGTGTAACCCTATTTAAGGAAACAATATATTTTTTAATGAACGCTAGTTAACAATGCAAAACAAAAGGTATTATATGTCAGACAGTCAATTAAACTAGTTCATCACAGTTAGAATAAAAATAAGGAGATGTACATGTATTATGATTGCTAATGAGACAACTATCCACCAATTGAAAGTTCAGATAAAGTGGGTATAAGCAATTGTAATAGGCTGTACAACCTTTAACAATGAGAAATACCCATAATGAAGTCAACTATAAATAGCCCCGGCATGAAAAATAAAAAACAAATCAATTATGAAAACTAACAGCCGAGTTATAATTTTTTTTTATGAAAAAAATAAATATAAGGCAGTTATCACCAGTTTGTCCAAAACATTTTTCTGTGTAAGTCAATAGGCTTACTAATCTTAAGATTTGCAATGCTTATTCTTAGCGCCAAAGAAGATATTTCATATTAAAACTGAATTTTGTTCTGCATGAGCCCAGCTGACTTATATAGGAAAAAACCTAATTTTCTTCTCTAACCTGTAAACTGTTTTTATAAAGCTGATAAAAAAACTTTAGTAATGAATTCCATTTCCTTATGTAACTTGTCTTGTCTGAGAGCTCAAAATCAATAGTACTGCACTAAAAACATATAACTCTGTTACATATAGAGTATTGATTATTTTCTAGAATTTCATACAATATTTGTCTTTTATACTTCCACCCAGGGACGTATATATAAGTCCTTGTTCCACCAAATATTTTTTTCATTACTACAATAGAAGACTCAAATAATATGATATTTAAAAATATCTAAGCCTAATCCAATGATCCAATTTATAGATGGAACTTAACTCAAGGACATGTCAAGAATAAAAAGTTACTTAAAAATATAGAAAGAACATTTTGTTCAAAAACAAAAACCCATTATCTACAGGCCCGTAGCCAGGAATTTCCAAGGAGGGGTTCGTTTGACTCACAAACTTGACTTTAACAGTCACAATTCGAACAGAACATTGACTTTAACAGTGCTTATTTGTTTTCAGGGGGGGGGTTGGACAAACCCCCTGGCTACGGGTATGATCGAGAACATAAGATGAATTCATATACAAATAATTCAGACAACATTTTTATTCAGTTTCAATCTTTTATTTTCTGATTTCAAAACTTGTAAACTTGTGCTAAATTATGAAAACTGTACATTTTGAGATAAAAAAATATTGGAAATTAAAAATACACCTTCATTGACTTTCTTAGGATTCTGTTTACACAACTATTTATACAACATTAATAATCTACACAGTCAGGATTTCTAATTCGTCAAAATTATCTCCCCATTACTCCAGTTCATTTTCAAAATTGTAGAAATAAAAGCCATTGTAGGGATGACAGGCTGCCAATTTTGCTCTTCCAAACCTATAAATTTATCTATATAGCACCAATATGATCCTTATATGTCAGTTGTACTTTAAAAGACAAATGTATCTACAAGCTAGTGAGCATCAGTTAATGATCTTGTCGTCATTGATTCAACTTAAAACTATTGTCTGGTCGGTTGTCAAGTGGAATTTTAGAAAATTCTTATAAAATAATCTAATTAAATATTTCGTGGAAGGGCAGATTAAAAATGTTCAGAGGTTGAAGAGCATAAAGCCTAGTTATTACACCAAAAAAAAAAATTTTTTTTTGAAGATATGCATTTTCATCATCCAACTTAAAAGACTGTCGTCAAGTACTTTTGGTAAAAAAATCATTAGATAGGTATTATATAATTGACCCATATATTTCATCTTTTCTTACTTTGATTTATTTATGTTATAAAGTCAACCAGTAGCTTTGATATATATATAAATGATAGAATCTGAAGCAAGATGATATATCAAATACTCTTGCTTTGTACGTTTTAAAAACAAAATATTCACCTCAAACACTCCTTAACATAAAAAAGTGCACTTGATTTTCTCTTTTCAATACAATTGTTATCAATTTTTTGGATTTTTTTCTTGAGTCACATAATGGAAGAGCAGAGAGCAGACACGAAAATTACTGAACTAATAGATTGATATGTTCTCTGTCTGTGGTAAAAAAAAAAAATTCAAATCAGAGGTTATGCATTTTCTACATCCAACTTGATAGAAACCCATGTCAACAATCTAATTGTTCTGCATAACTATGTAATAGATAAATTGAAAACTTGTGCAAATGGTGTTTTTAAAATAAAACACTTTGCTATTGAGAAGAAAATTGTTGTTTAATTTGTTTCTATTTACTTTTAATTTTTTTGTTACAATAGTAAACATTACAGTAAGCATTTATCGCCATCTCTAACATTTTTCAAAGAGCTTCAATTCTTTTGTTCTATTTAAATGGGTTTCCGCCTGCTACATTTTTGTCTACCTTTTCATTTTAATGGAGATAAGTCTTGTTTTTTCCCCACAAAAAATCAAACAATACTGAAATATTATTTTATTTTTCTGTTCATATTATACTTATTTTTGGCAATCTAAGTCAATCTTAATATGTATAATGCTTTATCATGTTTATGATGGGAAACAAGTTTTGCACTTTTTAATCACAAAATTTTCAAACTATCAAAACAACATAAAATTACCAGGGTTCTACATATTCATATAACATTGTTTAAAAAATTCAATTTTATCTACTTTTAAAGGGAAATAACTCTTGTATTTTTATCAGACAATTTTCAAACAATTTTGACACACATATAAATACTGTAAATTTGGACACATGGATAGATCATAAAGAGAGACAGACAAACTGGAAAAGGCCTATATTTCAGTCACCACATGAAGTTTGATTTTCAGGGTTCAAAATTAAGCTATTTATAAATGAATCCATAGTTCCACTTACCTTAGTAATCTAAAGTCTTGTGTCATACATGCATCATCACATATCAGAGTGTTTTCTACCATGGTAGCTTCACAGATTCTCTTTTTTCTCTAAGTTCTTCCTTCTAACACTCAATGACTTTTTTAGGCAGTCTGAGTCATGATATTTTTAATAAAATGTATATAATGAATAAATATATTCTAAAAAGGAAAAAATAAAATTTCACTTTTAAGCATATTTCAATTATTAATGAAAAAACAAGATATAGATATACACTCATCTCCTATAGACCACTTTCGAGTTCATCCGTCACCGGAAAAAACTCGTCAATTATACGCGCCTTTATCATCGTCATTTGTGCGTTTAGGGGCGTTGTCACTTCCTTCCAATGTTGAGCGAGTGGTTGGAAAACTATAATTCTATATTGTACGAATTATTCGGCAAATTGAATTCTCAAAATTGACAATCAACACTGCTGTCATTAGGGAAATGTCAGTAAGTACCTACAGAGCAACCATTATTTCTAGTTTATCCTGCACAAAGACGATCACTAAGACGCTTGATGAACGTAAATAGTGCAGGGATACAGGCGAGCCCCTCTATCTGGTAAATGACGTCATAAAGGCGTGTATAATTGACGAGTTTTTGCCGGTGACGGATGAACTCGAAAGTGGTCTATTACATGAACATTTAAATATTTATGATTTGTTGGGTTGCTGTCTTATTGTTTATTACACTATCTCCTATTATACTTTTGTTTTGTTGTGTTGTTCAGTTGGTCTCATTGAAATATTCATATCATATTATATTTTATTCAGACTTACCCTATATATATATGTAAAATGAATGATTTAAAATTGATGACATTTAAAAGCATAATTAAAAAATGTTTTGTTCCTGACACTCCTGAATTGCTAACTGAACATGCTCAATTACATGTATATATATCAATCAGGCAAAATAATGGATTGAAAGACCTATATTCAAACTTTAGTACTTGTAGTACCTTACCACAGCAAGTCAACATAGCCTTTAATATATATGTCATGTCACACCATTTTCTTCATCAACATCAGTATTTTTAGATACAGCAGACATTCGAAACAGCTTCATTAGCATCATATTGCTTAAAAAATCTATAAAAAAAATATATTGATTATTACACATTTAAAATGTTTAAATCATATTAGTCTTCAGAATTATCTGCATGGACTGTTGTTATTCTCTTTGTGAATTTGTTTCCTCTCATATTTTTTTTCAGTTACAATGTTCATTGTATTAAACATTCTGAATTCATGGTATTTTTCTTCTTCTATTTTTATTGTTTGAGTGAATGTAACTTTTTTCCAGCAAGAAGTTTTTTTCTTTCAATAACGCATATATAAGAAGGCTTCAACTTTATGGGGAATTCATATTTTTAGTTTCCCAATAGAAATCCTCTTTAAATAAAAGTAGAAAACATAGATTTGCGATTTTTGTTGTATTAATAGTTGTTGTTTTGCATAATACCATTCTGATGACTATTATCCCTTTCCAAACTTAACTTTGCAGTTATTTCTTAATCTTGTTTATGATGTTTGTATACAGTATGCACACCAGTGTCCCAGGTGTGGGGAAGAGTTCCTGATCCTGATCATATAATTTTGACAAAACTGGTCACAAGTTGTGCTAGCTTTTTTCATCTTGGTACTACATGTATAGGTTCTCTGAGTAATGTCACATTGAACATACTACATGTAAGATTTCTTTGTTTAAGCACACAATTGAGGCTCTTGTGTAAGTTCAGGCCTAGATGAATCTTGTGGGGATTGGAGGGGTCCTGATCCTGAAATCCTGGGCTTAAACATATGAAACAAATAAATTTAAATCCCGACACCCTGAAATTAGAAAAAAGAATTCCCAGATCCCGAAAGGACCTGCATGAGCCCCGAAATCCTGAGCTTAAAACACCTGATCCTGATGTCCCCAAAAAGGTCTGCTGCCCCCGGTATAAGGTCCATTCACGTCCAAAACACTTTCGCACCCTACAACCTATGTGAATGGGCGCGAACGGACCTGGATTAGCTGCCCCCCCCCCCCCCCCTCAATCTTAAACTCAAAAATTTCAAATAGTCAACTATCATATCTACTGAACATGTCATGTATCTTTCTTTGCTGGTCCAAAGATCTATTGGGATATTTGGAATTTAGTTTTTTGCCTAACTAGAAATTATTTGGAATGCCTAAATATATTATGTATTACTATAAATTATTTCCGTTTGTTTGTTTTTGCAAGTAAAATTTTGATGGACAGGGGGGCGTATATTTTTCTTGACATGCATTGGATATACAAGGAGAGGACTCATTTCAAATGTTTATAAGGAACAGTTACACCACAGTTACATCCTCTCTCTTTTACCTTTTATATCTGTTTATGATAATCTGCGCCTATTTTTGAACAAAAACCACGTGTACCATTTGTTTATGTTGCAAAATACTGCAACGTAAATTATAAAATTATCTATAACTGAAAGCAAAATAAAAGAAAGTAAATGAGAAATCAAGAGTAATGTGCATCCCCTATAATATAACAAACAGATCTTTATAATTCCACTTTTCATTTAAAAAAAAAAATATTTTGCAACTACCGTCAGTGGGTTTATTACCGCGTATTTCAAAAAAATAAAAATGTCAACATAGGTTTGCTGACAAAATGAGTCATCACTGATCGTCTCGCCGCCTTTAAATTGTCTTACAAAGGTGTGCAGACGTGCAAGTTCTGCAACAATCATAAAATAAGGTAAGGTTATATGACAAATACACATGTTGAAAGCTGCCAACCAAAACTTGCAAAAGTATAAATTTACAAAAAAGAAATGAAGATGTGAAGTATACTAAACAAGGTCACACATGAGTACCATTAATTAGCCAATATACAGTATTGAAAAATAACGGTGGTAAAAATGATTTAAGTCTGGAAAGTTATTGTCATCATGTGGTTTGCATGGAAGCACAACAAAAAAATTTCTTTCCATTATAATTAAGTTGCAGGAGAGAAATACATGTTATATATCTCTGGTTGGAGATATCTTGTCACAATGGAAATATTTAGGTTTCTGCTATGTCATGTATTTGACAATACTCATTTTTGTCAATCTCTTTTTCTGATCATATGTTTAATTGTCATATCTTTCATATTTATTACTTTATTACTTAGTACTGATAATCACCGGTCAATAGTAGTCATAAAACAAATTAATTTTAATACCTGTCGTAATCAATCAATGATGATTAGATAACATTGGTTTAAATTTTTACAACAACATGAATATTGCTACTTCTATCATGTCTATCATTTTGTAGTACAACAATGTACAAATAGAATTATATCAAACATGTCAAACAAGCAGAGATCTTTGAAAATAAAAAGTTTATTTTGATTTTTTTTCTTTATTAATGTGCATACCACGTGGTGCATACTTTCTTGTTTATTCATAATGCACAATGTACATTATAAACATGCCTTAATTAACAACATTTCTGAATTTGTTTTTTATGATAGTAGTTGTTGAATACTTTATGTTAGCCAAAAGCAAATAGGCATGTTTTTTGTCACCTGACTGACCCTAAGTTATACATTGTAGGTTCCTACTCTAAAGGAGGGCAAAAGATACCAAAGGGACATCATACTCATAGATCGAAAATAAACTGACAACTCTATTTCTAAAAATGTAAAAAGACAAACAGACAAATAATAGTACACAAGACATACATGTAACCATGACAACATGAACATAGAAAACTTAAGACTAAGCAACAGACTAAACACAAACCCTACAAAAAACTTTTTCCTGATTTTTTTTTAAATCAATGTGATCAGAAAAAACTCTTTTCCGTTAGCTTGATTCCATAAATAGGATCTGGAAGAATAATTATATACAGTACTGTTCAAAAATATCGATTCGACAACTTTTTTCTCCGATTTCCGTGTTTCTCGGAATCACACCGTGTACCGCGGATTTCACTCCTAAAATCCTCCAAAGATTCTCTCCCAACACCGCGTGGCTGTTAATTGGTTTATTGCCCATCGGATGTGCTTCAAATTAACGACGCGTGACAACATAATTGGATTACCCAGATAATTTACCTTTGAACATTTAATCGATCTTGGTTGCACAGGTGTGCTTTAAAATCACGGTATTATAAATTGAACAAATGTTTTCCTTTCTTTGACAGATAAAGATGTGACAATATAATTTAGAATAAGATAATTATTATCTTTTATATTTGTGTCTTATGCCGAAAAAGTATGAAGGAAATTGTTATTTTGTGTTTCTATTACAGTCCGGTCAGGTCATACATTGTGTTCTTTCAGCAAGGACGATTTTGCCACAATTAGTTTCTTTTATAACTTATTCAATAAGCAATATTACATGTATTAGTGCATTAATTGTTCATTATTAAAAAATCAACTGGCTAATAAAATCATGTTGTTTTTTCGGTAACCCGATTCATCGGATCATCAAGTAAACTTAATTTATTGAGCAATGTAAAATATGATGTTTCACCACCTCCGTTCATTTATACAGACTTTAATAATTCAAATTACGAACGGGAACTGTTAAATGACAACTCTGTTGACAAAGGAAATAATTTCAAGTGATATTGATAGTGCTCGTCATTTTCGCATTTTACGGAACGGTTTTCAAATTGACGAAAGTATTTATATCAATTTCGTCATTTAAATTTGGAGAGTGAAAAATATTTTCACATTAATTATATAATAAATGTACTATAATTCTACCGGTGTTTGACAAGTTTATGACGCTCAATCATTTTACGTTTACAAAAGATGTTAAAAGTTGTGATGATAAGTAATCCGCTTATCGCTATCCGATAGGTCACTAATCCTTTAATTATTAATAAAATTTATCAAACCTCATAATTGCCCATCATAATATTCTATTCCAGTTAAATCAGTCATCATTTTATTTTCAAAATTTCCCAACCGCCTACAATTTGCATTTCTTTATTGTATTATCATGATTATTGTCATTTGAATACAATCAATCACCCCGGACAATTTCCATCATAATTTCAATTAATACATCACCAACTGTAAATCTATATTATTGACCATGGACATATAACTAATGTACTTTCTTTTTTGAAAGATAAAACATTAAAATTCAAATAGTTAAAAATGTGTTCACGTTTATTCCGATAAGAATTATATTTTCCCGATAAATCAATTGTAAAAGGACCTTCTGGAGCCTCAATACGATTGCACAAAAATGTCGTTCTGCAACTTTATAAACCTTGAATGGACTTTCCCACGGTCGACCAGAAAGGTCACCTGAGTTTTTTTCCCGCCCTTTAAAAAAACTCGTGCTGTGGATAACATTGATGTTAACTATTTTTAGCATTTAACATTGTTAAGTAAGTCAAGTTCAAGTTCAACCCAAACTGTTGATAACTGAGATGTGTATCGTGGAATTGTCTTCGCACGGCAAATAATTGTTTTTAAAATCTTTTGTTGAAAATACACAAATTTACATTCATTGTGCGAAAGTTGATATTAAACAAAGACGAATTAATGCAGCTGGAAGTATTCCTGTTGTAACGGAAATGTATTATTATTCTGCTGTACTGCCAACAAATCGTAAAACGAAAATGCCGTAATTGTGAATGGTGAATAATATTTTCCTTTTTACTTAAATATACAAAACTTTCAAACACGTAATTTTATTTAACTGCTCAGATTAATTTAGCGAAAGTTTCCGGTTATTTTTACACAAGTATGCTCATTTCGTAAATAAAATATTAATTTTAATACTGGTGAAGACATCGAGGTCAAAATTAAGTAGTTTTCATTTTTTATAAAACTTAAATACAATTGAAAGAATTAACAACAACATTTTGCTTTTAAAATCTTTTATTCATTCCAGCAATTAGATAATCGTAAAAAGAAAATGCCGTAGATTTACACAATTATTACGGGGCAATTATTTTGTCTAGTGAATGGTGAATACATTTTCCTTTTAACTTGCATATATAAAACTTTTAGACTTATAATTTTTAAATAAAGACTAACTTTGAAGAAGAATATTTTGTTTTTCACATATTCCGCTATATTTTATAATCGTTTTTTTTTAAAGCAAGTACATTAAGGTTAAGATATTTTTAGATGGGCTAACAAAAAATACGAAAATATTTTGACTTTAGTTTTTATTACCACAAATGAAATTTAATTAGTATAAAAAGACATTTAAAATTATACACCTGTTTGACACTTAAACTGGTACAGTAGACCGGAAATATAATTCTTTATTACTTCAACCTTTACCTGTCAGGTAATCCAATTACCCATTCAGTCTTGTGCCGGTATAGATCAAAGTAGGATAAGGGCAATTAATTCCTCGGTGTAGAGAGTGAGCTCGTTATCACAATAAACATTTACCTGATTTTGGGAGAGATTACTCCCAAATTCCTCCCAACATTTTGGGAGGAATATCAGAGTTTTTCGGAGTGGCTCCGACATTTTCCTCGGTGTAGGGTGTGGGAGAGTTGGTACTCTTGAACAGTACTGTATATATAACACACTAAAACTATGCCAAAAAAAAGAAAGATAAAAATAAGAAATAAACCATAAGTGGTCTGCCCTCAACTGGGGTAATGTCCCTTTCCTTGCCTACATGAACATTTGTAAACATAACACTGTATTACATAACAGTTTTTATTTGTTCATCTTTCTCAAAATGGATCAGTTTCAGATTTTAAAGATGAGTTTATGTTTTATACAATGTCATATATGGACCATAATTTGGTATTCAGCCTTTGGTTTCTTTTTGTATCCTTTTTTATAAGTTCTAAAACTTTAACTTTTATTCTTTGGGTTGTGTTGGTGTTAGAATAGTATTAATGGAACAATTGAGTTTTTCGAGAAAAAATTAATACATTTTGATTCACCGTTTACGTGACAGGAAACTTAACAGGAAACCAATCTTTATTTTCTTTATTTTGCACAATATATTTCAAAAGACATAAATGAACACCATTAATAGTGTTATTTGCTTCAGGTTAATATTTAAAATCTATTTTCAATGTTAAATTAAAGTTTTTTTTAAACCCGACAGGAAACCATAAGAAACCGAAAGCACTTTTTTAGTTTTATTTTATTGCAAAATCTGCTTAAAATAATCTGAACAGTATACTTTTTCTTAAAATCCATCTTAAATGTAACAGTATTATAAAACTCCTAAATATGTGCTTGTTTTGAAAACAATTAGTACAATTTATTCAGGAATTTCCATATTTTCTTCATTGATACAGGATACCATAATCGTTGTATCTTGATGTTCTAGCCAAAAAAATGTATTTATATTTGGTTTTGAAATTCCAGTTATATACAATTTATTCCAAATCATTGGCAATGTAAAATTCTTTAAATCCAGTAAAGAAAAAAACTTTTAACTTGGAATTAGAAACTTTAAGATAGGCACCATGTGATATTTGTGACCTGTACACCATCTACATGGTTTCCACATTTTAACCTACTTTAGTGGGCTAAAATCAATAAAGTACTTCCTTTCAAGTCATGCATGGTAAAAGATTATTTTTCCTTTGACAATTTTATTGCGTTTCTGAAAAGTGTCTGCAGAACATGAATAAAAATATTAATTAAAAATTGTGACAAAGATACCAACTTTGTACATTCCAAGTGTAAGGGTATATTAACATGTATTTTTTATTAAATTATCTTTATTCACCTAAAATATCCAGTAATATTTACTGCTGAAGCAAAATCAATCCAACGAACATTGGCACCATGATAAGAGACGTAATTTCGATTGAATTTTCCAAGGACCCTTTACATCGTTATTGGGAAACGAAGTGTGTTAAAATGTCGGTCAAATCTGAAATCGATTTTGTCAAGTCATTGGGCATTTATTTTCATACAAGATCGCATGTAACATTATGCACATAGGAAAACTAATAGACCCCCGGCGCAATCTCTTTGAAAATTGTATTTTCCTTTTCTAAACAAGACGAAACAAGTCTACAGATTATGTTTGCTAACATCCCGTTGGAAACAAAAACAATGTTAAGACCTAGTTTTTTGTATATCTGGCTGTAAGTGTGTGACCACATGTTAGTCACATGTTTCACGTATGACCGGAAATGATTAGAACTTAATGACAAAAACAAGTTTAATAAATAACTTGACTTCTGTTTCGTGTGAAATGTAACGCATGACGATAACGTCATTTTCTAACTTAATTATTACGAAGAACAAAACAAGAATGTAAATCATCTCTGATTTACCTGTTTGAACATCTCGCGAGAGTTCATATTTGCATATTGTTGCAAAGAATTCTTTTACAACAACGCAGATTACAACATCTAAAATTTGCGTTACAAATGGGAAACCAAAGTAACGACAGTGTTCTTACACCTGCTACAGAAATACTAATAGTTCTTGGTATTTTCTTCTCACTATTCTTATTGTTCGATGTTCTTTGTTATTTGAAAGCAAAAGTTACGAATTTGCGGGTGATGATTATCTATAAATCAGTCAGTGTTATGCACTTAGGAAGCGAAATTTAACGCGAGAAACGACACAAAAATACGGTTGTATAATCTTTGAAATTTGTTAATTTCAATTTTTTTTCTAGAGAAGAGTAGCATACACTTGTATGTTGATAAAAATAATGGCATCTTTAGATGTAGTTACAACTTTTCTTACAGTAATTCACAATTTTATCACTTTTCTATAGTTACAGGAAACGAGCCCAATAGCAAATTATGGTCCATATGTACATTTTTGTACATACATGTATGCATGTACAATGTATATATATATATATACACAAAATTTACAAAAAGTTCCAACAAAGCATCTAGATTCTCATTTGCTCCAGGAATAAATGTTATTTCAACCGTTTGAAGGAACTGAATTAGATTGAAATTAATTTCTTCTAGTTGTCTCCCATAGACCGTTAGTTGTTTTCCCACGCTTCATGGGATATAGCCATTCAGCACGACAGGGCCGACTCGACTAGACGTGTTTCTCAGTTGAAATTTTTTATCTTGCTTATGTGAATTTATTTGATGTTATATGAAATGTTTTGATTTCATTAGTAATTATGTATTACTTGACTATATTTTGTCGACATGATATTATGTATCATAATGTGCAATTAAAATCAGCACATGGCACTGTCGTGTGGGTATTCAATTTGAACTTTAGTTTGGTTTTTTATTAGTATTATGTGCTTAGTTGGGTAGTCTATGGGTGTAGTAATTGTAGAAGAATAACATTTTAATGCAATACATGTAACATGATAATGATAAAAAAAACATTGTTGGACCATTCAGGAATGGTGAATTGTGTAAATCTAAATTAATTGGTGAGGAAAACCCAATTTGATATGTATATAAGGGTAAACTGAATTGACATGATTGATGGTGCAATTTATTTTTTTTGGGGTTAAAAAACAAAATTTGTTTATTCTCAAGTGGAGCTCTGAGCACCAAAAAAACTGGATCTCTATTATTTGAAAATAAAGGTTATATCTACTGTAAGGTACTAATCTTATTTTATTTTACAGACCCTGAGGAAAATAAACATCATGGCAGTTCAAGTACATGCAACAGACATGAAAGATGCCTCACTGACAGAATTAGAAGTGCAGATGAAGAAGGCATCGCCAGAGAAATGTATTTCACTGTCCCACAGCTCACCGTCAGTTCAGATGTTCTATGCCTTGAGGACATGTCTAGAGACCTGTAGCGATGCCTGGCTACATGAATTCCTAGAACTAGATGGATTAGAAAGTTTGTTGGACTCACTGATTCAGATGACGGCTAAAGGCTTCACTAGTTTCTCTGATGCCATTCATCAGCTAGATTGTCTGGCTTGTGTCAGGGCTATTTTAAATACAAACACAGGACTTGACTTCATGGTTAGACATGATATGTACACACCAAAATTATCTTTAGGTAAATGTATTTGGATTTAGGCTATAAACATGATGAAATTAAAATTGAATAAGGTAAACACCTATTTGCTGTAAGATGACATTCATTTAATACTTCTATTTCTTACTTCTACTAAAACTTCATGATAATGTTGACAGCTTTCATTATTGACATCCACTTTTAGATCTGTCAGCAACATACTTTTTATTTTCGGATACTTTTAAATTTGATTAGGGTATGTCATTGTATGTTAAGCATGACAGTGAGAGCAAATTCTAGTCTTGGACAGTTATGCAGTGTGATAAGTTTCATAAAAAAAATAGTAGATGCAAGAATCAGACATTAAAGTAAAATCTTTTCTGTAAATAAATATAAGAAAATTTGCCAAATATTGTTCAATGTTATTAAAATCAATGATGCATCCATAACTGACAAACTATTTTGTTTTGTATTGCAGCCCTGAACATTGGGAACACTTTACCAAGAAAGCATGTGATAGAGATGTTATCAGCTATATGTGTGTACAATAATCTGGGATACCAAAGTGTTCTTAATGCGCTCAACTACTTTAAGGTTAGAATTATCAGGAAGAAATTGTATGTTTTTGACTGAACATGCTGAAGTACAAAACAGAGATATTATCATGAAGCAGTCTTCACGATGAACTATTAAATCTACAAGCACGGACCTCAATTTTTGAAAAATTTTAGTTAGATTCTGTTGGCCTGTAGATATGATTTTTACAGGCCTGCAGAGTTCATGAAAAGTGTAAGTCCTCAGGAGTTCACCACCAAAATTTTGCATAGGACTGCCACAATTTTAGTATTTTTCAATAGATTATTAGTGAGGACCAGCAGATTTTCTTCAAGGTCCACCAAGGGAAAAAAGATTTCACGAACTCTTGGCCCGAGAGCAATTTTACTATCCTGGGCTGCCACTCAGCGTGAAGACTGAATTATGAAGCTTTGGTTAAATAAATGTATATACATGATACACATACAGCAACATACATGAACATAATGTGTGTTGTATGGTTGCCAATATTCACCAGAGACCATATGACATAGATGTAATTATAGGTTAACTTACCACTTTCAGTAATGAGCAATACCCATTTCAAATAATGTGATAATAAGCTATAAAATGTCCTAAAATGACAAAATGATCATGTTCATGTTCATTACATGTATACATATTCACTATGATAAGAACTTTTTGAAATGTATAACAAATAAGAACATTTAGATGTGATAGTGAGATTGCCTTGTGTTCTTTTATGTCCTCTCAGTAGGCAATTGGGGCATTAAAGGTGTTAACTGTGTATGTCTTTTTGTGTGTCTGTCCATCCCAATTTTGTTTCCTCACTGTTAACTTAAGTTTTCCTCATCAAGATTTTATGAAGTGCAGACCACAGAGTTTAATTTGGGCAGTGAATCATTTACCATTCTCGAATTATGCACCTTTTTAATTTTAAAAATTGCAAACTTTAAGTGGGTGTATATACATGATAGATGCCCTCAGGCACATTCTGCTTAAATTTTTACATTGTTTTTCATTATTATCTATATATATTCTTTGCCTTCACAGAAAGAAACAGATCAGACAAACAGATTCAGTGTCATAATCAATGATTTGAAGACAGCTGAGACAGTGCAGCATAAAACAGCTCTGATGACCTTGATTAATTGTATAATAAACACAACACCAGACACTGTAGAAAGAAATAGAATAAGAAATGAATTCATAGGTACATATTTATAGCAATGAAAAAATGTAATGACTGTCAGACAATGGTCAATTTCCGAGTTCAAAGATGTCCAGAGTTTATTTGAACAATAAGAATTGGATGTGTCAGTCTGACACTGTCAGACCTTGAAAATGTCACAAAATGCTTCAACTACAAATAATAAACACCTTGAAATTTAATGAACAGAATGCAATTTAAGTGTGCAATCGTTAATTGTTACAGAGTTATATTAGAACATCATTCTAAACAAACAAAGATTAAAAAAAAAGAAGAAAGCAATTATATTCACATGAAACTCTTGTCTTTTATATTTTATCATATGATTATGAACATCTCAGGATTATCATTAAACTGATTGTATGCAATCTTATTATAATAAGTTCACATCACTTGCTCCTTGATTTTATGTAGCTCACAGCAACATATAAAATAGCAAGGAGCAAGTGATGAGAACATATACAAAATCGAGGTGTGACACACAGCGACAAGGATCTGGAAATTTTTTCACCTAATTTCGGTCATTTTCATACAACTTAAAAGTTGATGCCCCTTTTCAAAAAATGATTGTCAAAATCACATTACTGCATGAGACTCATTATGAGTATGCTCATACTCGATCGTCATGTTCGTAGCATCAACAAACTTGTTTCACTGTTGCATTGCAATTGCTTCTTGATTTGTCCTACCATTTTCCAAAAATTGATCAAGAGCAATTAAGGGAAGGCAACAGTTTAAAAATAAAATGATTTTAATGATGTAATGCGACAATAGTAAGACGAACAATTCCGGACTCATTTCCGGGATTAGTTTTGTTTACCCAAATCACAGGAAATCATCGGCTTTTTAATATTTTACCTTTAATAGTGCAAGAATATTAATTAAAATAGTTGCACTAGCTTTATTTAGGATGAAATTATTTTAAATTTACGATTGTCTAAATCTGTGGAAGAGAATTTCAAGCATGTGTATTACATAGTAAACAAAGCATGTGTGTTAGAAGTAAAAAAACAAAATTTTCTACGTAAATTAAACCAAGTTTTAATTTGATTATAAATCATAAGTGACAATTGTCTGACCTGTTGGGTAATTAAATAATGAAGCCAGTTGGTATGGAATTTTTATTTCTTTATAATAATAGTTTGGAGCTTGTGATTAAATGCCAGGTGTGAATTAAAAACACAGGTAAAGAGATTAGCAATCATTAGCCAATAGCTCCCCAAGGCATTAATATAGTTATTAGGAGGCCCCTCAGGATTATTACACTTTATTGGAGTGGCAGTTTAATTACAGGAAATCGATAACAAAACAAAAATATGTTCAAAATGGCGATTTTGAAAGTCAATCTCAACGAAATGACCGAAATTATTACTGTTGAAAATTAAATTTGACCTAAATCCAAATTAAAAGTTTAGGACATTATAGTTTCAGTTTAGGACATGACTGGCAAATATGACCGTTTCCGGACCCTTGCACAGCGACATATAAAAAATAGAGGAGCAAGTGATATGAACTTATTTTAATAAGATTGGATAGTTTGTACCTTCTTTCATAGAAAACCCAATGTTGAAAGGCAATTATAAGAAAAATCTTAATTATATGTACACATTTTATTTGTTTAGGTTTACATCTATTGGACATTCTGACTTTCTTAAGGAAGGAAGAGGCAGATGATGATCTACATTTACAACTTGAGGTAAGAGAGCATAGTAATGCTGACAGCTCAGTTAACAAAAAACCATACCATTGATTAGATGTTACATTTGTCTGTCCATATGCTGGAACATTAGTTTCCATTCTATTACTTAAAAGACTGATTGCTAAATAATTTTTGCTTTTGATTTTTAAACTCAAGCTAACTCTATGTCCAAAAATTAGTATATATGGGTTTTATAACTTTCATTTGCTCAACTAAACTTTATAAAACTTGCACACAATGCTTATTCATACCACAAACACAATTCAAGATTAAATTTTTGTTGAGGCACTTGCATTGTTCATGGGTTATGTCTCTTTGTAATTGGTAAATAAAATGTGTGCCTAAATCAAATGTTATGAAATTTATACAAAAAGATAAGTACCACCAATCCCTGATCAGGACTGAATTTGGGTAGCATCAATTTTGTATTTCTTGAGATATAAATGTTAATTGAAAAATTGCAGAAATTAATTGCTGTATATTTACAAACTGGAGCACATGTGTTCAATGAACATCATGCTTTTTTTGTTTATTCTGCAGCTAAGCAATATTGCTAGAATTGATAAAAAAAAAAATGTACTTTCTGATAAGGGAAATATTTGATTGCATGTCAATTAAATTAAGGCAGTCTGGAGTACTACTTGTACAAGCAATTTTTATTTACTTGAAAAAGTAAAAAAAATATACACATATAAGTCAATTATGATGTTTGAATAATCTCCCCTTGTACAATTGAATTTTTCTAACAATCCTACAAAGATTCTCAAGTTTTGGAATGTAAAATCATACCTTTAGTGATTTTTCCCACATTAGCTCATAATTTTTGTCTCGCCTTGAAGGATTCAAAAAGCGAGACATAGGTATGCTGTTTCCGGCGTTGGCGACGGCGTCAACAATGTATTAGTTTGTGATTAGCTCAGTTTTATGGGGAACCACTAGTGGTATGTCAATGATAATTGGTATGCAGATGTATTACCATTGCCACATCTCATTGCCATGGAGATTATTTGGCTCCGCCCCCTCAGTCATGGTCTATTGACTTTGAATGGTTTGCTTACTTTACATGTATTAGTTTGTGATTAGGTCAGTTTATGGAGATCCACTTGTGGTACGTCAATGATAATTGGTATGCAGATGTATTACCATTGCCACATCTCATTGCCATGGAGATTTTTTGGCTCCGCCCCCTCAGTCATGGTCTATTGACTTTGAATGGTTTGCTTACTTTACATGTATTACCTTGTGATTAGGTCAGTTTATGGAGATCCACATGTGGTACATCAATGATAATTGGTATGCAGATGTATTAACATTGTCACATCTCATTGCCATGGAGATTATTTGGCTCCGCCCCCTCAGTCATGGTCTATTGACTTTGATTGGTTTGCTTACATTACATGTATTAGTTTGTGATTAGGTCAATTTATGGGGATCCACTTGTGGTATGTCATTGATGTTTGGTTTGCAATTGCCAAAATTACAAAAAGGCGAGACATATATCTGTGATAACAGTTTATTTATTAGGGTTCAATGTTTCATCCCATTAATTCAACAAAGAAACTAATTGCATAAATAAAACTGAATTTGAACAATACAAAAAAGAAGAAAAAAGAAAAAAGGATACAAATTGTAAATTAAAAACCAAACATTATACTTACTGCAAAGACTGAACAAGTCACACCACTTCTGCTTAACAGTTTCAAAGTAGAGAATTCAGTATTAAGATATCTTAAATCAATTGTCGAAGTGTTTTCTGTACTTGATTAATATCCTGTTTGCTGGATAAAAACTGATTTAAATCGCAAACACATTGAATTTGGGGCAAATAAAAATTTACAGATATGTTCACCTACATAGTATTACAATTTTTATTTTATTGTTGTTCAACCATCCCTTTTACATGCATTAGCATATAATAAATATTATTGCAGGTATTTCATGACAAGAAGCATGAAGATGAAGAAATTTTAAATCAAGAAACTAATATAGACTTCAACAGTCCTGAAGATCTGATTGATGATATACAGAGTAAGGTATGTCTGAAAACTAGCATAAACTAAAAGTTATTAATTTATAAAGATGTGGTTGATAATGTCAATTATCATATACTTAGACTAAATAACATATACATTTTACCGTATGATAATAGCATTAAATTGACGTAAATTTCATATTTTTCGAATTGGTGCTTAGCGGGCTGATATGAAAAGTTTATCACATGATTCGATTGTTATCACATGCCTTTCCGTAATGATATCTCATGGCATTCCGGTGATACTCGGCCAATTCTGGAAAATACACTTCAATGCTTCGTTTTCAGTGAAAAACGTTACAAAGTAGTGTACAAAACAATTAAAATGGAAAGTGTATTGTGTAAATTAATAAAAATAATTTAAAAAAAACCAACAAATTATTAAATAAATGCATTTTTTTATTTTTTTCTGAAACATAATCTAGAAAGTTTCTTTTAAAAAAATGACTTTTCCAAACAATGTTTATAATTTTGTATATTGTTGAATTTTTATTTTTTTTTGTCGATTCGTTTATATTAATTAATTAAACTGTTGGGTTTTTTTCTCTGTGTTGTGGCATATGATAGAACAAAGTTTATATTGAATGTATCAAATTTTGGGTCCAACGTCCTTGATCGTTTTTTTCTCTTTAAACTTTGGGAACCACGTAAAAGGATCAAAACATTAATCTGTTATTTTTCTTTACTGTTGAAGCATATGATAAAAAGATCATAACATGTCATTTTTCATATCGCATGTATTATCAGCTCTCGGTCAATATCAGCCCTCGAGCCATGCGGCTCTTGGGCTGATATATACCTAGGGCTGATAATACATTTGATATGAAAAATGCCATGTAATAATCTGATATGATTGTACAAAGAAACTCCAATACCAGATAAAATACTTGAATAGATCTAATAAATGCTGTAAGGTGTACATAAAGTTATACATTCAGGAATCAAGCATAGATTCAGTCAATGCTGTACAGACATGACTGAACATGAAATAATAGACACAACATTTCAGATTTTGGAGACAGCACTGTCCATTTTAGGATAATTTGTTAATATAATTTAGTGGTTATATTTATTTTAATGAAAAACTTGCCTGGATCTTCTAGAGTTTTAAAAGACATGTTTTGTATACATTTTTAAATGGTCAGCTGTTACACTATTGAAGTCCTTTTCATAAATTGATTTGAAACCACTTATATTTACAGATATTTGGAACATCTAAGATGGTATCATTTGTAAACATTTTACAAGATCTGTTGTCAATAGAAACAGTTTACAGCAAGAATGCGTATGTATAATTTAGAATCAAGCAATTCAAACAAAATGTTTACTGTGGATTCATTATTATTCGTTGGATACCAATTTTCGTGGCTTTCGTGGGTACAAGTGAACCATGAAATAAAATGTTCAACGAATAACAAATTTTCTTTAGGCTTATATGCAGACTTTGGCCTAACCACGAAATTAAATATCCACGAACATGCAAGTTTTTCGTAATCCACGAAAATTGGTACCCACGAAAATAAATGAATCCACAGTATCTGGAAGTCAATGCTGTGTTGTTTATGAAGATGTTAGTTGATTCTATAGTTTGAACCTCTCTGATGGGTCCACTCATTTTCTTGTAATTTTATTGTCTAATCTTTTTGTTGATTTTACCATAAAATGTGTGCTTACTCTAGATAAACTAATTTAATTGACTAATGCAAACTTATTTGATGAGTTGAAAAATAATGTGAGTATGCCTTGAACATATATCATGTAAATTAACACATCAACAAAGGGAAAAAGTTCCTAAAACATGGCTTCAAAGGTCTAAACACAATAAATAATTTGCATATTTATACATTGAAGTATACATCATGTAGATAGAATATGGTTCTGTAAATGTTTAACTTCTCTAAGGCAGTCAGCTTAATACTTACAGAATTGGCTAGACTGATGTTGGGAACATTTTTAGCTCACTAGGCCCCAAGTAAGTTTTTCTCATCACTTGGCGTCCAGTGTTGTCGTCCGGCATCGTCTGTTTACTTTTAAAAAATTCTTCTCTTTTGAAACTATTGTTCCAAATTTAACCAAACTTGGCAATAATCATCATTGGGGTATCTAGTTCTAAAAATGTGTCTGATGACACAGCCAGCCAATCAAGATGGCCACCATGGCTAAAAATAGAACATAGGGGGGTAAAATGTAGAGTACTCTGAAACCAAAGCATTTAGAGTAAATCTGACAAGTTTTTATTGTTTATCAAGTCAAGATCTATTTGCCCTGTAATTTTCAGATTAACAGGACAACCAGTTAATGGGTTGCTGCCCCTGAATTAATAGTTTAAAGGAAATTTTGCCAATTTTGGTTATTATCTTGAATATTATAGATAGAGATAAACTGTAGGTAGCAATAATGTTAAGCAAAGTCAGATCTTCAAATGTACAAATAAGTCAACATGACCAAAATGGTCAGTTGTTCCCTTAAGGAGTTATTGGCCTTTATAGTCAATTTTACCATTTTTTCATTGGGGTATCTAGTTCAAAAAATGTGTACGATGACCCTGCCAGCCAAACAAGATGGTTACCATGGCTAAAAATAGAACATAGGGGTCAAATGTAGATTTTGGCATATAATTCTGAAACCAAAGCAATTTTTATAAATTTGGTAAATTTTTACAAAATGTGTTTCTCTCTAAATACTGGGCACAGTGCATTAAAGATAGATATATTGTTAACAGCAAGAGTGTTCTACAGTAAAGTTAATCTACAAACACATCACCATACCAAAACACAATTTTGTCATGAACCCATCTGTGTTAAATATGCACATAGAGACCAAGGTGAGACCAAGGTGAGCAACACAGGCTCTTTAGAGCCTCTATTTTTTTTAATACTGTTTTTTTTTATTATACATTGAATATTAGTGAAATCATGTTCTAATAATCATTTATGCTGTTCTGTGCTTTATTTTATTTCCACAGTCTTAATTTGTAGCCCAGAGGAATATTCATTCTCTGTATACTATTATTTATTTTAAAGGTCCAAAATATGGAAGACTATTGATAACCTTGTTCATCAGACTGTCCACTCCTGTGATGTTCATGTCAGTACTAATACATGTGATGCACCAGACACTGTTCTAGATACACTGCCAGAATCTCTACACAAAAGTATCCAATACATTAAAAACTTCCAAGCTCGGACAGCCTTATCTACACAGAAATCTAAATCTATATGTCTAACGGATAATGATACTGGGGTGGAATTAACTCATAACAAAGATACTATCTCAAATGAATTAACCAAAGTAGCAGAAATGATGGAATATATGGACCAATCACAATATGACAATCTGTTTCTTGATGTCAAAGACATCAGTGCAGACACGCCCACAAATAAGTCAGCTCTCCAAAGAAGGTACAGAATACAGAAGAGAAATGTACCAAAACCTAAGAAAAAGATGAAAAGTTGTCAGTGGGTGAAACTTCCTGATGAATCTGTAGGTAGGTACCAAATAAAAAAAATTATGCCCCACCTAAGATAGAAGGGGGCATTATGTTTTCTGGTCTGTGGGTCTGTTCATTCGTTCCTCTGTCCAGTTTCAGGTTAAGGTTTTTGGTCAAGGTAGTTTTTGATGAAGTTGAAGTCCACCAATTTCATGGTCCATTGAACATAGAAGTGGGGCATCAGTGTACTGTACTGGGGACACATTCCTGTTTGATTTTTTTTTGCGTACATGTGAACTGTGAAATTTAAATATTCAATGAATAACAAATTTTTTATAGGCTTGTATATGCAGACTTGGGCAAAATTAAATATCCAAGCTTTTTATCAAGGACTCATCTGTATAAAAATAAATGTTACAATCATGGTTTATTTCTAGAAGTGGATAAGGTAACAAATAACAGGTGGAAATTCTCCATAACACTGGCCATAAGTTTACCAATATTTTATTTTTTCAAAAGTGCACAAAATACAATTATATTTATCATGTTTATACAATAGAAATACTGGGATTCAGAAACCAGAAGAACTTATATTAATCATGTTAATCTGTCCCCCTTTGTCTGCTATACATAAGAAAAATGTTGAAATAATAACAATATTTTTCAGTGATAATTTACTCACACTATATGGAATTACAGAAATGCCAAATCCCCAATTGCCACGAAATAGTGTTGTATCTATTAGTTAAACATAGAGCATATACATATGTTTCTCTAATTCTTCGTCAATTTATCCCTTTCTGCACCCATTGTATACAAAAAATTTAATCAACGTGTGGTTCGTTTGATCTCAGTACTTCATTGGTTAAAATCTGATTATGACGTCTAATTTTCTTGCTCTCCTCTGAAATTCCTATTGTGACGGCATGAAAAAAAGCAACAATGCCTGATGATGTCACATAGAAAGAACACATCTTTTTGCAGATCATTTGAAAAAAAAGAGTAAGTTTGCCTGCATAATGTTAGAAAATCATTAGAGAAACAGATTCCACCACCAGATCTCGTGTAATTCGATATTTATCCACTCAAGACAGTTAAATTTACAATTTTTTTTTTAATTTTTTAGATAAATATGGTGAGTGTATCTGGTTATCATCAGCTGTTTCTAGAAGAATATTACCAGATTACAGTCAATTAGAGAGATTGTTTCAATCATCAGAAAATATAGTACAGGAACAGAGTGAAGTAAGGAAAATGTTTAAAGCTTATGGGTATTGTTATTGTCTGCTCTTATGTTCAGTTTCCAAAACAATTATTATTAAATTATTAAATAGTTTAAATGGATTTTTGATAAGGCAAGTACATTAATTGTCAAGACATGCATAAACTATAGAATACAAAACAAATTACGGTTTCTATTTATAGGAAATTGAGACCAAAAAAATCTAATTAACAATATTATAATGTGTTTTGTATATTCTTCATTAATATATTTATTTCTTGCTTTCTTTCACAGCATATAAAAAAAAATCAGGCAATTCTCCTAGAAAGATCAAAGCTTCATTTTAACAAACAATCTGATGACTAAGATTAATTGTAAGTCATGAACAATTCAGTATACTTATGCTTATATTAGTCATCAGATGTTTATTGAAACACAGGCCTGAGACCAGTTCTTTGTGCATGTAAAGACTTTTAAAGATTGAAGTTGATGAAAATAAATTAATATTACAATACATAGAGAATAAAAATCCGTAGCATATGTCGTATCATCCCGAGACACAAATATCAGCCCCAGGGCCTTTAGGCCAGAGGGATGATATTGGTCGAGGGTGATACTGCATGTGATACGGATTTTGCCATGTTTTATATGCTTTATTATATATTTCAATATTATATGAACTGTTTTCTGATCCATTGCACTGGGTTACCTTCAGTTCTACTTTTGTCTTGGTTCAAAGCCTTAAAAGAACTGCTCAATTACTTATCTGAAGCACCTGTGTTACCTTACAATTAGCGTGTTGATGTTTCAAAAAAAAATTGTTGATTATTGTATTTTTTTAAAGTTGCATTTAGTGCGCACAAAAATATGAAAATTTGACGTTTGTGATGTCATATACCAAACAATGAAGTCATTCAATAAATTGCGTCACACCCGAATTACTGTTCTATTGGACCAATTTTGAGGGAAAAAAATCTGAAGCTTACATAAATAATAACTGACTGATTTAAAAAAAAAAAAAAAAAAAAAAATTAGTAGGGGTGGGATAAAGAGTGTGCATCAAAGTTGCGCGATATGGATTAAACAGCAGGCTATGTATCAAATATGCAAAACTACTCTATTAACTACTAAACATATGATAAAACTGTATATGAACATTCTTTTCAGATAGTTCTTTTGAACTCAAAAAGTAGAAGAAATATTAATTTGTTCCTGAGTCGTATGGAGATAGGACCAGAGGAGCTGATACAAGGGTTAGAACTAGAGAATGAAGATAGCTGTGATATATCATTACCAACACTACAGTACCTGGTTAAAGTATTACCTGAGAGAGAGGAGGTACAACAACCATTTGTTTCTTTAAAGAACATATAAAAAAGAAGATGTGGTATGATTGCCAATGAGACAACTATCCACAAAAGACCAAAATGACACAGACATTACCCAACTATAGGTCACTGTACCGCCTTCAACAATGAGCAAAGCCCATATACCACATAGTCAGCTATAAAAGGCCCCTTTCAGATAATGTAAGACAATACAAATTTATGAGAAAACTAACGGCCTCATTTATGTAAAAAAATGAACGAAAAACAAATATGTTACACATAAACAAACGACAACCACTGAATTACAGGCTCCTGACTTGGGACAGGCACATACATAAATAATGTGGCGGGGTTAAACATGTTAGCACATGCTTATATGAACATGATGAATAGGGGTTTATTGTAAAATTGTGAAAACACAACATTAAGATTATCTAAGGTATTAATGCAAACGAGATGATTATAAATTATAAGGATAACGGGGATCATCAAATTGTGAAACTGTACATCAGACACAACTTAAATACCTAAAATCAAAGGAATATCTCTTTAATTTGAACATGAAAAATTTTTATGGTAGCATTTAGAAACACTTCAGTGTATTGCTGTATTTCATATTCAACTTGTAAACCATAATGTATTATTTGTTATTAAGTTTTTTGCTTGACAAGAAATTGTCAGATGTCTATGTACAAAAAAAAGTTGAAATTAAATGTACTATGTATGGTTACCAACTGTTTACTAAGTAATTTAGTATTTATTTAAGAAATATCTTCAAAGTCATAGAAAATAAAATTCAGTTTTTTTTTTTTATTATTTTGCATTTGTGAGAAAAAAAAATTGTCCTTTTTGCTCCAGATTTTTCTAGATTGATTGATTGATTGTTGGTTGCTTAACGTCCAGTGGCAAATATTTCATGCATATTCAGGACGAGATTTCTCTAGATACCTGTTTATAAACTAGAACTTAAGAAGATTTACAATGATGTAAATACTTGTTTCTCTGTTAATCACACATTTCATTACTTTTTACAGATAGGTATGTTATTGAGTTACGAAGGACGTCGTTTGGAGTTAGGAATGGCTGAACAGTTTATACTCATGTTAGCCGATATCCCTGACTTTGAGATTCTGATTGAAGGTCATTTAATGATGGCAGAATACAACAAAAGTATGAACAGACTGAAGGGATCACTTAATATGATGGTGGATGTCAGTAAACTTATACTGGAAAATACACATCTCAAGGAATTCTTCCACTTCCTGTTGAATGCTGGGAACTTTCTGAATCATGTAAGATTTTATCATCAATGTACATTTTGATGAAATAGTTCAGATTCACACACACAAATTGTAATGAAATAGATTAAATTATGTTTATACAAACTGTTCCAATGAGAAATAAAAAAGAACTGTATACATAAATAATTCAAAATAGCTTGCAATATTTAACTAATTTTAAAGTGTTTTTTATTGTTTACATTATTTGGATCATAATCCAAACCTGAAATTTAAGCATAAGGCCAACTAAAATTAATTAGTAGATTATCATCCGAATTTTGGAAAAAATGGGGCGGGTGGGAGGATTTTATTTTTTAAATTTGATTTTATATGAAACCCTCGTCACAAGTTCCTCATACCGCAGGGTATATGCTAGTGGAAAACAAGCTTGAATAATGTATAAACATGCTGTATTAGGAATGCTACACTATTTTTTAAACTCTTAAATAAAAATCCCTGATTGGCAACCATTGTTATTCATGTAATTGCCGCTTTAGAAACCTATAAATTTAAAGTATATAATAAATAGAAGAGAAATGCTCTCTTCAGTTGGACTGCACCTACACCAAATTTATTTTGCTTTCTAAGCAATGGTTTGTAGTCCCCATAAAATCAATAAAATGATTTGGTACAATTGTACGCAACACAAGAATTATGAGTACAGAATAAAATGTAAACTCAGTGTTGAAAGTAACTATGATGTAAAACATGAACTAAACCAAAAGGAAGTTGTTGTTTAATGACTAAATTGAGGGTATTGGGACAGTTACAGAGGGTATTTGCTGTTTGCCAACAAAAACAACAGCCATGGGTAAGGGCTTGTTATAATGAAAATGCGTGTCGACTTTTTTTTTCTCAATATATGGTCATAAATCAAACAAGTTAGTGCTTGTGTCAATTTCTTTAATCCAGTCATGTTTTTGTACCAATTTGTTCTACGATTTTTGGGCTTTGGATATCATTCACAGTCCTAATTTCCTGACACAAAGTCATTGTATAAATAAAGAAAAAAACATGGTTTTCTATTATCTTGTGACTAGGTACCGCAATTTGCGTTCAAGGACAAGGCGTTTTACTCATAACTCGAATATTTTATGCCCTTCTCGTTATCAATCTCTATTCTCGGTAGATAATGTTGTCATCATAGAGCAGCAGATAATGTCGACTCAATCATATCGTTAAATTACTCGAAGAAATAAAAAAAACGAAATTTGAAACAGGAAGTTTAAAATGAAACGAAATTATTGATGGTTCCTGGTAACGGACATGAACAAAATCCGGAAATTGTATTTTTTTTATGTAAAAAAAATCGGGGCATGAAGATTTCAGAGGGGCGGGCGGGGATGAAAATCTAGCAATTAATTTTAATTGGCCTTACTGTTAATTCAGAAATCATTGCATGCATTTATTATTGCAATTTTGTCATTTCAGACTTGAATATGATTTTAATTTTTAAGATTTTGAGAAAAATCCTGTTTAATACATATACAATATTTCAAAATTTGAATTTAAATTATTGCGTTTACAACTCTGTCGCATTTTTCGCAATAATAGAAACCTCTCAAAAAATTTTGAATTTACAGTATATCATGTACATATATTATTTGAGAGGGTGGAGTAAAGGTACATGTATATTAAAATCACCCATTGCATCCCTCCTTTATTTTTCTGTTTATATGGGTTTTTTTTCAGCTTAAAAAGCAGGATGAGTTTGATGGAAAAAATTACACTGTTGTAGATCACTATAATTATCAGGTTTTTTTATTTTGGAATTTAAATCAGGTACAACATTGTAAAAGGGAGATCACAAAATTTACTTACTACACTTTATCAATAGTATTGCTGGTCAAGTGTATTTTTCATGAGTTTTATTGCAGTATTAAACTTTATTGTAGGACTATGTACAAGGAGAGGCAGCAGGATTTAAGTTATCTAGCCTTGATAGAATGGTAGAGGTCAAATCATTGACAGCCAATCATTCATTTCTCCACTACATGATCAAGATGGCACAGGATCTTGACAACACCTTATTAAAGTTCCTCCAGGACTTCCAGTCATTGGATAAAGTTGCTAGGTATGATAATTATAGATTATTACATGGCATTTTCCATATCGCCCTGGTATCAGCCCTAGACTCCCATATCAAGCCAGAGGGCTTGATATGGGTTGTGGGCTGATACCACAGACCATATGGAAAATGACATGTTATAATCTATTTATCACATATTTTCAAGCAAAAGAAATAGTTTTTGATTGACAGGTTACCAGAAGTTAAACTTGGGGGCTCGATATGGATTTCGAGGGCTGATATCGATATTGGCCCCGAGGGCTGATAACCAACATTGACTTCCGGCTATTATTGGCCATGCAAAAACGTACATATCAGTTCAAAATATGTGATAATATGATATACTGATTTATGGCAAACACAAATAGTGTAGAACAGTAGAACAGCAATATCAAACTTTCAAAGGTATTATCATCTGAAACTATCATTTTAGCAATAGTATGGTATTATATATCAAAAATATTTTTTATTTTCATCTGAAAATTTAAAAACTAAATTTCTCCTGTATTTTTCATGTGTACAACATAGGTTGTGTTTTATCAATATAAATTTTCATGCCTTTTTCATATTTTTTTTTTGCATTGAGCATAACTTTCTATACCCCACAGTGCTTACAAGCACTTTGATTAATAATAATTATATGCCTGTTGTCTAACACTTTCAAAAACAAGTTAAAAGAGCAACGGGCGTATCATGCGCTAAAGCGCAGCCCTTTATTATAAATATGTTACAGTAATGCTTTTGTTTATGTGCTACTTAATTATACATCTTATCATTTTGTTAATTTTTTCAGCACATCACTGAATGATCTGAGGAGAGACATAAATAGTTTCAGTAAACAGATGTGTAGATTTATACAACGTCTTCAATTAGCTGATCATAAACTGAAGGACAAGTTCAACAACTTTATAGAGGTAATATTTGTAATGCTAAAAGGACAAATTAGGTCATTTAAAAATTGAAGTCAGGGTGATTATGCTGTGTATGTGTGTGTGGCTGTTGTAATTTACCCCCTGTTAGATTAAACTAAAAATGTCCAATAAATCTATAGCTTACATGATTTATTTCTTAAACAATTGCTAGAAAAAAGTGTTTACTTCTTTTAATTCTCAACCCCACCATTTGCCAATTTTATTATTTTTTTCTGTTAAGCTAACATCAAATCCACACTTAACAGTTTGTAAACTTACTGAAATCTGTAAATGTGCCAATGATGCAATAGAATAGAAAATATAATAAAACATCACCTACCTTAAAGCTCATTTTTAATGCAATATTATTGGATTTTAAGGTTAACACACCCAAAAAAACACCTCAGCTTTGGAGTTTTCATTTGTATGGCGTCCCGACTTGAATGCACCAACAACTTTAATGAAATTGTAAAAGTTTGTTTTATTTCACTTTTTTACATTTTCCCGAGCTCTTATGCATTAATTTTTTTTTGTAATGCATCAACATAAGAATAAAGGGATCTGGTAGAAACTTAATTTTTTAATTGCACAGCGAAATTGGCATAGCGTTGCAAACAGGTTACCATATATGTGAATTTATAGAGAGGAATATTGTAACAGCTATTACTTTATTCACCTCTTAAAAAGTCTGTGCTTAGTATAGATATATCAAGAATTTTTTCATGGTGTTGTTTTCAAAGGGAAAGAAACACATTGTATTAGAATTAGCCTGAGCATATGATTAAAATATCTGTATTTAGTGAACATGTGTTGTTTTTTCTTAAATTTTTATAATTGGATGTGAAGTTGCTTTCTCTATGATATTAATCCTCATCTTTTCCTTGTTATAAATGTAAGGTATGTCAACACCAATTTTAAGCTGACTACCATTTTTCCTTCCAGACTGTGAGAGCAGAACTGATCATCATACAAGCTACAACACTACAGTTAAGGAGCCTATCAGAAAAGGTTGCTGCTTATTTCTGTGAAGATTTCACAAACTTTGACCTTGAAAACACCTTCAAAGTCTTACAGAAATTCTGTAAACAAATCAGAAAATGTCAAATGGTAGGTACTCATTACAATTAATACAATGGACTTATTGATATTTATAGAACTAAAGAATGATTACTTGCAAAATTTAAATATGGCAAAATTATGGTAAATGACCGAATATATTTGGTATATTGATTTTGATTTTTGGTGTTTTAACGTCACTTTAAGCACAGCATTTAGGCTATTTCCTGGCGACCAGACTTTTTTGGTGGTGGAAGCTGGAGTGCCCAGAGAAAACCACCAACCTTCAATAGGAAAACGGATAATCATAGTCATTAAAGATTGGAGTCGGGTGAACTGCGCAAGTGGGGGTTTGAAATCTTAACCTTGGTGTTGACTGGCTAGTGATTACAGTAGAAACTACTTAGACCACTCGGCCACTAAGGCCCTGATTAAAATAGATCATAATAGAGTTCAGTACAAGTAAATTATTATTGTTTTGCCAAGTATGTTGTATTTTGTGCATACTATGGATGTGTATATAAAATGAAGCTTTCTTGTGTCACTATTGTCATGTCAAACTGATTTTTCAAAACAAGGTAATGAAAATGTGCAAAAAAAGTAATAAATCACAAGTATGCAGTCCATAGAAAGTTCCCCTGAGGTCTATACTAATGTTTTTATATACATTTATTCATGAGATCACTTCTTTTAAGGAGTTAAGGAATATTTATGCCCTGTCTACAGTTGATGGGGAACATATTGCTGGTCTGTTTTAAGGTTGGTAGTTAGTTAGATCACGAATTTATGTATCAAAATTCCTTCTTTCCCGTTATAAATCAGTCATTATCCATTTGTCTTTGTTTAGGACAATGCAAGTTTTCAGAAACAGTCACACTTAGCAAGGAAGAAGAATGAGCAACTTAAATGTACCTTCAAAAACAGATTAATGGCATTAGAATTTGGAAAAGATGCAGGTAAGGCAAAAAATGCTTAAAGGTATTGTCATAACATTCCAGGTATTTATGCCCCACCTTCTATGGAAGAGGGGCATTTAGTTTTCTTGTCTCTGTGTTCGTTTGTACGTCTCACCCGCTTCAGGTTAAAGTTTTTGATCAAGGTAGTTTAGATGAAGTTGAATTCAAATCAACTTTAAACTTAGTACACATAGTTCCTATGATTTAAATGGTAAAATAGATTTTTGACCCCAATTTTACAGTCCACTGAACATAGAAAATGATAACGTGAGTGGGGCATCCATGTATTTTGGACACATTCTTGTTTTTAATCTCCAACAACACATTTCCAATTTAAAAAAAAATTAAACAGCTTTTTGACAGAAGATAATATGAATACTACTTTAAAAGCTACACTACTGTGGAATCATTTATTTTTGTGGGTATCAAATTTCGAGGATTGAGGAAAAATTGCATATTCGTGGATATTTGATTTCATGGTTTTGTCAATCTGTGTACACAAAGCCATAGAAAATTTGTAATTCATTGAACATTTAAAAAATCTTGATTCACTTGTACACAAGAAACCCACAAAAATGGTATCCAACTAATGATAATGAATCCACAGTATAAGCTAAATTGTTTTCACATTCATACCTTTCTATTTGACTTTGCAGCTAGATATTAGTCTTATGTTATGGTTATATAATGGCGTTTCCATTCATGTTGTTGCATTTACTCATGAACCATTGAACCTAAGCATTTCAAATTTTAATATGTTGATACTGATGACAAAATTGAGGTCAAATTTGATATTGACAATTTTCACTTTCACCGTTCATCAGTTATGGTTCTTGTGATAGGACACAAATAATCCATGTATTTCATCAATTAACAAAGTGACAACACATGTGTGTATTCCCCATCAACTTATAGACAGGGCATAAATATTCCTCAACTCATTAAAAATGAATAAATATATATATAACAAGAGGCTGTCACAACGACAGCAAACCATTATTGCAAAATAAAAATTTATAAATTAAATATTTAAAGGAAACACATGTGTTGTCACTTTGTTAATTGATGAAATGGTTTCAAAGTAGAAGTTTTATTGGAGATCATGACAAAAGCGGACAGTAACCTGTTTCTTTTACAAGATTTGAATTTGTTATACTCAGTCTAAGACATGTAGTTTCGGCATTAAAATTATCAGAACCCTTCGATATCGTTGAAATCATGCCACGGCAATGTGTTCGACGGACTACCAGAGCCAAATATCCTGCAATCACGCCAAAAAACTATTGGAAAGTCTCATTATATTTTGCGTTTATAGACCATATGATAATGGAACTAGAGAGTGGAGTGACGTCTGGTATTATCAGAAAATCACTTCTTTGTGGCATATCTGCTTCCTTTTGTAGGAAATATAACAAATGAACAAATCTCAACATTTTCTGAGACATATGAAATGACCTGGTTTGTAATTTTGACGAATTCAATTGGGAGGTCGCTCGATGGCGAACACATATATTGGTTTACATCATCTCGCGAGTGCTACCGTGGAGATCTATCAGTATTCTACATCTGTTGAAATCAAATGTACGATCAACAATGAACTATGACAGGTTTTCATCGCTAGCATTACTGCATATTCATCGGGGTTTTCAGTGTGAATATTGACAAATAAATAGAGAAGCTCGTTTCTGCCTAGACCAGTAGAGCAGATTTTGGACAATTTTGAGTAAATTCTGTATCAGAAAATGTGTAGATGTTTTCAATTAAACATGATTTACTCTATTCAGAAGATTTATGAATAGTTTTGCATTCATAAATTGTTTATAAGTCTACATGTAGCTCCTCTTTCAACTGTCCTATGACCAAAAACCGAGAAAAAAACATTTTCCTGCTTAAAGGGTCCCAAAAAATTTAGTAGTTGCTTTCACATCATTTCTTTCTATCTACGCCTCTGTCTTCCTAAAACACTCGTGTAAAATAGTTGGTTTACAGTATTTAATTATCCTCATTTAATCTTTAATATTGCAGTTATTAAATAGAACATATACAATAAAACACAGATTACAGGATTTTTGGTCCTGTAAAAAAAAGCTAAAGCATAAGAGACCAGATGTTAGTGCAAAGTTTCTGTGTGAATCACATCGAAGAGTTGGGACTTTTAATTGACAAAGATGGCTTCCTCTTTTACTTGAGTCAAGGTTTTAAATAGATACTAAAGTAGAGGATAGTTCTCTAAGAATTACTTATTTTTCTGAGTTTGAACCAGTTTGAAAGATGTTGATAATGGTTGCACAGAATTTGATGTGCATCTGGCATTGTTTATTAATAGTTTTCTTGAATTATTTTGTCTGCACTCAGTTTTTATCATCTATGTAGTACCACCTTGAGTAATCTTTGTAGTTTGATCTTTCATGTGCCTACAGCAAGTTTAGCTTTGATATTCAGATCTAAGCAGGTATTCAAAAAACTTCACATGGTTTGGGAATTATGTTTTTTGTTCTATCAATGAAATTTATACAAAGAACTTATATAAAACTTTAGCACAGTAACTTACATAAAAAATTGACTTGTAAAGGTGGTACCCAACACTTTCACTAAAATTAATTTGGCTGGTTTAATTTTCATAAAATTTTGACAAAGTATTTACTTTCACCCTTTGACAAAATTCTAAAAAAATTTAAAAATTTGAATCAACCATTTTATCAGAAAAATACACTTTATATAGCAGTTTGAGAAACCCTTATTTTGATCATTGAGAAGCTTCCCTTAACAACACAATGTAATTAAAATGTTTAGATGATTTTACAGAGTTATCTCCCTGTAGTGTTAGGTACCACCTTAACTCTCGTAAAAAAATTGTCATGTTAACTTACATTCTACACATGAATGGCTTTGTGTAAGATGCATATTTTAAAAAAAATGATGGCTGTACAAATAAGGTTACATTAAATGAGTTGAATATGTTAAATCAATATATTTTGTTTTCAGGAGCAAGTTCTTCCATATTAGAAGATAGAAATAAAGTTTTAGAAAAAATATTAGATGATTTACACCGTGGAAACTTCCGTCCTGTTATCAAATCAGAAGTCCATACCCCTGATACAATAGAGTTGGACCCCTTTGAGTTTAGTAACATCAGTTTTGTAGAAAGTCCATATGTACTGAGACAGCATGTTGGTACCTACAACTCAGAGGAGGACATCTTGTCGCCTACAGAGTTAGTAGGCATCAGACCGAGATCCAGTTCAGGTATGGTCATTCATATTTTATTCTCAAGATAGGAAGAGTATTTATCATATTATTTCATACAAAACTTTACAAAAACTTATTTGTATAGGATAATGCTTCAATGAACAATCTTTAAACTTTGAATTCTTAGTCACCTTGAGAATTGAAAATGTTTCATTGATTCAGGATTATACTAATGGAAAAAATAAACAGTACCCTCTAAAACACTACCAAAATAAAACTTAAGAGTTTTGTGGAATAAGGTTTGAATAATTTTATTTAATCTTTAGTCCCTTCATGAGGAAGTCATTGTTGTTAATTAGAGACCTCATTTAGTGCAGCCGCATACAAATGAAATTGAGCTTTTTTTTACTGTCAATACAGAGACATTTCAAATAAATTTGCTAACAGACACAGCATAGATCATTCTGTGGTGAAATGTATGTAATCTTTTTTCAATTTGTTAAGATTGGATACAGTTTCATTTCAATGGCATACATGTATGTAGTTACATTATCCGGACATCAAAATCTCTCCTGAAATCAAAATAAAGCACTTCCCGTATTATTTTCAATATACCTTGAAAGTCATGTAACGAAAAGTAAACATGTGTTCAGGGACCATGAAGAGGTAAAAAGTTGCATAACTTCCAACATTCTAAAAACATAAATGTCCTGTAATTATATGAAATTTAATACATTAAATACAAATAAGGGTCAGCAGATACCAAATGGGCAATCAAACATTAGAAATCTTAGAAAAACATGGCCAGAAAAAAATAATCAAAAGACTAAACAGGAGCCCACAAAGTACCATAAATCCACTCTAGATTATTTGAATCATAACAAAATATAACTTACTGATTTTTGGAAGAAATATCTTTGAACAATTAGAAATTTTTCATTTACTTTATACAATTAATGCTGTTTTCAAGCACTGAACTTCTTATTTATAGTTAATGCCAATAAAGGCATCTGCTATGCGTTTACTAATCTCAAGTTTGTTTCTTTTTATGCCCCACCTACGATAGTAGAGGGTCATTATGTTTCTGGTCTGTGTCCGTCTGTTCATTTGTTTGTCCATCTGTCTGTCCCACTCCAGGTTAAAGTTTTTGGTCAAGGTAGTTTTTAATGAAGTTGATGTACAATCAACTTGAAAGTTAGTACACATGTTCCCTATGATGTGATCTTTCTAATTTAATGCCAAATTAGAGAGTTTTGACCCCAATTCCACGGTTTGCTGAACATAGAAAATGAAAGTGGGAGTGGGGCATCCTTGTACTGTGGACACATTCTTGTTTACTATGGATTCCTTATTGTTCATAGGTTCTCATTAGACTTTTATATAACTTTTTCAAAACCAAGAAATCAAATAACAACTAAAGAGCCATTTTTCCTTGATCAACATTTTTTTTAACACTAATAACCATGAAACTTAACTAATCCACAATAAATACCATCTACAGTGTATCATATTTTATTCCAGCAGCTGAGATTCTTCTAGATGAACCAAGACTGGAGAAAGAAGAGGCTGTGTTGATTAATGAACCACATACTAAGACAGACAGAGATATGGCAAATAAATTGCAACAGTTAAAGCAAGAAATGGCACATGCCCAACGACCATGCCATCTGGAAGTGGCAAATATATCTGATGGGGCACCACCATTCAAGAGTGCTGCGTTGGCCATGTTGAATGAGACTAATACATCAAAACTGAACGTGTCCGATAAAGAAATTACTGAAGCTAATGAAGTCATAAGTAAAATAAGACTTGAACAGTTAAAACGTCAGACAAGTAAACATAAACAATCTCATAATCGTAGTCGTAGCGATCTCACAGATTCAATTCTTGTCACAGAGAAATGGATGAAATATGAGGAGATGAAAAACCATGATTTTATCATGGAGGAACAGATTGCGCCCCTTGCTGAACCAGAAAGTATGTGTGCTTTGTCTACTCTAAATTTGGAAAATCATGGAAAGTTTGTTGACAGAGATGATGTCAAGCATTATGTAGAAAACCAAAGAGATGAGAAACACTTGTCCTTACAGGAAGGACCAATCGTAAAACTCCCTTTCACAGAAAACGTAAGAGAGACATGGTCGGATAAACCTAAACGACCAGAGAAAAGATTGTCTGTCACAAATTTCTTCAATAAGATATCCAGAGCTGTCCTTAAACCAAAGAACACTGACCCAGCAAAGGATGAAAAAACAAAATCTCAGATGTTTGGACGTTTTATGCGCAGAAAAAGTCTCTCTAAAGAAAACAAAGAAAATATTTTACAGTCTGATCGAATGCAGCTTTACAGGAGTCAAGAAAGGAAGAGTAATAGGGAATTCAAGAAGCTGAAAACGGAGAAAGGAAAATCTGCAAAACAAAGCAAGGAAAATTTACGTATAGAAAAACTTAGTAGAGAAGATTTACGACTGACAGCTAAACTAAGTAAAGAGGATTTACGCCAGCATCTTAATTCAAGCAGGGAAGAAGTCTGGCAGACAGGAAAGTTGAGCAAAGAAGATTTAAGGATGCTGAGAAAACTAAGCAAAGAGGATGTCAGGCATACTGAAGTGTAGAGAAATGAATATTCATATTCACAAAATTTGAAACAAATGCTTTATATTACATTGACTCATTAGATGTTGCTTTAAAGAGTTGTAAGTATTGGCTAATTTGGTGCTTTAAATTTGTACATAATTTATTGTCTGTAGTTTGTCTGAAGCAATTGCCTATTCGAGTTGTTACTATCACTTTTGCTTTGTTTCATAGTATACATGTAATGTTGAAATCACTCATAATTAAATGCGACTCTTAGCACACATGTAATAGAGGCATACACTCTGTGGATATTGCAATTTGTTCACTGAGCCTGTTTGAAATTAATGTTCACTTTAAATATTTGTCGTTTTTACAAAAAAAACTGGATTTATGAAAGTCTTTGTTGCTACATTTGCTCTGACTTGTTGTTTAACTATACTTAAAATTATCAAAGAAAGGAAGAGTCATATACAAAAAACAAATTGATTTTATTTCATAGCAGAGCTTAATTTTTTTTTATCACAACGTTCATTTACCCATTAAGAAGCCTTCTATAAACCTAAATTTCTATAGAACTATACTTCATGCTTTGTTCAAATGAATCTCTGCCGCAGAATAAGGCATTTCTTTCTTTTTGGGACTGTGCTTTGCTTTAAAATAGGGAAAAGATTTAGGTTATGGTAAGTTCTTGCATAGGATAGTTTAGTCCTATGTTGTCAAAGACAATTTTATTTAGATTGTGAAACTTTGTGGTTGTGTTTGTAGGCTGTGCTAGGATTTTTTTCCTGTTTCCTGTATAATATGTGCAATTATTTTAGTCTTGAGGAGCAGAATCAAAAGTTGAGCTGAGGTACCATTATTTGTGTATAATAAATCTAAAAGAATTGTTATACAAAATTTGATACGTGTATATCATGTTGTTATTTAATTATTAAGATTATCATCTTGATTATACAGAATGGGCAAAACACCTAAAAAAATGTTCTTATTAAAAAAAATCTTGGGATATTACTTATTGGTATAACCTCTGTGTTTATTTCTTTTTAGTATTTTTTGAAAATTATATAGAGTTATTTATATTGAATTACATTGAGTTAAATATACTAAGGGCTATTCCAGAAAATAATGTATGGGTGGGGGGGGGGGGTAGGTTGAAGGCAGTTTTTGTCACCACCCGCCACCCAGACAATTGTAATTGAGACATATAGTGCATTATAGTGTGAAAAGTTTCTCTGATACCCATCACCCATGTACTATTAATACAATGCGCCTTCCAATCCCTCCATACATTTTTTTCTGCAATAGCCCTAAACAGTTTATTGTGAGGATTACCTATTTTGTAAATATAAAAGTACAAAGTTATTAAATTTATCTCTATTTAAATAACAATATATTTGCAACAGTTTATATTTCAAAATACACTTATTTAATAATTATGGACTTATTGATCAATTTATTTGCATAGGGTTGTGATTTTGTATAGCTATGAACTTATTGCAGTGGCGAATCCAGGTGGAGGGTTCCGGGGGTTCGAATCCCCCCCACCCACCCCCGTTTTTTTGGACGATTTATACATTTGAATGAGGACATATAGTTGGACCCTCCCCCCTTTATCCTGGGTTGGGAAACCCCTTTTTCAAATGGCTGGATCCGCCACTGTATTGATCATAGTTTTTGCATAGGGTTGTGATTTTGTATATTTATGGACTTATTGATCATATTTTTTTTACATAGGGTTGTGATATGTGTGCAATAGATTTTTGTAGGCTGTGATAGAAATTTAGTTTAGACTTCTTTTTTAGCATGTTTAAACTCATTTAGTTTAAAAGACTTGTGAGTTATGTCATTAATCATGTTAATTAGCTCTTGTCATTGTCCATTGAATTTTTTTGGAAAATCATATACCTTGGATCAATTATAGTCAATCCTTTCATTGACTAGCATACCAAATTTAAAACTAATGCCAAAAAATATGTGTGGTTTAATGTAATGAAAAATACAGTTGGTCAGTCAGCATAACTATTCTTTTCTTTGATCAGCTAACCTTTGGTCCTGAAATCTGATCTGGTATTGCATTCAATGGCATAGCACTGTAAGCATGTGCTTTACCAATCTTTTTATATAAAAAAAATAATGAATTTTACTTTAATCATTCAGCTTCTAGGGTACATCTCTCGTCTGACCTGCTGCTATGACAAGGATTTTGAGGGCAATGACAATAATATATTAAGATATCACTACATTTATATATTGATGGAATACATGTGTGTGTGTTTTTCCTCTGTGAATGTTGCTTTCCATATGTTTTTCCAATTTTGTACTAAAATGCATTTTAAAATTAAAAATTTGGTCAAGTGATAAGTGATGTACAAACATTAATAATTGCTAAAAGTTATTATTAAATTGGCTCATGGTTTAATACGCCAGTTATTGTGAGGAACAAATCTAATGAAGCAAATTAAAAGATCTGATTTTTATAATAAGATTGCAACTACAAAAGTATGTTTTGTTTGTTTGCTATGTTCCTTGATCAAATTAATCTCAGTTGTTGTTTTCTACAGTTACCTTTTTAAGTAATATTTCATTAAACAGAGCTTTGACATGACAAGACTGGCTCTTCAGAAATCTATTATATAATTATTATAAGCTGTTTTGTAAAAATAGACTTTATAAGATGAAGTAGATTGCAGTTGTAAATTGCAAACAAAAACTAATTTTGAATACTGTAAACCAACTTATTTTCGCGTATACTATATTTTGCGTTTTACTTATTCTTGTTCCCTTCGTGGCTATTTAATTTCGTGATACTCTTATTTCTTAGTGTAGTTTAAAAGAAGAGATCCAAATTTTAAATATTTGCTACGATTTATATTCACGTTATTTTTCTACTCGCAAAATTCACGAAAATAAATCGCTTATGAAAATAAGTTGGTTTACAGTATATAATTTGTGAATTCTATATAAGTGTGTGATGTATTATTATTCAGTTATTAGACATAACAATTTAGTTTTATACAGTATTATATATTTATAAGTATATTCCTGTTTATCCAATGTTCTAAGGTGATTATTTTTTATCATCAAGAACATTAAAAAGATTTTTTTTTAAATATAGCCTGTATTTATAAGTTGACTCTAATTAGCATACTGTGGACTCATTTTTGTTTTGTGTGACACCAATTTTGATAAGTAAGGTAAAGCATTTTTTTAATTTTCAGTGAGAAGACTTATTTCTCTATTAGCCTGTATCTAGACTGAAACACAAATTGCAAAACCAATAAAAAATTATAAAAAGTTCTCAAATCTCTGAAAAAATTGATTTCCATGAAAAAAAATGAGTCTACAGTATTTGAGTTGAGATACTTCCAGCTGTGTTCATGTTTACATAATGTTTATTTTGAAATATGCACTAGATGCAAGCTAAAACTTGCTAAAATATGTATCTGTTACCTACCTCCCTACTGATCCTATATTTGACCAAAGAAATTAATACTTTTTATTGCCCCCAAATACATTGAAAGAATGGTGTTTTTATTTATTTAAAATTAAATCCTTTTTCCACTGACTGATGAGTCAAATTTGTGGTTAAATTGTCCACAATGGGGGGAAAATATTTCATAATTGGAAATTTTGAAGATTCCATTGCACATAATTATCAGATGTGTAAATGTAAACTCTTATTGGACTCAACGAAAATGTGATTTTTGAAGATTTTGTTGAAAAGCCATAAATCATTTTTTTAATCTTACCTACCCACTTTTCATTGTGACAGAAGACAGGATACTTGGCATGTATCCTACAATCAAACATTTTACCATACCATAATTGTTGTAAAGATAAACCAAAACAATGTATGTAAAGTAAACATATGGGATATCATGGTATCAAGCTTCTTTCTGATAGCACACTATTACATTTAAAACACTTTGTAACAGTTTGCTTTGGGGTACTCTTCTCAATCCGCATTTGAAACAATGTGGACTTCATTATAATACAAATTCAATGGTGTGGGAGGTAGAAAAAACAACTATACTTTTAAGCATAAATTTTTAATTGCAGATTTAAGAAACCTGATACATTGTAGGTATATTTAAAATGTTTTTGTACTCAGTGAGTCTTGTTTTTTTCCTGCTTCGAAATCCAATAAAAAAAGAATGTTATTTTTCCTATAATGATACAATAGTGCATGTGACCTTTTTTAATTTTATGATAAGACAATCTAATAGCTGTATTGTAAAAGCAACCCTTTATCTTTTTTTACACATTTTTGAAGTAAATATATTATATGTATTACAATATATATGTTTTATTAAACATATTTCATACTCGTAATACTCGATGAAAAAATTAAATATATCATAAAATTTTGAAAACACAAGTAATGAAATGAGTGACTTATAAGTTTCACAAGTTTTATAATGAACTGCTGAAAGTTTTGGTTGTGATGAATTGATGAATTTAATGCTATTCCTGAAATATTATATTTTTATCCATTACACACAGAAATCAACACTTTATCAATCTTTATTGACTAAAATGATTCTTTTTCTTAAATGAATTTTGTAAAAGCAATTATTTAAAGCTGTCAATTGTCAAATCATTTCACATATGTTTATATTATTGAAAAGCTGCGATTTGTCAAATTATGTCACAAATTTTTATATTAATGAAAAGCTGCGATTTGTCAAATTATGTCACATATGTTTATATTATTGATAAATTGTCATTTGTCAAATCATGTCACATGTGTTTATTATGAATATTACTAAAATTTATACTTTAAGGTCATACTGACCAGATAAATTTTGATTGGGGGTTGATTATATGTTTCTTCCAATCAAAATAGAGCTTTCATTGATGGCATAAGGGAATGGATTTTATCTGCAATAGCTTTGCCTTTTCTTGCCTTTATGCTTGAAGACATTTAATTTTTTTTCCATGTTTGGATCTGGAATGAACTTATTTATTCTTAAGTAATAAGGATCTTTGAAATCAACAATGTGCTCAAATTTTAAAGCTATGTGAAATTAAATAATATATTTTATACTTCAGTACATATGTTAAAAACAAATTTAGTGTTCAACAAAATTTTAGACAAAAAACATTGAAGTTGAAAGGCTGATTTGATAATTGTTATTTTAAAAAGTGATTATTTATAAGTATAAAAATATCGTTCATTCAGTTTGACTTGAAAATAGAAAACACCTTTAAATTATATGAAAATGTGATTTCTTTTTTGGAATAGTTTTGGAAAACTGCCTGACAGGCAAACTAGAGAAAAAAAATAGATCTCTCTGTAATAGTTATTTCTTTATATCTTTTTTTTGTACTAGTTTACAGGCTTAAAATACTGATTTGAAAATTATTTCTTGGATTACTTATAAAAAGGATGGTTATAGATTTAGTCATGTTTCACAAAAATCTACTTTCATCTCATTGCTATAGAATCATGATACATAATAAATAAAGAAATTTGTGTTGCTTAGATGACTTAATTCTTAATTTTAGAGCACAACATTTAGTACTTAATGATTCACATGTTCAGTACAAATAAGTGTTTTCACCCAAGAAAAACTGTATATGGTAATGTGATAGTTCAAGTGGGGTGTGATGTTCTATGAACAAATACTCTTAGGGGCCAGCTGAAGGATGTCTCTGGGTGCGGGAATTTATCGCTACATTGAAGATCTGTTGGTGACCTTCTGCTGTTGTTTTTTCTATGGGTTGTTGTCTCTTTGACACATTCCCCATTTCCATTTTCAATTTATTCTTGTTTGTTCTTAGAAATGTAGTGACTGTTTGGATTTTTAGACTTGTAAGAAACTTTTCTAACAAAATAATTTGGACCACCAATTTTACTTAATATATATCTTTATTATATAAAAGTGGTGCCAGATACCACGAATATGACTTAAGGAATTAAACTATTTACTGGGTTTGTAATAACATAAGCAATATGAATGGTGCAACATGTGTAGCAGGATCAGCTTACCATTCCACAGCACTGAGTTCACTTCTAGATTTTGATGAGGTTCGTGTTGCTAAGTCGCACAAAAAGCTAACTACAAAAAATAAAACCCCATGGGTAACGTTTGAAACAAGAAAATTAATGAAAAAGAGAGACAGACTCTATAAAAAGATGAAAAAGTCTGGAAATGACAACATGAGAAATAAGTATAAGCAAATTAAACATCAGGTACAAAAACAACTCAGACAATCATACTGGCAATACATTGAAAATATTGTAACACCAATGAAAACAAATTTTCCAACATGAAAAAATTTTGGTCATATATTAAAAGCAAAAAAAACTGACTACAGTGGCATAACATCACTTAAGCAGAACGGGAAACTTATTACTGACACCAAACAAAAATCTGATGCACTCAACAGGCAGTTTCAATCAGTTTTCTCAGAACCAAACAAAATCACTGCTACTGAATTTGAAAACAATCAATACATGCAACAGAAAACAGCGTACCCTACCATGCCTGACATAAATATCACCATCCAAGGTATCTCAAAATTACTTCTAAATTTAAATCCATCCAAGGCAAGTGGACCAGACGAACTTAAGCCACGTCTCCTTAGGGAGTTAGCACATGAAATTTCACCAATACTATGCCTTATATACCAAAAATCATTAGACACTGGCGAAGTCCCTACTGACTGGCGTACTGCACATGTTTCACCCATCTATAAGAAAGGTTCCATATATAATCCAGAGAATTATAGACCTATTTCTTTGACATGTATATGTTGTAAACTTATGGAACATGTTGTAGTTAGCGCAATCATGACACACGCAGACAAACATAACATCCTGTATCCCCTACAACACGGCTTTCGAAAAAACAGATCTTGTGAAACTCAACTTTTGGAATTTGTAGATGATGTCACTAAAAATATGGAAAACTCAAAACAAACAGATGTACTTATAATGGATTTCTCCAAAGCTTTTGATAAAGTCAGTCATAACTTGTTAACACACAAATTAAATTATTATGGGATACAGGGGAAAACAAATGCATGGATACAGGGCTTCTTATCATGTCGTACCCAAGCAGTCATTCTAGAGGGTGAGACTTCAGGCTATGTCCCTGTAAAGTCCGGAGTGCCTCAAGGATCTGTTCTGGGCCCAAGTCTGTTTTTATTTTATATTAACGACATACCAGTTGGGCTAAATTCCACCATACGCCTATTTGCAGATGACACCATTGCATATCTGGTAATAAAATCAAACAGTGATTGCGAAACCCTTCAAAAAGACCTCAACACACTAGGCATTTGGGAAAATACATGGAAAATGGCTTTTCATCCTGACAAGTGTAATGTCATGTCCATCAGCCGAAATAAAAATCCATTCATTTATAATTACACTTTACATGGCCACATTGTAGAACATGTCGATAAGGCGAAATACCTAGGTGTGACAATTCAATCAGACCTCAAATGGCACAGTCACATAAACAACATCTGCAATAAAGCCAACAGCACACTAGGTTTTCTTCGAAGGAATCTTAACATCAGTTCCACCTCAGTAAAGGAACAGGCATATAAATCCTTAGTCAGACCATCACTAGAATATGCCTGTTCAGTTTGGGACCCTTATTTTACTGAGGATATTAACAAAATAGAAAAGGTACAAAGAAGGGCTGCTAGATATGTCACTAACCGACACAGAAACACCTCAAGCGTTAGTGACATGCTAGATCATTTGAAATGGAGAGACCTTGCTAACAGGAGAACAGATGCACGACTGGTCATGTTCTATAAAATCACATATCATCTCATTGCAATCACAAAAACAGACAGATTAATTCAACCGCTCAGACAGTCCAGGAACATGCACACACTCTCATACCAAATTCCATCCTGCAGAACACAAATAAGACAACAATCATTTTTTCCACGCACAATTAAAATCTGGAACAGCCTTCCCCTGAGTATTGTTATGAGCGACTCTATAGAGTCGTTCAAAGTAGCCGTCTCAAACTACACCTACAGCCCATAAATTCATCATGTGTAAATAGTTTTATCTTAATATTTTAAAAATAATAAATTAAAAATATGCACTACCGCTATGTAAAAATTTTTTTGTTTTGTTTATTATCACAAATTTGTATATTTCACTGTATATATGTTTTCACAAAGCAATGCGCAGTACAAGTGACGTAAACTTCAACGTGTTGAAGGCGGTCATTACATAGTAGAAGTAGAAGTAGAAGAAGTCTTTATTTTTCTATGTTGTGCCTGGTGTTTTATTATTTGTCTGTTTATCTTTGTCTTTTTCTTTTATAGCCATGGCTTGGTCAGTTTGGTTTCGATCTATGAGTTAAAATGTCCCTCTGGTATCTTTTGCCCCTCTTTTATATCAAAATAGGTAAACCAGCTATTCCAGCATCAAGACTAAAGTTGTAATTTGACCATGCTAAGTTTAATGGTTTAAATTTAAATATAAGTTATATCCGAGGTACTTTTAAAAACGCACTGTCTATAATAAGTAAGAAGTAGCAACAGAAATAACCAAAATTCATAACTCGAAAAAAACTCATTGATAAATTTCTTTATTTCCTTATACAGAAATGATTCTTCTTAAACTTTCTTATAAAGTTGCTGTAATGTCTAAATAGATTTCATAAGGCAGCAACATGATAGGTGTAAAACAACACAACCTTGTGGAATGCCCATATTACAAAATTTTAATAACGATGATTTGGGATGTTAGTTTTGTTGCAATTGAAATTGTTAGTAGACATATCAATATATAATCTCCTCCCTTAAAAAAATAAAGATATATAGATAATACAACCGAAGATTAATAAGAACCTCTATTGGTATGTGTATATTTGACAAACAATCCAAATTCAAGAGAAATTACAAAAGTAAACTATTTGTATTAAGCTTTATTACAGGTGAATTCTTTGCATCAACAATAATTGGTCTGTAAATGCCTACAATGTGAGAACAACTTGTATTGATGTTGTCAAAGGCCAAGATCACAGCAGCTATTCATAAAACAGAATTTGTGAACACTTAGGAGGAAGAGCGAAAACCATGTCTTGGTTTTAGAAAGTTTCAAGGATAGGCTAACATATATTCCCACATACCTTTTGAACTATCATGTCAAGTATAGACATGGTTCATTTTCATACTGCTGAAGCACATTCTTGTAATAATATGCATGTATTATTTCCCACTGTACATTAAACAAAAATCTAAATTTATTATAAGATGTGCAAATACATTGAAAATTATGTGCTAACATTTGATATTGATCTAAAATATTGTTAAAACATACAAAACGAAACCTAGGGGCAATCATAACCATTGGATGAAGACACCCATAAGTAAATCAGTTTTAAAAAATGCACACAAGCCTATATGCATTTGGTGTAATATGCAACGATTGCATTATGTATACAACCGACAGACATGGTTTGCATGACTTTGACTTTATTTTCATGGTTACTTGGTGAACGTTATGGTTCACAATAAGGTCAGTTGTCTTGATTCCGAAATAAATGCATGTGAGGTAAACATGTTTGTCTAACACTGTAAAAAGACTTCACTAATACCCGTTTTATACTTGTGCCAACACAATGTTTTCAAATATTTTTAAGTTGATATCAAGTAAACTTCAACTGAGGGTTGAGATCTCAAAAACATGTTTAACTCCGCCGCAATTTTGCGCCTGTCCCAAGTCAGGAGCCTCTGGCCTTTGTAAGTCTTGTATGATTTTAAGTTTTAGTTTCTTGTGTATATTTCGGTGTTAAGTATGACGTCCATTATCACTGAACTAGTATACATATTTGTGTAGAGGCCAGCTGAAGGACGCCTCCGGATGCAGGAGTTTCTCGCTACATTGAAGACCCATTGTTGGCCTTCGGCTGTTGTTTGCTGTATGGCCGGGTTGTTGCCTCTTTGACCCGTTCCCCATTTCCATTCTCAATCTTATTCAATAAGACAAATTAGCCATTTCAGTATGTACACTTTTTTTATGTACCTGATTTTTTTTGTGTACACATATATTATTTTGAGGCATGTTCAAGACGAAACGTTATTTTTCAGTTTTGAGTGTAGGTTTGTTACGCTTTGACCGATTTAAAAAGCGAGACATATGTATGATGTTCCCGTCGGCGCCAGCGTCAACAATGTATTACTATGTGATAAGGTCAGTTTGTGGGGAACCACTAGTGGTAAGTCAATGCATATGCTATTTGGTATGCAGTTCACTGACTTTGAATATTTGCATCATAACTATTTTAACTTCAACACTTGCATTAACAAAATCTCAAAATAAGGTTGACTTATCTCTTGTTTTCCGGTTATGTATACATCTTTTCTGATGTTTCTTTCGGGTTTTTTTTTCCAGAGTAATTTTAGTTGAACAATTCATATGTACATTCGTTATTTGTAATACAGACAACAATAGTTCAAACATGTTATTGAAAAAATACACGAATTAAATGACATTAAATAACCACAAAAAAATATCAAATTATACCATTTCCTACATAATGATGCTCAGGAATATGACAGTTTTCCATTCGTTTCTTTTGTGTGAGCTTTTGATTTTGTCTTTAAATGATAAAGCGAATTACATTTTCATAGGAAACTCTTTGAGTATTTTGGAAGAAATTTGTATATCAATTAAGAAAAATTCAATGAAATTATTAAAAGGAATTTTTTTTTAACAACGATGACCTGCTCGTGCTAAAGTAAAATGTTCTCTGGATGTTTTCCCTGTTGTTGTGTCCGTAGCTATCGCTTCCAACTCAGTTCCTCCATAGATTAGTTCAAGTCGTATCTGCTTTTCCCCATATTTATCACATGACATTTTACTGACATCAACGGTCAAAGATCCTAGTTGAAAACACCCGTCGTCGTCCGTGAACTTTGGTGTTCTTTTAATGGAAGCATACACAATAAACTCCATATGTGTCTGATCTGGGTCAATGGTTTTATATGCTTTGCTCACTGATTTCCCAAGATTTACGTGTTCACCATCTTTAACATGGATGCAGAATATCTTATCACAGTGGGATTTTCCATTTATAAATATCTTTTTGTCAACAGGATATCCTTTCCTAAATGGTTCTGTTGTTTCTATACCATAAGTAAAAGTACTTATCCTGGACTGAAACGTTCGCGGCGAATGCCCATATAGAACTGCCCCTTTTAGTACGGATAACACAGAATTTGGTGGTATTAAAACTCTAAGCGAACTAAACTGAAATCGAATTGCTTCCTGCAATAGATAACATTCGGAATATCCCCCAACCATGAACATGGTTGTCAAATCTGTTACTTGACTCTGTCGAAAAAGAATTGATAGATGATTTACAATGTCGTAAATAGCACCAGCAAAGAGTGATTTGAATAATGCAAGATCTATTTCTAGTTTGTCTTTAATTAATCGAATATTATTTTTGAACTTCAAGTTTTCGGATATCAGCTCGTTCACATCTTTCTCTCTAGTTTTCAAGCATAATCGATTAATGGTATTCGGAAAAGTAAGCTGAACCTTACCATGACCGACTATAGAAAAGTCTCTCCTCTTAGCTCGTTCGAATGAATGAAAAATATCCATATAATCTGACATATACTGTTTTTTAATCTCACTCAAAAGATCTCTGCCGACAATATCCTTTAAAAGTTTATCAAACTCTTGATCGACCTTGATTCCACCCCAGTCTCCGCCGCTCGCCTTGTTCAATTCTTTTATTCTTCCATTTTCCTGGATCTGATGAACTGCAATGTCAACCGTTCCACCTAAAAGTAACAAGAAATGTCATTTATATGTGTTTCTTTTTTCCACATGAGAACAGCTTGCAATTAAAATCTATATGTGTGTACTCCCATCAGTTGCAAAGATGTTTTTTTTTTTTTCAATTTTGCCATATCTGAACATATTTTTTGTGCCTATATACAAATACAATGGTCTTTGTTATTTGCGGTGTATTTTGTCTTTTTCTGGATTGAGTGTTGTCACATATTGTCATGAAAAATGATAAGTCACATTATTTCCTCTAGTGGAAATAAGGTCATAGAATATTTTCTCATTATGAGGTTTCCGGTGGATTTTCTGTAAAGCAATAACATATACTTTTACAATGTAAGGTCTTTTTTTAGTTGCTGTTAAAGTTTGAAACTTGTGTTCTAGTAGATTTTGAGCCTCACATACGATGTCAATATTTTTCTATTAAGGTTGTATATTATAACAAAGATGCCAGTGTCTTTTCGTGTTTTATTGTGTTATTGAACTGCTATGTGTAACGTTATTCGTTTAAAATGGTAAGCTACCTAAAACAAAACATCTCATAAAAATATTGTCTCTTATATTGACATATACTAGTAGATAACACATTTACCGCCAGCATCTAGGACGAGGAACTTTTCTCCTCGTTCAAGTTCAGTGGCATCACTTCTCTTCATCCATTCTATACAGTACAGCGAGGCTGCTTCCGGTTCCAAAGCCATTACCAGGCTGTTGTTTGGTATACCAGCCTTTGAAAACAAACAACTAATAAAACGTTTATTCATTCGTATACTTATTTTTAAATGACTTTTTCGAAATCTTTAGCATTATAATTTTTAATCCGCAATGTGTGGTTTCAGGGTTTGATTGAATATCTACCTTGTTTTCTTGTTGTGTCATTGTGAACATGCAATCGAATTACAACTTCCTACAGGTGTTTGTAAAATAATTTAAGAATTAGCATGCATCTTAAAAATGAAGTGACAGAACATAATACATATTCTACAAAAAAAGAACTTTGCGTTGCTTATCTAGTTCAAATTAATTCATTCTGGATCGGTATGTACTTTAATGTAAAAAAAACAACCGAAATTGAGATATTTTATCAGGGAATTTATGTCAAATGGATGATTTTATAACTTGCGAATATATTTCTAATCATTGAAAAAACAGAATATAATTTAAAATTGCCAATATAGACTTCCCCTTTAACTATCCAACGGTTCAGTGAAACAAATCAAAGTATAAATTTAGATAAACTAATGCCAAAACATACTCTATTAGCAGCTTCTCTCATGAAAGTTTTAGCATTATCATTCCATAGAGCTGGAACGGTGAGTACCCAACGGATTTGTTCCTGACCAATTGAAGAATCTTTCGCATAACACATTGCAAGTAAATCTGCCTTCATGTAACCAATCGCAGCAGAGAAAACTTTCAATGCTGACATGCGTTTCCCTTGATTGTCTTTCAGTTTGGTATTGGTATTTATGTTCTGAAAACATACAAGACAATTCATGAACATGTCTAATTGTCATATGAGTAATAAAAAGAAGGAATAACACAAAACTACATTTATTTCAAAAGCTGGTAGTTAGCTGTGGAAAACACATTCAACTTAGATAGAAGCTTAATTTTCATCTTCACCAATAGAACCTATGCCATATTGGAATGTATAATTTTCAGTCAACCGTCAATTAGATGATACTTTTAAAGTCGAAAGTGACTCGTCTAAAAGTACCAAACTCTAAACACCGAAATTAAATCTTAAAGAGGGTCTTATTATTTATTTTGTTTCATACATTAAATATCGGGTTTACTGGGTGAAAGTAATTAGAAAAACTTTAATCGAAATCATGCGTCTTATTATAACCACATTCCTTCATGAATACAGACAATTTTTAAGCCCGTTTTGTGTGCGATATTGTGATATCTTAATTTTTACGTTTTTACAGTGATTTTGAATCTGTAAATTAGATATGTATTGTTAAAAAGTTCACCGAAAAGTACATGTCTTGAGCAACACGACTGATGCCAAATGTGGAGCAGAATGTGCCGATACTTCCGGACAGTTAAGATCATCCCCGGTTTGTATTTCGGTCTTTAACATTCTATGCATTATTTTACAGACATTTAATAATATTTGTCTTTTTGCCCTCTTGTCTTTTTAAAACTTGGTTTTTTTTTTTCATTTCTCATTTTGTACCTTCGTTATCTTTAAGACCCTAACTGTGTTAGCATTAATGGCTGTAATAACTTTCAAAACTTAACAGCCAATGAATCACGTGACATGTGAACAAATTGTATTTCAAAACTGAGATTATCGATATCTTTGCTTACCATGTTTTGATACAGTATCATCTTAAATCGACTGAAATAAAACCACTCGTCCACATTACTATCTTCGTCCTCTAAAAGTCGCAGATATTTTTCTTCAGCTTCAAATCCAAATGAGTGAAATCGTCTCTTATCATCAAATAGAATCGAAGTGGACGTTTTGACCGCTTTGAACTGAGAACTAGACCACAATTTTGCGGTTATTAACATCGAATTCCTTTTGTGTTCGTCAGATGAAGAAAACGCATAACCCGAGTAAGAAGTACCAAAATCGATAGCAGCAACCATTAGAAAACTATTGTTGTCCGTATTTGTCACGTCTTTTTCTATTTTCTCTTCTTTCATTTCTCTTTTTCTTTGGTTTTCATGAAGTTTTGTAGATTCCCGTTGTGCTTCCAGATTATCCTTTTGTTTAGTGCTTTCAGACATTTTAATAGAACTTTGGTTACCTTCAGAATCTTGTTTCATACCATTCTTATTACAGATTAATTCTGATTTCATAGATGCAGTAACGTTGTCTTTCTTAATTTCTTTCTTAGGAAGAGAAGATTGATGTAATAATTTTGTTGGTAACGTAACTGGGTTGATAGTTTCAGAGTCAGTTTCGGATTTCAGTGGACTTAATTTCTCATCAATGCATCTTACATCTGCTTTTGATGGTATTAAAGAACGTTTACTCAATTCAAAATCTTCTTTTTTCTTCATCGCAGACTGAATGTATTCTGCACCAATCTTTTTGAAGTCAACCTTCCCTTTGTTATCTTTATTTTCAACGAGTTTGGATTGCTGGTCGTTGTTTGCTTCTTTTGTTTTTGTTTTTAATAAAACATCCTTCCTGTTGTTTGTCCCTATCGTATAATTTTCATTTCTATGTTTTATCTTTTTATCTACGAACGATTTAAAGTCAAGTGATTTACTGTTTCTATTATCTATTGTGGTTGGAAGTAAACATTTGTTATTGTTTTGTATGTCGGGCGAATTAAAAAGGTTGCTTTCGTGTTTACGTTTTGCATACGTTGTTTTTGAACGCAAAAGGGATCTTTGAATAATTCTGTAATTTAATTTACGAACCGTTGTATCGTCACTTATCCTCACTGATTTCTTCTTTTGATCTCCTAATTGACTGCCATACAACGCTTCAGTCCGTCTTGGTAGCATACTTTGCATTTAGGGTTTTCTTTTATTTTTTGTTAGGAATTCGTTCAGTAAAAGTTTTCCAATTCCACAACACCGCACAAAGAATGATTTCCCACATTAAACTTTCTTTTCAATCTGATGTAACAAAGGCGCTTTTGCTATCGAAGAAATTGACACAGGTTAGATATCTTTGAATTCTGGAATAAAAAACATTTTATTATATTTATTTCGTTTCAATTTGTTTTGAAATATCTGCTTTGATACTATCGAATTTACCTTCATACGAATGTGTTGCTCTCGGTTGGATTTTAATGTTTATTTCTAAAACGTCTGCATTAGAAGCTGTCTCTATATGTCATATTTGATTGTAACCTTTCAATCCATCTTGAAACTGCCTGTGCTTTGCCAGTGAATGTTTGACACGCCAAAATATATTCCGCATAATATTGAAATTCAACTATGCAAATGAACTAGAAGAAAGACAATCAATTCCAGTCTTTACATTGTATTATTCCAGATTCTTAGAACGTTTTTGATTTTTTTATCAAACATCAGGGAGTTCGCCTTCAATGCTAATTGCGGAAAATTTCTGGACTTAAGATTTTTTAAACCATTATTCTTTTTAATTTTTCTATTATGTCTTCCTTAATTAAAGCATAGAAAATAAGTGTAACTTATACCACTCGGTATATGATCCTTCTATACATTAAATACGGTTCAAATTTTAATTGATATATTTGAATACTTTTAGAAAAAAAGCGCATCATGTCAAATATATAGGACAATCTTAACGTCATTACCGAATAAATCGCATACACTTGATCATTCTTAATACCACACAACACTGCCATATATCTATGGCGTAGTGGAATTGACAATTTTTGGATTCTCATAAATTCTATGTATAACTTTTGAACTAGTTTGAATCTCGGTCTATTTCTGTAATTTATTCTTACATACTTTTGATTTTTTAACTCTGTATGCGTACATTGCCTATGAAAAAATTTTAAAATTGTTTGTATGCACATTGAACATCAAATTTATGTGACGTATATAATTTTTCTAACGTCAGACACTCAAATCAATCCATGTGTTCTTAGACAGTAGATGTTATTGTGTCCTGTTAAATTGTTCCCTTTAAAAAGTTTTGGATTCTCATATATTCTATGTATAATTTTTGGACTAGTTTGAATCTCGGTCTATTTCTGTAATTTATTCTTACATACTTTTGATTTTTTAACCCTGTATGCGTACATTGCCTATGTAAATTTTAAAATTGTTTGTATGCACATTGAACGACAAATTTATGTGACGTATATAATTTTTCTGACGTCGGACACTCAAGTAGATGCATGTGTTCGTGGATAGGTTTTTGTGTCCTGTTAAATTGTTCCTTTTAAAAGTTTTGGATTCTCATAAATTCTATGTATAACTTTTGGACTAGTTTGATTTCTGTAATTTATTCTTACATACTTTTGATTTTTTAACCCTGTCTGCGCTCATTGCCTATGTAAAATTTAAAATTGTTTATAATCCAGGTACTTTGGATAACTATTGTATGCACATTGAACGACACATTTATGTGACGTATATAATTTTTCTGACGTCAGACACTCAAATCAATCCATGTGTTCGTAGATAGTAGATGTTGTTGTGTCCTGTTAAATTGTTATACGATGATGACTGATGTTCCCATATTTTGACTATTTAATTGATTGTGACTGTTTATTTAACGCATCATGTAAATGTAACGGAATTTGATGAGACTGTTATTAAAGTGAGAGGGTTAGCACTATAGAACCAGGTTTAATCCACCATTTTCTACATTTGAAAATGCCTGTACCAAGTCAGGAATATGACAGTTCTTGTCCATTCGTTTTTGATGCGTTTTGTTTTTTGATTTTGCCATGTGATTATGGACTTTCCAAATTGATTTTCCTCTGAGTTCAGTATTTTTGTGATTTTACTTATGGCTAGACCAAGAACATATCTGAAGTTTCTGTCGCCTCATTTCAAGTTATATTCCCCTAGTTAGATGGTTTATTATTTTATTATAATTATAAATTTTGATGAAGATTAATTATAAATAATCAAATCTATAATGATTTTGTTTAAACGTAATGTTAATACCACCAATGAACCCAGTTTTCCTTTTAGTTGTTACTTTTAATTTAAAAGGAATAGTAGAATTGTCGAATGTGTAAGAATACACTCAAATGTTTTGTTTTTATCTGTTAATGTACGTGTTGACTGGTATTAGTTTCACCTTTTATGGTTTGTTATACTTTTAATTCTAAATTCTAAATTGATATACAAATGTACATAATCTTTTTTTGTATAAAGAAACCTATCATGTCTAATACATATAGGAAAAAAATGATGCCATGACTGAATAAATCGTTCACACTTCAGGAAACATTGTACCACTTTATACTTCTAAGGATATAAACATAATGTGGTTGATCTTTCTCTCTCCATATAAGTTTTATCCCTCCAATTACATGTTGCTGGTTTATAAAAGAAAATACACAGCAACGAACAAATTTACACTTATATGATTTTTCTGATATCGTATATATATTTAATGTATCATTTAAATTACTAATAATAAATCTGATATGAATTATCATATAGTTTCAAACCTATTATGGCTTTATTTATACGTAAATATGAATACCTCTAGAAGATCCGGTCTTTCAACTGTTACTCCTAAATTAAAATGATAAATATAATTGTAGATTGTGTTACAATACACTTACATGTTTTGTTTATAACTGTTTTGTGTACATGTTCACTGGTATTATTTTCACCCGATATTGTTTACTTAGACGTGACTTTTGTATTTGTTCACTTAAATTGAGTTTATTGTTTTAAAAGTATTTATGGTGTTACACTAGACAATAGGGGTATGGTCAAATTTCAGCAATTTCACATACTAGTATAACCATAAAAAAGCAAAATGTTATTCTGCAATAAACATGGATATTGAAAGGCATATCTAATGTATGTTGGAAAAAAGAAGGTGCAATAAAGACTTTCATCGGACCCATCAAAATCTTATATCTAAAAATAGTAATAACATGACGTTCTGACGGTTTTTGTCGTTAGTTTGCATTAAATAATTCAATAATTGTAAGACCCTTAGGGATGTACTTACCCAGTCAACACAGACTAACAGTGGGCGAATGTTTGCATATTGTCGATCCGTTGGTCGACCGTTGATGTTGGCTGTACAACATTGGCCCAACGTTGGCAAATTGTCGGTCCGTTGATCGCACGTTGATATTGACCTCAACGATGGCAAATTGTCGATCCGTTGGTCGACCGTTGAAGTTGACTACAACATTAGCCCAACGTGGTAGATTGTCGGTCCGTTGATCGCACGTTGATATTGGCCCAACTTTGGCAAATTGTCGATCCGTTGGTCGACCGTTTATGTTGGCTCTAGAACATTGACCCAACGTTGGCAAATTGTCGGTCCGTAGGTCGCACGTTGATATTGGCCCAACGTTGGCAAATTGTCGGTCCGTTGGTCGACCGTTGATGTTGACTGCAGAACATTGGCCCAACGTTGGCCTTCTGACCTGTTGGTAATCCATACTATTATCTTATGTTGGTTATAAATGATTGGGCCAACGTTGGCATTATATTGGTAGCAACAAAGAGCTGATATGAAATTTTATTACTTAAACATTGATTTTGAAATATTTTACGCTTTGTTTCACTTGGGAGGCAGATAATTTTGATTATTGCATGCTTTATGAAAAGTTAATGTTATACCGAAAGTGTTCATCAACTGACATTACACTTACAAATCTATGTTGGGCCAATATTGGGCCAACGTTGATCCTACATTATACTCTTTATATAAGCCAGGTAAAATTTATACTAGAATATCATTACTGTACTAAAAAATGTATATCGTAAAAAATAGATTGCCTGGTTAAAAGTTTAAATTTATTGCAATCATCATTTTCATTTAACGTTGTGAAATATGATAATTTAGCAATTGCATGATTATTGATATTTCATACAGCCAGTATGTTTATAAATCAAGCACATTCTAATAAGATTGACGACTTTAAGTTAGGCAAATTTCAAAGAGAGTTGCTTTGGTAATTAAGTTTATCGGAAACCTGAATGTAATGGAATGGTCACTTTTGTGTTTTTTTCCTGTTGTGTGTATGTAAGAAAACAGTGGAACGAAGAAAATAGAAAATGAAAAACATATCATATGTGAGGTTCAAAGAGAAAGAAAGTATCATGAAGTTTATACGTTTCAGGCGAAATATTTTCTAGATTTTGTTAAAATCATTTCAATTATAAATAACCATGAATTATTTGACTCTGAACATTATTATCATCAAACAAATTGTAAATTGAACATTAGTATCATCAAACAAATTGTAAAATTACCAACATTTTAATATTTTATTTCCGAAATCTATAACGGTTGAATTTATTACCATTACTGAAGTTAATGGGGAAAAACTGTCTCAAGATGTACTTTGTAACGTAATCTTTCAGAAATGTTACATAATGATTACTACTTAGAAATGTAAATGAATTTCCACCGCACTCTTTCTCTCAATGCGTTTCGATGTCATTGACCCGAAATAACTTTTCCTTATGAATATCTAAATAGTAGATCCGTAACTTTATCTGAATTTTCATGACGACTGCTTCAACCTGTCCGTTTTTCAAATGAATACAACTAAGCGTGGAACGACTCAAACTTATTTCTTTTACAATTGATGGAAAATAAAATTGAGAATGGGAATGGGGAATATGTCAAAGAGGCGACAACCTCGTCATAGAACAGACAACAACAGAAGGTCAGCAATAGGTCTTCAATGCAGCGAGAAATTCCCACACCCAGAGGCGTCCTTCAGCTGGCCCACAATACTAGTGTGCTGATTTGACATATCAATGATATAATGATTCGGCCCTAAGCGGGGAAAAAGCTCGATAGAGCCTCACATTTCCCCGTTTCTAAGCCTCATCCTTATATATTTGATATGTCAAGTTTACACACTATAATTGTCTATGTGTTCGTTTTTATATTATCATTTTTAAATCGAATGCAAACATGTACGATATATATTTGTGAAACATGATCATATACACACTTGCACACATGTAACATTGTGTTAGATATCAAACAGAGAATTAATTTCTTAATCTCGTAAAATGCATTGCATGAATGTTGCAATATATGAATAATTATACAGAATCGACTAAATATAGTTTTTGTCCTCGGTAACCTTTTATCAGTCACTGGCACTGTTTATGACGCTTGAAATATAGATACAAAATAGGGGAATCAAAATAGACTACACACACATAATGATGTATATAGAAGAAAAGACTATAAAAAGTATTGTCTTAATAACTTGAAGTAGCTTTTCTATTTAATACACAATTTTACATTAAAATATAAGTCTATCGGTCAGACAGAAGATAAAATAAATCAGAGTGCAAAAAGAATAATACAGGGCTAGGAATAATAGGAATTATCGAAAACATCCTAGCTTGGAAATGCATGGTTAAGCCATTACGTTTGGCAAACATATGGCCACTTTTCAATAATACATTGGGCGACGTTTCAAACAATCATATCAATGACAAATCATGTCATCACAGAAGTGTTGACTACTGGACTGGTGATACCATCGGGGAATAAACACTCAACAAGCTGTGGCATAGTCTCAGTGGATGTATATAAACTAATCATAGATACCAGGATTGAAATTTTGTATCAGTACTCTCGGAAAAAAGGTAACTTGATTGAGATTATTTGTTGATGTCTTTTTTCAAAAGAAAAAGATATCTGTCTTAGAATATGGACATTTCAAATAATAAACATTATAGAGTGCAAATTGAGATATCAACCAAACTTATTACCCTTTCTATACTTGAACATCCGACAAAGACATCATGTCTCTACATCTTACCCTTTTTGTGTTCATTTATGTATTTTCGAATTCGTTGGATCATGATAACATCTTTGGTGCACAGCAATGCTTTTCATTTATTTAAGATGTAAAGAAATTTTATAATAAAAAATATTTTAAAACGCTTCCTATGCATTAAAATATCAATTAACTTTTCTTATTGCATACATTTGCAGCCTGTTTTTTATTCGTTTGATGTGTGTAAAAAATGAATATGCATGACAATGATTTAGGGTATATAAGCTGGTGTCCCCTCTAACATAAATCCACACCCATTTCATTAGCAAAAGTTCAATTCAGAGTTGTAGAGCACACAGCTCTTTTGTACATTTTTGAGAAAGGTAAGTGTTTGTTTTGGCAAGGTATTTTTTTTCATTTAAGTTGAAATTATAAAGATAATGTAATAATTCGATTAAAATAAGTCGTAACTTTTGGTCTTGCTGCGAATAGCTTATATTTTTACTTTTTTGCTCTTTCCTTTTTTGACATTAAAATTGGTTTGGATTGCAAGATAAAACCTATTAAACCGTAGACAACTCTCCTGCATTTACGCTGTACATATTTGTATCGAAATAAGACAGCGATATACATGAAACACTTCTTCTGTCAACAGACCGCAATAGTTATCATAGAGGCAGTCATAAGATATGTTATAATTGGACATGTGTAATTAAATATTATTAGTAAAAAACCTCATGGCCCCATGTAAGTGAATTGTTTTCTAAATACCGAAATTTGTATTTCGTGATAGTGTTCTAAATGATTTTATTGTAAGAAAGATAAACACCATGAGTTTTTGATTTAACTTCATTTGGAAGGCCTTCAGTCGAATAGTTGGTATATCGTTTAGGTTTGTTCCGTTGTTTGCTATAAGCAGGAGTTTGATTTTGGTTTGGTTTTACGAACTTTTATTTTTAAAATTTATTAATATATATCGATATTTTACTTATATGTTTTACTGAATAAGATGAATGCATGTTGAATAATACATTGTTTTCCTTATGGCATTTATTTATATTAAAGGCATTAACATATTATTTGAGTAATTTTCTTTCTTGCAGATACGCTTATCACCTCCCAAAGCAATTATAATGACACCTACTCTAACATGGATCTTGTGTGTGTCGATGTATCTTGCAAGTACTGAAATTTGTTTTACGATTTTAAGTTTCCAAAATGTATAAATATTTATGCATTGATAGCGAATAGTGTTTCAAGAAAACCATGTTGATTAATCTGACCTTAAAAAAAATAAGAATCTCATGAACTTCATATGACTATTTTTATTATTGCAGAAAAGTAAACATTAGACGGATCAGCCGCAAAAGTAACTTAACAATTAGTTCACGACGACCATCTTTGATTAAACCATAAATGTTAACTTTTGGCTTGGTCAACCATTTACTATTTCAACGTATGCCTGGCGTTAGCTTTCATTGGTTGTTAACATATGATTGATTGTCCATATTTCTTGTCTCATAATTTTTCTACAGGTATTCAAATTTCACGGGAATTTCTGATTTGCCTTTTGCAGAACGAAATCGCTTTTGTTACATTTATGAATGACAAATTTAAGTACATTGCATAATTAAACAAAGACTATATTCATCATATCGTATAACGTTTTGGTCGAATGCAAAGTTCTAAATCCGCTTAATGGTGTTACAGCCCATAAATATTTTATCGCTATTTTGTGCATTTTTCCTTTGATCTTTTTTTGTGATAATTTTTCGTATCATGCTACTCGCTTGAGATGGAAAATTATCGCTAGAAAAGAAGGAGCCACGTGGTGTTACTAAGAAAATTGACATAAAATTGACAACGTCCTCATTGGTAAAATAGCGATAAACACATTATCGTTAGTAATCTCAAATCGATTGCTTTTCTCGCTTTCTTCGTGACCGGCTCAATCGAGAAAACCAATCTCTTTGAGATAACCAACGATAATCCATAAATATTCTCACAAATTGGTTATGATAGCATCGATTAACAATGCTATCAAACGTTTTCTAAATAGAAAAATATTTATAACGGTATTTAACATTTGGTCACTCAGGGTAATATAAACATGCTATATATAACAATGTAAAATATAAAAGTGACCTTCTGCTGTTGTTTTTGCTATGGTCGGGTTGTTGTCAGTTTGACATATATTTGATATTCATGTCAACGATAAAGTGCTGACTACTGGGCTGGTGATACCTTCGGGGACGAAACGCCACCAGCAGTTGTATAGACCCAGTGGTGTAAAAAGTTATCAAATGCTAAATGACAGCAATATTCGTGTACAAAAAAAAACTGATGGTCGTCTTTAATTCAGAGTGCTAATATTTCCTCTTGTTATTAAAAAATAATGACCCTGCATAGGGAATCCGTAGTTTTGATTTGCCAGGGTAGTAAGTGAATAAAATTAGTTTGCCCGCACTAATCAAAACCAAAAATGTATATGTCGGTATAATCAATCAATAAATATATATGTAACGCATAACTTCACAATTATATCGGCTTTAATATATAATTTCAATTTAAATTGTTTTTTTCAGATTCAGATGATTTAACCTTTCATTTTCCTGATCTTTGTTTTTCGTTGCTCATTATTTATTCAAAACTTAGTTCTAAGGTCTAATTTTATTGCTGTCCTATGATTTTACAATTGAGGCATTAAAAACTAGATTGCCTTGTTCAATGAACCTGTAAACAATAAAAAGGTATAGTTTGTAATATAAATATCTCAAAATTTGATTACAAATACTAAAAACCCAACATCATGACCAATTGGTTATGCATATGGAATACAAAATTTCTTAAGTTATTATATATCATGTGCATGTTTTAAAATTAGTCAGCCTTATACTAAAATTTAAATATTCAAATTTATTTTTATTAATAGCAAAATGAAAATGTAATCAAGTAAAATATCTAGAAACTCAACTGATTGAGAAACACTATTATATTATCTATGAAGATTTAAAAGCACTTTGAAATATTACTTATCTATGTTTATTACTAACTATTAAATAAACCATACTAAATACTGATAGAAAGTACTTTTCTAGGATTGGGAAGTGGTCCAGACTTAGCAGGAGGATCAGCTACCTCCTCTTCCTCCTCAGAAGAAGATACTGATGAAGGTAATTGTTAGTTTACAACTCCTGCATGGTTTCAGGTAGTACCTAATACTACAGGGAGACAACTCTGTAAAATCAGCTAATCGTTTTAATCACGGTGTACTGTAAAGGAAATATTAAGATTCTCAATAATCAAAACTAGACTTTGTTATGCTGCCATGTATCAAACCATTTTTTTTCTGAAAAAGTGATTTGTTCAAGCGTTTTAAATTATTATTTCTAAGTTAATATTTTATCAAAGTTTTATGAAATTTAAACGAGTCAAATTCATTTTAGTCAAGGTGTTGTTTACCACCTTAAATGACCCATAAATACCAGTGCACCTATTTTCTGATTGGCACTAGCTACAGACAGCACAGCAATAACTGGAGGTAAACTATTATGTCACTCCATTGTCAATATCAATCTCTTTTTTTGGTTTATTTTCACAATTAGAAATTAATAATGTAAAATATCTAGAAATCTAACACACACGAATATTGATTATGTAAGATGTTTAAAATATGTAACACGCTCAAATTCTATATAATGAAAATTGCCTGACGAGAGCTAATTCAAAAGTTGTTTTAAATCTATATCTGGCTTTGATGTTATTCATAGACTGTTAACATACATTACACACATCTCGTCACTGTTGTTACATTTCTAATGAATGTAACGGATGATAGAGCAAATTATCACCCGTCGAAAAACATTGTCAATCTTGACTCGCCTCAGTTGACAAAGTTATTTCGAAGAAATAAGCTGCTCTACCATCATCTCATATATGCTTTATTTATACATTATCTAATGTCAAATGCTTTGTAAAAGGCATAATAAACGTTCGTTTATGTATGTGTATGTGAATATTACAAATCGTTTTAAAATCTTTCTTAAAATCTTTTTTTTTCAGCTGGATTTGCAGTGTCTTTACAACCAGGTATCACAACAGTGGGTGTAGGAAATACAGTCAAATACAACAAGGACATTGACGATCCCACATCTCTTGCATATAATAAGGAAGCAGGTGTTTTTACTGTTCCAACTAATAAAGCTGGTACTTACTCAATATCTGTTAGCATGATGTCTGGCTTTGAACCCGCTCACCTAACTCTAATGAAGGGAACAGATATTTTGGTGTGGCTATTCACTAATAAAACTTTTAACATGGCATCGCAAACTATCAACGTTGCTTTGGCAGAGAACGACGAGATTTCTGTACAAATGAATAGTGGATCGGACCTGTTTGATGTTTATAACACTTTCAGCGCATATAAGATAGCCTAAATATGAGATGATAATTCATCATATCAGCCTAAAACATACAATGGGCCCATTAAAATTAAGCAGTGAATGCTATTAAATAAACTTTACAATTTTTATAGTGTTACAGAGTTTTATTGAATAGTAAGCTAACAAACACATTCATTGCGTTGTTTAGACTTTATACCTAAAACAAAAACCTGTACCAAGTCAGGAAGTCAGGAATATGACAGTTGTTATCCATTCGTTTGATATGTTTGAACGTTTGATTGTGCCATTTGATTTGGGACTTTCCTTCATGAGTTTTCCTTGGAGTTCAGTATTGTTTTCATGAAGGTATTGTTAGTATATTGATATGTATTTTATCATAACTTCAACTTTGCGATAAATTCATTTCTAATGCTTACACGATTGATCCTTTTCCTGGCAGGATGATTATTTTCAATTAATCAACGTGTAGTTCGTTTGCTCTCAATACTTCCTTGGTCAAAATTCTATTATGTCGTCAATTTTTCTTACCTTTCTTCTGAATATCCTATTATCATGACCAGTAAAAAGGCGACCCTGTCTGATGATGTCACAGAGATCATTTGAAAGGAGGGATTGACTTTGCAGATTGCTTAAAAATTATTACCGAAACAGATTACACTGCAAAATATTGTGCAATACGATAATTTAAGTAACAAAGCATGATGGAAAAAATGTGGCCTCGCCGACTTAGTTTTGTCACTATAGCAACTTCAGTTTCGTGTTTTCCCGAAAAGCCCATTACATCGAACATACAAGCATACAGAGTTATTATTGTTTCATGTTAAACAGTAGATGTGTGCCTATTAAATACAGATTCAAGAAGTTATGAACATGATCTTAGAACATGATTTAATTTCATTCCCGCTAAAAAAAATTATAAGAATGAAAAATGTTTCCAGGATTTATGAATTTCTATCTTTGATTTCTTTATACAAATTTCCAGAAGAAACGTGACATGTGTTATCTTTGAAATAAAACAAAAACATCATATGTCACCGACCTTACAAGAAAAGAGTCTTTCTTCCGAATATTGAATCTGACGTTATAGTAAAAATTGTCCTTCAGGACCACCAGTAATTACTGGTGCACTATTAAAAATAAATCACAGATTGGACGTTTGAAACCCATATTTAAATTTTTGAGAATAACAACTATATTCAGCTTTTTTATTACATTGTATCAGGCAATACAAGGGATCACATGTATGTATCAGTATCAGATCTCATAATGTTTTTACCGTACAAAATTAACCTCAGGAACACCCTGCATTGGAATGAAAAACTGTTCGAAATAATCTTTTAAATAAAAAAATGAAGATGTGGTATGATTGGCAATGAAACAACTCTCTATCAGAGACCAAAAATCACAGAAATTAACAACTATATGTCACTATACGGTCTTCAATGATGAGCAAAGCCCAAACCGCAAAGTCAGCTACAAAAGGCTCCGAGATGACAAAGTAAAACAATTCAAACGAGCAAACTAACGGCCTTATTATGTACAATAAATGACCGAAAAACAAATATGTAACACATAAACAAACGACAATCACTGAATGACAGGCTCCTGACTTGAGACAAGCACATACATACATAATTTAAACATGTGAGCGGGAAAACAACCCTCCCCAAACCTGGGATAGGGGTACAACAGTAAAATATAAGAACGAACTATAAAAATCAGTTGAAAAGGCTTATAACTCATCAGCTGGACAAAAATACAAGTGGACGTGACCGGGTACTTGTACATTCCAACATCAAAAAGACATCAGGTACATATCTGAAAGTACTTGCTGTTAACTGACAGCTAGTTCAAAGCCACTAACAACTAAACAAACCATGCATCAAAGACTCAATTATCTATCCGTACACATCTTTTATCCAATGAATTTAGTAAAGGCGAAATAAACAGTCAGAGAAAAACATGACGTTGTGCAATGCCATTATACAGGCATCGTCAGATTGTAGATCCACGAATTTATATATATGTATTTAAAATACTAGTAACATTTAGTTTGCTTTTAATTTACTAATAAAAAAATTATTCGTGCCAAATAAACAACGTGCAATAAATAATAGTGATGTGGAGAACATATCAATTCAGCAAATAAACTGCACAAACAAATAACAGAAACCCATTAGAAAATAGCAGTAACAAATGGAAGTTATATAAAGATAAAGGATGAATCTAATGATAGTTTTGATACCTAAATAAAAATGTTTATTAGCAAACTAATTTGGAATAATAGCAATTATGCCACTAACTCAGAAAATAATTTCATTATGGAGAAAGTGAAATATAAAGTTGTTGTGTGTTCTACTGCCACTTATATTACAAATGAATTAACAATAACTGACTGATTACAGTTTGCACATATAAAGAGTCTCTCCATTTTACTTTATTAGAGAGAAAAAAGTACTATAAATACCTAAGTTTATTACCAACTCAGTTTAAATATATTTCTACTAGCCAAATATTGTCATTGTATTAAATGATATTAACATCTTGATACTAGTATTCGATTTGAATATAGATATAGATGAAGTATGTTGGCAAGCTTAAAAGCTTTTTAAGCTATTTGACCGTTAGCTAAAGAATGAAATACACATACATTTTTTTCATTCCTTTTTATGAGAAACCTTTCGTGTTCTTGATCCAAGAACAAAATGTCCTCTAAATTCCCTCCCAGATTTTGTGTCTCTTGCAACTGCGTCTAATTCGGTACCGCCATAGACCAATTCAACTTCAATCTCTCTTGTTTTATTCTTTCCTGGTACAATTCCAGAAAGATCTACTTTCAGCTTTCCAACGTAGAAGCATCCGGGTTCATCTGTAAACTTCGGATTTTTCTTCTTCGTGGCATATACTTTAAAATCCATGCCAGTTTGATTTGGTTCAATGGTTTTATAGGTTTTACGCACCGATGTTCCTAGAGTGACAATCTCACCTTCTTTTACATGAATACAAAAGATCTTATCACAGTGATATTTTTCATCGATAGAGTCTGCCATTTTCTTGCTAGCAGGATGTTCGTTTCTGTCAAAAGGTTCTGTGGTCTCTATACCGTAAGTGTACACACTTATTCTTGATGAAAATATTTCCGGTCTATGTCCATATATCACTGAACCCTTTAGAACAGATAATTCTGGATCCATTGGAAATTTAACGCGCACTGATGGAAACTCCTTTTGAATACAGTCATATAACAGATGACAACATGAGAAACCTCCGACCATGAATATAGTTCTTATGTCATTGATATCTCTCTTCTGGTATAATTCTTGTAAGTGTTTTTTTATTTCATTTATGGTCTTTTCAAAGAGTTTTTTAAATATAGAAATATCAATTAGTAGTTTATCCCGCTTGAGTTCTATATGGTTTATGAATGTATTATTTATAGAAACTATCTCATTTATATCTCTCTTGTTTATTTTCTGACAGAGCTCATTAAATATACTTGGAAGACGAATTGGCACTTTTCCAGTGGCTTCAACAGAAAAATCCCTACGTTTACCTACTTCTGTCAAAAGGTTCTGTGGTCTCTATACCGTAAGTGTACACACTTATTCTTGATGAAAATATTTCCGGTCTATGTCCATATATCACTGAACCCTTTAGAACAGATAATTCTGGATCCATTGGAAATTTAACGCGCACTGATGGAAACTCCTTTTGAATACAGTCATATAACAGATGACAACATGAGAAACCTCCGACCATGAATATAGTTCTTATGTCATTGATATCTCTCTTCTGGTATAATTCTTGTAAGTGTTTTTTTATTTCATTTATGGTCTTTTCAAAGAGTTTTTTAAATATAGAAATATCAATTAGTAGTTTATCCCGCTTGAGTTCTATATGGTTTATGAATGTATTATTTATAGAAACTATCTCATTTATATCTCTCTTGTTTATTTTCTGACAGAGCTCATTAAATATACTTGGAAGACGAATTGGCACTTTTCCAGTGGCTTCAACAGAAAAATCCCTACGTTTACCTACTTCAAAATCTCTAAACAAATCCATGTAATCAGTTTGATTTTTTAACTTGAATTCTTCGAAAACCTGATTCCCAACAATATCAATGAGGAGTTGCTTGAATTCTTGGTCTACCTTAGTACCTCCCCAGTCACCTCCGTTAGCCCTGTGAAGTTCCTGTATCCGACCGTTGTCTTTGACTTGCTGAATAGCAATATCAACAGTACCTCCTGAAAAGTGTCAAACTTGGTTGAGAAAGATTCTTTGAATTCATACATTTGAAAACAATGTTATGTGTCTGATCTTTTTCACGACCATATAAAAAATCATAGAAGGTAAGATGAAGGTATCCGGTTTTTGAAGACAATGACCTATCATTTAACTTTACCTTGTAACCAGGCCCGATCCTAAACGTTAAAGAAAAATGGAAGTCAGATTTTCAAAGTAAGAATAGCATCATTTAAACGTACTCATCTTATTAAGTCTTTACAAAATATTTTTGCAAACAAATCCGCTCAAGTCAATGCTAGGGGCCGTCTTTAACTCGCAGTGAGGTGAGATGTTTTTTTTATGACGATTTTTTATTGCACTGTTTTTTGTTTTGGTTGGGTTCGTGTTGCTCAGTCTTTAGTGTTCTATGTTGTGTTTTGTATACTGTTATTTGTCTTTTTGTACTTACTTTTGCCATTGCGTTGTCAGTTTGATTTCAACTTACTAGTCTTTATCTCGACTTGACGGAGTCAAAAAACGAGAAAAAAGTATTCTTGTTACGGCGAAATCGACGCCGACAGCGGTGTTAACAATTTATTAGTTTTTTTATTAGATTTTGTGTATGGTGAACAACTTGTGGTAGGTCAATGCTATTTTGTATACTGTTGATTTAGGATTTGCATATCTTATTACCATGGAGATTATTTAGCCTCCACCCCTCAATCATGATTTCTTGACATTAAAAACATTACATAGTTTTCATGGGATTAAGGGGGGGGGGGGGGTCGTTAGTGGTTGGTCAATGATAATTGGTTTGAAGTTGTATACTCATTTAAACGCGGAATTTTTGGTTATTACCCTTCAATCATGGTCTATTGACACTTTCGCAAAGTGGACAAGCATTAATATAAGTTGGAAAACTTGTATCCCAATCCACTATAAATAAATATGTTTAAATTAAACTTAACTTTTGCTTAGTTTACATGTATTAATTTGTGGTTATGTCAGTTGGGAACTACTAATTGTGAGTAAATGATATTTGGTATGCAAATGTATTGGCATTTGTAAATTTATTTTCAAATGAGATTAAATAACCCCACCAATCGTTGTTGGTCATTGACTTTGAAACTTTGACATATTTTACACGTTAACGTTCAGGTTTGTTTAAAGGGAACGATTCATGAAAAGTAAATGGTACTTGGTATGTAGTTGTATTGAAATGGCACATCTCATGTCCATGGAGATTGTTTAGCCCTGTACCTTCAGTCATATGTTCATTACCTTTGAATATTTGCATAACTTACATGTAAAAAAAATGGCTATTTCAATTTCAACATTTACATTTTCAAAATAACAAATAGGCGAGACTTTACTGTGTGTTAACAGTTTATTATTTATACAAATAAACTCATCATAGATACCAGAATTGAAATTTCATATTTACGCCAGACGCGCGCTTCGTATACAAAAGACTCATCAGTGACGCTCGAATCAAAAAAAGTTAAAAAGGCCAAATAAAGTACAAAGTTGAAGAGCATAGAGGACCACAAATTCATAAAAGTTTTGCCAAATACAGGTAAGGTAATTTATTCCTGAGGTAGAAAAGCCTAAATATTTAAAAAATTCAAAATTTTGTTAACAGTGAATTAATAATTTTGAACATATCAATGATAACTCAGGTCAACACAGAAGTGCTGATTACTAGTTAACTTACCTCCAGCATCAAGGACAAGTACCTTTTCTCCCTTTTCCAAGTCAAATGAGGTTTCTCTTTTCATCCATTCAATACAGTAAAGAGATGCTGATTCGGGTTCCAGTGCAACTACTAGTTGGCCCTGTGATATTCCTGCCTGTAAAATGTCAATCGATGGCTTTTGTTATAAGGTATATACTTCTTTAAAGGTTGACATAGAGGTTTCCCCATGAAAATCAAACATCTCCACTCAAACTAAGACTAGAGATTACTTCTGATAATTACTTTCGGTCAGTTTAAATCTTATAAATCATATGTTTTACGTAAATTATCAATATCTATTTATGAAAATGACCATGACCTATCGAAGCCGAAAATAAAATGTTCATGCGTAGTTTATTGTTTGTATAACAATAAGAAGATGTGGGATGGTTGCTTATAATACAACTCTCCACAAGAAACAAAATGACACAGAAACTAACTCTAAAGGTCACAGTAGGCCTTCAACCATAAGCAAAATCCACAACGCATAGGACAAATGTAAAACATTTCCAATGAGAAACTAATGTCCTGATTTATTAACAACATTATGAAAGAAAAAAAAAAGATATATAGCAACTGATGACCACCACTCAATTACAGGCTCATGACTTAAAACAGGCACATACAGAATGTCGCGGGTTTTACTGGTTTGAAGACCCAAATCCTCCCCAATATAACAAGAACAAACTACAGAAGTAAGTTTAGATCGACACGAATCAGAAATAAATCTTATAAAAACACAGAGCGGATGTGACAGAGTTCTCATACTAGTACATCCAAACAAGACCAACAAAAGACATTAAATACAGATCGGAGAGTTCTCTAAGCTACATACTTTTAGCTCACAGCCAATAACAACAAATGAAAAAAACATACATATAACACTATAATATCAACCAGTACACATCCATTATAACATGCATTTAAAGTAAATAGTAAACAATCAGACAGAAACATGCCAAGATACAGATATCAACAGATTGTAAAGCCATTAATGGGCATTTGTATATAAAATAATATTTGGTTGATTATAATATACTGATAACAAAATGAATGTTAATACCAATAAAAACAATATCTAAAGATTTTATTACAGAGTTGAATTGGAAACCTTTTAGAATAAGATTGTATCGATAAGTTTAACCGGCACCTATTTTAATTTACACGCTCGGTGAACAACATTTCCGTAAAAATTAGGATGTAAAATGCCGTTTATAAATTTTCGGACCAAATATTTTTATTTATAGAAAAATTTAGAAAAGATTTTAAGAATTTTTGGGTAACAAAATCCCTGACATGATTATCAGTAATACAAAGACTACATTAATTGAAATCTAAAATTTCTAAACTAACACGAGTATAGAGAAGGAGTTGTGATGCATAAACACCATACGAAATTGACAAAGGAACACCGCCTTCCAAAAATGGAAAATATACAATATGGAACAAAAAGTCATCCCTTTAGTCGTATATTTTAGTGCAGAGTTTCCCGTGTAAAACTGAAATATCTTAAGCTAGGAAAGGACAGTTTATTAAGTTATTACCGAAATTTTTCGGAAAAAACAGATTCTAACCTGGTTAGCTGCCTGTCTCATAAACAGTTTAGCTCGATCATTCCATAATGCTGGAACAGTAAGAATCCATCGTATTTGATCTCCATTGTATAAATAGTGTCGCCTTTTACACATGTCTAACAAATTGGTTTTTAGATAACTAATAGCAGCAGAAAACACGTCTAATGCAAGCATGTCTTTGCCAGTTTCATCTTGTAACATCATATCCATATCAATATTCTATAATAGAGTAACAATTTGCTAGTATTTGTAGAAAATATATCAAAAATGATATAATTACGGTGTTGTCCAGTCCAAATACCAGTAACACCTGTCATTATTTTCGAAGTTTTAGATCTGTATATACCAGAATATTTGTATAACCTGCAATTTAACCGATTGGATTTCTGTCGTGATTGAGAAATAACGACCGAGTGTGGATTCGAATGACGATGATGCGTGAACAACAGAAGACACATATCGATTCGTTCTCGCTCTTTGGAGTGTGTGTTTGTAACCTTGATTTATCTTCTTAATCGATTTGTGATTTTCGAACATCGGCAAACCACTGTTTTCTTTATTCTATTTTAAATAAGTCAAAAGTAAAAAAAATTAAAAAAATACCGAACTCAAAGGAAAATTCTAAAACTCAGTAAACATTAATGACATCATGTCATTAAATTTAAATACAAAGTCATTCTGCAGATATTCGGAATCGTTTGACAAACGCATAGTTTGCAACGATCTTCCATTGAGAGAATATTCAGTCATTTACTTCAATAGTTCCACTTCATTTCGCAAGTAATAAATTGGCTATGCCTCGTGAACTCTTAGTGAAGTAAGTTATAAAATAAAATTCAAAAATAGTAAAATGAAACGGAAAATTACTGATGGCTTTAGCCTTCAACTGATATAGCAACACTTTGGCGTCTAGGAAAGCGAATCAGACGTCTTCGTCGCAAAGAAGCGCGCGAATCCCTTTTTGCAGTCCAAACGCAGCTTGTACCGAGTATTATTTAAAACTTCAAGAAGAATACTGTATTCTGTATACTTTAATTTTCATAATATCTTATAAACTACTCGAAAAAGACTTCCTACCTTTTCGCTTAAAGGATGCCCTTAGGTGAAATTAAAAAAAATCAAGAATTTAAAATTGATATTTTTAATCGGAAGAGCATTTGTTAAGAAACAAAATAAGCTAAAACTATTGATAGGTCATGGAGCTCCTTTTCGAGATATTTGATGTTTAAAATATGGCGGGAAACGGCTGACTAGGACTTTTAACTTATATTTGCATTGGTATTATTTGGGTCTCAAATCAAAAGAAAATAAATCAAGAATTTGCTTAAATTTTGGCAAATGACCTTTCATGAGCTATTTAGTCTTAAATAAAAAGATAAATGGGTGTTATGGGGCAAAATATTTTACCTTGTATCATATGGTAAAAAAACAATGATTCCGAACATCTAACACAAATTCCAAAACCTAACCTAAGTACATCCTTAAATAGTAAGCAGAATCATTTTTTTTTTTATTTTACATAGGAACTTATAAGAAAGTGTTGTATTCAAAATTTGATTAGGTCGGCTTCACTTTTTTCATTTTAAAAAATATATATGTAGAAAAGTAAATGCTTAAAACATGATTTTATACTTTCTGTAAGTAAATAACAAATCTGTTGGTTTATTATATACTCTTATCTCAGATTTTTCAACATAGTCCAGCAGCTAAGTCCAATATTTTGGGACAATTGATCACTTTATGGTAAAAGCATGAAACTTTGCACAGTGTTAGTTATGATGCTTATAAACATTTTTGGATATGGAGCCATAAAAAAAAATTCCACAATGGCCGCCAATTTCAAAATGGCCACCAACAGTCATGAAGCAGAGTCCAAAAATATAGTTTAATTTAACATTTGAAAATAAAAGCACAAAACTTTGCATATTGCTAATTATGATGATTATTAATCTTTTCTGAATATGGAACAACAACAAAAAATTCAAAAATGGCCGCCAATTTCAAAATGGCCACCAACAGTCATGAGGCAGAGTCCAAAAATATGGTATAACTTCTCATTGAAAATAAAAACACAACACTTTGCATATTGCTAGTTATGGTGCTTATTAATCTTTAATGAATATGGAACAATCAAAATAATTCCATAATGGCTGACAAATTCAAAATGGTCGCCAGCAGTCATGAGTCCAAAAAGAAAATGGTATAATTGATCATTTGAAAATAAAAGCAAAAAACTTTGCATATTGCTAGTTATGATGCTAATTAATCTTTTCTGAATATGTAAGAACCATCATATTTCTTACAACATGGCTACTGAAAAGACGTTCAGGGTATCAAGTGTAGAATATGACAAACCAACTAAGTTAAATAATATTGATTGGGTAAATTGCATCCTATGCCAAGAAATAATAGATGAAAAACGTATATGCCCATTTGATTCTAAACGTCTCAATGTTGGTGCTGGTTATCAATCTTTACCTGACAATATTTAAAAGTTTCATGAATTACGATTGATGCCTGAAGGCATTAATGTGTGCATTGAAAACTTATATTTAGATGAGGGATCTGGAATAGCACAGTATTTCATTGACCAAAAGGCATATTGGCACAAATCTTGCAACTTGAAACTGAACAGGACAAAGTTGGATAGAGCAGAAAAACCAACCTCACATGAGAGAATAGATGATAAAGCAACCTCATCTAAAAGAAAACTAGACATAGCTTCTCCGTTCAGTCCACCAGTAACCCGTCTGTATGCTTTTTCTGTAATGAAAATGGCCAAGAAGCCCTTCATGAGTACTCAACGTTTGGACAGGATACACGTGTGAGAGAATGAGCAGTAAAATTAAATGACACGTTGTTACTTGCAAAGTTAAGTGCTGGTGATCTAATTGCAAAGGAAGCAAAGTACCATTCTAAATGTTTTGTTTCCTTATATAATCGTGCATCTCAAATTAAAATGAAAAATGATAATGTCGAATCTAAGAAGGAAAGTAAAATACATGGTATTGCATTTTCAGATTATCAGATCTATGTAAACTTTGAATAACATGTCTAGGTGCAGATGTTTCATCTCGAGTTAATAGTACAAAACTAAAACACAGAATTGTAATTTCCCTAACGTAGATGCTTACAAACAAGGTCTTGAAAACATTCTTGCTTTCAAAGATGACATTGGTCCTGCATTGAAGAGAGTTTGCTTAAAAGACTTTGACAATGAGTTTGTCAACGTATCAAAAGCTGCTACGTTTGTTCGTAAAGATATTTCCGCATCAAATTCAGAATTTAAAGGAACCTTCCCAAAGGGATATTAGGAAGCTTATGTACCCCAGGCATTGCTTACTTTGGTCAGTATGATTCAATTTGAACCCAACATTCAGGATCGTTCATATTCTCAGTCGACATTAACAATAGCACATCTTCTGATGTATAGTTGTACAACGAAACTATCCAACCGTCACAAGAAAGATCATGAACCTCCAGTTTGTGCTTATTTGGGAATCATGATCCATGTAAGACTAGCAAACGTGATCTAGCAGATACTTTCTTCAATCTTGGACTGTCTGTCTCCTACGACCGAGTGTTAAAAATTTCTACTTCCATGGCCAAGGATGCTTGTCGTCGTTATGTCAAAGAAGGTATTGTTTGCCCTACCAATCCACTACAAAATGTATTTACTTCATCTGCTGTAGACAACATTGATCACAATTCAAGTAGTATCTCGTTAAAATATTCATTCCATGGTACAGGTATATCTTTATTCCAACATATTTCAGAGGATGTTCAAGGCGTTGTTCAAACATTTGACCAATCTGAACCTATGTTGAAATGCCAGTCAAAGAGAGTGTCTCTTTTACCAGAGAGTTATTCAAATCTTCCACCAGCTGTACTAATATTCATCGAACCAGATATCCAATTAGTTGAAGGAGAACTTTCAATTGATATGTCCTCATTCCCAGCTGCATTAAAAGGGGAATTCAAATGGCTGATCAGCTGTGGATAGGTTTTGGCACTGGAAAGAACTTTCTATATATTTCAATTTATGGATTGTGCCTTGCTCTAGGACCATTGAAATTGAAAGTCTTTCCATTGTTCCATTCATTAACCGGTTGTGACACAGTCTCAGCTTTTTCTAGGAAAGGTACGAAATCAGCTTGGGATACATGGTTCGTATATGAGGAGTTGTCAGAAGCATTTCTGCAGGTTATTGAAAATCCAAATGAAGTGGAAATTTTAAAAGTGTTAAAAGTAATAGAACGATATGTTGTGCTTTTGTGTGCTTGGTTTAGTACAGCTAATATGGTGAATGAGCTTAGAAAACAGTTGTTCACGCAGAGGACAAGAACAATTGACAATATTCCTTCATCACGAGATGCACTTCTTCATTGAACATACGAAACGTGCAGCTTACCAAGGTAGTTTTATTTGGCGCAATTGTTTAGTTGCAAATTCAAGTATGCCATCACCATATTTATTTGGTTGGCAAAAACTTGATGGTACTTGGGTACCATTCTGGTCTGTGCTTGCTGAAGCTTCAATGTCATGCCAAGAGTTCATCCACTGTGGATGTAAGAAAGGATTATAGGAGCATGTAAATTCTTGAAAGCAGCATTAAAATGCACAGCATTATGCAACTGCTCACCGGACTGTGAAAGAGAAACTGAGCGGGACTGTGCTTTCTTTTGATTTCCCTGCATTTGTATCATATTTTAATTATAATTTTAATCTGTTGTTATGTTAAATGGTTACTTGTGAGTTTTTTTTAAATTTCTTATCTCATTTCTAAAACAGAAATACTCTTTGCACTGATTCAATACTGCATATGTTGGTTTTTTTTCATTTCAGGAAAATTGTGAAATTTTCTAAGGTCATTACCTGTAACTGTGAAAAATAAGTTATCATCTAAGACGCCATTTTGAACTGTATCGGCCATTTTTATTTCATAATTAATGTCACCTGTTACATTAAATTATAATATGTTTGTATATACGTGCTTGTATTGAAATAAATTATCCATTATTTTTTAATCATTTGTATACCATATTTTAAAACAAACGTCAAATTTGTACATGTTAAACGGCGCCATTTTGAATATTGCCGCCATTTTGAAAATATTATCTATGCACCCAGGCATTAATGATACATTGTAGGCCTTTGTCGATATCAAATGATTAGTTTCGCGGATTTGGTAACTTTCTATCACACAATGATGGTGTATACATACGAATACTGTCAAACTTAGACATTTTGACGCGCCATTTTGAATTTGGACGCCATTTTGATGATTTCTGTATTATAAGGTTTAAAAAAAATACTAATTGACATATCTTAATTGTATTTCCTTAAGTTTGTGACATCTTCTGAACACATTAAAATTGGAAGACTTCATCAAGTGAATTATGTTATACTAATGTCGACCATCTTGAATTTGGCGGCCATATTGGATTTTTTTTTCATGGCTCCATATCTGAATTTTGTCTATACCCCTTAATCTTTCAATATGCCAAGTTTCATGCTTTTACCATAAAGTGATCAATTATTCTGATATCCGCTGGACTACAATAATGATCATACAGTGAAAGGTGCAAATTCAATCATGTTCATTCGTTCGATGTATGAAATTGCATAATTTATAGTTAAGTCACTTTCTAAGAGTTTAATTTGTTTTTTAGGAAAAAATACATTCATAATCAGATAAAAAGTTAAAATTCCTCGATAATTCGATTTCCTAATAAATGTTTCTGGAAAAAAGACTCGATTGCACTTACCATATTCTCGTAGAGGACCATTTTAAATCTACGAAAGTAATACCAGTCACGATGGTTGTCACCCTGTGCTAAATTAGCATAATCCGTCTCAGCTTGGAATCCAAAAGAGTGAAACTTTTTGTCTGCATCGAACAAAATAGTGGTCGATGTTTTCGATGACTGGTAAACTTCATTTGGCCACACCATAGCATATACAAGAAGGGGATTGCTCTTGTAGTCATCTTTTGATGAAAAAGCATACCCTGAAAATGTTGTTCCAAAATCGATGGCTGCAACTAACTTGAAATTATTTTTTTCTATAGATTTACTTCTTGGTGCTGTACAATAGAACATTAATCATCCTGATTAGCATATCATCATCGCAGTCAGTATGTTTATGTTTAAAATTTCTAAATAGCAAAATGGTTATGAAAATATATGAGTTAGGTAAAGCTGTAGACATACACATTAAAAATATGTTATAAAAGGCAACGGTTACAGTAGTTTATAAATATTCAATATTCGTAAATCTATCTTGAATGGACCTGTAACGAGATAAAATTCGAGAGAAATATCCTTCTCCAAGTTTTGCTATTCAGTATATGAATTGTTAAATTGAACTTACACTAAGGGCGCAACTGCCTCGAGCAATATTGGACTAAGACATTTTACTGTATTGGTGTTATGATTTATGAAATTAAAACTTTATAAACGTCGGTGCGCCCGAAATGTTTTGATGAATTAACTCTCATCCTCAACGCTCAACCCCAAAAACATCTGTGCTCGAGCTGGAATTTACCTACATGCGTGATCTACAAACAAGTCAACTTAAGTTACATTGTTCTTTCTTTCTAGGGTCTAAATACTGCCATTTTCAATTGGATTATAGGATGAGACTTCATGAATAAAGGCAACAGTAGTATACCACTGTTCGAAATTCATAAATCGATTGAGAAGAAAACAAATCCGGGTTATAAACTAAAACTGAGGGAAACACATCAAATATAAGAGGAGAACCACGACACAACAGAAACACAACACTACAATGCAACACACACAGAAACGAACTATTATTTAACAATGGCAACTATCCTGACTTGGTACAGGACATTTTAAGAAAAAAAATGGTGGGTTGAACCTGGTTTTGTGGCTAGCCAAACCTTGCTTTGAAACCTGTTAAGGGTGTTGTTTCTGGTTTTTTGTTTTGTTTTCCTGAATTGTAGTATTTGACAAACAGCTGTGGATAGCTTCATGTTGGTGCGAGGCCATTTTGACCTTGCTTTCCAAACTAACATGTCGTATTTTATTTACTTATTTAAGTGTAGTGGTCACCCTTTTTCGTAGATTCAATGTGCATGTTTTGTAAGCGTGTTTTACATTTATGGCATATAGTCTAAGTTAACCAAAGGAGCGGTTTGTGCTCACGTAAAACTGGTTTAACCCTATGACATAATGTGTCTTTACTTAGTAAAGCAGTGTTAGGTCCTGTGATTTTCTTTGTTCTATTTTTTGGAGGAGTCGACCATTGTGTCGATTGCTGTTGGTTGTGCTCAATTGTCAAATAGTTTTTTGATGTACCTCCTTTTATATATTTTGTAAAGTATTAATGAAAATTCTTGTAAACCAACTAACTTCGCGAGCGATTTGTTTTCGCAAGTAAAAATATTTCGCAAAAATGAGTTGTCACGAATGTATAAAACACTGATATCTCTCAAATGTTTTAATCGCGATATCGAATCTCCGTGAATAGATTTACTAGTGTATAGGGCATAACGCGAAATAAAATATCCTTTAAAATAAGTTAGTTTAAAGTATTAACACTAAAATAAATTGCATGAAAATCATAATTTATCTGTTGAGTGTTTAACAGTGTGTTTCACATTAAACAGCTTGTTTTGTTTTTCACTTTTAACGCAACTATGCCATTGTCATGGTAATTACTTTTTAAGGATTTTGACATTTTCCTCTTCTACTCCCTGAAATAGAGAGAGTAAAACGTTAATAAATGGTCCTTCTACTTTCAATTGGAAAATATTATCTCGTTTAAAGATAACAATAGGCCAAACATACAAAAGATACTCTTTATATTATCAATAATAGTTTAAAGTGTCACAGATTTGTGAAAAGAGTTGCAGATTCAGAAGATCCATATAACATGCTTACTATATAGAAAGGTGATCACAGATTGCTATTCATATGCAATAATCTTGACAATAACTGCACCTATGAAAACAATTGTAAAAAAAACACTTCATAAATTTCATTCGTCTATGAACACTCAAAGTCGTCGAATATTTGTAAGCCAAGGATGTATAAGAACAGGAACATTTGAAAAAGCCATATGACAAATAAAAACTTCAATTAAACCAAATTCGCCCGAACAATAACTCACAACTGTAGATTGAAGTCTTTCTTTTGAAAGGTATAATTCACTGAAGTATCACCTTGATACATTCCCTTTGTAAAAGTTGCTGTCTGTTTCTGTTTTTATATTGTGTAGTATCATTTCCCTATCCCTATTTCCTGAGTTTGAAATTCATCAGAATTAAAAATTCCTAATGATAGACATGTGTTTCTTCCAACAACCAATTTATACTTAGATCTTCTTCGCTCTGTTGGGTAGGTGTCCCATGTTGTAATTCAGTTTATGAGAATAATCATTATATTACTGCATGGCTGTAAACTTTCAGGCAAATTGAGGTCTCCAAAACAATTTTTCGAATTTATTTGATAAAGGAACATCCATTCAAAGATTCATATTTTGAAATTGAGGTACACTCAGTACTATTTGATATATGTTAAATATATGGTTTTCGACTTAATTATAAACAAATTGCCTATGTCTTTTTTGCAGGAGTTAATCTTCGGACATGTACATACAAAAGTTAATTAAAATAATCTGCGTAAAATCAATTACAGCTGTTATCTAAAGAAGATATATTCTATTAAAATAGAAAAATTAAAAAAAATGGGTACAAAACATCTACTTACAATTCTAGAAATAAGGAAGTAAAAAGGTAAGTAGGTAGGTATATACACATCTTTTGAGAGGACACGTCACCAAGCAGTAAAAAGGGATCGATAATATACATTTAAATCATTTTATCATGGCACATTGACAAAACCAAGCACGATAAAATATTGATAATAATTCATCCGTATATTTAAATAGGTTGATCATATGTATCTTAAATTGCCAAATATATGAGTTTACATAATATTTTCATTTTCGATCAGTATAGCGGCATTACTTCATTTTTGAATGCTGTTGTAAAAAAACTACTCCCTTTGATGATGTGATGATGTTTTTTCTGTTGTGATTTTGGTTTGTAACACGTTATTGCACTTTCTACAAGTGTATATTGGTGTAATTAAAAAGAAGTTGGTAACAAAACGTTATCCGCTATGTTTTTCAGTTAATGTCTTCAATTTTTCTTCTTCTCTACACTGTCATACAAGAATCATGTGGTGTCAAATGTTTAGGTTAGATTAGTAAACAAGATAACACTTCGTACAAATCTGAGAACTCGCAGTTGCAGACCAATAACAACTAACAAAAAATGTGTAAGGGTTCCGCGGAACCCAGTGTCTCGCCTACTTTTGCTGTAAATCGCAGGCTCAACAAAAATGAGGAAAAAAATCAATAAAAATATTCCTCTTGATACAATCTATTGATTGTAAGAAGCTTCTGTCCAAGTTTGGTAAAAATCTTCCGACTTCAATTTCTAGGTTATAGTCACTTACCGTATTACTCATATAAACCAATCGCATAATTGTCACATACACAAGTTGTGACAAACAAAGGAAATAAAAAAACTGCCATAGAAATATCTTATTTATTCAGGGGAATACAAAACAAAAACATGAACATTTATGTTGCCTCAGTTCTTACACTACTGACGGCTTAGAAAAGGGGACTATTCATTTCACATGATTATCAACACAAAGTAAAAATAAATTCATAGTGCTGCATCTAACTTTTCAAATAGATATAGTCTTAATATTCGTCTATTTTACAACATAAGTGGAAATGTTTGACGTTTCAAGTATACGACACAATTTTTAAAGCTCTACAAATGAACAAAAAAGATTTATTCATTTCTTCTTCTCTTATCAGTTCGACTTTATCATCATTCTCGTTTGTTTCAATGGAGTATCATCTTGCCAGGTCTTCCAGTTGATATTGGTTTCGTCCGTTACATTCATGCCGTAAATGCCGTTTATATTTGCTTGTGTACACTGATTAAACCACCATCCTCCCTGATTTTTAACAGCACAATGTTTAGTCATGTGAGGATCATTGTCTCGGTCACGTGTACTGAACATCATACCATTGATTCTGGCTTTTGTACGTTCAGGTTTAATAGCATCTCCTGTTAAAATACATACATTAATGAAATTGTGTAGGAAAAGATTTTTTGCACACTTTGTTTAAATTAATAAGATGACAGCACTTAGTTAAAAAGTTATGTTCAAATTTTTTTTTAGAGCTAATTGGAATTATTGAGGCTCTTTATTTCGAACACTCATTATCATTTTGACCAAATGTAACATGCATACTGACCAATGAAGCTCTTGGTTTAAACATAGTAAAACAGCTTTTTTTCCCTCGGGGCATCGACCCAGTGGTGTAAATAGTCATCAAAGGTACTAGGATTATAATTTAGTACGCCAGACGCGCGTTTCGTCTACATAAGACTCATCAGTTACACGTAACAATGTAAAACATTTATCAAAACTATTAAGAGTTCAAATAAACAATTTAACAGGGAATAGGGCGTGAAAATACGTAGCTTCTTTTCGTTTGTATTTTAGTTTAGATGCCATCTAATTGATTTTCGAGTTGACTTCTTAAGTCATCCCATGACCATATAACGATTTTAACATAAATGAAGATATAAATAGATTAAGCAAATGCGTGCTGTTGGGTTATTCTAGGTCTATAGGTCTATCTTATTTCATATTATAGACAAAAAATTAAGGTTTATCATCGTTTTTACCTGCACAAGAATTATTGTTTTGTATAGTTCGAATCAGTCAATCAAATAATTTACCTTTGTTTCATTTTGAATGTTGACATTCTTTTCCTTAAAATAATTTTACACATGCAATACACGTGTTATCCATCTCAGGCGAAGGGGTAATATTGAATACCGATTCAATGAGGTCGAATTAATTCATAATCAATGTTTGTTAGCTTCTTTTGACAAAATTGAACCATATTGCCTGTTAAAATCGAATTATTTTTTCACTATTTAAGAAATAATTCATGGGGGCTTGAATATATCGTTATTTTACCACGGGTTGGCCCTTTATGACAAATATTTTACCCTGAGCGATAGCGAGGGGTAAAATATCGGCATAAAAGGACAACCCGTGGTAAAATCTAGATATATTCAAGCCCCCATGAATTATTTCGATTCTAATAGGACAAATACGGCAATTGTTTTGGATCGAAGCGCTCTAGGTGATGGCCATTATTTGCCGTTCCCATAAATTAACGCACTTTTAGATTGGCGTAACAGAACGGAGCAAATAGAATAAGTGACATGCTAAAACTATTCACAAAACTTAATTAGACAGATTTGGATGAATTTTAATGATTATTTACTTATATGTCTTCTATGTATATAAAAAGTGGGCTTATAACTCATTTTAGCATCGTTTGTTTACGTTTCCTTGTTGTGATGATTTTCGGTATCAAAAGCGTGTATTTTCCCGTAAGATGCTTAAATTATAACGTCATCATTCTATGACGTCCGGTACTTCATTCATAAAAAAAACATATGACGTGGGAGTACGATCGGAACAGCCAATGCAATATATTCATATTTTACCACGGATGTGTACTCAAAGCGTTTGAAGGACGTCATGTTAGAATTGCATTTCATTAACGATTGAGCCAAAACTTTAATAGATTTTTATATATATATCGTAGCTAGTGCCCCTTTAATAGCTGGACACGCTTTATCTGTATTGAAACATAAAATTAGTTGCTTATTGCAAATAATAATTTAACTATCATTAAAAAAAATTTGTTCATCTCTTAAAATCTCAGAGCTATTAATGCCCCTTTTACGCCTTCTTAAAAACACATTCTTATTGTATCAACTTGCTAACAAAGAAAACTTCAAACAACAAGAATGTGCCCTGAGTACACGGATACCGCATCCGCATTATCATTTTCTGTGTTCAGTGGACCATGAAAATGGATTAAAATCTCTAATTGGCATTAAAATTAGAAATATCATATAATGAATAAGGAACATGTGCACTAAGTTTCAAGTTGATTGGACTTCAACTACATCAAAAACTACCTCGACCAAAAACTTCAACCTGAAGCAGGACAAACGGACGAACGGACGACAGAACGTTTGAACAAACGGAACCACAGACAAGAAAACACAATGCCCATAAATAGGGCATAAAATGTTGCTAGATATATAGACAACTCTCCATCATACCTGCATTTCCACTATAGCCCTTCAAACTCAGTGTGTAATTTGTTCCTCCGTTACCAATACTGAACGTAGTGTAGATGGCGTATCTCGTTCGTCCCTCAAAATCTTCAAGGTCGAATCGTGCTTTGTAGGATCTTTGTTGCGTTATTGCGTAAATGTGGTCATTTCCTACAGAAATTAATAATTTATAATTTTTTTACGATTACAAATATTTTATTCAATCATTTCCTTATATATAAATACCTAAGTAGTCCAGGTCGCATACTTAGGAATCACTGTTTTAACACCCTCACTTGACCAGGGAAAATATCAAATGAGTTTAAACAATAGTTTTACTTATCGCTATTTTGTGCATTTTTCCTTTGATCTTTTTTTGTGATAATTTTCATATCATGCTACTCGCTTGAGATGGAATAATTATCACTAGAAACTAAGGAGGCCACGTGGCGTTGCTAACGAAATTGACATGAACATGATGAAATTGACAACGTCATAGGTAAAATAGCGATAAACAGATTATCATTGGTCATCTCAACTCGATTGCTTTTCTCACTTTCGCTGTTCCAGCTCAAGCGAGAAAATCAATCTCGTTGAGATAATCAACGATAATCTATAAATACATAAGCATATCTAAATAATCAATGCATTTTCATCTGATAAGCATCACTGTATAAATTAAATCACTTTCGTATATCCGGTTCACTGAACAAACATAATTTATATTTAAAATAAATAATCATGGGAGGCATGAAAACAGAAAATAGCGTATAAGAATTAAGGAATTTTTAAGAACAACGGTATTTATACCACCAAGTATTTATACTATCAAAGTTTTAGTTTTGAGCAAAATCCAGAAAAGAGTCTCTATTTTTTCTTTTTCATTTTGATGGTGCTCAAATGTCAAGGCTAAATATTCACTGAAAAATTCAAAAGTTTTATAAAGTAGATTCTCTAATTCTATGGAAATTTATCCCTTTTCGAACCCATTGTATAAAAAAATTTAATCAACGTGTGGTTGCTGGTGATCTCAAAAGATCATTGGATGATTTTAAGGGTCATGACCTTTTTAGCTGACTGGATGAACCAAAATATGATAACAGGTGTTAATGAAATTGACAACTTCGTGCAATGTGAAAGGCACTCGAAGGGGATTTTCGGTAAACAAAAAAAGAAAATGTCTTTTTAATCATTAGAGAAACAGATTCTTACATAGTTACTCGTGGATTATCGGATTTATCCAATCTCGATAGTTAAATTATGAATTTTAAAGTACTCGCCGAGGCGGCTCGAACTTTAAAATTGATAATTTAACTATCTCAAATGGATAAATCCGATAATCCACTGGTATCAATGTAAGAATCTATATTTAATAACATGTACTTAAATAAAGGCAACAGATGTATACCGCTGTTCAAAATTCATAAATCGATTGAGAAAAGAACCCAAATTCGGGCCACAAACTAAAACTTACCAAGCCAATGTTCCCCAGCAACGTCTCCAAATCCAGTTTTGTAGTCATGCCAGTATCTAAAGAAATCTATGGAACCATCAAATCGTCTTTGAATTACCTATTTAGACACGATAGTTTTAAAAAATGATGTACACACATGAAATCAATAAATGAATGAATATTTTGATTTAATGAATCAGTAGTTTGATTTTATGCATAAAATTTTCTGATTTTATGAATGAATATTTTGATTTCATGAATGAATATTTTGATTTTATGAATGAATATTTTGATTTTATGAATGAATATTTTGATTTTATGAATGAATATTTTGATTTTATGAACGAATATTTTGATTTTATTAATGCATATTTTATTTTCATTAATGCATATTTTGATTTCATGAATGAATATTTTGATTTGATGAATGAATGTTTTGATTATATTAATGCATATTTTGAATTTATGCAAGAATATTTTGATTTTATGAATACTGTTTTGATTTAATGAATGAGTATTTTGATTTTATGAATGAATATTCTGATTTTTTTAAGAACATTTTGATTTTTAAGAACATTTTGATTTTATGAATACATATTTTGATTTTATGAATGAATATTTTGATTTTATGAATAAATATTTTGATTTTATGCAAGAATATTTTGATTTTATGAATACATATGTTGATCTTATGAATACATATTTGGATCTTATGAATACATATTTTGTTGAAATGAATAAATATTTTGATTAAATGAATAAATATTTTGATTTGTTAAGAACATTTCGATTTTATGAATGCATATTTTGATATTATGATTGAAAATTTTGATTTTATGAAAGAATATTTAAATGGACTAGTTTTACACTAGTAATTTTGGGGCCCTTTATAGCTTGTTGTTCGGTGTGAGCCAAGGCTCCGTGTTGAAGGCCGTACTTTAACCTATAATGGTTTACTTTTAAAATTGTTACTTGGATGGAGAGTTGTCTCATTGGCACTCACACCACATCTTCCTATATCTAGGTACGATAAGGCCTGTTTTTGGTCCCCGTATTTTCTCATTTTTCAAATTCTGTTTTGGAAAGCTACTTTTTATGTTAAAACGTTCCCCGAGGTTTGAAGTTCGTTTGGATAAATTTAAAAACCACTAATTTTCGCAACTGGGTGAGGTGAGAGGGGGTTAACTTTCTGTTATTATTCAAATATTGTAGTTATTATTCATTTTGAAGGTGATTTTACAACAAATTTTCTTAGTACCTGCGCCAACGTGACCCAGGCATTTTTTTTTTTATTCCAATGTAATGAGAACTGTTTTGCTGTCTAAATCACTATAATTATTTCTGGATCACGTAGTCGCACGTAGAAACAATGGCCAAAAATCATTATTTTTTCCTTCTTTTGGGCGTTGTTGATGCCCTTTTACCCCCTTTCCTCACCAGTTTTCTGAAATTAATGATTTTGAAGTTCATTCAAACAATCTTCAAACCTAATAGGAGAATATTTTAACGTGATAAATAGCTTTCTAAAACAAAATTTAGAAAATGAGAAAATAGGGGGGGGGGCAAAAACGGGCCTTATCGTACCTTGTCCTTTATGAATGCATATTTTGATTTTATGAAATAATATTTTGATTTTATGAATGCATATTTGATTTTATGAAATAATATTTTGATTTCCTGAATATATATTTAGATTTTCTGAATGAACATTTTGATTTTCTGAATGTATATTTCGATTTTATGAATGAATTTTTAGATTTTTTTGACTGCAACTTTTGATTTCGTGAATGAATATTTTTATTTTATGAATTGATTACATGAAACCGTTATTTTTTCCATAGATTATGGGTAAAGGTCGTCAACCTATGTTAATTTTCAAAACTTTTATTAACCCCACACAAAAAAAAACAAGCAGATCGTAGTTGTTTTCTTAATAAAAAGTTTACTGGGATAAATGAACTTCGTGCATTCTCTTCAATTTTGTTCGTTGAATGACAAACACATTATCAGTATATCTAAACGAATTTGGAAAAAGGTATCTTTTATTTGTTTTAAGAAGATATGGTATTAGGGAATAGGGAACACAACATAACTATCTATATTCAAATACAGACTACTATATCTGTTGAAATTTGTATTCAACAACCTAGAGAAATATGTTGTCGATAAAATTGATTTTGGTAATTAAATAAGTACAATTTAATGTGCGTATTGTTATGCTTTTACTTTTCTACATTGGTTGGATGTATAGGGGGAGGGTTGAGATCTCACAAACATATTTAACCCCGCCGCATTTTTGCGCCTGTCCCAAGTCAGGAGCCTCTGGCCTTTGTTAGTCTTGTATCATTCTAATTCTAGTTTCTTGTGTACAATTTGGAAATTAGTATGGCGTTCATTATCACTGAACTAGTATATATTTGTTTAGGGGCCAGCTGAAGGACGCCTCCGCGTGCGAGAATTTCTCGCTACATTGAAGACCTGTTGGTGACCTTCTGCTGTTGTTTTTATATTTGGTCGGGTTGTTGTCTCTTTGACACATTCCCCATTTCCATTCTCAATTTTGCAGTAAGTGTTTACCATTTTTATGTAAAACAAATGGACTGTGCGTGGGGTTTTCTAGTTATGTGAGTTCAAATATAAATTGGAATGATGGTTAAAACTAGAATGTGCAAAATATGAATCTGCATCTATTGTACCACAGGGAGATAACTCTGTTAAAATAAGTTGAACGTTTTAATTACGTTCTAGTGTTAAGGAAATATAAAGCTATCCAATGATCAAAATTAGTGTTGGTCAAACTGCTATGTAACCAATGATTTTTTTTTTGATAAAGTGGTTTGTTCAGATTTTTTGTATTTTTGTCAAAGGGTCAAAGTAAATATTTTGTCAAAATATTTATGAAATTCAAACGAGCCAAATCAATATTAGTGAAGGTGTTTGGTACCACCTTAATGAGAAGTAAGTAACATAATATACTTATATAATTGGCTTACTGTCCAACCACCTTTGTCAATATCCATTTCACAAAATACATCAATGTTCATTCCGGTATCGGTTTGGATGGTATACACACCGCTACACGAGTCGGGAGGGAGGGAACTGCAATCAGCTAAAAAAAAAAATCTCAGATCTTTGTTTGAACAAAATCCTGATACCGGTAAAAAGAGGGGAATGCAATATTTAAGACCTTTTTATTTTTTGTCTTGTACATTTTGTTTAAGGGAGCTACAATTTGATTGTTATAGGGGAGGGGGCTAGGATGATAAAAATAAATTGCAAAAAAAAGAAGACTGGACGACAATTTATATAAAAAAAGAAGATTAGGATAAACTAAAAAATATAATAGAGTGAAAAATAAAAAGGCAGGATAGAAATTACAATTAAAAAAATAAATGCAAGACAAAACATTATTTACCTACCCCCCCCCCCCCCCCCCTAAAATCAAACGGTAGCTCCCTAAGATATTATTGTCCTGTGATTGTCAATCAAACAACAATAGGTCAATTTGTTACCTTCAATAAGTGAATAAGAAGTTTTCAAGCGCTCTCCTAGATTATGAAAATAGCACATGATAAATTTAATACATTTGACGCTCTTTTCCTAAAAAAAAAAACTATCACCAGTAACCCAAAGCTTGAAAGGAACTACAAACACAAATTCACATGAGAACACCTTTGCAATAAATTCAACAGATTTCAAAGGTTCGGAGATCAACCCCGGCTTTTTTATTGGGTTCGTTTTTCTCAGTCTTTAGTTTTATGGTTGTGTTTTATTGTGTTTTGTATGCTGTTATTTTTTTCCGACTTTGCAATGGAATTGTAAAAGAGTGGCGAAAGATACAATGAATATGCAAACTCGTAGATCAGAAATAAACTCCATGGCTAAATAAAGAAAAAGGTAAACAGAAAACTTCTGAACAAAAGACACAACATAGAAAACTAATCACTAAGTCACACGAAACTAACCATAACTGAGGATGATTCTGTTTTCAACTTGTGAGATTAAATATCAATTTGGTATCTTTCGCCTCTTGTAAACTTGTTTGTTTTGTGTTTTTTTTTTTTATCCAAAAACGATAATACTATATTCATAATATATATTCATTTGAGAGTAGCGAAATTCTGGTAACTATTGGAATATTTTTTATGTATCATACTTATACAATATGGAGTAATCAATATATGGTTATATTTATAAAATAAAAAGACAAATCTAAAACGGTTGGCAGCTCACTCAATGGCATCTCTAGGACTGCAAGTAAGGTTTTGGTTCTTAGCTTTGTGTATTCGTTTCATGAAATTGAAGGGAACTTAATTTACAGTGCAGAAACGGAAAAATGCAAATATATTTAGTTATATAGAGACATGGATTTGGAACGGTAAGTAACTTACAGCCCAAATTAAAACTCTGCGAATTTTGGTTTATATCCTTGCTTATAAAATTGAGACGATGTAATCTCCAGTTGGATCAGAGAAACGACAATGTGATGAACGAAAGCACGGATGGTCAAGGAAAACAATAAGAAATGAACATGTCTGAGATATATTTGTAAGAATTCAGTTTTTCTCATGGAATATATTTCAGAAAGTAAAACAAAATAATTGTTTAAAAGACGTAAAATTTAAGAAAGTTAATTTCAAAATGAACTAGAAAATTGTTTGTATAAAGCAGTATAGTATTCTTTTTAGTAAATATAACGATATGTCAGTTGAATTTCAGAAATAGCAAATATATAAAGAAAATAACCGAACAAAAAAGAAGGATTTATCCTTTTTTCGCCAAGGCCAAAATGTGAACAACACCTCAGTAAACCTAGATTCAAATCAAATTTTATAAGATATTTTAGAAAACGGAGGTTCTCGATACAAATATGATGGATTCAGTATATAACACTTTAAAAAGCTTCAAAAGAGCTATCTCCTAAATAAAATAGTTGAGGTTATCATTTTCGTCATTGAGACAATAAATTGATTTTGTATGTTCAGTATTTCAAAACTATTTTTTTTTTTAAATTTGGAATTTATCTTCTAACATACTGTTTATTTACCAGACTGAAAATGTATATATATATACTATTATAGTAGGTCTAATCACAATGGCTCAAATATCTAAAATTGAATCGTTAATGGGATTGATTAGCCCAGTTTCTGTGTACTGACAAATGAATTTCTTATTTCTTTTATCTTTTTCATTAACCACAAAAAAGCACAAACCTGGCATTGGTGTCTTATTGATAGTGTGTACTCCGGCTGATTCTAATAATTTATTCTCTGAAGTAAAACATGAAGTAAACAAATCACACTGATGCGATTCAGTTTTATAACTGGCAGAGCAACAACTTTCCTCGTTTGCACATACAGTTGCACATGAACTCAATGTCTTTTCATTTCTATTCTTAAAGTGAGTCCCATTTTCAATAAATTGAGTGTTGACTAGTATTCCAAACTTTTGCGATTTAACCGTTCTCGTTGCAGCACAGAGTGATAGGAACATACATGCTGCTATCAGAAAAAGCGTTTTACAAATCATTTTTTCAGGAATATAAGTTTTTTTCATAAATATATTCTATTATCTGCTGGATAAATTTGTCACGGTATCATTTATATATGATAACTAGAACACACCCGTGATATCGCGGGTCCGTGACTGAATTAAAGTATATAACTATGCACAAGTCTTATTTTTATGTTAGTATTGTCATTTGATAAAGTCATGCCTATTATAAGATAGTTATCACAGTTTTTTTCTGCTTTCAAATCTTTCTGTTTGAACCCGTCTAACTGGAACTTATCAATTATTGGTAATAATTAATTATTTGGAAAACAAAAGGTCCTGGGATGGAGTATTTTTTTAATCAACAGCATTGTCCTATATTAGTTATAAATAAAGTTGAATTCTTTGCCATGATTCGCTGTTTTACGTCATGCCCGCTTACAAATTGAAAACTGTACCTATACGCCTTATTTTTAGTATTCGTATTGTTATCTTATAAAGTCTCATTGATTAAAATATTACAATAGGTAACAAATTGACAATTTAGTAGTGTCAACCCTGTGATTATGACTCGTGTATATAGCATATCCTGAATACACCGTTTGGTGGTGCGCCTGTCAAATGCGGAACGTACAGATAAGGTAATAGGTAACAGATGAATATACTATTGGAATCGGTATCGGACTCGACCCGGAACTTCTTAATTTATTGGCAATATTAATTACGTGGAAAACAAAAGGGCCTGGAGTGGTGTAATTTTTAGTCTACACCTTTGTACTATATTAGTTATATATAAAGTTGAATTCTTTGATTCGTCGTTTTTACGTGATGACGGCTGACAAATTGGACCTCGTAATTTTAGTATTATAGATAATTTCTGACGTAATAGTTATGGTTGCTCAAGCCAATATAGAACCAATTCTCTGGAGAGATCAACTAACAAATGTCAAAATTTATTTTAAGTGTATTTCCTTGAAGTGAAGTGACATTTCCCATAAAATTAAATTTTTAATGCACCCACCTAATACATTATATATATCATTCGAAAAATAATCACCCGTACCTCCTATTTTGCCGGGTCATATATAAAAATAGTTCGTTGGAATCTCCGTTGAATAATTGAAAGGTCAATGAAATATGCGGATAACGACGTTTTATCATTATCATTTTACAACATCTACGCTCATTGCTAATGAAATAACCTATCATAAAACGCATACGGTTGTCTGAAACCCCACCATGGCATCTGACAATAATTCATCAATAAATTTTAAAAAATCAACTGTAGAGAAGTTTCTTTTCTATAATGATTTATGCCTTGTCCAATTAGAAAATTCGTCTTCTTGATTGCTTCAACTGGGTTGAGCCTTCTTATTTGTTGAAATTTACACTTTAATCGTTGACTGAAAGATGTTACCGGCTTCCAAAGCTACACAAAACACCTTACAAATATAGATTTATTTTATCTTCAAGCCATTCTTCCCCTACTTATTTGTCTATTATCCTTACTAGTTACACTTGGTACAATCAAAAACCTGATAATAAATTGTTTTTATTTTCTACCCTATATACCACTTCGCCTCATATTCTTATTAAGAAAATTCACTTCCCTAATTAATTGGGCATTTATTTATATATCTGGGCTTGATTTTTTACTTTATAACACGTTTGTTCGCTTTGGAGATTCCCTATATCTTCAAGTTATTGGAATTCCAATGGGGACTAACTGTGTACTACTAATCGCGGACCTGTTTTTGTATTGTTATGAGTTACAATTTTTGGCTGAAATCAGCAAAAACCCATCGAAACAACATTTGATACAAAAATTCAAGAATACTTTTAGTTATTTGGATGATATATTGGCTCTCAATAATGACGACTTCAGTATGTATACTAAATAAATGTATCCTGTTGAACTTACTTTAAATAAAGCTTATAATAATAATGACCACTGCCCTTTCCTTGATCTTAATATCTATATCATTAACGGGAAGCTTAATACAAAAAATAATGATAAAAGAGATGACTTTTCCTTTCCTATCGTTAATTATCCATTTTTAGATGGTGTCGTTCCCTTATCATCATCTAATGGTGTTTATTTATCTCAATGTATACGATTCGCTCGTGTATGTAACAACGTATTAGATTTTAGCGAGAGCAATGTATGTTTTAATGAAAAATTATTACACCAGGGTTTTCGATATCACGAATTAGTCAAAACGTTTACTAAATTAAATAATCGGTATAAGGAAATCATTCGTAAATATAACTCGACATGCAGACATTTTATACGTTCAGTTATTCCACATCCAATCTTTTATGGTAATATTCTTTACAAAGCACAAAAATGTCAGTACGCACCTCAAAGGCTTACAAAACCTTTACACGGACTTAGTAAGAAGAGATATAGTTACGATACTGTTATCAGGTCATTAAAGATTGCACATTTTGGCTTTGATATTGATTTACTTATAGGAACTGTGCATCGGAATTAAGCACATTTATTCTAAAACCAGTTGGTGGCATGACACCGGTTATTTCATGATAGTATAATACTAAAACCCTAACAGGAGGGATTTTGCATGATATTCATATGATAAAGACATAACATATCAAACAGTTTAATTGAGGTCTAGAGCTGGCATGTCAGTTACTGTTAGTGGTTTGTTGCTATTGATGTATTATTGTCATTTTGTTTATTTTCTTTTGTTTTATATTCTGACATCGGACTCTGACTTCTCTAAACTGAATTCTACTGTGAGTTTTGTTGTGCTTTTGTTTTTCTACATTGAATAGTGGTATAGGGGAGGGTTGAGATTTCAAAATGTTTAACCCGCCGTTATTTTGCGCTTGTCACAAGTTAGGAGCCTCTGGCATTTGTTAGTCTTGTATGGTTTTAAATTTTAGTTTCTTGTGTATAACTCGGAGGCACTAGTATGACGTGAATTATCATTGAACTAGTATACATATTTGTGTAGGAGCCAGCTGAAGGACGCCTCCGGGCGCGGGAGTTTCTCGTTACATTGCAAAACTATTGGTGGCCTTCGGCTGTTGTCTGCTGTATGGTCAGGTTGGTGTCGCTTTGACACATTCCCCGTTCCTATTCTCAATTTTATTTAAAACTTTCATAAATTAAACTTTTGTAAAGATTACTTGGATAGTTGTCTCATTGGCAATCATACCACATTTTTTTATTGGCATGTCCGAAGTAAGAATCCTTGTAGGAATACGTGGTGTTTTTTTTAAGAAATTGATAGTTGCCATATTGTAGCAACACTGACTGGCATTCCTAAATTATTTGTTGATAGATTGGTAAATTATTAAAGACTATATATGTCACCATCCTCCCTGACACGAATTGGATCTAAGTGTCGTTTCTTTTGTCATGCTTCTTACGTTTTATAATAGGTTAGATAAAGGAAGATGTGGTGTGAGTGCCAATGAGACAACTCTCCATCCAAGTAACAATTTATAAACCGTTTTGAATGAACAATTTATTAATAATGAGTGCAAACACATCTTTGAATGTTTTAGATAAAATACGTGCTTTAGATGGTTCTTTTGATTCTGTTAACAGTTTTGACTTTTCTACTCTACACACTTCACTTCTGCATAACAGTATCAAACAAAGTTTCCCTGGATCTATATATCACTTATAGTCATAAAAAATGAGTGACCGGTGAAAAATAATATTATTCCAAGTCTTGAACCAATGCATACAAACATGATAAACTTAGCCTTCTGTGCACGATTTTATCATTTTTTTCCGCATAAATTTCGTATAATTGAAGTTCGTGTTTTGAAGCCGAAGTTTAACAATTTTCACCTGTTTGTCATCAAACAACAGCAAACATGGATATTGAGCACGTGTATAGCATGTTCAATCAGCTAATAGTTTATTTCAAGGACATCCATATGCGTATTGCGATCACCGGATTTTTACGAGATGGGTCACCCTGATGTCACTTTAATTTGCATATACGGAAAATAAGTCGGGGAATTATTCTGTAAGGAAGCAACTAAAATAAAGTAAACTCCTTCTTAATATGAACAAATTAAAGTATTTTCCTCAGATAAAAGTATATGTACATCAATTTTATAATGAAAACTATCCATTGAGATTTAAAAAAAAAAAAATATATATGCATTATTTCTTTTTTAATTTGAGGTTTCTAATGACTTTTTAAAAAGCCTTCATTACTATTGAGGACGGTAAATATGCTAGATATACTCAATAGCTGCTATAAGATGCTTGAAGCTTTCGATTGTCCATAATTTGAGTAAGAGCAGGTCACGGAAGTTTTCTATAATTTTGATATAATAAGTCTATGGAAAATCTAGAGGAATCTTATCCGCATCACCTTTCAACATTGTTTACATAACAAAAATGCTAATCATTGATTGGTCAGTTACATGTTGTGATGTCACTGCAGATCTGAGAATTAAATACACCAGTGGCGGATCCAGAAATTTTTCATAAGTGGGGACCCACTAACTGACCTAAGAGGGGGTCCAATCCAGTCACGCTTCAGTGATTCCCTATATAAGCAACCATTTTTTTTCCCAAAAAGGGGGGCTTCTTCTTCTTCTTCTTATGGTATCCAGTTATCCATCAGATTTTTGATGATTACTAACTGCTGCGCATGCGTAGGATAATAATAAATAAATATTTACAAAATAAAGTGCCAAAAAATAAACAAATACTAACATGACATGTGGTTAAAACTATTTACATAACTACTAGGTTTACTGTTCTATATTGTAGAGAACAGTAGGTGTTAACTGTTCTCTAAAAATATTTAAAGTGGGAGAAAGTACTACCTTTGGAAGTAGTACATTCCATTGTGTAATAGTATACGGAAAAAATGAATATTTGTAACAATCTTTAACTGTAAGTAAGTGTCTGAAAGTTTGTGTATGAAGTTGTCGGGTTCTATTGTCTGTTGGTATGAGTAATGTTGATGTACAGCGACAATATGGTGTACAATTTTATAAAACATTATAAGTCTTGTTTTAAGTCTTCTTTGTTGTAGGGTAGGCCAATTTAAAGTATGGAGCATGTCTGTAACGCTACTGGTGTTGTGATAACGATTACAGGCATATCTAGCAGCCCGGCGTTGAACCATCTCAAGTTTATTGCATTGTTCAGCAGTATGAGGGTTCCAAACCGAACAAGCATATTCTAGTTTAGGACGTACGAGTGCTAGATATGCCTGAGACTTAATGTTTGTAATGGATGTTTTCAGATTTCTTTTTAGAAAGCCTCTAGGCTTTTATTAGCATTACCAATGATGTTGTTTGTATGCTGTGTCCATTTTAAATCTGATTGCAGTGTTACTCCAAGATATTTTGCGGAGGAGACAGATTCTAAAGTGTGGCCGTGAAGGATGTAGTCGTGTTTGATGGTATTTTTCTTGTTTGAGGCAGTGAGAACTGTACATTTGTCTGGATGGAAAGCCATCAGCCAGTCTTCTTCCCACTTTGCAGCAGCATCAAGATCTTCCTGAAGGCTATCACAATCTTTTTTAGATTTGATGCTTTTGTATATGATGCTGTCGTCTGCGAACAGTCTGAGTTTACTGGATTTCAGATATTCTGGTAGGTCGTTAATATATACCAGGAATAGAACTGGACCCAGAACTGTTCCCTGTGGGACACCAGAAGTAACTGGAGCAATGTCTGATGACGCTCCATCCAGGACAACTGTTTGTGTGCGGTTTGATAAGAAGGCAGAGATCCAGTTAAGTGTTTCATTTTGTATACCGTAGAAATGTAGTTTGTATAAGAGTCTTTGATGTGGGACTTTGTCAAAGGCTTTGGCAAAGTCCATAATTACAAGGTCTGTTTGGATGTTATTGTCTGGATTTGAAGCTAGTTCTTGTATGAAGGGCCAACTGCCCCCCCCCCCCCTAAATCCTCCTCTGTACACTATGAAATAAAGTGTTCTAGGGACAACTGATTTTAAGTGAGCGGCAAATGGGTAATTCCGTAATTCAGTTATCCGCGTCCGACTCAAAATTTCCTTTATATTGTGAGTTATCTCCCCGTAATAGTTGGGGAAACGTATTTTTTCTGTTTTAACCAGAGAATAGCTGTGTTTTCGTTAATAAGCTAGATAACAGTCTCATACTGCAGTAACAGAATGACTTCTTTTACGTTTCGACCACCGACATTTCGTAAAAGGTATAAATTATTGAGTTTAATTATCATAATGAAATGGACTAAAATGGTTGTTTTACACCACGAAATTTACTGAAAAATCTTATGGCACTGGTTAAATGATTACCCTATGAAACATGAAATAGTTATTGTTACTTCTGTCCTGAACAAGGTATGGTAAAATATTTACAAATCCTTGTTCTACAGTTTTAAACCAGTTACCAAACATATATCTTCTTCTTCTTCTTCCGAATACGGGAGTAGATTCCTAGGTAGGAGTGTAAAACTTCCCGGAACTTGTGTTCTATGTACATATGGACTTAATTTAAAAAATAATATGACAAAGAAAAATCATTATCAATAACATATATACATTATGTACAGTGGCTTTAAAGTTTAATAAGTTGCTGTGGATCCTTCAAATGTTAGAGTGGATATGCCACTTTTGAAGGATTCCAGGGTGTCAGACATACAAAAAATGTACCTATTGCTTCAGGTAGTGAGTTCCAGTCCGAAATACATACCTGTCAACTCACCCGTTTTTTGCGGGTGACACCTGTTATTTTCACCTCTCACCTGGGAGTTTTTCTTTACCCGGCGGGTCCCGGGAATTTCTAACATTACCCGTTTCACCTGGATTTCTGACCGGAATTGTTTCCGGTATTTAGAAGTAATACGACCTTCGGTTTTATCGGTCTTTTTCAATGTAACCAAAAGTCAAAATGTAGGACTTGTTTACCTGAGCTACGTAACGAAAAAAAGAGCTACGTTGACTCCATTAGATGAACTTCCACTTTGCACTTCCCCTGAAACTGACATTGGTACATTTTGGGGAGAAATGTCCAAGTTGCATGACATTTTTCTTAACAAGCCAAGATTTTTTGTTTTGTCAAAACTTGCTAAAACATTACAGGTTTTGCCAAACAGCAATGCAGACAATGAGAGGGCATTTTCTTTAGTAAAGAAAATAGCTACAGAGTTTAGGGCTGATCTTAATAAGGATACACTGTGTGCTCTTCTTTCTTGTAAAATGAATACACATTTGCATTGCTATGAACTGAAACCAAGTGCAGTTCTTTTAAAGAATGCCAAGTCTGCTACTATGGAATATAACAATAGTCTGAAATAAACTTGTATACATGTTCTAACTGTTTTATATACATATTGACTATATAAATTATATGTAAACATATTTTTGTTCTTCAATTGAGCCCGCAAAATGTCGTACGCGTTATGACCTGAGATTTTTTTTTTCAATGCAGGTCATGACCTGACTTTTCATTTTCAGAGGTTGACAGGTATGGAAATAGTGCGAGGATAAAATGAAAATTTATAGCCTAAATTTATGTTTCCCCCTAGTGTGTCTATCAGATATTGTTAAGTTGTCTTTAGGAACTTCAACTAACCACCAATTTATTTTATACAGCATAGTTAATCTAGCCTTTTTCCTTCTTAATTCCAAATTTTCCAATTCCAATGATTTTATTAAATTTGAAACTGCTCCAGGTGATCTGTCTTTATAATCATTGAAGACAAACCTGGCTGCCTTACGCTGTACCTGCTCAACCTGAGTAATGTGTAGTTTTTTGTACGGATCCCAGACAGGGGAAGACTATTCGACGACCCGATGGACCTTGTTTCTGTACAGACATGCGGGACAATTTCACATGGGTATACATGTAGCATTTAGATTTAGACAAGTGTCTATAGCTAAATGTACACTGTATACTACTTTTCAATGAGTCTACATGTATATAATTCATGTTATCATCATGATCATGGTAATTGAATTATTTAAAAAAGAAATATATTTGGAAAATAATTACTAATACTATTTAGATAAAAACAACATAATGTTACATGTAAGAACACCAACATTCAATTGTGCTTGAATACGCTGTCAACACGCATACCAATTTAATTGCCTTTCCATAGCTGGAATTCTGAAGAGCTGTCTTGCACACTCAATCTCATATGTCGGTTAAAAGCTCATTAGAGCTTATGTTTGTCTATGTTTTATATACATGTACCATGCTGACTCTAAATAAAGCTTATTTGTTATCATGGTTATTTATTATTAAGGCCACACCAATTTAATTTCTTGTTCTACGGATTTTTGAACTCCAAAATTTGGGGCGAGCAAGAGATTTGAAAATTTTAATAAACAAATATTTAATATGCAAATTTTTGAGGCAAAGCTTGAAAAGTAAAGGCGAGTGATTATAAATAATTTTTTTTTGTAAACATAAAATAGTAGGTTTTGACAATATTAAAACTTATCACTTGTACATTGACATTTCTTTAATTTCTGAAGTATTTTTCCCCTGTTCACCAAGAAATAATTAAATCTGGTCCATGTATGTGTGACTGACAATGAGACAATTCTCCATCCAAGTCATAATCAGTTTGAGGGCAACCCATTAATGTTATAAATATACCTTTTACATGTGTTATGAGGGATCAATATAAGTTATGATATATTTGTTTGTACAAAAGGGCTCATATTTTCTCAAAGAACTATATAAAAAAATGTATCTATCTGGTATTAAATGGTCAAAACATGTCCAAGAATTTTGTAATATTCCTGGACTTTAACCATGTTAACACATTTACTTTAACAATGTTTAACAGTTTAATATGATTCAAAATAAGTGGACCCCTCTTTTAGAAAAGTTGTTTAAAAATGATGTTACTCTCCTCTTTTTGAGTATAAAATTCTAAGTTTTCAAAGGTTTTGTATAGAAGAACTATAAAAATCCTTGGTATTTCTATTTTCTTTTCTTCATCAGTAAAATGACCCCTTGTCCATGTTGTCTGAGGGAGGGTTGCTCTCAACCTGATAATAACAAACACAGGTCAAAGTACAGCCTTTTACACAGGGCTTTGATACAGACCAAACAGCAAGCTATAAAGGACCCCAAAATTATAAGCGTACACAATTCGAACAGGAAAACCAACGATCTAATTTATATATCCAAATGGGAAAATACCTATGAACAACATCAACAAACGATAACTGCTGAACGACAGGCCCCTGAATCAATCAGGACAGGTGCATAAACATGCAGCGGCTATGGATAGTTTTGTTTCGCCAGCATACAATATAATTGCAGTTGAAGGCAAATTCTTCAGAAGTTCTTTGTACTTCATTCTAACAACGAAAATTTTTTGATAGGGAATATAAGGAAGGGGGAAAGAAACCAATGTTTTGTTCTTTACAGGTATTTCCGCTGTTATAAATTTATATCGGAGCACTCCCACTTTGAATGAGGTTTCATGCTGAAACAAATATTCTCACAGATATTTACACAGTGTGGTGGGGTGCTTTTATGTTTAAAATCGTTATATATACAGGTTAGACTGTGATTTTAAAAACAAATGTTGATATCTTTTTATAATATTTACCAAAAAAAAACGGTGCGGGATATGGACATGATTACATTTCTGGATGCGGGAAGCGGGAATATAAAAAAAAATAAAAATTCTGTTTTGAAAAAAATAAGTGTGGGCGGGTCTGTCGAACAAGGAATCAAATTGGTGTGGCCTAAGTACATTATAAATCAGAACTTTTACAATCATTGAAGACAGATAAAATATGAATATTTAACAGTCATAACAGTTGATACATTTTTTCTATCATTAATTATAATTTAAAATTTTCAAATATGTTTAATTTTTTTTAATTATTTTTGATAATTGTTTTTATACGACCACAAAATTTGAAAAATTTTCGTCGTATATTGCTATCACGTTGGCGGCGTCGTCATCGTCGTCGTCTGAATACTTTTAGTTTTCGCACTCTAACTTTAGTAAAAGGGAATAGAAATCTATGAAATTTTAACACAAGGTTTATGACCACAAAAGGAAGGTTGGGATTGATTTTGGGAGTTTTGATCCCAACATTTCAGGAATTAGGGGCCAAAAAGGGCCCAAATAAGCATATTCTTTTTTTTCACACAGTAACTTTAGTTTAAGTAAATAGAAATCTATGAAATTTTGACACAAGGTTTATAACCACAAAAGGAAGGTTGGGATTGATTTTGGGAGTTTTGGTTCTAACAGTTTAGAAAGTAGGAGCCAAAAAGGGGTCCAAATAAGTATTTTTCTTGGTTTTTAAGTAAATAGAAATCAATTGGAGTTATCTTTCTTTGTATAGAATAGTAGTTAAATCAACTTTTTTGCAACATAACTTTAGTATAAGTGGATGGAAATCTATGAAATTTAATCAGAAGGTGTATGACCACAAAAGGAAGATTGGTATTGATTTTGGGAGTTTTGGTCCTTATAGTTTAGGAATTAGGGGCCAAAAAGGGGTCCAAATAAGCATTTTTTTTTGGTTTTCGTACCATAACTTTAGTATTTGTAAATAGAAATCTATGAAATTTAAACACAAGGTTTATGACCATAAAAGGAAGGTTGGTATTGATTTTTGGAGTTTTGGTCCTAACAGTTTAGGAATAAGCGGCCCAAAGGGTCCAAAATTAAACTTTGTTTGATTTCATCAAAAATTGAATAATTGGGGTTCTTTGATATGCCAAATCTAACTGTGTATGTAGATTCTTAATTTTTGGTCACGTTTTCAAATTGGTCTACATTAAGGTCCAAAGGGTCCAAAATTAAACTTAGTTTGATTTTGACAAAAATTGAATCCTTGGGGTTCTTTGATATGCTGAAATTAAAATGAACTTAGATTTTTGATTATTGGCCCAGTTTTCAAGTTGGTCCAAATAAGGGTCCAAAATCAAACTTTGTTTGATTTTATCAAAAATTGAATAAATGGGGTTCTTTGATATGCCAAATCTAACTGTGTATGTAGATTCTTGATTTTTGGTCCTGTTTTCAAATTGGTCTACATTAAAGTCCAAAGGGTCCAAAATTAAACTTAGTTTGATTTTAAGTAAAATTGAATTCTTGGGGTTCTTTGATATGCTGAATCCAAACATGTACTTAAATTTTTGATTATGGGTTCAGTGTTCAAGTTGGTCCAAATCAGGATCTAAAATTATTATATTAAGTATTGTGCAATAGCAAGAATTTTTCGATTGCACAGTACTCAGCAATAACAAGCAATTTCCAATTGCACAGTATTGCGCAATAGCAAGAAATCTGCAATTGCACAGTATTGTGCAATAGCAAGTATTTTCAATTGCACAGTATTGCGCAATAGCAAGAAATATCTAATTGCACAATAATGTGCAATAGCAAGAATTTCAATTGGAGTTTTCTTTCTTTGTCAAGAATAGGTAGTTGAATCAACTAAAATCATTGTTTTTTACAATATACATTTGTACAATGTATTTTCACTTTTACTTCCAACTGATAAATTAAGACAATCTTTACCATTCAGTGATAACAAGCACATTTTTACATTTTAATATTTTATGATGTATTTAAATGAGTAATTATTGTTGCAAACTCCATAAGAAATTTGAATTGTGATTAGTTTTGGAATAAATGATAGGGGGATGTAAAAAAAAAATTGGGCGGGGGGAGAATTCAATTTTTTCTCATTTGAAATTTCATAAATTAAAAGAAATTTCTTCAACCATTTTTTTGAGAGGATTAATATTCAACAGCATAGTGAATTGCTCAAAGGCAAAACAAAAATTTTAAGTTCATTAGACCACATTCATTCTGTGTCAGAAACCTATGCTGTGTCAACTATTTAATCACAATCCAAATTTAGAGCTGTATCCAGCTTGAATGTTGTGTCCATACTTGCCCCAACCGTTCAGGGTTCAACCTCTGCGGTCATATAAAGCTGCGCCCTGCGGAGCATCTGGTTCAATATATCTTTCTATAAACAATGTTAAAGTAGATAAAATTTGTCCTTTTTATACTTCAATGTACTTTATTTACATTTACAGCCTACCCAGTGCAGATGAATATAAATGTCAGAAATGTTTAGAGAAGGGCCATTTTACATTTGAATGTACTGGGAAAAGAAAATATGTACACCGTCCATCCAGAACAAAAGAAATGATTAAAAAAATGAAAAAAGATGAAGAATTAGAAAAAGAAATGAAATTGTAAGTACACCAAATGTATCAGTACCTGTACAATACTCTCAGATACATGTACATTTTTGCACAAATTTTGATATTGCAAATTTGAACCTCATGCCTGTTTGAATTTGTTTTTCACTTTAAAAGAAACAACAAAATAACTGGTTCTCTGTTTAGAAATAACCTTACTATCAGTATGATATGTATACATTACTGTCTTTTGATCATGTTGATGAGGTAAATGTGTGGTTTTATTGACTTTCGTAAAAAGAGATATACATTGTGTATTCACTAAGGCCAACGGTTGATGTGAATATCAGTTTTTCAAAAGTCAATTAATCCACATATTTACCAAAACAAAAATCTGTAATTGTTTTATTCCATATTCTGAAAATAATGTATGTTATGGAAATTATTCACCAAAACCAATTTTATATCCTACGCTTTTTACCAAACACATACACCCGACATCATGCAACGTACCATATAGTTTTGATTTGAGTACCATATACATGTACTTGTTGCAGGTGAATATGCTAATTTATTCAAAATCTCTTTCATACAGTAAATAGAATTGAGAAAAGAAATGGGGAATGTGTCAAAGGGACAACAGCCAGACCATAGAGCAGACAACAGCCGAAGGCCACCAATGGGTCTTCAATGTAGGGAGAAACTCCCTTACCCGTAGGCGTCCTTCAACTGGCCCCTTAAAAAATATGTGTTCTAGTACAGTGATAATGGACGTCATACTAAACTCCAAATTATACACAAAAAAATAAAATAAAAAATCATATAAGACCAACAAAGGCCAGAGGCCCCTGACTTGGGACAGGCGCAAAATTGCGGCGGGGTTGAACATGTTTATGAGATCTCAACCCTTCCCCTATACCTCTAGCCAATGTAGAAAAGTAAATGCATAACAATACGCACATTAAAATTCAGTTCAAGAGAAGTCCGAGTACAATATCAGAAGATGTAATAAAAGAAAATAAATAAAATAATACATAAGTAGCAACAGACTACTAGCCGTTAACTGACATGCCAGCTCCAGACCTCAATTAAAATAATTGAAAGATTATCATGATTATGTCTTCATCATATGAATATCAGGCACAATACCTCCCGTCAGGGGCTTAGTATCATACTATCATAAAATATATGAGAAGAATATAACCCGTGTCATGCCAACATCTTTTTTTTTTTAAATAAATGTGTTTAGTTCCGAAGCAAAGACCCTATAAGTGAATCAATATTAAAGCCAAAATATGCAATCTTTAATGACCTGACAACAGTGTCGTAACTATATCCCTTCTTACTAAGTCTGTTTAAAGGTTTTGTTAGCCTTTGAGGGGAATACTGACATTTTTGTGCTTTGTAAAGAATATTACCATAAAAGATTGGATGTGGAATACCTGAACGTATAAGATGTCTGCATTTTGAGTTATATTTAGAAATGATTTCTTTATACCGATGATTTAATTTAATAAACGTTTTGACTAGTTTGTGATATCGAAAACCCTGGTGTAATAATTTTTCAGTAAAACATAAATTTCTCTCCCTAAAATCTAATACGTTGTTACATACATGAGTGAATCTTACAAGTTGAGATGTATAAACACCTCACCATATAAAAATGGATAATTAACGATAGGAAATGAAAAATCATCTCTTTTATCATAAATTTTTATATTAAGCTTCCCGTTAATGATATAGATATCAAGATCAAGGAAAGGGCAGTGGTCATTGTTAGTATTAGCTTTATTTAAAATAAGTTCAACAGGATAAATTTCTTTAGTATACATACTGAAGTCGTCATTATTTAGTCATAAGTTGTAACTCATAACAATACAAAAACAGGTCCGCAATAAGTGGTGCACAGTTAGTCCCCATTTGAATTCCAATAACTTGATGATATACAGAATCTCCAAGCGAACAAAGATGTTATCAAGTAAAAATTCAAGCGCATATATAGTATCAAAGCATGTCCAATTTACATAGTTCTTTTGTTTATTGCAACTAAAAAATTACCTAAAAGAGTTTGAACATATGTTCTCGCATTCTGACTTTTTAAATGCCCAGTTAATTTGGGATGTGAATTTTTTCTTAATAAAGAATATGAGGCAAAGTGGTATATAGGGTAGAAAAATCAAAACTTTGAACAGATTCAAAATCACTAATATATGCATGCAATTTATCAAGTACTTCCAATGGGTTTTTGACACTCCAAAAGTATTAATTCCACTATTTTCAAAGCCTACTTAAGTTCTATCAATATGGAATAAATAAAGTTATTGTTATAATGAAAGATTATAAGTATAACTACATGATATTTATGTTAAAATATTAGAAATACAGATCCATCTCAGACTGGTTGAGAAAAGTAATCATGAATTTGTAGAAAATTTTCAAATCATTTATTGTTTATAAAATCGCTTAAAATTTTTGAACTGCAAGTACACTTTAATTGTTTCCTTAAGCAATTATTAACCTCATTTGATATCTTGATCCCTTTTAATAATTGTAGGAAAGAATTAATGAAACAAAATCCAGAAAAGAAACAAAGAAAAAAGAAAAAGAAAAGGTATGTACATGTTCATGTTCATTGAATGATTTATATATGAATAAGAGACTGCTGGGCAATGACCATTCATCTAATGAATCTTTACTTATCTTCACTATAACTTTATGGCATATTTAAGATATTTTTAAAGGAATAACTTTTAAAAAAAATCTGTCTATGAAGAAATAACATAAAAAATGATGTGTAAACTTGAAAAACTTTTCTAACAGGTTATTCAAAAGTATTAACTATATTTTTGAATAGACAGAATTTTTTTTTAGTCATTCCTTATAATTATATTCTAAATTTCTTTTTTTAAGTAGTTAATCATGAAAAAACTTTGATGACATCACAATCACATGACAAAATTATGTATGAGGGGATAGACAAAACACTTTTAGCCAATCAAAAGACGTGTTACATCCAAAATTAAATTATTTCTACATTCATTCTTTAGTTCAAAATGGAGAAAAGATGGACTCTTTTTGGTAAATCTATGGCAGTCTGACCAACGATAAAAGCTTTAGTAATCTTATTGCGGTGTTGAAAATAAAACCAGCAACTCAAATTTGATGGATTAGTGAGGGATGCTACTATAATTATTATAATAGCATTATAGGTGACCTTGTTTTAGTTGTGGTCTTCCATTTTTTGTAGGGCTGTTAACAAGGTTTAAAAATATAAAAAAAAAAAAGTAAAACTTAATTTTGGGATTGTTAGAAGCAGAAACCAATTTTTTCAAGTTGTACCCTTTACAATTCTAGTTATAAGGCAACTGGCATTATAGTTTACTGTTCAGTGTGAGCAAAGGCTCTGTGTTGAAGACAATACTTTGACCTATAATGAATTATTTTACAAATCATGACTTTGATAGAGAGTTGTCTCAATGGGACTCATACCACATCATCTTATATCAATGACACTAGTTTTCATGTCTATATTTATATTTACTTATTAATTTCAGGTCAAGTAGTACAAGCTCTGAGTCTTCGTCATCTTCATCATCGTCATCATCAAGTTCAAGGTAATTTGATTTGTGGGTAAAAGAAAAAAAAAATTGCATTAGATTAATTTAAATACTGAAAGATTATACTTTTTTGGAACAGCACATTTATACACAAATTCAATGTAATATACATTATTTAACTAGCGGTTATCTTATAACATGTATAAATTGTTGAATTTTACCCTTGTCAGTCTGTACCTTCTGAATTTGGTTTCCATTTTTTTAGCTCACCTGGCCCGAAGGGCCAAGTGAGCTTTTCCCATCACTTTGCGTCCGGCGTCCGTCGTCCGTCGTCCGTCGTCCGTCGTCGTTAACTTTTACAAAAATCTTCTCCTCTGAAACTACTGGGCCAAATTGAACCAAACTTGGCCACAATCATCATTGGGGTATCTAGTTTAAAAAATGTGTGGCGTGACCCGGTCAATCAACCAAGATGGCCGCCACGGCTAAAAATAGAACATAGGGGTAAAATGCAGTTTTTGGCTTATAACTCAAAAACCAAAGCATTTAGAGGAAATCTGACATGGGGGTAAAAATGTTTATCAGGTCAAGATCTATCTGCCCTGAAATTTTCAGATGAATCGGTCAACCCATTGTTGGGTTGCTGCCCCTGAATTGGTAATTTTGTGGAAATTTTACAGTTTTTGGTTATTATCTTGAATATTATTATAGATAGAGATAAACTGTAAACAGCAATAATGTTTAGCAAAGTAGGATTTACAATTAAGTCAACATGACCGAAATGGTCAGTTGACCCGTTTAGGAGTTATTGCCCTTTATAGTCAATTTTTAACCATTTTTCGTAAATCTTAGTTATCTTTTACAAAAATCTTCTCCTCTGAAACTACTGGGCCAAATTAATCCAGACTTGGCCACAATCATCATTGGGGTATCTAGTTTAAAAAATGTGTGGCGTGACCCGGTCAATCAACCAAGATGGCCGCCACGGCTAAAAATAGAACATAGGGGTAAAATGCAGTTTTTGGCTTATAACTCAAAAACCAAAGCATTTAGAGGAAATCTGACATGGGGGTAAAAATGTTTATCAGGTCAAGATCTATCTGCCCTGAAATTTTCAGATGAATCGGTCAACCCATTGTTGGGTTGCTGCCCCTGAATTGGTAATTTTGTGGAAATTTTACAGTTTTTGGTTATTTCTTGAATATTATTATAGATAGAGATAAACTGTAAACAGCAATAATGTTTAGCAAAGTAGGATTTACAATTAAGTCAACATGACCGAAATGGTCAGTTGACCCGTTTAGGAGTTATTGCCCTTTATAGTCAATTTTTAACCATTTTTCGTAAATCTTAGTTATCTTTTACAAAAATCTTCTCCTCTGAAACTACTGGGCCAAATTAATCCAGACTTGGCCACAATCATCATTGGGGTATCTAGTTTAAAAAATGTGTGGCGTGACCCGGTCAATCAACCAAGATGGCCGCCACGGCTAAAAATAGAACATAGGGGTAAAATGCAGTTTTTGGCTTATAACTCAAAAACCAAAGCATTTAGAGGAAATCTGACATGGGGGTAAAAATGTTTATCAGGTCAAGATCTATCTGCCCTGAAATTTTCAGATGAATCGGTCAACCCATTGTTGGGTTGCTGCCCCTGAATTGGTAATTTTGTGGAAATTTTACAGTTTTTGGTTATTATCTTGAATATTATTATAGATAGAGATAAACTGTAAACAGCAATAATGTTTAGCAAAGTAGGATTTACAATTAAGTCAACATGACCGAAATGGTTAGTTGACCCGTTTAGGAGTTATTGCCCTTTATAGTCAATTTTTAACCATTTTTCGTAAATCTTAGTTATCTTTTACAAAAATCTTCTCCTCTGAAACTACTGGGCCAAATTAATCCAGACTTGGCCACAATCATCATTGGGGTATCTAGTTTTAAAAATGTGTGGCGTGACCCGGTCAACCAACCAAGATGGCCGCCACGGCTAAAAATAGAACATAGGGGTAAAATGCAGTTTTTGGCTTATAACTCAAAAACCAAAGCATTTAGAGGAAATCTGACATGGGGGTAAAAATGTTTATCAGGTCAAGATCTATCTGCCCTGAAATTTTCAGATGAATCGGTCAACCCATTGTTGGGTTGCTGCCCCTGAATTGGTAATTTTGTGGAAATTTTGCAGTTTTTGGTTATTATCTTGAATATTATTATAGATAGAGATAAACTGTAAACAGCAATAATGTTTAGCAAAGTAGGATTTACAAATAAGTCAACATGACCGAAACGGTCAGTTGACCCGTTTAGGAGTTATTGCCCTTTATAGTCAATTTTTAACCATTTTTCGTAAATCTTAGTTATCTTTTACAAAAATCTTCTCCTCTGAAACTACTGGGCCAAATTAATCCAGACTTGGCAATAATCATATTTGGGGTATCTTGTTTTAAAAATGTGTGGCGTGACCCGACTATCAAATCAAGATGGCCGCCACAGCTAAAAATAGAACATAGGGGTTAAATGCAGTTTTTGACTTATAACTCAAAAACCAAAGCATTTAGAGCAAATCCAACATGGGGTAAATTTATTAATCAGATCAAGATCTATCTGCCCTTCAATTTTCAGATGAATCTGACAACCCATTGTTGGGTTGCTGCCCCTGAATCGGTAATTTTAAGGAAATTTTGCTGTTTTTGGTTATTATTTTAAATTTTATTATAGATAGAGATAAACTGTAAACAGCAATTATGTTCAGCAAAGTAAGATTTACAAATAAGTCAACATGACCGAAATGGTCAATTGACCCCCTAAGGAGTTATTGTCCTTTATAGTCAATTTTTAACAATTTTCATAAAATTTGTAAATTTTTATTAACATTTTCCACTGAAACTACTGGGCCAAGTTCATTATAGATAGAGATAAATGTAAGCAGCAAGACTAGTAAAGTAAGATTTACAAACACATCACCATCACCAAAACACAATTTTGTCATGAATCCATCTGCTTCCTTTGTTTAATATTCATAGACCAAGGTGAGCGACACAGGCTCTTTGGAGCCTCTAGTTTAACTTTATTTTTGCCTCAACTAAATATTATGAAACTTATACACAATGCTTACATGTTTTACCACAAAAAACAGATCAAGTTTGAATTTTGGTGACATTTTTATCTTTCACCAAATACCCCCTTTACAAATGGAAAAAGGAGTAGATCCAGATCTGGTAAGGGCTGATTTTGGCCTCAAATTTCAGGTTGATCTAGCAAAATGATTTAGACACTTTTTAAACACTTAAGTGTCTATTTCAATTGATTCAATTAGTTTATGTGAAATATTTTAATTGTTAAAGTCATTAAAAACACTCCTATTCAAGCTTAAATATGAAAAATCTATCTAATATGACTTTTCAGATTTTTTTGTCAAAAATGAAAGTGGCCACATCCATGTTCATCCTCAACCTTTATATATGTTATGTTTTATCATCATATACAACTTACATTTCAATATTATGAATGATCACGAATGCAGCCACTTTCATTTAAGTCCCTCTTAAATGTTAACCGTCAAAAATTTAACTAAAATGCTAAAATTGTAAAGATTTCAGTAATTTAGCATGACTTAATGATGTTAGTACCTGAAGGATGTGTATCATATTGTCATAAACAGCCCATATTTGTGTGGCAGAGGCAGTCTACTTTCCAATAAATAACTAAAAGATTACATTTTCACAATTTTGTAAAACTGCTATATTTTGGAGCCATAATTAAAGGTGTCTTACTGAACCTACTCCTTTGTTGATATTGTTGTTTTTACTCCTAAACTTTGCCTGAACCAAATGTTATGAATCTTATAGAACATGCTTATTACAACACAACTCAGATCAAGTACCAATTTGTGTAGCATCACTTTTACTATTTTAAGTTATGCCCTTAAAAATGTAATAGGCAAGCAGGGGCACCATCTGACATTTTACCCCTTAATTTATTTCTACTATTTTTCTTGAATTTTACAGTTCAGACAGTGATACTAGTTCTTCCTCAGACAGTGATTCAGACAGTTCATCATCATCATCGTCTTCCTCGTCGTCTTCATCAGATTCTAGTAGTGATGAAAGTGTCAAGAAACGCAGCAAAAAGAAGAAGAGGAGAAAATCAAGCTGAATTTATGATAAACAAAAGATAAATCAATAACATTCTAGTTCTTAGATTGCAAATTTGGATGCTAAGAATTGAGATAGCTTTTGTATAAGCCAAATTCAGGTTAACATACATGTACTGTATGGTTTTTGTAAAAAAAAATGGAGTAATCTGTATTTTCCTAGACTGACCTACAAAAACTACCAAAAAATCTTAACATTATATGATCTTGGCTATTTTTTTAATGCATCTTCTGTTTCCTTTCAATCTTTTAGCTCTGAACATTCTTGTTGAATATTCATAAAAAAAAGATCTTCAAATTCTTCTTCCCCCAAAAATCTGATATTTTTTACTTTGTTTGATAAAGTCTGGCAAACCAATTCCCTTTCACTGAGGCAGCTATATATTTTGTCTTCTATTGCATCACAAAATTTTGTTCAGTTGAGAATATAAGTTTTAAAAAAGGAATGACTTCAAACATTTGACAATTCATCATATTTCTCTGTTGGCATTGCTGATCAAGTGATTGCTAATTCATTTCTTAGTTTGTTCTTTCCATGGATATATTGAAGCTTGTGTAAATACAATGTGGAAAAAAAAATGTTTTAAGTTGGATTATTTTCCTTGAAATTGTTTTAATTATTTTCTATGTATATTAGTTTTTTAAATTCAGAAATTAATGTGAATATTTATTATTGCAAATCATTAACCTTTGGCAAAAATGCTAAAACTTATTCATGTGATTGCAAAAGTTTTATGAATGAAAATCACTACTGAAGTTCTGAATGCAAGATTTTTTGTTGCAGCCGTAACTGTCATATTTTAGGTATTAATAAAAAGGAAACAATAATTTCTGAATTTAGAGACTGATTTTAAGATATTTATAGTAACATTGATCTTGAAGATGTACTTTTAACATTATAAACAAAAGATAAGTAATACAAATAGGTTTTTAATACAATTGTTTATATACATCTGTAGTCAGTTAATAATTTATACTTTTAACGCAACTACTGCACAGTTGAAACATAATAGCACATAAAGATATAACAACATTTTTTACTTATTCTCGGTGAATTACAAAATTATGTTTACTTAATTTCGGTGATTTGATTTTTAAAATACTTGAAAATTTTGTTATATTTTACTTTTTATTATCCAGAATTTTATATAGTATGATTAGGATAATAAATTACATATCTGATGGAACTCAAATATACAATAACTGCTCATATAAAAAAGTTTTAATTTGAAAAAACATGAGCATTGATGAAATAAATATGTTTCTGGGAATCAACTTTAATGAACAGTGTTGATAAATTGTGATAATAGATTATTAAAGAGTTTTAATATGTATTTTAGTTAAGACTTTTATTTAAACTAGAAGATGCCTGTGAAATCACGGTACAATTGGGCAAGTGTTGAAACAAAGAGTTTAAAATTCTAGGGCAGTATGTTGGCTGAGTATGCGCCGTAACAATAACGGTCTCCAAATTTGGTTATTTTCTCAAAAGTTGTCATTTTCTATGGAAAATTCTTGGTTTAGAGACAAATAGTTATCAAAAGTACCAGGATTATAACCTAGTACGCCAGCCACACGTTTCGTCTACATAAGACTCATCTGTGATGCTCATATCAAAATAGTTATAAATTTGTATCGTTTCAGAGGAAATGTAGCTCAATGAAATCGGTCTCTTCCTTTAGTAGTATAGATGGTCATATACAACTGTTTTAAATCATAACTGATTTCAGCTATTTTATTATAACCAGGTATAGTTTTCCAGAACAAGAAACAGGATTCCAATAATTGTCTTTTGTCACTAGTGCTTTTTAATAAAAAGATTTGGAAATAAATTGAACCGTACTTAGGGAAACTCTAAAATTATATATTTAATGAAAAATTTATCTATAATTCAGTGATTAGTGAATTACAAGTCCTAGTTCTATTTTGAATGTAATAAAAATGAATGTCGAATTGGGTTGCACAAATAATAATGGTCATGAGTTATAAATACTATGTGCTGAAGTAGTGTATCTTTTTATTCACTTTTCAGTTTTCCTTTTATTTGTGTACGTGCTGTCATGTTTTTTTTGGTCGAATGACTTTTGACATGGTACTTATTCATTGTTATTGACTTTGGATATTCCTTGTGCAGCTGGACCCAGTGGTGAAATTGTGACGCAAGTGGTTTCTACGGTGTTGTTTACATTTTAATTACTCATATGTATATATGTTTAACTTATTTTGTACTTATTGGAAAGGTGTAAACTATATTTGGAATAAAAAAAATACTATCAAGAACAAAACTGTTTCGTCGACGTTTTTATCAATCTTGATATCAGCTACAAAAACTCTTTTGATGACCTCATTGTATAATTTCCTAACAACTTCATGCAACTTGTTTATTGATGTCTGTGTTATAACTATTTGTAGGTTTGTTTGAATTGTATTGTCTGTTGTGATGTATGACTATGATGTATGCCTACACAATTCGGATGCTAGATCCAAATCATTGTCATATTATGGTGGCTTGAAAAACACCGGTACCACTCAGATTACAATTCTACCTTGACAGGTAAGTTTGTATCTAGCCTATAAAATACTTATTTAGCCTTGAGAATTGAAAGGTCAGTTTATCCCATTCATACAAAAGAAGTTGGTAAAATTGGCTTCATGCCATTTACCTTGTCCAACATTAAGGTCACTTTATTGTTATTGTGATATTGTTAAAGTACAAAAGAACCCTATATTCTGCCCAATGCTTAAACTTTGTGCATCTTGATTCAATTGTTTAAAATATGTTAATGTTGAATTTTAGGGGTTACTTTCGCCCTTTTTTTTACGTGCTAGTTTTCTTTTCAGATATAAAAAAACTATCGGCTTGACTTAATAGAAATAGACTATGCTTGCAGGTTCTCTTGTTTTTTGTTTACACCAAATTCTAACGGATTATTAAATTTAGTTGCAAAATATTTTAAAAGAGAGCTGAAATTTTTTTTTATCTTTTAATGTGAATTGAAGGTTGAATAATTATATGTGAATTAGAATGAAGAAAACATCTTGGTCCCCAAAAAAATCATCAATCAGGATATAAAATTCCAAATATTAATTTATTATACTAAAATAAGTTCATATAGAATAAACTTTCTAAGATTTTATTGATTCCTTTTAAATTTAAATCTCAAGCCACTGTTTTGCATGTTTAGGTCATGTCCCAACAAAAAATCAATAAATATGACAGTACAATGTACTCTAAGCACAAACACATAAGGTCACTGTGAAATAGACATCTAGGGCAGGAGCAAACTGTCAGTTATACCAAACCAGTTTGACTAGATCTTTAGTTAAAAACCAGTTTGACTAGATGTCTAGATTACTCTTGGAATAACAATGGTGTGGCCTATATTTTGACAATGTAAATAACATGAGGACCTGGATGGGTTTTTTTAATATCTGTATTCTTTAAAGTTTTAGGGCATTTTCTTTTAATAGCCTTGAAATAACTCATTCTGTAAAATTCTCATGAAAATGATTTTCCAATTTAGTCTTTCTGTTACAAGATTATTTATCAATTATGTACATTGATCATGATTATATTATCAGTATTGCATTACAGTTACCTAAGTAACCCTTTATTTTGCACAGTTATTCTTTATACTTTTGCAATGCAGTAAATTATTCTCTTTTCTTTATTTTGATATTCATTTTCTTTATTCTCTATTATTTTTTGTTGCTATTACATGTATTGTCTACTCTGTAAACCCCATTCTGAACCTCATAGGTAAACTTCTTTTGTATGAATGGGATAAACTGACCTTTCAATTCTGAAGGCTAAATAAGTATTTTATAGGCTAGATACAAACTTACCTGTCAAGGTAGAATCGTAATCTGAGTGGAACTGGTGTTTTTCAAGCCACCATAATCTGTTATGTCAGTTTGTATTGCTCACCCAAATTTTCAATACAACGAAACAATCAACATACAAGTGGGAGGTTTAGCAAGCATTAAAACCAGGTTCAACTCACCATTTTCTTGGAAAATGCCAGTATGTACCATGTCAAAAATATGATGAATTCCAATCATTTCGTAGAGTGATAACATAGGATTTTGTCAGTTTTTATAGACAACTTGGGAGTTTAGTATTTTTGTCATACCCTTTTTTCATATCTTGATATTTTCCTTGATATTGACATAATGAACTACTTCAAAGTAGAATTTAGGCCTAGGACAGACAGATTGACTCAAACTGTGCAATCGGCAACGTTTATTTCATAGTAGGAACATACCCTCTGCCCCATAGGACGTAGTTAACATGTCTCATGCTCGTACATGTTCAAACAACACAGATTAATTATCAGGGGTTTCTATGCTTCAACAGAGTTATGAACAGGAACCACTGGACCAAGAATAGAAACAACACAAGTGTTATTGTCATCATTACGAACTTGTTGATTGATACAATGTGTCGGTTTCTGAATTCGCTAACGCGTTTTTCGCAATCGTATATCTTCTGACACAAGAAAATCGGCTGATCTGTAATTTTACCGAATGTAGCTTATTTCAAAATTCTAACATTTTTGATGAGTGGTTTTTTTTACCGTGTGACACGGGTGCTCCGTTGCGGAGGAATTAACTTAGAGAAGAAGTTAATTTGCATTACAAATTTAGATTTGAACACAAATGAATCATCGTTCGTTTTTTGCCAATTCAGCCATAACCAGCAGATTCTTGAGGCTTATTGCCTTAAATCAATGGGAACTCAAGAGAGATAATTGGGCTGATTCGATTTTCCATTGGTAGCGAATGGTCCTTTTATTGATATTCACAGATGGTATATAAAAACAGCTTTCCACCAGAGTTCAAATGACGGAGATAAAAGCATGTAAAGATCACCGTGCAGCTTTCATAATGAAAAAAACCCAACATAAACAAAATGTTAAAATTAAAAGGCTCCGACAGCGAAATTTAAACGAAAAATTAACGGCCTTATTTATACAATATGATTTACGAAAAAGAGATGTGACAGACATGAACCAATGACAACTACTTGATAACAGACTCTAACACAATAATATAAAGTTCAAGAGGTTGACGTCAGATATATTTATGGTACTTCACAGTTATATTGTATAATATCTTTACTGCATAAATTTGTTTATATTTTTTGTATCCTAACGATAATTCCAAATTATTTCTTGTCAAATTGTGTTGTTGAGATTAGAGGATCGTGTACAAGGTTAGTAGATATACAATTATTTTTGTTCAGTGGGATTCACCATTTTTTTTATCATAATATGTTTCTCATATCAGAGACATATTTGTCCTCATGTTGGTGGTCAGTACCTAATCGTTTTATCATAAAGCCTAACTTTGAATTTGCCATTATAGTCTAACCCTTTTATTTTTTTTTTAAAAACGACTTTTAACTTTTCGAAAGACATCATTATCCTATAGAAAAATAAATCAGATATTTTTTAATGCCGGAATTTTTTTTTTATTAATTGTGTTTCATTTATGGCAAAGATGTTATTCTTTAAATGTGGTCAAAATAGAAAAAAAAAATCTTTACTTAGATTTCTGTTTGACATCACCAAAAAGATTAGTGGATGTCAAATAGAATCATTTGATAACTATGTACATTTGTATAGATAAAATATGTAAAATAGAATATTTGTAAGGTCTTAGTACATGCATCCTTCGGAAGGGCAACATTAAAATCTACCGAAACATATGCCAATTACAAAATATGTTGTATAGGTGATATGCTGAACATTTACAACTATAAACAAATGTGTTGTGTCGTTGTTCTCCTCTTATATTTAATGCGTTTCCCTAGGTTTTAGTTTGTTACCCCGATTTTGTTTTTTGTCCATGGATTAATGAGCTTTGAACAGCGGTAAACTACTTTTGCCTTTATTTAGCATGTGAAAAAAAACTTTCTATAAATCTAGAAAGACTTGTTTTGATTTTGTTGGGCTTTTTTTACTCGTTTGGGTCGGTAGTTAATCTATTAAGGTAGATTGATGGTATGCCGCCATCTTGGATTGTACAATCGCAGTACAAAATCGGTCTAGTTTTTTGCTTAAATCTGCAATTTTAGAAACAGATTTGCAATTCAATAGTTAGAATGTTTTTCTTTTTGAAGAAAACCTGTTAATTAATCGTGTTATTCAAAATATTTAAAAAAAAATAATTTTTATTGGTTTTAAAATCGTTTTTTTTTCAAATGAGCCATTTAAGGGGAGATAACTCTTTTAGTACAAAATTTATACTGGTCTAATAGGGACATTTTTTATTTTCACTTGTAGCAAGAAAACAAGTTCGGTGACACCATGTTTTCTTTTTATTTTCTTAAAACATATTATGAAACCTTTCTTCTAACAATTTATTTCAAAATTCTATCTCATAGATTTTTTTTTATACACCCTTATGTGTTTTTTCATCAACAAGCTTACAAAATTTTGGCAATTTTCAACGACTCATTGCTTGAAAAATAGCACGGTGACCCATACTTTTTATTAAATTTTTGAAAAGAGCATAGTAAAATCTTCATTTTGGCAAATTTAAAAAAAATTCTGTCTCAAAAAATATATACTGGTGATCTACCTTAAATATATTATAATACGAATAACGTAATGCGTCTGTAATTTTTAGTTGAATACATCTAACTTTTTAAGATTAAAATATCAATATTGTCTGTGTATATCACTTGATCATAGATAGTTGATCAACTTTAGAGAATAAGGCTTAAAGCCACACATATAGATACGAATATCTTTGATATATACCGTTCAGTACACAATGGTGTGATAAGTTCCAAATGTAGAACAAAATAATGTTTATTAAAGGAATGCGTGCCTCTTTGTTGTCAAGTTAAACATAAAATAAATTAGCATTCACTAAAATGTATTTACAATTAGAATTTTGGAACAACACTTTGTATCTATTGTAACAGGTATATGAGTATGATTTAATTCACAGATAAAAAAAAATGTACATTGTTAATATATGTTCAGGAATGTATATATATCGACATGTCTTGTCTAAATGATAACCACTATGTAATTGATTTAACAGTAATCAAAATCTATACCAAATCTATGCATGCGGTGTCATGTGTAAGGTAACTTTTTATGATATTTTATCTTATCGGATAACCTGATTTGTAAGCAAAATATATTTTATTAGACAATATAACTGAAACCTCGATTATCGTAGTAAGTAGGTTATTGTCTTTAAAAAAATGATCTATTGATATTTATTATGGTTATGTTAATATATCCGTTCTAGTATTTTACGCAATGTATTAAACGGAAAATTATTTGCTGTATTGATATTATAAGGTAAAATTTATTTTTTCAGGAAATGTACATATTTTTAGGTACGTTTATTAAAACAGGACGCATAAGAGAGGCGGAAGATACAAGTGAAAGTTTCAAACTTATAAGTTAAAAAACAAACCTCCAACGTCATGGCTAAAAAGAAAAGATCAAACCACAAACAAAAGTACATTAAACAAAACACAAAAAAACTATAGAGTGAGGAATACGATCAGATTAATAAATAAAAATAATTAGTAATATTCAACAACAATAAAAGGATGTAATTTCAAATTTTTTATCGTGGTATTCATTTTGTATTTTCAAGGTCCTTTATTCTAATTTTGACTTTGAAAAATATAATGTAGAGCATACATAGTTTTATCTTTAAAAAATAAGGGTCAGCATTCAATTTATCAGTAATAAAGTATTACAAATCTATTGGGTGTTTGAAAGACATATAGACGGTCAGTTACCCGAGAAATGCAAACACGAACCAAGGGGGAAAAGTTGAACAAAAGACGACTTTTGCTTCGGATTGCAAATACGGCTAAGGTAATCTATGCCTGGTATAAGAAAATCCTGAGTATTTCGAATAATTCTTACTTATGCAATTAATTTATTTAAAAAAATGACATCATAATTAATATTCATGCCAAAACCGACGTGCTGACTACTGGGCTTGTGATACCCTCGAAACGTCCAGTGGTATCGACCCAGTGGTGTAAATAGTTATCAAAGTACCAGGCTTATTATTTTGATACGCCAGACGCACTTTTTCGTCTACAAAACGGGAATAATTGTTGTTTAGGAACTGCTAACCCATTTGAAGTAGATAAAATTTACTAACAGTTTTGTTATTGTTATTGAAATTGTCTATGTGTTATTTTTTGTCTTAATAACAAACAAGATGAGGAAGAACAAAATATTGCTTGAAAAGATTGGGTAACTTGCGTATCAATGATTGAGGGGTAAATTTAAATATCTCCTTCAGCGAATATTATGAAACTTAAAACGAGTGTAGTCTAGAAAATCAATCGCGTTATAAATATTTTATGATTGATATTTTATTCGTTGTGTATTATTTTCTATAATTTCTAGTTCCAGGCGATGTCTATTTTGAGTTACAATCAGGAATGTATGATTTAAACCGTAAGTATATAAGTATTCTCTAATTGTATTGTACATTTAATGTCAAAGAATATAAACATCCATTACGTCAAACAAAACACAATTATCATTAACACAGCATCTTTTGTTTCAACATTATTACTACAACTGTGTTCATACAATGTAAGTCAATATTTCAGTGAAGACATATTTCGACGAAATGTTTACACTAAAGGAATGACTTGCAAATGACTTTGTTTATTTATACGCATATTCAGTATTGTAGTAGTAGTGTAAAACTACCTGAGCGTTGATATTAACGTTGTGCACGATGTTCCTACAACAAGACGTTACACCACCACGACGTCAAAGAGAGTTTTCTGAAACTTTTGACGCACGTTTATTCAATTTGCAAGTTTCATTTGTTTTTTTCGTGTAGTTGGTTGATTCTAAATATGTCTCTATTAAACTTGTGATGTCTATTTACCATGAATTTATTTATTTCAAGTTGTGGAAATCGATTAAATAATTTTTACCCATAATTAACCTTAAAATGTTGTATTGTCGTAAGTAATGAACTTGAAGGAAGGGACAGAAGAAAACGGTTTTCAATAAATGAATTATAACAAAACTTCACTCGCAGACTGCTAAGATTGCATGGTGAATATCATATGTCATGTAAATTTTTCACATCTTGATTCAACCCTTATACAAATATATATTTATATATCCGACACTCTGCACGTAAATAAAAACATATTTACCCTTGATTAATTTGAATTGATCTGTATTAAAAAATTGCTTGACACATAACTTGTCGCAATACAACCATTAAATAAATTATCATAACCCGATCTTGAAAATATTTTCCCAGTCATTTGAAGTTGCTTTCTTTCAAAATGTACTAATCATCTCCTGAATCGTCCGTATAATACGGGGTTGCATCAATTCAATGAAACTGTTTTTCGCTGTTTCCGATAAGTCTTTCAGTTACCTCCGTTTTATGCACAACATGCACCGTGGTTTTTTTCGACAACCAGCAATTATTTTTTAAATTTCACCAAACGATTCGTTTTAAGTATCGGGAATATACAATGGAACAAATTTTGCACATGTAACGTCGAAAAAAAAAGCGTTTGTTTGTTTTTTCGAGGTTTTTCGACGTTGGGACAAAATGGCTACCGTTTTGTTATGTTTCGTAGCATTTTATTCCTGTAAGACCCAAACATGCAGTTAATAAAAAAAGAATCTAGACTTTATGTTCTTTTTGTGTATCTAAATTTTGCTTTGGTAAATTATAAAATACTTATTGAAATATCAGGTAACAAACCCGCATTAATTGCTTGGACAAATGAAATATCAACTTGGACAAAATGGCTACCGCTTGAAAAACGACTGTGTAGAGATGGTTTTATAGAATCTACTATTTTTAAACTCACGAACAATGAGGCAAATGTTTGTTCTTTCGGCAGATGTTATAATTATCTCACATTTGTTAGACATTTTTAGCTATGTCTACTTATTAAACTACCTTTTAGCCGTTAAGTCAACGAAAAACGTCATTGGACACTTTTCTTATCCCAGCTTAATATGGAGCCACCGAGTCAAACAAAATTCGACAAAAGAACGGCTTCAATTTAACCAAGAACTGACACACTTCGTTGCTTCTGCCAAGTTTTGGGAAGATCAGAGAATAAGAAATAGGATCACTATACATAAGAGATAAAACAGTTGTTCAAAAATGTAACGTTGGACATCCGTTTTTTTCATATAGCTTTGTTGTTTTACTCCTCAAATATACTAGATATTACTAAGCATATGACCAAGAGTTATAAGAACATAAAGGAAAACATATACTGAATTAGTTCTTATAGTGGTTAGCGTTAATCAACATTTTATTTTGTTTTGCGGAGGAAATTTCAAAGATTCTGTTTTAAATCATAGGGGTTGTAGGAACATCGTGCGTGACGTTACTGTGTTGTAAACATAACAATTTTAAAACCATAAGGATAGCAACATGCAAACTAGAATAAATGCATATCGACAGTATAAACAAAACACTTTCTTTTTTAAATATTTTTAGCTCAACCGCCCAAATATCCATGTGCTACTGAGGTCACCCCGCTTCATAATTTTAATAAGATATTTTACAATTTTGTCATCAAAACGAAATTGTAAACAACTGTCTTACAGATGGAAGTTTAAGCTAGCTATTAAACCAGGTTTAACCTACCATTATTTCGGAAATCAAGTATATGCTTCAACTTTGCATATACTTGGCTGGCTATTAACTATTTTGATCTGAACGTCACTGATGAGTCTTTTGAAGACGAAACGCGCGTCTGGCGTATTAAAGTATAATCCTGGTACCTTTGATAACTATATGCCAGTTGTTTTTCACATTTCAGTTGAGTGATAGCGTTAAGTTTTGTCGTCAGTTTTGATGGACTTTTCCTTTGTCGCATTATATTTCGATTTTTTATTTATACTTTATAACTAAACATATTCTCTTTGATACTTATTGGCCTGAAATAATGATTTGCTAAAAAACATGATAAATAGAATCGATAAACATTATCAATTGATCATCAATATAGGTATTATGACATTACTATAACCATAGTTTGGACGGTATGAGAGAAATTGAATTAAATCTTGATTTCAAATCAATTTTTATTCGTTTGCCTATCTTATTTCAAAAAATTATCAAATATAAATTGGAACAGCAAACTGTTAATTGATCTACAATACAGATTGAATTGATTATAATGTCAATTATGACACAATTACCGTTGTACTCCAATTATGAGTTATTACCCACAAATAACGATGTTTGACCAACTTAGCAGTACAATGTATTATCATGAAATCTATAATAGACAGGTAGCAACTGAAAATAGCAGATCTCCTTATTATCAGACTTTTTGTAATTCTTTGAGTCCAAACGTTGATATGCAGTTGTTTACACCCTTGCCATTGGGTCTTGCTGTACTGGTAATATAACCGCACCTCTTTATTATTGTCATATTAAGACAATCTTTACATATAAATTCGTAAGCGAAACTGTCATTTTACTATTTATTGGAATTGTTATCAATTAGAAATGAACATTAGATATAAGCATAGAAAAATAAGCATTTTATTTCATACGAAAAGCAACATATTTGAAAAGGGTTGACATTTCTGGCAGGTGAGAGAATACGACCCTTGATTACCTCTTATATAAAATACAATACGTTCCTGTAAATTCTTCTCCAATTTGTAATCCACTTTCTTTTTTTTATAATTTTCCAGATTATGAGTAATTCAACAGAAGAGTTTAGCTTAGAGGAAAGAACGTCCTTACTAGGACTTGTTATTTTCGGTATTCTATCGGTTATCATTATTGTTGTCATAGCAACCTGCAAGTTTGGATGTCAAGAACAGCCTTACAAGAGACGTATCTCACCAGTAGCCCAGGCATCTAAGGGGAATCTTTTTCAAGTTAGCATGTATATGTCAAAATTACATTTCAATTTGTTAGACTTTAAAGAGGAAGCTAATTCGAATGTTGTAGAAACAACAGATGACATTGAAAAGGAACACGAAAATCGCAAAAAAGTGAAGTTAAAAAAAGATTCAGATAACATGCTGACTGGATGAACTATACATATTCATCTGTTGTGACAATTTGTTAGTGTTAACTATCTGCCATTACCAATTGAAACAAGCTGCTCGAAAGTGCAAACTTGCCATTTGAAAAAGAACATTGGAAACCTTTCTGAACTTTGCAAGTTGCGTGTTTTTAAACAATGTATACAAATAATATACAACTCGTCTAAACATCAACACAACAATGTTAGATCTGTAAATTTGCTTTCGCAAATTCGTTTCTTCTTCCCTCGCCGGGATTCCAAATCGCCTGCACTGTAGCCGTCCAGCTAGACCACACGACCACCTGGGCTTTACAATAATAAAGCTTTCTATGGCCATGTGTTACCTTTCCTCGTCAGTTTTAATCTAGCGTCGTACTACAGTACATGATATATAAGGCATGGAGATGTTATTATATACATATATATATATATATTTATTTATTTTATACCGGAAAACTTCAAGGACATAGTACTGCTTAGGGACTTTCTGTTTAGAATTTTTCTCAGAGTTCGCTATTTTTGTTCTTTATCTTTTTTCTATCTTTGCAGTTTGATAGTATATATATACATGTATATTTATATTTACCATGATACTATACTATTGTTTTTTGTTTATTTGGCTTATTTTGTTCAGTATAATTAAATAACAAAAAATAATTACATTAGATGTATGTTTCATTATAATACGTTATTCTGATTGGCTAATTGCACATCACATGTTATTTCGTAAGCAGTTGCATGAGACAATAACATTTCATTCATGATGACACGAGGTCCCACAATAAAGTGCACAGGTGAATTTAAAAATTTAACTTCATGAAAATCGTGTTTTTATAATCCTAGCTAAAAAATGTAATTATAAGTATTGAATGCTTCTTTTTGTAACTTTATAGGGTTATAAAAGCGTTGACCGTGCGTACATTTTTAGAATGAAGCGCTTCCGCGCTTCATACAAAATGTACTTCGGTCAACGCTTTTACACCCCAATAAATTTACAAAAAGAAGCATTCAATTCTTAAGAACATGACTACATGTCGTTTGTGTTGTAGTAGTTTTAGAAAGTCAACTTACTAGTAGTTTTAATTGTGATAAGAAAGTAAACTTAAAGTAAAGCCTTGTCTATTTACGCAATATACTGAATTTGCTGCGCTCATAATATCTTTATTTTGATGAACCATAAGAGCGCTCAGTATCGTCAGCTTAAAACGCATGAATTGACAGTAAAAGTACATACATTCACTACAAAACATAAAACGCAGTACAAAAAAAGAATAAAAACGTCTTCCCAAATAAAATATGAATATTTCGTATTATATTCACAAATTGCGACAATCTTTCTAAACTGATTGTCATTTCAAAAACATTTCTTTTGTGGTTGCAGTATAATTGATAGTTGAACTCAATTTTTTTATCTAATGCAGTACATTAAGAATCAAACAGATTGTGCATTGGGGATACTTTCAGAGCTAATACTGATACCGGTTGGTACATTTTCATCCTCGCAACACGAGTGCCAAAACTAGTGCATTCAAAATATCAATTTGTTCAAACGTCTTTGATTTACTTAAATGTTTTTTTTTGCAATGTCCGTGACAAAGATCTCTCCTTCATGATGTTCATTAACTGTTCTGAATCTTTTTGCCAAAATATCAAATGATTTAAAAAAAAAAAAAAAAAAAAGCTTTACTAGAATTGAAACAATAAAAAAAACAGTATATCATCTAGTACGTATTATTTGTTATGATCTATGATTTTGTTTCAATCTAAATAAGGTGTCTCACACCAACCTTATCTAGATAAGATAAAGAGACATACAAATGTCAGTAGGGTCAAACGTGTCATAAACAATCAACATGATGATTCCATATCGAATTTGGACGTTTGTTATTTGTATTCTTAGTGAATCTTATGGACAACAATTTACTCCAGGATGTAGTTTTTATAACGGCAAATGTATCTACAATGTCCAGCTAGGAAACGTAGAAAGTTGTCATGGGGGAAACTCACAACCAGAACCTAATGTTCGAGATCTTAGTGGGGCATGTACATGTAATGACGTCACGAAGGCATCGGTTGACCTAAACAATCTTCAAACTCGTGTTGACAAACTACAAAAATCTATGACAGATTTCAAAAACCAGTTGAATAACGTTTCGCCAAAGACAAATTCCTTTCAAGGACAGCCAGATGGCGAAAATCAGAAATATCTAGACATCTTAGATAAACTACATACAAAGGAAGACATTTTGAACAGAACTAATGAAGAAGTGATTGGAATATTGCAGACTGCATCAACCGAAATAAAAGGCTTACGGGAAAAGCTGAAAAATACAACCGGCGAATTGGCAACATGTCAAGTTTCTATGGGTGGGACGCATACTTCTCAAAAAGGTTAGTGAAATGTTTTCGAATCAATTAGTTACTAATGTTTTTATTAAAGAAGATGTGTCGTTAATGTTCTATAAACCAACAAAAGAGTTGAAAAAAAAATTAATTATTCACAATATAAATCGCAACTTGAACACCAACCATCATTGCTTTTATACATGCGACCAATTTATCGCGATTTTTTTTCAGCCTCTGTGGCGGATTTTACAACGTTTTACTGCAGTTTCCAGCAGACTGACCTCTGTAAATTTACACAAGACCGTGACGACGACACTGATTGGACTCGACAGTCGTCATCAATTTCGTCACAATCTGGTCCAAAGACGGATCACTCATATGGAAATGGATATGGTTCTTATAATTTTACTCATTGATATGATAAAAGAAATGTTCGAAATACTTAGGAAGAAAGCAAGCGTTTAAGCTAAATCAAACATGGTATTATTGAAAAAAATAAAAGCGCAAAAATAAAAAATATATATATACTTGTATTAGTATTTCACAAGGCGTCATGTCTAGTCAATTCCTTAGAAGACGTGGTATTTCTTCGAGACAAATATATTACTCTGAGAACTAGCACGTTAACAGTAGTTTCGATCAGCATAAACATGAATGTATGTAATATTTACAACTAGACGTTAAACATTAATCCATCCATAAAGCAAAATATTAATGAAGAGTTTATATTGACAGGTTATTATATGGCATTGAAGACCATCAACACTCCTAAGTCCAGTGCTGGTAAAACGATAAGTCGTATAACGTCGTCAACATTTAAACCAGCATCAAACTATTGTCTTCGTTTCTGGTATACTATGTTTGGAAAAGATGTTGATACTCTTAATGTATATGCAAAGGTACATTAATTTGTTAACTTATCCTGATACCTTTGACGAGTTTATTTGTCATTTGTTGACCAAAAAGTTACTTTGGGCATCACCATTTTACTCAGTTGTTACTTAGAAAAATCCTCATACTTGAACAATGAAAAGCCAAAATCATTTAAGTTTTAGGTTATAAGATCATACTTTCCAATTCAGATATTTAAAATCATTCCTGTTTAATTCAATCTAGTTTGCAATACTCTATGTAACCTGTATTGTGTTCATTGTTTTGGATTGACAGGTTTACCGGAAGTTAAATTTTGGCACACTATCTATATTAACGGTCAAATGTCAATATTGACCCCGCTATTATTCAACATGCAAAAATCGGAAATATTAGTACAACAAAAATCTGATGTTGACGTTTAAAAGCCTGACCTGTCATTGTTCATTTTTGTTTTTGAAGATAAATTCAAATAAGTGCCTTTTAAAATTTTAGGTGAATGGAGGAAGAGGTTATCCAATATACACTCGTACTGGAAATGTTGATCCCTATTGGCATTTTGCCCAAATTGATATTGGACCTGAATATACGAAATCTTCTTTTCAGGTAAGCCAATGTCAAATTTTAATAGCTAAATCGTACGTTTCATTATCTTGGTAACTTGATACGTTTTCATTGTTATTATGTGTTATTCAACTATATGGACTTAATATAGTTCAAAAAGTTTGATATCAATCTTAGAGCATGAAAACGAGATCGACATTCTTTCCCCTATTTTTCTCATATAATTGGTTTTGTTCGAACTTTGAAAACAAGATGATCATTCGTATATCAAAATATACATAGTTTGCAAAGTATAATATTTATCTTCAGGTTAGAACCCTTTATCACCATACAGTCATAAATATTAGGTTTATGACCTCTTCTGTGGCCTGCCAATTACGAAATTTTCAAACTGTTATAGTATCAAAACAGCAAAGATAATGAATAATAGAGAAGGACCATGTTGTACATATACCAAGGGAAAACATCGTGGAAAGCATGGTCATTTATAGTTGAACTGCATTTAGTAGAAAAAGAGACTTTTGTGAAAATAAACCAAGATTTTTGTAGAAAATCCACAGACTTTAATACAAAAAGTTATAAACAACCTTTAAATTCCAAAACACATCGTGCTGAGTCACTAGAGTCGAGTACACCCTTAAAGGTGTACTTGAATTGGTCCATATTTATATTTGTTTTAACCAATATATTAATTAATAAACTTGTTTTAAGGAAATAATTGCTAGCACTGCATGCAATAACATCTATCTATCAAGCATCGAATTGCCAAATATGAGAGTGCAAGAGGAAAGGCTGTGGATTTTCTTTAAAATTTCTATATGTTTAGCATTGAATCAACACAAGGGTACATAATTATTTATCTAAATATGAACTTTTTGCCGTGAGTAATATAGCATGAGTAGAATATACAACTAATTTCACAGGTGTTTTCATTACTCTTTTGTCGTGCGACCTTTTAGTAAACTTCTTAAAGTTTGCGAAAGTATCAATTTAACGAATATCAAGTTTATTATACTGGGTATACTTTGTATATCTTATTATGTTTTTGTCTGTGCGTTACAGATAACATTCGAGGGCTCGTACCATGCATATAAAGTACACCATTATACCAATTCCCATTATTCCTATATTTATCATAATGATGATGGTAATATCGCAATAGATGATTTTTACATCTATAATACCACCTGTAACAGTGAGTACCATTTAACAAATATATAAATCTGTACTCATTTATTTATTGTATACTATTACAGAGAATTTAGACAAACTGTATGATTGCTAAAGGGACAATTATTCATATAAGTTCAGTTCAAATGAACGTGTACCCATTAAATTAGAGTAATTTCTTCTAAAGCGCTTAACTACATTAACACGAAATAGATAAACTACACTAAAGGAAATGGATGTAACTGTCTGTTACTGTTTGGTTGGTCTTTTTTGTTATTCCCTAGCCATGTAGTTGTCAGTTTATGTTTGACTTATTAGTTTGACTGTCCCTCTGGTATAATTCGCCTCTCTTTTTCTGTTATCGTGTATTCTTTTATGTTTATGAGTTATAACTAAAAAGGTTATTTTACTATGATCATTCATTAGTTTGGGGAAAAAATAGAACAACACTTTATAGATTACAAGTGTCCGATGAGCTTTTCTGTACTTACCTTTATCAGTGACGCCCAAAGCTGATTATGTGTAAGCGAAAAGATGAGAGAGATTACAACGACAATCATAAACCATACGTCGAAGAAGACAAGACAGTCCCATAATAACAAAGAGAAAAACGATTAAGAGACTGACTTCTATTCCACTTTTATTGTTTGTCTATCTGATGAGTTAAGCCTTTTTCAACTGATTTTTATAGTTCGTTCTTATGTTGTACTGTTATACCACTGTCCCAGGTTAGGGGCGGGTTTGGGATCCCGCTAACATGTTTAACCCCGCCACATTATTTATGTATGTGCCTGTCCCAAGTCAGGAGCCTGTAATTCAGTGGTTGTCGTTTGTTTATGTGTTACATATTTTTTTTTCGTTCATTTTTTTTACATAAATAAGGCCGTTAGTTTTCTCGATTGAATTGTTTTACATTGTCTTATCGGGGCATTTTATAGCTGACTATATGCGGTATGGGCTATGCTCATTCTTGAAGGCCTATAATTGTTTATGTTTGTGTCATTTTGGTCTTTCGTGGAGAGTTGTCTCATTGGCAACCATATCACATCTTCTTTTTTATATTACACCAGGCCTTACAAACTACATCGCAAACTTCCTCAACTAAGAATCCCACTAAAAAGAAAAGTTTATTCAAATGTTCCTGTAACAATGGTTCATCATATCCGTTGACTATGATTTACTTAAAATATTTTGCGAAACTTTTCAACTTCCCAACTCTGCTGCTGGACTATCAGTCCCCGAGGGTATCTTCTGCTCAGTAGTCAGTACTTCGGTACTGACATGACTTAACAAGCTTTTTCTAAAATTATCCGTTTATAAATTTTGAAATTATTAAGAAACTAAGGTTTCAACTCCCTCAGGCAAAGTTGACTTTAGATTAATTTGGCGATTTATTTTAGGTATTTTTTGTCATATAGCTCTATAACGGGTTCTGTACTTATATATCTTCGGATTTCAAATGTTTGGCTTTGAGCGTTCCTTATGAAAGAAAATCTAGAAAAGCGCTGCAGACGCATGGAATTATAAATCGTTTTGTTTTCCATCCACATTATTTTTATCTACCCTGTAAACTGTTTTATTCGAGTCCCGTTGACGAGTCTTAAGTCTGGTATAACAGAATAAAAGTCTGATAACGTTGGTGATTTGTGTTTGTTTACTGCATCATTTCAGGTATTCCAGCTGTTCCTTCAGATTCTTTGTTACGTAGAGTGGGTAACGTAACGTCCTACTACTCATTTCATAAAACACCTGCTACCTGGTATGATGCACAGGTAACATGTAGGAAGGAAAATCCCCGTTCAAGTCTAGCTGCCATACAAAGTGCTGCAGAACAATTATTCCTCGTAAACTTGATCAATTCTAACTTGGGTACGTATAACGTGGATAGCTCTAGCCAAATTTTATTCTAATTAACTTTTATTCGTTTATTTAATTTCAATTAAATCAACATTTTCATATGGAAACTTTGAAAGATTCAGATATAGCCAAATTGATCATCAAATTCAAAGATAACGAATGATGTAGACTACAAGAAATGCTTGTTATTTCACAAACTTATGTAAAAAATAAAATATGAAAATATATATCCATTTTATGAAAATATCCTGATGAAGGTATGTAAGATTCCAATGATGCCCGAACGACATCCTCATGGTGTTCATCAGCAACTTCCATATATTTCATTATCGAGGAGAACGTAGCATGTACATGTGTACAGTAAACCGAATAAATGCGACTGTAAAATCCTAAATTAGCGATGACAGTTTTCTAATGCAATTTGACAAATAACTCCATTTCTTTATTTCATGACGCGTGTCACGATTCCGCTGTAGGAGTCAATAGAAACAATAGTCGACGTTTCTAAAGTATTTCAAATGTTTTATTCCGGATATTTCCTTTTTATGTAATTTGAAAAATTGTAACTTACTCGAAGAGTTGTGACGATCCTGAATATTAGTGATTTAAAAAAAATAAAACCTTTAAACTAAATTATTCTCGACAATAAGATATGCATGGAAAATCCAGCACTATGCATATCTATAACAGATTTTACATGTTTTAGGAGCAAGACTATTAATTTTGATTTTATTGATTTTCTTTTAAAAAAGCTTATTTTTTATAAAATATTTAGAAATATGTTTTTTAGAATTGACCATTGCTGGCCAGAATGGTTTTTACCTTAATGGAAACGATGTGGATTCGGAAAATAATTTCAAATGGACAAATACCGGATATCCTGAAACTGTTAATTATACAAACTTCCATCAAGGTCAACCTAACAATGTTGGAAATATCCAAGACTGCCTTCTGATGGAATATCCAGCAGATAACTATAAATGGGGAGATGTGTCCTGTACAGAGAAACATCCATTTATCTGTGAAACAACAATGCCTTGATATTAATGAAATAAACGATAGATCATATCAGTTTGATTTTTTCTTAAGTTCCCCATTCTGACCAAATTTCAAAATAGTCATCGAATACTAATATAACCCAAAACAACGAAATTATTATTCACTTGCTGGTCACAATATTTTTCAGATCAGCTGATTTCGTATAGTATTGATCCCATTAAAAAACATTCTGTATTCATTACATATAGTATAGTTCTTTATTCTTTATTCATAACACAAAGTATGGTTCGACAGAATTTATGAACCAACCTTCACCATTTATTGATGTTTATTTGTAACCAAAGTGGCATATATCAACATAGAATCTAAAAATCTTTATCATAAAAAGTATAATTATAAAAATACCTAACTGCAAGGAGATTCAAAACGGAAAGTACCTTATCAAATAGCAAAAATTAAAGCTCAAGTACATCAAACAAATGGCGGGAAAAATGTATTATTCTTGACATGGTACAGGTAACATTCACGTAACCCGAGTGTATGCTTATATTTGATAATTTACACAATTCTGGAACACACAAACAGACATTATTCTTTAGTATGGGTATAACTATTGAATGGGGAAGTCTTGGATCATCTTATTCTTTAATATGGGTATAACTATTGAATGGAGAAAGTCTTGGATCATCTTATTCTTTAGTATGGGTATAACTATTGAATGGAGAAAGTCTTGGATCATCTTATTCTTTGGTATGGGTATAACTATTGAATGGAGAAAGTCTTGGATCATCTTATTCTTTAGTATGGGTATAACTATTGAATGGAGAGAGTCTTGGATCATCTTATTCTTTAGTATGGGTATAACTATTGAATGGAGAAAGTCTTGGATCATCTTATTCTTCAGTATGGGTATAACTATTGAATGGAGAAAGTCTTGGATCATCTTATTCTTTAGTATGAGTATAACTATTGAATGGAGAAAGTCTTGGATCATCTTATTCTTTGGTATGGGAATAACTATTGAATGGAGAAAGTCTTGGATCATCTTATTCTTTAGTATCGGTATAACTATTGAATGGAGAAAGTCTTGGATCACCTTATTCTTTAGTATGGGTATAACTATTGAATGGATAAAGTCTTGGATCATCTTATTCTTTAGTATGGGAATAACTATTGAATGGAGAAAGTCTTGGATCATCTTATTCTTTAGTATCGGTATAACTATTGAATGGAGAAAGTCTTGGATCACCTTATTCTTTAGTATGGGTATAACTATTGAATGGAGAAAGTCTTGGATCATCTTTTCTTTAGTATGGGTGTACGAATCACATAAAGTCTAACATAGGGCGAAGAGATGAGTATGCGATTTAACCATGTATCTATCTTTTATTCTTTTATAAAAATCATATGGTCGCTAACAATCGATTCTCTACAAATAAAGAATAATTTCACATAAGTAAAAATACATGAATTATAATATTAATAAGATGCATGTTAGTGTATTCACATTAAACTAAACAAACAATAAAAACCATTTCATTCATGTATCATAAATTCTCTCGTAAGTTAAATTACGTTTTAAATAATAATTAAAAGTTACGCATATTTCTAATAAATAGTATACAATATTTTCTCTCTTTAAATAAGTTTTGATGTAATAAAAAGATAGTATACATACAAAGTTTCTTACCAACTATAATCTGTCTAATAGAACAATGTGCATCCGTATGTTATCAATAAAGTCTAGACGACGAAGCGCACGTCAAAGGCGTAACGTCATAAATCAGAAACGGGAAAATGTGTTATTCAAAAGAGCGCAACATTACATTAGCGCTTTCATAAATGAATAGTAAAACTGTGTTTCTTATTCTTACAAGAATAAATGAATACGTTAGTAAAACACTTGAATTAATATATAATAAACTTATATTTAAAATTTGAATATTTCAAATCTTACAATAGGTATAACTATTGAATGGAGAAAGTCTTGTATCATCTTATTCTTTGGTATGGCTATAACTATTGAATGGAGAAAGTTTTGGATCATCTTATTCTTTAGTATGGGTATAACTATTGAATGGAGAAAGTCTTGGATCATCTTATTCTTCAGTATGGGAATAACTATTGAATGGAGAAAGTCTTGGATCATCTTATTCTTTAGTATGGGTATAACTATTGAATGGAGAAAGTCTTGGATCATCTTATTCTTTAGTATGGGTATACCTATTGAATGGAAAAAGTCTTGGATCATCTAATACTATAATATTATAATTATTTCCGATTGATATCTTCATTCGAAAAGTGCTCAATATTTCAATAATATACAAACCAATAAAAGAGTGCGCAATACCGAAAAAGACAAATGAGATAGGTAAGAAATAAAAAAAAAAACATGTCCAGAAATTTAATATACACTTTTGTTTACGTCAACCATGACAAAGATAAAATAAAAAAATAAAAAAATAAAACAAATAAAACAAAGACACAAAGGTAAATCCAATTACTGATATTGAATTTACCAAGAACTCTTGTACTCTTTGGTCGAGTTGTTGTCTCTTTGACATATTCCCAATTCCTATTTTCAATTTAGTTGTTTTCTGAAATGTATAATAGTTAAAGTGATAGTTAGACGAGGAATACTGCTCACATATGAGAAAAGTTTTTGTTCTTTACAAAGTCTGATCGGACACTTTCGTTCCTAGTTATTATCGACGTTCTGTCGAACATCCCACCTTTTTTTTTTAATGAAGTCCTTAGTCTACCATTGAAAGTAAATAGTCCTTTTATGATTTTTTTTTTATAAAACTATATTGTATTACCTTAGATCAGATTGTTTACAAATGAATCAAAATGAAACAAATACAGAAACTGATTGTCAATCCTGTTTCAAATATATTTTAACTAAAGAAAAATTACATCGTCATATAAAATAAGTATTCTTGTTTATTAATGAAAGTTCGAACAAAAGAATTTGAATAGGACATAGTGTCTAAAGCTGTATTTGGCGAAGACCTTTCAAACTTTGGGTCTTCAATGCACTTCAGCTTAATACTTTGTTTGACCTTTTTTTCTTTTTCTACTCGAGCATCACTGGTGAGTCTTTTGTAGACAAAATGCCCGTGTGTACGGCGTACAAAATTTTAATTCTGGTATCAATTATGAGTTTATGAACATGGTTGTTTCAATCTTTAAATGAGATCAATTCCAATCTGTCCCTGTAGTAGGCTGTACATTGATAAATTCGTGACCTGACAATTAGGTTCTTATCGTGTGCCTAAATCAACAGTGTGCTTATTGTTGTGAAATACACTTATTTTACTGATAAAACAATAAAGAGAAAATGTTAGGTTGTAAAATTTGGATGTACACTTTCATGGTTTTGTTAATGATTCAAAATGGAAAAACACAGTGTAATTTAAAAAACGGACAATGCACTTATGATATGAAGATTGGACAGCAGGGACAATGTGATTCTTTACAGTCTACGTCTATATCTGGATCTGGTGGCCATATTACCGGTTCTTGCACTTGTGATGATGTTTCAAGATTATCCACTAAATTGAACACAATGAAATCCACTGAAAGTAACCTAAAACAACTAATGACTGAACTTAACCAATATATAAACAATGCTACAACTGAATTAAATGCAACTGATTCTAAACTCCAAACTGAAAATCAAAAAGGTAGCAGGCTGAACAATACTTTAAATTCGATGGAGTCTCGACTTAATCAAACAAAGGATCAACTAAACTCTGTTTTAAAAAGTGCAACCGCAGAACTAACAGGTCTACGACAGAAGCTTGGTACTAATACTAGAGATTTAACCTTGTGTCAGACAGCATTGGGAACACCAGTTTCAACAAGCGCAGGTAGTTTTTTTGGTTTGGTCATTATCATGTATATTCATATATGTTCAATCAATCATATTACTATTCAGCATTCAAGCAGCAATCATGCTCCTTCTCGTCATCGTAATCGTTCATCTTATTGAGACTTACATGCGTTCAGCCACCAATCCATTCAAATTCAACTAATTAAGAAATGATTAATTAGGTAATCTAACAATTATGTTGTCCTTTATATACTTGTCAATGATGAAGCTATGAAAAATCTATCGAGAACATTTTCCGGCCAAATTTCAATTGCTAATATCTTGAAAACAAGCACATTGACCTACATATATTATTTTTTTGCTCTTTTAATTTCTTTTTTATGATCAGTTGCAGTTGTATTCAATTATAACAAAAACGATATATTTTTTTCTAATCCTAAGCCACAATTTAAAATATTAATTTGCACACGCTTAAGATCTTTTCAGTATTTGATTCTTGTGTAGCAAATTAAACAATAACTTCGTGTAAAAGATGTGTCAATGTGTTTATTTGAATTCCGAACTAACCTACTGTATACTTCTTAATTGCCTATTATATTGTAAAAATAATCTAAAACCAGCGATTCACTTGATCATTCAAATCAACTTTTTTCTGTATTTGAAGCTATACACCAAGATTTTACCACGTTTTATTGTGGATTCCAGTCCACTGATCTTTGTCATTTCTCACAAGACCATCACGATGATACGAATTGGGACCGGCGTCACACGGAAGAAATTCAAACAGGACCTAAACGGGATCATACATACGGCAATAATTATGGTATTTATGATTTCAAAAACAGATTTCATCACAGAATAACTGGATCTTTTCAAAACCTGAATAACCTGGTCGAATCGATTAAGAAATTGACATTTTCAAAAAAAATGTGTGCTAAGTATTACACACGGTTACTCTCTTTACATAACATTACTTTGACTGCCCAAAATATTTTCAGTTCTCCTCAGAATTTTTACAGGGTTTGCTTTACTAATTTTATTCTGTTTTTGTGGACTTTTTGTTTGATACCTTTTGAATGTAATCAGTTCTTTTCTGATTTATCGGTTTAGATTGACACACCATATTTTTTTACTCTTTGAGGGTTACGTGTTTGGATTTTATTTAAGGCTGGAAAGCAACACATGAAAATCAAACATTATAATATAGAAACTTTCACTTTGATAAAAAAAATATTTGTAGGTTACTATATGGCTCTGCGAGCTACATCACCAGTACATTCAAGTACAGGTAGAACAACATCAAGACTAATATCGCCAACCTACAACCCAGCTCCAAACTACTGTGTTCGATTCTGGTACACAATGTATGGAAAAGATGTCAAAACACTCAACGTTTATGCACAGGTATTACTATAATGTATGTGATTTTAACTCATGGATGACACCGTAAATTAGCAGATGTATTTGGCTATTATATATATATAGGTTTCCTTTTGGGTATATACATGAAACTACTCGCTTGTTTGGTACTTCTGAATCATTGGCTTCCATATTTTACAGAGACAATGAGTAATTAAATCAAATGTAAGCACCTCGATTTTGATAAAAGCTGCGGAATGATATTTAGCTTTCAAAATATATATCTTTTGAAAAAAGAAGAATCACAAAAATACAACACCTAGGAAAATTCAAAATGAAAAATTCCTAATCAAATGGCAAATTCAAATGATAAAACACATCAAACGAATGGACAACAATTGTCATATTCCTAGCTAGGGAAAAGTATTTTCAAACGTAGAAAATGGTGGATAGAATTTGGTGTTATACCACTAAACCTCTGACTTGTTTAACAGTCGCAATAAATTCCATAACATTTACAACGATGCGTGAATTAACACGAGATGTTAAATATTTCTAGGTACATGGAGGTTTGGGATATCCTGTATTCACACATACTGGTAATGTTGACAATCAGTGGCACATGGCAGAGATTTCTCTTAACAAAGAATACACAGCTGACATGTTTCAGGTTTGTTTATGGATATTAAGTCTATTTATAGTAAGTAAACAAGTTATTAATTGTTATCAATTCTTTTGAATGACAATAACAATCAAAACCAAGGAGTAAACAGTGACCTTCTGCTGTTGTTTTTTTATTTGGTCGGGTTGTTGTCTCTTTGACACATTCCCCATTTCCATTCTCAATTTTACTCACAAACCATAGGACATTTACATCAGCAGTTATAAATAATAATTAAGAAACAACACGAACTCCACAAAAAATTGGGAGTGAAATCAGGTGCTCCAGAGGGTTAAGCATTTCCTGAACCGTATACGGCACCCGTCGTGTTATTTCTTTGTTCAGTTCGGTAATGATAGAAGGTTATTATGACTGTGGAAGACTATCAGATATGATTTCTGACACACTTTTGTCATAATGGCCAATCAGCTCATAATGGCGACCGTAAAATTTCTTGGGTGATGACCTTAGTTTGATTGATTCATAGCCCTGTCTTAGCAACTTTTGAGAAAACAGTATATCATAGTCTCAATGAAGCATTTGAATACAGTTCAACGAATATAATATGTAATGGTCAAGTTTCTATCATCCTTTTAAAAAAAAATACGTGTATACGAATATAATGTATAGTTAATTGTTTGTTGCAGTGAATTAATGTCAAACGAAGAAGTGTCAGTATTTATCGGTTTCATTTAATGAGCACTCTCTTTTCGGTTACACTTCAAAATATTTCCATTTTTGCGAAATATTTAGTAAATATTTTTATATGGGGTGATTTGTGATTATTTAGTATAGTATGTTGGGATGTGTTTGCTGAATATTAGTGAAAAATGTGGTACGGAATAACTATCCAAATACTATCTAAAACACACAAAGACAAACGAAGGCTGTTGTGTTGGTGGTTAAAGAAACAATTTGAAAATATAATTTATGTTCCTTTCAGGTAGTATTTGAGGCAACAAATGATGCATACCACATACGCAGATACAGCGGTGGACGTTATATTTATGAAAACCATAACGAGTATGGAAATATTGCTGTTGATGATGTATATGTTTATAATACAACATGTCAAAGTAAGAATGTATATCAACAATGGTTCAGTAATAATGCATGTACACTGTTAGGGTTTATATCAACAGTGGTTCAGTAATAATGCTTTGCTCATTGTTGAAGGCCGTACGGTGACCTATAATTGTTAATGTTTGTGTCATTTTGATAGTTGTCTCATTGGCAATCATACCACATCTTCTTTTTTTTTATATACACTGTAAAAGTTTATAAAACGTTCTTAGGCATAATCTTTTTCTATCATTTTTTTCATTATTGAACGTATGTTCTATATTGATCATTTTCTTATTCAAAAACGGGTGAAAAGTTCAACCTTTACATTATGGGTTCTTCATGTTTACAATTGAGTTTCAAATTGGAAGATATGTAGATTTTTTAATACACTTCTTGTATCATAAAGGGTAACTTGGAAACTGATAAATAATTGTATATCCCACAGATGTACCTAAATATCCAGCAGGAGCATTTGTACGTACAGCTGGCAGCCAAACATCATACTATACATTCCATGGTACTGCAGCAACCTGGTATGATGCTGTAGAGACATGTAAGAGAGAAAATATCCATTCTAACTTGGCTACTGTAGAAGATGCTGCTGAACAAAATTATTTGGTAAAACTTATTCAGTCAGATGTCAGTAAGTATTATCTTAAATCCGTTTTCTTGGTTTCATTCAAATAATTTTTTGACTGGGTGAAATATAGACTTGTGATGCCGATTTCAAAACATTGTAACAACTTTTTGGAATTTTGGATCCTCAATACTCTTCAATTTTGAACTTGTTTGGCTTTATAAATGTTTTGATATGAGCGTTACTGATGAGTCTTATGTAGACGAAACGCGCGTCTGGCGTACAAAATTATTATCCTGGTAACTTTGATAACTATAAGCACGGTACCTTTGATAACTATTTGCATTTTTCTGATTGACATGCATTCGGTTCAGTCGCACCAACGATTGTTTAAGCATATAAATTAAGTCAACAGTAGTTTGATGATGTTCAATCCTCATAAATCTGTTAAGAAGACGAATTAAGATAACAAAACAAATCGAGAAAAAGATCAGGATATGAAACAGACCTTTTAGTTTCTTAGAATCTGTATTTGCTCTGGGATATTTGAAATGCTATCATTCACTGAAATATAGATTATTGAGTGACAGGACATCATCAATATATCTGAAAGTGAAATCAATGAAATTTGCAATTCTTTATCTTTGCGAAAGTTTTGTATGACATCTGATTCATATGAAAACAAAACAGGTCGGCCACTAGCGATGCACAATTAGTACCCATTAGAATACCGATTGTCTGTTAAAATATCGATCCATGCAACTAAACAAATGTTGTCGATCAAAAAGTATAAAATTTCAATAAATCAACGGCGTTTTTTTTTTAATTCAATTAGGTTCTACACAGAGACAGATGATTCGTGACCTAAATAAAACGTTATTAGTAACCCTCAATCATATATCTGTTATAACCTTTACTCAAGATTGTTGCAACCTTGGCAATAGTTAAGCTCTTACAAGCTGAATAATTGGAATCGGAATTTGAAGATGTTCCAATCTCACAAATCGACGTTTAGGACAAATCGGGGTAACATACAACTGTACGGAAATTGCATGACCTCTAAGCAAGACATGTGGTGTTGACAGGTTGAGCGTCTCCTGTTATATATGTATCACTCGTCATGTAAACAAAACTCAATCGGTCACAATCGGGGGAAAACATATAAAATAATATGTCATGAAAGTCATGTGTCCTCTTAAACAGAATATTCTTGTTGAATTGACAGAAACCAAATAATTCGTAACTAGTGATTGAAATGAAAATTTAAAAAAATCGCTTTCATATCAACAATATATTTGATTAAGGGACGACATCACAAAATCAATGAAGGATAAAAAAAAATTAATTCAAATAGTTTGGGGTGGGGTAAAAATTGCTGCAATTTTTGTTTAATTAAGATCGATTTTATATATATATCCTTATTGGTCAATCAATTTTTCGCAAATTATGTTAAGAATGGGGGTAGGGGGGTCAGTGAAAAAAACTATATGAATGAAGTTTTTTATCCTACATTGAACTTTTGATGTCGTCCTGGACATATTAACAAAATACAATATATCCTTCCAACAAAGCAGGACTTTCCTGGCAGTCTTTTGTTCTTTAACAGTTCTTAAAACGAAACCGATTTACAAAATGTGTTTTGTTTCTTAAAAGGTTTAACAGCTGCTGGTCAAAAAGGTTTTTTCATTAATGGAAACGATTATGATTCTGAAAACAAATACGAATGGACAGCTTCCGGTTACCCTGAAGCTTTAAATTACACAAATTGGCACGTGGGACAACCAAACAATGTGGGAGACAACCAGGATTGTTTACTGATGCAGTATCCAGAGAGTAATTATGAATGGGATGACGTCTCGTGTTCAGAGAAACATTCATTCATTTGCGAGACAGTGTTGTAATTCTCAATAAATTTCTATTGTATGAAATGTATTGTTGTCTTGTATCGTATTTGATATATCTTTATAAAGTAGAAAGAAAAGTGGACATCAAAGATCCTTAATTGAAAATAATGTATATGTAATTACAAATGTCCAACTGTCTACAATGCTGCTAATTATTCAATATGTCGCAGAAGAAGTCTTTATCATTTTTGATATTTGTTTTCTATTCGTTCCATTTGTAGATGCAGACGAGTATTTGATTTTATCAGGTGGTTTCATGGCACTCCCTTTTTGAATTTACCGTGAAGTTTGGTATTTTTGTTAATACCAGTTTCGTTTAAAAAGGCATCATTGTAGAGAAGTAAACTATTAAAATGAATTTCAAAATAAGATTTGTGAAGATAGCTCTTATGGTGCATTTTATGATATCAAAAGAAATATGTGGTCTCTGTAAGTTCTGCTATAACGAAAAATTGAAGAATTTATTGTAGATTCCTCTATAGATTATATAATTTCTGAAAAACCACCCCTTAGAAACAAGATTTTAAAAATTATTGAAAATCAAGCAACTATAGTATTCCTTTGGAACGATATGAGTAATTATCAGATAATATCGAAAACATTTAGTTAATTGAAACGAAAATTGGTATTAGTAAATTGCATTCTTGTATCGAAATTTGCTGACTTGATTGACATGGTCTGCTAGTTTACAATCCAATATGAAGGACTACCCCAGTTACTCCTTAAATTAAGTCCCGTCGGAACCTCAAAAGAAGTCTTCGTAAAGACTTATCAATCGGCTTAATTCACAACAGTAATAGCGATCAATTCAAAATTATCATTTGACAAGTTTGATGAAAAGATCTTTGTTCAATCAAAAGTACCAATTGAAATACTTTTGCAATTTGAGAGTCTATATATCACTTTGCGGTCTCTGTCGTTGATGGAATATGTTCGTCGTTGTTCTGTGGTTTGCATGTTGTATCGATCATTATATTATTTGTTTGAGCGTTTCTCTTTGATGAATGTTTTTGCGTGAATTTGTACTATACGTCTGTCACGTAGAGTTGTCATTTTAGCGATATTTTTTAACATTTTCATAAAGCGAGGGGATTAACTAGACATTTTACCATGTTCAACTCGCTATTTTTGTCTAAAAATGTCCTGTACAAAGTTAGGAATATGGCAGTTGTTATCAAGTAGTTCGTTTCTATATATGTTGACGTTTGTTTTTTGTTGAAATGCAGTGTTCCTGTTCGTTCCTGTTGTTGTCTGAAAATGTCAGTCAACTCCTTATAGGGGATATTGCCCTTTTACTTTTGATGAATTAAAACAAACACTATAGAAGATGAAGGGAAGTTGTAAACCTCAAAAATGATCACCAAGACAAAATGTACTACAAATCAGTTACCAATTAAGGAATTAATTTATAATCCAATATTTCAAGGAATTATAGCCGATTTTACTACGTGTTGTGTTTCCAGCAAAAAAAACCCAGCAATACAAGATGAACATAGAACATTGATTACTATTTGTCAATGTTCGAGGTTAGACATTGGTGAAGTTGTACATTTATCAACTGATTGGGATTTAAACAAAATGTTAAGATCTATTAAAACTATTTTAACACTTTGTTTAATCATGAACCTCGTCAGTGGTTGTTCTATCTGTGTCTTACAACTTGAAATATTGTTTCAATTATATACTTCCATCAACAACCGTGTTCGTCAAACACATTAACATATCAGTAGTTAGCCTGGATTTAGTAATGACCCTTTTCATTACAAACAAAAAACAAAACAGATGAACGCGAGAAATTTCCATGATCCTCTTTTATAATGCTTATAAAGTTGAATTCAGACCGGTCAAAACAAAGGGATGGAGAAGATATCGAGAGGGAATATAATTACTGTATGTCAAAGATATCCAACGTATTCGATGATTATGCACAGTGCATTTAGGGGGGAGGGTGGTTGATTTTATCAGGTGGTTTCATGGCACTCCCTTTTTGAATTTACCGTGAAGTTTGGTATTTTTGTTAATACTAGTTTCTTTTAAAAAGGCATCATTGTAATACATAAAGAGAAGGTAAACTAAATGAATTTCAAAATAAGATTTGTGAAGATAGCTCTTATGGTGCATTTTATGATATCAAAAGAAATATGTGGTCTCTGTACGTTCTGCTATAACGAAAAATTGAAGAATTTATTGTAGATTCCTCTATAGATTATATAATTTCTGAAAAACCACCCCTTAGAAACAAGATTTTAAAAATTATTGAAAATCAATCAAATATAGTATTCCTTTGGTACGATATGAGTAATTATCAGATAATATCGAAAACATTTAGTTAATTGAAACGAAAATTGGTATTAGTAAATTGCATTCTTGTATCGAAATTTGCTGACTTAACTGACATGGTCTGCTAGTTTACAATCCAATATGAAGGACTACCCCAGTTACTCCTTAAATTAAGTCCCGTCGGAACCTCAAAAGAAGTCTTCGTAAACACTTATAAATCGGATTAATTCACAACAGTAATAGCGATCAATTCAAAATTATCATTTGACATGTTTGATGAAAAGATCTTTGTTCAATCAAAAGTACCAATTGAAATACTTTTGCAATTTGAGAGTCTATATATCACTTTGCGGTCTCTGTCGTTGATGGAATATGTTCGTTGTTGTTCTGTGGTTTGCATGTTGTATCGATCATTATATTATTTGTTTGAGCGTTTCTCTTTGATGAATGTTTTTGCGTGAATTTGTACTATACGTCTGTCACGTAGAGTTGTCATTTTAGCGATATTTTTTAACATTTTCATAAAGCGAGGGGATTAACTAGACATTTTACCATGTTCAACTCGCTATTTTTGTCTAAAAATGTCCTGTATAAAGTTAGGAATATGGCAGTTGTTATCAAGTAGTTTGTTTCTATATATGTTGACGTTTGTTTTTTGTTGAAATGCAGTGCTCCTGTTCGTTCCTGTTGTTGTCTGAAAATGTCAGTCAACTCCTTATAGAGAATATTGCCCTTTTACTTTTTCTTAATTAAAACAAACACTATAGAAGATGGAGAGAAGTTGTAAACCTAAAAAATGATCACCAAGACAAAATGTACAAATCAGTTACCAATTAAGGAATTAATTTATAATCCAATACCGTATAGCGGGTTATTTTCGCGGGTGTAAAATTTCGTGATTTTCATTGAACAAGGTATACGAAATATTTTAGCGGTTATTATTTTGGCGGATTCAACACTTTTAACATTACCTTTGCATGTACACTTTTAAATTGGCGGAATTTATTTTGGCGATTTTGTTCTATCCGCGAAAATAAGCGAAAATTTACACCCCGCGAAAATAACCCGCTATACGGTATTTCAAGGAATTATAGCCGATTTTACTACGTGTTGTGTTTCCAGCAAAAAAAACCCCAGCAATACAAGATGAACATAGAACATTGATTACTATTTGTCAATGTTCGAGGTTAGACATTGGTGAAGTTGTACATTTATCAACTGATTGGGATTTAAACAAAATGTTAAGATCTATTAAAACTATTATAATCCTGGTACTTTTGATAACTATTAACACTTTGTTTAATCGTGAACCTCGTCAGTGGTTGCTCTATCTGTGTCTTACAACTTGAAATAGTGTTTTTATTATATACTTCCATCTACAACCGTGTTCGTCAAACACATTAACATATCATTAGTTAGCCTAGATTTAGTAATGACCCTTTTCATTACAAACAAAAAACAAAACAGATGAACGCGAGGAATTTCCATGATCCTCTTTTATAATGCTTATAAAGTTGAATTCAGACCGGTCAAAACAAAGGGATGGAGAAGATATCGAGAGGGAATATAAATACTGTATGTCAAAGATATACAACGTATTCGATGATTATGCACAGTGCATTTAGGGGGAGGGTGGTAAATATTTCTTGACAAATCCTCAGACATCAGCTTATTTGTAAGTCATTGATAGGTCTTAAAATGTGACCCAATAACATAGCCTAAACACAAGATATATCATGACAGCAGATAAACAGGACAGTTTTCGGCATCTAGTGCAAGTATACAACACTATAAACTAACGCAAAACTTACACGAACCCCTTTACAACAAAACTAGGGATGAAGTATGGTCCTCCGAAAAGGGCCAACTAGCTTCCAACACCTGTTTTACCATCAGCTATACTTGTTTCAGCGATCATGTTTTGCATTTGCTATAATCAAAAAGAATGGGTCTACATGTATATCAATACAAAAAACTCTTATCAAGTCAATATGCAAAAATAATCCGTTATATGCATTATTCTGTAACAGAATAGTATATTTGTTAAGTAAAAAGACATAAAATAGACTGAAGCATTGAAAACAAAGCAATGTTGTCGAATTTCACGATACTTTGAAAACAGAAGAACCAAAAATATCGATTGAAGTAGATCACACTTCAGCGATGACCTATATTAACAGGTAACGTATAAGTAGGTCCTTCATTAGAACTGCTATTGATAAGAATATTAGTGATCCATTGTCAATGATAAGAAAATAGAGTGTACGTATAAACATACAATGGCAATCATTCAGGGATTTATTATAATTTTCCTCTTGCAATTTGGAGGAGAGCCTGTGACGTCAGCCTCATGTGACTTTACTGGACAGTGCATTTATAATTTGAAAGTCCATCATTGTAACCAAACAACAAACACCAGACGGGAAAGCGATCCGAGTGGTAGTTGTGGCTGTGGAGATTTGGAAATCATACAAGGAGAGACCTACAATTTACAAAGTTCCTTGAGTACCCTAGAATTCCAATTCAGTGCACTTGTACAGAGGTATCAAGCAACTAAAGCAAGTATTTTACAGAAACAACAACTACTTGAGAACGCTATTTCTGAAAATAAAGCATTAGAATCGAAAATCCGAAATGTCCATTATCTTCTGAATAAAACGACTGAAAGTGTGACCAGACAAACAAATAACTGGAACAATGAGAAAACCAGGCTTCAGACACAGACTTCGAAGTCTATTAAAGATGTACAGACATGTAAAGCGGTACTAACTGCAGCCAAAACTGACAATGGCCAAAATATAACAGGTAAGCCACCGTTCATTCATCTATGTCGATGCAAGTTTTTTAATAACCATAAATTAAATTTCAAAATTTCTTAAAAAAAACATATATTTTTTTGGAGGGAAATGCAATAACTAGTTTGTTGTCATTAAAACATAACAAACAAAAATAGATTAAAAAATATAGTTTTCTTGATACGAACAGCACAGATATTTTTCAATACCTAAGGTGGGTTTTGGTTTGTGTTTTGAATTTGAATAAAAAATCAACTTCGATTCTTTCACCTTCATATGTTCTTTCCATATCGTTACCATTGGCATAACAACTAAAAACACTGTGGATATAATTTGATTAAAGATTGTTTATTACATACTGATGATTAGATACAAAACGTTATCAATTATTATCTGAATCATTCAAAATTTTCATAATTGAATTTGCAGATACGGCAAGCAACAAACCCGTTTCGAAGACATTCTGTGGATTTGAGGACAGTAAAAGGTGTGGATATGTAGCAGAGTCAGGATCTCACTGGACATGGCAATCTTCAATGTATTCCTCAACAACGGGACCAAAACAAGACCACACATATGGCACTCCAAATGGTATACATTATAAATATCGGTATTACTATGTGAAAATACAAGAAACTTGATTTTCATCCGCACCAAAGTACTTTGGTATACTGGTTTGCCTATCTCCGTCTGTATTTCTTTCGTCACCCGTCCGTTACTTATTTCTGTCGCATTTTTCTATATCATTCAAACAAAGGTTTCTTTAATATGTACAAACATTATATTGTGGATGATGCCTAGTTCATAATATCTTTGAGCTTAACCGTGTGCGTGTCTACTTTCTGTTGCCTGCTTCTACCTTGTTTGTTTTGTGTATTCTTTTTTGTTTAAAAAAAAGATCTCGTCTAATGTATACTGCAACTATCGCAATTTGTACTCAGTAAGCTTGGTGTTATCAAAAATATAGACTGATTGATATTTTGTATGTGTATGCATTTGAATTTAAAAAAAAATATAACCTGGTGCACATGTGCAATAAGATATGAATCCCATTCATATAAACATTATTCACTGACAAAAATATGCAGCCTTAGTTGATTAGTAAAAACAACAAAGAAACAAGGAATATAACAGTTGTTGTCCATTCGTTTGATGTGTTTTGTCATTTGATTTTGCCATTTGATTAGGGACTTTACGATTGAATTTTCCTCTGAGTTCAGTATTTTTGTGATTTTACTTTTTATACATACAAACGAATCGGAATAATGGATTCTTACTACATTGAACGACTAATTCTAACTCTTGTTTAGGTCATTACATGATGTTGAATTCACAAGGTGCTGCGTCATCCTCTCAGACAACTCATACCTCTAGATTAGATTCTCCTCAGTTTACCACCTCCTCGGCGGGATACTGTATCAAATTCTGGTACAATATGCACGGACAAGATATCAAATTTCTTAAAGTTTACGCAAAGGTATATGTAGATTAAAACAAAAAAGAAGAATTTTACTGTATCCTGAATTTCCAAAGGTGTTTTGGATATTTTCTACCCCATTTTGAAAAGCATATATGGAAAAACAGTTCATTAAAGTTAAACAAAAATATACTCCTGCCTGTTTTCGAGAACTACAGCAGATTTCAGTCAGTAACTAATGGTAATATCTTTGGTTAGCTTGCTTGTTAGCTGAATCGTGAAGTCATTGTTAGGTAAGGTATACTACCCTTCTTTTGAAGTAGCTTAGTCCTACAGAAAGATAGATTGGTTATCTGTTGGGCTAGTCTACTATTTAAAGAGGGTAGTTCACCTAACCTAACAATGACTTCACGGTTCAGCTAACAAGCAAGTTAACCAAAGATATTACATTTAGCTACATACTGACTGAAATCTGCTGTAAAGATGAATCGAATTTACCGGCGATATAAGACTACAAATCTGCTATCTATAAAAAAAAATTAATTACAAATTGAAAGCGAGAATTTTTTATAACAATTTAATCAATTGCACCTTTAGTCAAAACTGTTTAAAGTTATTGCAAATTGTTTTATCCTACATTAGTAATGCTTCAATAACTAAACTTTTAATTAAAGATTTGACATGGTTTTGGCCATGGCGGTTAATTAACTTGATTGTTATATGATGCAAATATTTGTTTGAAAAGTATGACAACATGATGACGTATTAACACTTTTCCACGTTCATGTAAGACAAAATGATTACACAAAAACATGTAAATTTTGTATTTGTACCACTACAATGAAAGTAATAAAAAATAGACTTGTTGTCGGAAATGAAAAATTCAATACAGAAGAAAATAACAAAAAGTCGATGGTAATGAGTGATTCAATTGAACGTTAAACGAGAAAAAAGACTTTCACAATAATAAAAAAAAACTTATTCAAGTTGCAGATAGTATACATTAAAGAAGTGTGTTATATCTAGTTTTGCATGATATAAAATCGTATTAAATAATGATCAAATTTGAGTAAGTTCAACTTGGAGTGTTGAGATACAATAATGTTATACCTCTGTTTAATATAGGTTAATGGTGGACTTGGATATCCTGTGTTTACCAAGACAGGTTATGTAGATTCGGATTGGCACCAAGCACAGATATCATTGGATAATGAATATACGTCACATCCGTTCCAGGTAACTTCCGTTATTCAGTATAACACATAAAATATGATTTATTTGAATTTAATTTATTACCATATGTGTATCAAGTTCAAAAATTGCAGTCTTTGTACTATTAGATGAAAATCGTGTTACCTCGGTTAAGTTAGAAAACTAATAAACAACTTTTTTTCAACCATGCAAAAGAGAAAATAGAGAATAGGGATTTAAAATATATATTTTAGGACCTAAAAGTAATGAAATTTGTGTTTTAGATAGTTTTTGAGTCATCGACCAATGCTTATTACACAAACCATTATACCAGTGGGGGTTACCACCATATCTACTCTCTCGACAAATCTAACACTGCCATAGATGATGTTACAGTGTTTAACACGTCCTGTAGTCGTAAGTATTAAACTGATAGTTTACTTTCCAATTACTTCAAAAGTATTCACATCATTTGACATTAACGTGTAAAATTCTGACAAACATGTACAGTGAAACGCCAAGCAGAGAGGTCAACAAAACAATTTTGTTAAAGGAAAATTCCATAAAACATGTTTCAAAAAAATGTTAGTCCAATTATCTTCCCCAAAATATAATCATTCACTACGTATCCTAATTAAGTAATGTAACTATACCGACTATCTGGTGTTTGTAGCAAATAGCAATCCCAAGCAATTAAGACTGATTAATTGATTAAGATTGATTATGATTGTTTGATTGATTATGATTGATTAAGATTGATTATGATTGATTGATTGATTGATTGATTGATTGATTGATTGATTGATTGATTGATTGATTGATTGATTGGTAACTTGTTTTATTGATTGATTGATTGATTGGTTGATTGGTTGTATTAGTAATTTCATGCAATTGCTCATTAATCAAACTTCTTTTTTTTTACTTATTTTAATATCTTTTATCAGTTAGTGCTAATATAATTATAGGCTTATCTCAGTCATCTCATGGGTCCCATGTACGTCAGAATGGCTCAGATACATCGTATTACTCCTTCCATGCCAAACCATTGACTTGGAACGAAGCTAAGACGGCATGTCGTCGAGAAGACAGTCAATCTAGTTTGGTGTCTATAAACAGTCAAGGAGAACAGGACTATCTTGTAAGAACTATAAAAAACGATGAAGGTAAGTGAATTTTATCATACTGAAATTGGTACAATAATGCAGAAGCAGTTAACAAGATTCAAATGAGTACATTTATGTATATTCCATTACAGTAACAATTATAACTCAATTAGTTTCAAAAAATGAGTATAAAGAATTAAATACATAAAAAGTGTTTTAAATTAGTGTATTAAACAGTAGGAATTTCTTCAAGAACTCGCATCCTAATCTTTATCATGTGTATGTTTTCAGATTTATCAAATATTGCAAGCCTAGGATTTTACACAGGCGGAAATGATGAAAAGAGTGAACATAACTTTGTGTGGACAGACAATGGAGCTCCAGTCACCTACAGCAATTGGCGTCCGGGTCAACCAAACAATGTCGGTGGCGATCAGGATTGTTTATTACTACAGTACCCTGACACCAACTTTGAATGGGGAGATGTGGCATGTTCTGAAAAACATCCATATATTTGTGAATACCACAACTAATTAAACCGTTGGATCACACATTAAATTATTTTCAAATTTATTAAGTTTTTTTTTCTGATATATGTTATACCTATGAAAAAATGTGAGAACAACGAGAAATAAAAAAAAATATTAAAGAAATCTCACGATATGTCGCTACATAAATATGAGTAACAGAAGCATAACTGAAGGCTATATAGAAAACCATGCTGGTTAACACAATTTTACAGATAAAACGGGAGCAATAATTCCATATCTGTAATTATAAAAAAGAAGATGTGGTATGATTGCCAATGAGACAACTGTCCACAAGAGACCAAAATGACTCAGACATTAATAACTATAGGTCTCCGTATGGCCTTCAACAATGAGCAAAGCTTTGTTTAATACGTAAAGGACACACAATACTGAAGCAGCATCAACTATAATAAATAATTGACAAAACTTTCAGATCCCAGTTGTTACCTTGTCGAATGTTGTTTCAAAAAACAGTAATGAAAGGTGTTTGTGAATTAACTGCTGCTGTTAACAGGCCATTGTTTTGAGTGAAACTTGTAAAAATTAAATGCATTTATCATATTTATGAAGCTCCGCCCTCCAAATCCTCCTTGGATCTTTACTAGATTTCGTGCATCGTGTTGGGAGAGATTCCAAGAGGACCACAGCTGACAGGCCAAATCAGTGACGAAATTGAAGAGGAATGACCAGAAAATATAAAAGGGAAATATTCTTAAAAATCAAAAATTTGTTTCATAGAATACTCATAAAATGGAGTATTTCTAGCACAATGTCATGAATGTAGCATGCGTGCAATATATTCAAAATAACTGTAACAATAAATTTGAATACATTTAGTATCACCGGTGCTGGTGGACTGCTTCTCTTTAAGTGAGTCATTATCGGATCAATTGTCACTTCTCGTTACTGATATGATCAATAACATACACCTGCATTTTTTTATTGTTGATAATATTTTTTAAAAAAATTACGGAACACACAACCGCATACCTGCCAACTTTTCAAAATTCCCATGGGGGGTTTTACGTGCAAAAGGGCTCTTACAGTTCTATAAAACCTTCAAGGGTGTTTCAAATACTTTTTTAAGTTGTATTTTGGATTCTTCATAGTTTTATAAGCCTATCTCCATTGTAAAGGTTATTGTTTTGTTTAAATTGTGGACATAATTGCTCTTTCAAAATTTCCATTTTGTATAGCCTCCAAGGGGGAAATCCCACGCAAATTGTGACAGTGGGCAAGTATGTAACCGAACTCCCGCAGGCAAAGTTGACTTAAGGCAGATGTAGTTATTCTTTTTGTGTACTTTTTGTTCGTAAAGTTTCGATAGTATTCAGGAATTTTATATATCTCTAGATTTTAAATTTAGAGTTTCAGTGTTGCTAATAAAAGTCAACTTTTCGAAATCGGCTTTAATTCCAAATTATAGAAAGCCAGTACAGGTGTGAATTTTCATTTTCTAACACTTGTTGGGTTGTTAAAACCCGAAATTCTCCTCAAATTATAAGTTGCTATGATTTCGGTATCTATGTAGATTTATAACTGCATAAACAGTATAGCAAACCTACTAAATTCCAAGGCAAATTCAAAATGGGGAAGTCCAAATCAAACGCTCTGCCATATTCCTGACTTGGGCGAGTGTTTGACTATTTTCTATCCCGTTAATGAATGCAAATCTAGTCCAAGTAATACTTTAATTAGTTTTCCATGCTTTCCTTGTGGTTACTACTTATTGACTATATAATATATAAGGCAAACAGAAAATTTCAGGGACTGAATTTTCGGCTCTCCCTTGACACCTTTTGCGAGTATGGTCTTGAGGAAACGATGATAGTCGATCGAGTACCTATATATGTTTAAAATGTTTTGGTTTTTAGAGTTCCAGGTGATTTAGTGCGAAAAGCGCTCTGATTGGGCACACTTAATTGAAATGGTGTCAGTCTTCATTTTTGAATCATACCATGATGTTTTCTTCGACTGATGAGAAAAGTAAGATTTTTTTTAATATATAAGTACTAGTATATTGTTTGTATATATGTAAATATTATATTTCTCTTGTTACACGTCAGTATGTATTGTGTCTGAGAAATCAAATAAAATTGAAGTTGGAGATGGTGTACACGCACCACATGACTTTTTACATTTGTATATTATTATTATATGGAGAAAAAATCTATTAAATGTTTGCCAATTTGTTCGAAGTACTGCAAGTGCCCTTTTTTGTTTGAAACTTGAATAACCATTTTATTCTGCTATTATTGTAATTATATCGCTTACACAAATTATACCACGTTTTAGACACGAACACAATAGTTATGGTTCGAATCAAGGACCCTTGATCAGTTGCCGGATGGGCGGCATGACTTTTACACATAATTTGATATAATATATAAATGTTGGGAAATTTGTGTAACAGTACCATTTCCACATGTATGTATAAGAACAAAAAATAATTTGAAATCAGTTGAAAAAGGCTTTTCTCATCTGATTGATTGAATTTAGTTCTGTAATCAGTATACTGTATTATTGGATTCTTATATTTTCCACATACATCATGTGTACTTTCATTAAACTTTTTAAAACATTCTTCTATATCTTTTATAACTTTGTTCGTTTTTTTTCTCTTTTGTTGTTCGTTTTAGGACATTATTTTCTATTCTGTAAAACGATTATGATCCTCAGCAATGACTTTATACACGTGCTATCCATGACAATCCGCAAGTTAAAATTACGCAAGGAATCTGATCAAAATAAAGTTTGATGCAAATCTGAATCATGTGAATTTAATGGTTGTAGCATCAATTGTCATTATCGAATGCTTCTTTTATAATGTTACATGGTTAACCGTTGATTTATTATGAGCACATTTTCCGTATGAGGCCCCTCCGTCTTCGAGAAGAATTCATCATGTTCAAATAAAAAGTGAACGATAAACATTGCGTTACTATAAATATTTAGCAAAATCATTTAATATCATATTAGTGAACAAAAAAACCCAATAAATGGGCAAACGGATTAGGCGAATAGTAAGGTATCTTGGTGGGCTATCCCCAGGGTTTCAGAGTTTCCTGACTGTTCGACATGGGGAAAGCGAGGTAACTCGTGAAGCCTTAATTTAATTTTAATACTGAAATTTACTAATCGGAGCAAATATCACTGAAGATTGAGGCGAATCATTAGAAGATTTGATAAAGAGCAATATTTATTCCAATTCTTTATATATCAAATTAAAAGCAATTTTCGGTCACGTTTAAGAAAGTGTGACAAATTGAACCCGATAACCCCGTGACCTACTTTTAAGGCTACATTTTACGCTATTTTTAATTGGATGTTATTTTTAGTAACACAAAATTTTCTTTTTATTTGTAAACCAATTTTAAAATTTTAAAACATTACAAAAATCTAAGTAAATGAATCTAACGACCATCTTTTCACACTAATTACAAATTTTGGAGTATTTATTTACCTATCTAACACGCCGTGGGTTTTATGAAAGAAAAAATATTGGCCAATCGAAAACCGTTTAATATTGGGGTTTGGGGAAATCTGGCATTTCCTTTGTGCGCCATATTCCATTTTCGATTAGGAGGTCTGACTGAAAAGAAGTCTGTAGACTTTGTTTTTATTATAAATTACAATGTCAGACGATAAAAAGGTAACCACGAACCCATGTTATAAACCAAACGTTCCGTTTATTCTCTAACTGTTTTTCATTAATTTTAATTTCCACGTGAAAGCAAATTTACTTCCCGCGCACATTTTAGGTTTAACCGGCATGGGTCTGAAAATGGCCTTTGCAAATATTATTTATTTACAATATCGGAGCGGTGTATTTATATATAATTCAATTTTGAACATATTATATTGTTGTTTAAATGTTTAGACGATCAGCAAACACATCGATATGTATTTTTGTCGATTGAAACAAATATTTATGTTTTAAAAAAAGGGGGAGGTTGTATTTTGAAATATTATACTAAGTATGTTTATATAGTTATGAACTCCCTCTCTGTTCGTGTGTAATTCAAACCGGTTCAATATATACATGTGCTGAAAGTTTAACACAACAAGTACATACATTCCACTAAACAGAGCTTCAGATATGCTGCATATTTGAGTGATCAAACAATACACCTTATCGCTATTTGTCCGCCATTACTGGACATCACACAGGGTCCCATAAAATTTTGACGTCAAAATTCAAAATGTCTGACGCCACAATGGAAAAGTGATTGTTGTATGACGCCAATAGTTCAAGCGGAACAGATTCTCGGGTCAAGCGGAAATAGCGATAAGGTGTATACATATCCTATCGTAGTCTAAAATCGTTCATCTTGTCAGTTAGTTAGGTATTTTTGTTTGAACTGAACACACATGGAAACTTTGCATTGACGTCACTATGCTGCTTCTGGCGTAGAAAACATTGCAGGATACGCTTTGTTAATATATTATATTTTTAACACATATCGTTTTTTTTTACCTCAATGCAGCTTGACACTTTCTTTGTTTCGGTCTGAATGTTGAACAGTTCTTTATGCTTTTGCTGGCCAGTGCAATATAACATTGTTGTTTATTTTTTTGATGTTGCAGAATATCAACCTGTATCAACCAATGATCAATATGAATTTGTAAACATCACAGCAACATAAAGTTAAACCTGTCCATCCAACCAGCATGACCCATGGTCCAAATGAAAATATTTTGGCCACCACTTTTTTCAGCCACTGAAAGATTGGTAGCCCAAAGAAAATACAACAATCTGAACAAACGAGCTTCTGACTTAGGCTAGGCAAATATAAAATCAACAGGAGCTAACCATGTCTAGCAGTATACAAGCTCATACAGATTTCAATCAGCCATCTGTCGCCCTTATATTTTATCACATTTATGATTGTTCTAGCCATTCATCAATATTTGTTGTTTTTCAGATTGAAGATGTGAAACCAGAAGGGTCTGAACATATAAACTTGAAAGTAACGGGTCAAGATGGTAGTGTGGTACATTTCAAAATTAAACGCAACACACCATTACGGAAACTGATGTCTGCATATTGTGATAGAGCTGTAAGTGTTTAGTAGTTATTATAAGATTGAGAATGGAAATGGGGAATGTGTCAAAGACAACAACCAGACCAAAGAGTGGATAACAGCTGAAGGCTACCAATGGGTCTTCAATGCAGTTAAAAACATCTAGCCCCTGAAGGAGGGTTTCAGATGGCCCCTAAACAAAAATGTATACTAGTTCAGTGATAATGGACACCATATTAAACTACGAAATATATAAAAGAAACTAAAATTAAAAATCAAACAAGACTAACAAAGGCTAGAGGCTCCTGTACTGGAGCAGCATAATTTGATTTGAATAAAAAAAAGTTTATATGCCCCATTATGTTTTTTGGTCTCTTGTTCCTCTGTCTGTTTGTTTGTCCCACTTCAGGTTACAGTTTTTGGTCCAGGTAGTTTTTGATAAAGTTGGAAGTCCAACTTGAAACTTGGTACACATGTTCCCTATGATATGATCTTCCTATTTTTAATTGAAACTTAGTACACATCTTCCCTATGATATGATATTTCTAATTATAATGTCAAATTATAGATTTTCACTGAACATAGAAATTGATAGTGTGGATGGGGACCATTCTTGTTTGATATAATCTTAAAATGTGTTATTGTTCTTTTATACATTGTTTAAATATATGTAGCAAATTGTTTGTTTCAGTATAAACAATATCCTATCATTTTAAAAGAGTCCTCTTTTTAGATTATAATTTAGCTTTCTTGTTGCTTTTCTTTTAACAGGGTTTAAAAATGGGAGCAGTAAGGTTCAGATTTGATGGAAATCCAATAAATGAAACAGACACACCCTCACAGGTAATATTTATTACAGAGCCAAAATAAATTTGTTGTCTGTCTCCATACCTATAATACTAATTACCACAAAATTTTAATCCAGTATAGATTTGGGTAGAGTCACTTTTACTGTTCTTCAGTTATGTACCTTTATACAATATTCAAGCAAGGGCATAGGACACATTCTCCATTTATGTTTGGAAAGATTTGAAGTGCAGCAAAATTTTATAAATGTATTATTCTTAATTCTATAAAAAAATGCATTCAATGATTTGCTTCTATAAATTAGAAAAAAATTCAGAACTTAAATTTATAAAAAAAAACATAAATTTAATTTTTTCCAAGTTCTGAAATTCTGAATTGTCTGGTCCTTGCACTGTTTCACAAATAAATTAGTGGAAACATGCTATAGCATATATCTTGATTTTATGACATGTGTGATGGATAAAACTAATTGGGAGGAATGCAAACTAAAGGAAAATGTTATTGAGACAGCAACTATACTGCATAACATAATTAAACAGTTGCAGCAGTTTACCAAATATCTTGGGTACAGAAAAATTCAAATTGTACTGTCTAACGTAGCACACGTTTTCTATAGTCCTATAGACAGACTTTGGTAAAAACCAAGATATAAAAAAAAGTTTTCTCAATCAGAAATAAAATGTTTCGCCGAGCCTGCTGGATACAACTGCATACGTTACAACCCTGAACAGTTGGCAAAAATTGACACAATATTCCCAATTGATACAGGTCTGAATTTAGATTGTAATTAAATATTTGACACATAATAGGTTTCTGACATAGAATAACTGTAATCAAAGAACTTAGAAATGGTTATATGATTTGAATTTATATTCAATTTCTTGCTGTTGCGAATTGACCTTGCAGTTGGGAATTGACCCGTCCCCCAAAAAATTGTTTCATTCTCCCTCTTTATGTGGGGATTTTGTGCAATACTCTATGCTGTTGCAAAATTTCAGTCGTATAAAAAATTGCACCCACAATAATTAATGAATCCATACTGAAAGACTTCATAAGTCTGTCCATTGAACATAAAAACATGAAAAGCTGTACATAATTACTTATCCTAATAGGCAGGTAATTTTAACGGACCATTCAAAATTCGAAATTCACATAGAATTTCCTTCAATGTGGACAACAAAGAATTACATATACACTAAAAGCTTGCATATTCATCTGCAAGAATTTGCTTAGTCTTTTGATTTATCTATGTAATTTATAATTATTAATAATATGTTTTTTCCATTGCAGTTGGACATGGAAGATGGGGACTCGATAGATGTGTTTCAGCAACAAACAGGAGGACTTTGAATATTATATGTTGTGTTTTCTGGTCATGCTAAAAATATCATTGTCAGTCATACACATCAACAGTTGTAAAGTGAAATGGACGCTTCAGTGAGGAGGCGAGAAGTGTAAATTATGTGGATTTTTGTACAGATTGTTTTTAACTCATCACACTTCATTGTCATATCATGTTGAAACAGAATGATGTTATTTTTATGGCATTTGACCCTATAATGTTTCGGTATCTAATTCTTCAAGGAATTGGTTCAGATTCGTGCTATATATATTTCTAAAATAAGAAAAAATTATAAAGCCAAACTGTTGTCAGTATGGCATTTACAACGTTAATTCTGTTTCTTTTTTTAAACAATAATTGCAATGTTTTTAATCAAGACAGGAATTGTATCCTTATCATTGTCTTTAAACCATAGTTTCGGTTATTCTGATTTAATAAATAAATCTTCTGGACATGTTTTTCTAAATTACAAGTTTTTATACGACCGCTAAATTTTTTGGTTTGTTTAATGATGCATGTCAAAAGTTTAATTAATTAAAGAAGAAACATCAATGTACCGGTTTTCATACAGTTAAAAAAGTTAATGGTTGTAGCAAGCCTTTAGATAAATAAATTTTAATCATTTTAACTGCAGTCACCAGTAGAGTGTTGTCAATAGATTCATGAAATTGAAATTTGAAAGTTATCAAAGCTTTACATGTCATAGTCGTACATTAACATTATTTTCATCATAATACAGGTGTATTTTTAACTTTGACTGTCATTGAAACATTGTTATTTACATGTAAAAAAAAATGTAGGAAAAAATAAAAATTTTGTCAGAATAATTTTCAGTGTGTTTGAAATTAAGCCAATACCAGTTTTAAAATATCAACCAACAATGTTAGATCTGTAAATTTAAGGGAGCAGGGTTTTTGTTCTTTCCTGGCCAGGATTCGTACTCGTGCTACTGAGATATTGTGGCACCAAATCGCCTTGCACTAGGTCCGACTTGCTAGATTACTCTACCACCTAGGCCCTGATATAAATTAAGCTTTTGATGGCTAAATGTTGCCTTTCCTAGTCAGCTTTTATCTGGCATCATGACATAGTACATGAAATAAAAGATGTGAATATGGAATTTTACAGACCAGCTGAATTGTCTATGGTAGAGGATCTTACAAATTAATGTAGGATGCAGTCACAGAAATAATTATATTCTATATCTATGAAAGGAAATATGTGATGATTGCCAATAAGACATCTATCTTGCAAAGACGAGATGTGAAATTGACTATTACGAATTTGGCAGGATATAACATTCCAACAAACCTGAGTCTAGAAATTGCACGACAACACATAAAATTGAAATAAATAAGGCAAAACTAGTTTACATTCTTGTTTAGGGGCCAACTGAAGCACACCTCCAGTTGTGGGATTTTCGATTTTCTGGTTGCATTGACCCACTGGTAGCCTAATTCTGTTATCTCAACTTTGATCTGGTTGTTCTCTCTTTGACACATCCCTCATTTCCATTCTCCATTCTTTTATAAAATTATATATCTCTGAGTGCCTGTAATCATTAAAATTGCAATAGACTCAAGAGTGTGAATTTTAATCAATGGCAATGACTCAAGATCTGCAAAGATGCCCTTCTTGTACAATGGCAAAATACAAGACAGATTGATAAGACATCTATTATTAAATTGTGTACAGTGATTCACTGAAGATTTCATCTATCTCAGCTTGCTATTCAAAATAAATGAGTGGCTCTCTTTGAGATCAGATGTCTTGTTAAATAAACCTCTTCATTGTGGACGAGGACAATGAGAAAACTGGAAACCATTAAATAAACGAAATATTACGGTCTTCAAGCCTGCCTACCAGCATCTAAAAACTAAACTACTATTACGATCATTTGATTTTGTTTTATTGATGAACACATAAAATTTCATCGGCTGAAAAATTACAGAACAGAAATAAGAAAGGTGTGTTGTCAAATCCTTGTAAGATCTTGTTAGAATAGAAAAGACGCAAAGGTCTACATAGCATTATGGTGCTTGATTATTAGTTAATCTCATCATAGATACCAGGATGGAGGTTTTGTATTTGAGCCAGATGCATGTTTGGTCTAGAAAAGACTCATCAATGATGCTCAAATAAAAAAATGTTACTGAGGCAAAATGTAGTACAAAGTTGAAGAGCATTGAGGACAAAATAAAGTTTGCCAAATACAGCTATTAAAGGTACTTTGTAATCTATTCCTGAGGTCGAAAATTTGTAAGGGTTCCGTAGAACCCAGTGTCTCGCTTACTTAAGCTGTTAACAACAGACTCAACAAGAATGTGTCCAAAGTACACAGATGCCCCACTCGCACTACCATGTTCAATGGACTGAAATTGGGTAAATAATCTAATTTGGCCTTCAAATCAGAAAGATCATACCATAGGGAACATGTGTACTAAGTTTCAAGTTGATTGGACATCAACTTCATCAAAAACTACCTTGACCAAAAACTTTAACCTGAAACCCACACTTTCATTTTCTATGTTCAGTTTACTGTACAATTGGGGTCAAAGTCTAATTCGGCTTTAAAATAAGAAAGATCATATCATAAGCAACAAGTGTACTAAGTTTCAAGTTGATTGGACTTCAGCTTCATCAAAAACTACCTTGACAAAAAACTTTAACCTGAAACTCCCACTTTCATTTTCTATGTTCAGTTAAGGGGTACCTAACACTACAGGGAGATAACTCTGTAAAATCACCTAAACGTTTTAATTACTTTGTGTTATTAAGGGAATATTAAGCTTCTCAATGATCAAAATTGGTGTTTGTCAAATTGCTATATAACCAGTGTAATATTTCTGACAAAGCGCTTGGTTCAAAAATTTTTATATTTTTGTCAAAGGGTCAAAGTAAATACTTTGTCAAAATTTTATGAAAATTAAACGAGCCAAATTATTTTTAGTGAAAGTGATGGGTACCACCTTAACTGTGAAATTGGGGTCAAAAGTCTAATTCGGCTTTAAAATAAGAAAGATCATATCGTCTGTAATGTTAACTGGAAGAAAAGCTAAGTCCATTTATAAGAAAAATACAGATAATAAGTACAAAATTTCCTTAGAGATACTAGCTTTTAATCATAAACAAGCTCCTGTCCAAGTTTGGAACAAATCTCGGATGGTATAAGAAAGGTATTAAAATTTTGATAACTTTAACCTCAGAGTAAATATATATATTGTTTCCCAGCAGAAAAGCTAAGTCCATCTATAAGTAAGATACAGAAAAAATGGAATTTTATTTTTACAAATTTACTGCTGGATACAATCTTATGTTCATAAACAAGCTGACCAGGTTTGGTACAAATCTAGGATAGTTAAGAAAGTTATTAAAATTTCAAAAACTCTTAACCACAGAGTGAATATTTGTGGAGGCCACCACCGCCAACCATGGAATGTAGGATCGCTATGTCTCACTTTTTTGACTATAGTAAATTTCAATTTTTTGTAAACATTTAATAATTATCAAATATTAATGATAATACATGTCAACATAAACGTGCTGACAACTAGGCTGGTGATAACCTGGGAAAATATAAACTCATCAAGCTGTGGCAACAACCCTGTGGATGTAAATTAACTCATCATAGATACTACGCATTTGCGCCAGATGCTCGTTTCACATATAGGAGTCTTGTTTCACACTATATCTGTATTTTCAAGACAGAATTCCTTAGGACTTGGTAGTCGACACCTGCTATTTTAATTCATAATCAGACTAATAGTTTCCAACACCATACTTTCAGTTCTATATTCATTATCAGGTTACTCCAACCCTACTTTCTAAACTGAAACCAGGTGGATTTTTTTATTCCAGTTAAGGTGGTACCTAACACTACAGGGAGATAACTCTGTAAAGTCAGCTAATCATTTTAATTACGTTGTGTTTTAAAGGGGATATCAAGTTTCTCAGTGATCAAAATTGGTGTTTGTCAAACTGCTACATAACCAGTGTAATTTTTCTGATAAAATGATTGGTTCAAAATTATTGAAATTTTTACATTTTTGTTAAGGGGTCAAAGTTAATACTTTGTCAAAATTTTATGAAAATTAAAAAAGCCAAACTAATTTTAGTGAAAGTGTTGGGTATCACCTTAAGCAGGTACCTTTCAAATTTTATCTAAACAAGTTTTGGAGTTTCAAATACCATATCATGAGTCCAACAGTTGCTAACTTCCATGTCCTTAGGTAATTTGTGAATAGTATTCCTGATTACCATTTTAACTACATATTCATTTAATTGTAAATTGCCAAGATGATATAGCAAAATAAGAAAAACAAATAAAAAATCACCAAAATTGTAAACTAAGAATACAAAAGGGAGAATAAAACTTCAGTAGAAAATAAACTGGAAAATAATGAAAGATTAACAAGTCTAAATACATTGCATAAAAGAATTAAAACTTGAGGAAAAGGAACCCAACCAAATATCAGAATGATTCCAGGTGAAACAGAAGAGTGAGCAGATCCTGCTTTGAATGAGAACACTGTTGTGTTGCTCACTGTTAATACATATTAACATCAAGTCTCAATGAAAGCAGTCACATTTTAGGAAAAGACTATGGAGGACTAGTTACGACAATTAGAACAAATCCATGACAACTGTTATACAGATATTCCATTGGCAGATCCAGGGGGAGGAGGGGGGGGCTGTGGGCTGGACCCTCTTTTTCTTGGTCGATCAATGCATTTGAATGGGGACATATAGCTGGAACCCCACCCCTTTTTAAAATGAAGGATCCGCCCCTGTTTTCACAACAGTCAATCAACCCCTGATGGCCCTTGTAACACTTCCAAACGCATTATTCAACTTTACAACTAGAAATTCTGGGATCAATAGTTTCATTGTAAGCTGCAATCCTCTTTCAAGGAATAATGATAGAAAACACAAGCTCTGGAATAACTTATCAAGTGGGACATATAAAATCCATATGCATGCTGCTGAAATTGTTGCTACAAGAAATTAAGAACATTCATATATTTGTACAATTTTATATTTTATGAACATGAAAATATAAATTTATTCTTAACACAATAATAGCACTGCCCATACATAATTGCTAAAAATATACTACAATGTATATACATACATCAGTTTGCATGTAAAATGGAACACATGGAAAAGATCATACAGTCTGGTTTTAAAATTTAAGTATGTTCATGTACACAAAATGATGCACTTGTACTGGCAAAATAAAGACATGAAAGAAAAAAAAACATTTTCATTACCTTTTTATATTCAGATAGATGAGACATTGGATCAGCATGATTTTTTTCTGTAGAAGACATCTTTTACTTTGAAACTGACATAAATAATATTTTCTTATAAAAAAAAAAATGATGATGATGATGTTGATGTCTTCTGGTTGTACATACAGTGGCAAATATTACATGCATAACAGGGTTAGAACATGTTAAAGACATATAAATTGTAGCCAGCTCTGACATAGTGTTTAATTTATATATATATATTGATCCGGGACCAGTCCAGAGATTAACACAGCACACTCTTTGGACACATTATTCTGACTGGTCAACCAATCTATGCTCTTTGCTCTTAATCCTTAATGCCACTTGGTTAGGGTAGAAACAGAAAATACCAATAAAAGACTGTGTTTTATCAGGTCAGTAATAGAATTAACTATCATCCACTCTATAGGCAAGCATGAGACCCAGGGGATAACCAAAAATAATGAGCTAACAAGTTATTGCATACAAAATGGAAACCACATTAAAGTTAGCTGTCCAATCTTTCTGTGTCTTTTGCAAATTTTAGTGAACAGCTAATAGTATAAGATTCTTTAAACAGTTATAATTACAGCTATAACCAATCATTATCTTTATCAACTTGATTGTCTCCCTTTCATTATACAAGTTACAAACAACCACATACTGCTTGCTGCCTAACTTCAGATTTGATTTGGATAAATGCTTTTCTTTCACAAAGGGCTATTCCAAAAAAATGTATGGGGGGGGGGGGGGGGGGGGTTGGAAGGCACATTGTATTAATAATACATGGGTGGTGGGTATCAGAGCAACTTTTCACACTATAATTCTCAATTACATATGTCTGGGTGGTGGGTGCTGACTGGAATAGCCCTAACTCCTTTATTTCACATACATGCATGGTAACATGATTATTAGTCCATTCCAACATAGGGCCCAAATTCAGTTTTAGATTGATCATAATTTATTAACATACATGTATTTGGGTGGTGACAAGCTGGAGGGTGAGAGATAAAGGGGTGAAAAAGATTGAATTTGGGGAAAGGAAAGGGAAAAGTCAGAGGAGGAGTGTAAAAATTAACAAAAATAAAAGCAAGTTTTTGGGAACCCCCATCTGTATCACAACTCTCACTTATGTCATAAACAGATTTGTTCGTCTTCAAATATTTAGTGAATACTGAATAGATATTGGTCATATTTACATACACTTTCTAACCATTATCAATTATACTACATGTATTCCTTGCCCTATTTAAACAAATTAACAAGTCACAACACTAAAAATACCTTCTCGTTACAAGTGTTTATTGGGTCAACATATAATAGGATCAGGGACCAAAAGAACATAACAGACTCTTAATAAGGAGACGGACAGAAAACTTATATCATATAAATGATAGATTCACATAAAATGTGCATAGCGTATATCTAATTCAATTACATCAAATAATTTCATTGCTTCAGGTCACTACAAAACCTTTCTCAATTAACATAATAAAATTAAAACTATATTACACCATCAATATTTAATATCACAGAAACAATAATACCCTTCAAAAAATATATTATACATGTAGTAAAATAAGGTAAAAATGTGGATCTTTCATATTATCAATAGACGATTTACACTTGTATGCAAATTTGTCCGCCATTACGTAGAATCACACAGCTTCCCGTAAACTTTGACATAACAGTTCAAAAAATTTGACATCACAATAAAAAGTGATTGTTGCTTGACGTCAAAAGGTTATTCGGAGGTGATCTACGGTCATTTAGAGATAAAATTCAGCTTAATACCAAAAGTGTAAATACGTTTATAGAAAACTGCTTATGCAAGGGTCAAATTTTACACATCAAATGAGGACTGAGACCCTCACATCTATTATTGATTTGTTCTCTTTAACAATGTGAAATAAGGGCTGTTCCAGTACCAGTATATAACACATTGAGGTGAGGTGGAAAGGGGTGCACCTTTAAAAGACCTTAACCACCCATAAAATTTTTTTTTTTCATTTTACTGATAATTGCTACAAAATTCTAAGGAAAATGCAACTCTTGTTTTATTTGAATTTTAGAATAGCACTAAGCAAAAATAACCCTTGCACAAAAATTCACATGTTTACAGTAAACCCTGGCAAATTTCAGGAGTTAACTAAATAATAATATATTTTAAGTTGCAAAATTTTTATTCACTGTAATCACTGACCAAAATGCTATCTGGGAAGCATCAATGTGTATAGGTTAAACAAAATGTCAGTTAACCTTCAAATTAAAAAAAACAACATTACATATAACCTTTAATAAAAATAAAAGTACATATAACCTTTAAGTATTATTTTGTTATAACTCTTTGAAATGACAAGCATCCATTATTGCAATATTTCACACCATAATTACATTGTAAATATGATTTAAACAAGATAAGCAGCAACAATATACAACCTGACAACTTAATAACATGTGACAATGAAATTATAAAACTAGAGGCTCTAAAGAGCCTGTGTCGCTCACCTTGGTCTATGTGCATATTAAACAAAGGACACAAATGGATTCATGACAAAATTGTATTTTGGTGATGGTGATGTGTTTGAAGTTCTTACTTTACTGAACGATTTTGCTTCTTACAATTATATCTATCATGAACTTTGCCCATTAGTAACAGAGAACTATATTTGGTAAAAATTAATTTACCAAATTAATGAAAATTGTTAAAAATTGACTATAAAGGGCAATAACTCCTTAAGGGGTCAATTGACCATTTAGGTCATGTTGACTTATTTGTAGATCTTACTTTGCTGAACATTATTGCTGTTTACAGTTTATCGCTATCTATAATAGTATTCAAGATAACCAAAAACGGCAAAATTTCTTTAAAAATTACCAATTGGAGGGCAGCAACCCAACAACCAGTTGTCCAATTCATCTGAAAAATTCAGGGCAGATAGATATTGACTTGATTAAAAATTTAACTTCTTGTCAGATTTGCTCTAGATGCTTTGGTTTTATAGTTATAAGCAAAAAACTGCATTTTACCCCTATGTTCTATTTTTAGCCGTGGCGGCCATCTTGGTTGAATGGCCAGGTCATCGGACACATTTTTCAAACTAGATACCCCAAAGATGATTGTGGCCTAGTAGTTTCAGTGGAGATTTTGTAAAAGATTACTTAGATTTACGAAAAATGGTTAAAGATTGACTATAAAGGGCAATAACTCCTAAAGGGGTCAACTGACCATTTTGGTCATGTTGACTTATTTGTAGATCTTACTTTGCTGAACATTATTGCTGTTTACAATTTATCTCTATCTATAATAATATTCAAGATAATAACCAAAAACAGCAAAATTTCCTCAAAATTACCAATTCAGGGGCAGCAACCCAACAACCGATTGACCGATTCATCTGAAAATTTCAGGGCAGATAGTTCTTGACCTGATAAACATTTTTATCCCATGTCAGATTTCCTCAAAATGCTTTGGTTTTTGAGTTATAAGCCAAAAACTGCATTTTACCCCTATGTTCTATTTTTAGCGGTGGCGGCCATCTTGGTTGGTTGACCAGGTCACGCCACACATTTTTTAAACTAGATACCCCAAAGATGATTGTGGCCAAGTTTGGATTAATTTGGCCAAGTAGTTTCAGAGGAGAAGATTTTTGTAAAAGATTACTTTAATTTACGAAAAATGGTTAAAAATTGACTATAAAGGGCAATAACTCCTAAACGGGTCAACTGACCATTTTGGTCATGTTGACTTATTTGTAGATCTTACTTTGCTGAACATTATTGCTGTTTACAGTTTATCTCTATCTATAATAATATTCAAGATAATAACCAAAAACAGCAAATTTCCTCAAAATTACCAATTCAGGGGCAGCAACCCAACAACCGATTGACCGAGTCATCTGAAAATTTTAAGGCAGATAGATCTTGACCTGATAAACATTTTTGTCCCATGTCAGATTTCCTCAAAATGCTTTGGTTTTTGAGTTATAAGCCAAAAACTGCATTTTACCCCTTTGTTCTATTTTTAGCCGTGGCAGCCATCTTGGTTGGTTGACCAGGTCACGCCACACATTTTTTAAACTAGATACCCCAAAGATGATTGTGGCCAAGTTTGGATTAATTTGGCCATGTAGTTTCAGAGGAGAAGATTTTTGTAAAAGATTACTTTAATTAATGAAAAATGGTTAAAAATTGACTATAAAGGGCAATAACTCCTAAACGGGTCAACTGACCATTTTGGTCATGTTGACTTATTTGTAGATCTTACTTTGCTGAACATTATTGCTGTTTACAGTTTATCTCTAACTATAATAATATTCAAGATAATAACCAAAAACAGCAAAATTTCTTCAAAATTACCAATTCAGGGGCAGCAACCCAACAACCGATTGACCGATTCATCTGAAAATTTCAGGGCAGATAGATCTTCACCTGATAAACATTTTTACCCCATGTCAGATTTGCTCTAAAGGCTTTGGTTTTTGAGTTATAAGCCAAAAACTGCATTTTACCCCTATGTTCTATTTTTAGCCGTGGCGGCCATCTTGGTTGGTTGACCGGGTCACGCCACACATTTTTTAAACTAGATACCCCAATGATGATTGTGGCCAAGTTTGGTTTGATTTGGCCCAGTAGTTTCAGAGGAGAAGATTTTTGTAAAAGTTAACGACGACGGACGACGACGACGACGGACGACGGACGACGACGGACGACGACGGACGCCGGACGCCGGACGCCAAGTGATGAGAAAAGCTCACTTGGCCCTTCGGGCCAGGTAAGCTAAAAATCAATGTTGTGATCTTATATTCAAACATTGCAAAAGATAACACGTGTAATAATATAGATGGCAAGTCTTCAACAAATTTTATTTCCTACTTTAGATATATCCATTCAACTTTCATAAAGCAATAACACAAACTTGTTAAATGCAAAACCTATAGTAACTGAAGAATTTACGACTGTACAACTTCAATAGAATGGTATATTCAGTAAACATAACTAAAGCAGGTGTTTTTCTCAAAATATTTGGTACATTTAAAGGTAGTTAAACATGTTAAATGCATCACTTTCTGTTCCAATGTTTATGAGAATAGTGAATAATCGACAACACATACAGAATAATAGACGAAAAAGTTTAAAGAATAAAGAATAATGCTAATATACAAAGAAAAGAGAAAAAAAATAATTATAAAGAATAGAAAAAAATAGCTTAGACAACTCAAGAATAAAGAATTGTAGGATTCCATCCAGACCCTTGTATATGCTATGTTATAAAATAAACCAAATTCTTACTGTGCACCATTAAACAATTTTGATTAGGGACATAAAACATGACATCCCTTTCAAAAAACAGTTATCTTTTGATGATGAGGTCTTGAAGGCAGGTTCTACTGTAATCATACAGATTTTACTGTTATCATACAGATTCTACTGTTATCATACAGGTATATTATAAATCGTCACTGCTTTACAGCAAGTACAGTTATCTTAGTCCATTGAGTTCAGAAAATAACTCTCTCTTGCCAAATGACTTGTTAAAAAAATATCTCTTTAAAAGAAAATCATTTTTATTGAAAGATACATATTACATGTAAGTTTCAAAATTTTAAGTGTACTACCAATCATACATCAAAAATTATAATTTCTTATAAGAAATAAATATTACCTATAAGTTTTCAAATTTGCATGGTTTTAAGGTTTGTTCGTTGAAAAGCAATTTTAAAATAACAGTACAAGTAAAATAGGTGACCTTCAGTATACATTGTGAAGCCTGCAATACATAGAAAACTGTAAGGTGCAGTTTACCCAAAAACAAATCTGAGTAAATAACATTGATATACTGTAAATTCAGAAATTATTGTGAGGTTTTTAGTATTGCAAAAAATGCGACAGAGTTGTAAACGCAATAATTTAAACTCGCATTTTGAAATATTTTATATGACTTAAACATGTTTTTTCTCAAAATCATAAAGAATAAAATTGCATTTAAGTCTATAATGACAAAATGGCAATAATTTCTGAATTTACAGTTTAACAGATCTAAACAATGTCACTGTTTTCATACTTGTTAAAATTGACTATTTTAATGGCACCAATGTGATTTTTTCAAACATTATCTACAAAAACGTATTGCTATGATTTCTGAGCCCTGGATTTTAATTGTTGAATCATCTCTGTCATCTTAATGGAAGCACCAATTTTCATTCCAGTCAAACTACTGATCTGGTCTTTCGTTAATTCTAGCAACTTTTTACCATCAACTTTCTGAAAATAAAACAAAAAGTTAACAACTTATAAAACTATAAATCTTTATACAACTTAATATACACTGATCAAGTGTCAGTTTTTCGAATACTCATAAAATGTCTCCATAAAATTGGTATCTTTAGCAAGTTTCTCTGGACACAACTGGTTAACATATTGTTTGAGGAAAACAATGCTGTCATGCCTCTTATCCTAATGCTGTATATTTTGGTATTGACTAAGATTTATAAAGTATGTCTTGTTCAAATGTAAATTAATGAATTGACAGCAATATTCTTGGTTGCATTGTAATTCATATTCGTGGATTTTCTTGTTTTTGATGTTATTTTTTTCATGAGGTTTAAACCAACTCTTTCATTGTATACACGCACATGTTAAATAATCATTTTTTAAATAAGGATATCAATATCGAATTTTCCGAATATTATTTCATTTTCAAACTCTAAGTGCAAAGTGATATTTTACAATTTTTGTCTTCCAATTAGGGTGGTACCTAACACTACAGGGAGATAACTCTGTAAAGTCAGCTAAACGTTTTAATTACGTTGTGTTGTAAAGGGAATAATAAGCTTCTCAAGGATCAAAATTGGTGTTTGTCAAACTGCTAAATAACCAGTGTAATTTTTCCGACAAAACGGTGGGTGTAAAATTTTTGAAATTTTAATATTTTTTTTAAATGGTCAAAGTAAATACTTCGTCAAAATTTTATCGGAATTAAACGAGCCAAATTAATTTTAGTGAAAGTGTTGGGTACCACCTTAAAAATAAAAATATTTAAAAACAAACTTACGCTTCTAACAAAACTTTCCCAAAACGAAGCACAATCATTGACTTTGAGGAAATAGCACACATCAGAAACAGTCCACTGATCTGGAGGAATGGTTAAATGTCTCTGAGCCAACTGGCTCGATTTACTACTGTCCACAGGGTTAGTTCCCCCTGTTTTTGACATTAACAGATTTGATAATGCTGTTTTTGTGACACTAGGTTTTGATGATGGTGAATCATTGCTGCCTGATCTAATGGATTCAGTAAACGATTGATGAGGACTTAATGATGGTGGGAAATCTACATCTTCTACTTCGGTTTTCACTGTTTAAAAAGAAAAGTGTAGGTGTAAATAATTTTTACAGTGTAACAATAATGATTATAACTATTATGAACAAGAATGTGTCCATAGTACATGGATGCCCCACTTGCATTATCCTTTTCTATGTTCAGTGGACTGTGAAATTGGGATAACAAGAATGTGTCCAAAGAACATGGATGCCCCATTCGCACTATCATTTTCCATGTTCAATTGACCGTGAAATTGGGTAAAAAATATAATTTGGCTTTAAAATTAGAAAGATTACATCAAAAGGAACATGTGTACTAAGTTTCAAGTTGATTGAACTTCAACTTCATCAAAACTACCTTGACCAAAAACTTTAACCTGAAGCGGGACAGACGGAAGAACGAACAGATGGACAAACTGACGCACAGACCAGAAAACATAATGCCCCTCAACTATCGTAGGTGGGGCACAAAAAATCTAATTTGGCATTTTAATTAGAAAGATCATAACCTAAAGAACATATGTACTAAGATTCATGTTGATTGGACTTTGACCAAATCAAAAACTTCCTTGACCAAAAACTTTAACCTGAAACTTGCACTAACATTTTCTATGTTCATTGGTCTGTGAATTGGGGTCAAAAAGTCTAATTTGGCAATTAAATTAGAAAGATCATATCATAGGGAACATGTGTACTAAGTTTGAAGTTGATTGAACTTCAACTTCATCAAAAACTACCTTGACCAAAAACTTTAACCTGAACAAATGAACGAACGAACGGAAGAACGAACGGAAGGACCGAATGATGCACAGACCAGAAAACATAATGCCTCTCTACTTTCATAGGTGGGGCATAAAAATTGTCCCTACAATTCAAGATCCTTAATACATAAGCTTTTATACATATCATATTTACAATCATGTTCAATTTTAAATGTAAGCAGCCCTTTTTAAACTTCAAGAGGATTTCGAAATAATTTGAAGACCAAATGATACATTTATTCTTCTTTTGCTGCAAACCTACTGTGCCTATACCAACAAGTGTTTGATTGTTTCATATGTTTCACATAACAGTTTTAGACACTATGTCAATTTTGTCTTAGTTCCATGCACTGGTGTAACACAAAGTACACAAGATAATTATAAATAATTCATTTTTAAGTGATGATTATGCATGAAATAATTGTTACTGGAGGTTAAACAGACAACAATCAATAAATCAATATTAGATTTTAAAGTTTTGATTGAAAATTAAAATCACAAAAATACTGAACTCAATTCGGAAAGTCCATAATCACATGGCAAAATCAAATAACAAAACGTACCAAAAACCAACAATACTTTATCTGTATTTACATTACCTTTAATGGTTGATTCAAACTGTGATGAAAATGAACTGTTACTTTCTGTTTTGATGTTACCTAACTCTCCTAGTGGTAAGCCTGATGGTGATAACTTTGGCTTTCGCTCTGTAAATAAACATAATAAGTGTTAAACAAAAATATTCTGAAACTAGTTTTATGAATGAATTAAGAGTCATAGTTTATGTCTATAACATGTTTTACCTAAATAGATATTCCAAAATTAAAAATATGTGGGTTAATATCATCAACAAATGTTTTCACAAGGAACAAGGTATGGCAATCATAAGGGCTATTCCATTTAAACATAGCTCAACCCCAAGGAAGGCACCTGAAATTTCAAGGTACCCCCCATAGAAGTGATATTTTTCAAGTTCGGCAATGGTAGAGAAGTGTTTTTTTCTGTTCCACCACCACCAATAGAAGTGTTTTTTTTAACATGCAGACACCTCCTAAAGAAGCAATTTTTTTCTTTATAATTTACTACCACCAACAGAAGCAAATTTAAAATTCTTAATTTTTTTTTGTAAAGGCAAAATTGGAGGGTATCAAAATTAATTTAATTTTGAGATGAGAAAGGTTTTTTTACAACAATCACAGTCAGAAACCTTTTGCTGGGTATATTATGTTGTTTTGTTATATATACTGTAGGTACCTATGTTTCTGGGATGTGGAATGGCTTAATACACTGTCCGAATTGTGTGAAAGAAAAGGGTAGAAGTTCACTATATTATTATTTTTTTCAGAGGAAAGGAAAAAGTTTCAAGATACAATTTATGGGAAGAAGCAAAACATAAATTATTTTCAATTCTAACGACAGAATATTGCTAATATCTTAAACTACATTTTGTAAAATTATTTTGTCATTTTTTTTTGTAAGGCAATACAAAGTATTCTGTTCAAATACTCCATGTATACCTGTATATTTTTGTTATCACTTGTTCAATGAATTTATGCAACTGTTTGCACATCATGATTGGATTTAATTGAGTTGTTTGTTAAAATCACATACCCCTGGTTGCAATCAGGGATGGATCAATGATTTGATGTTGGGGGCAATGGAAGGGTGATGGCTTCTAGGCCTAAAAATAGGGAAAATGGGCTAAAAAAGAGAAAAAAAGTGGAGGGGAGGGAGCACACATTTTTAAAAAGAGATCCTGGTCCACCCCTGGCAGGCACACTGAGGTTTGATAATAAATATTCATAACTTGAACTTTTAATCAATATTAAGGCAGTCTTTCAATATTAATGTTAAGTTATGCATCTTAAAATTTCTACTTGCACAGTTCACAATCATATAAAACTGAAGCAGCTGTGAATGTGTAAATTGAACTTTGAACTTGAAAATCAGAGAGATTGCTACGTTTATTTGTGTTAAATAAAAAATCTTGGAATGTTGCAGGAAATTTAGGCCTAAAAAAATAATGTTGTGTAACTCCGATCACCCCCTTGAAATATTGAAGGGACGGTAGGTAGGTATCTTTTTTTTTTATATTATTAACAACAGTGTATACATAACATTTCATGTTTCTACTGAATATAATTTTTGACTTTTAGCTTGACAAAAATAGTTGACGGACAGATAGACAAAGTGAAAAGTATAGAGTTCCTGCATCCTTGATGCAGCAACTGAAATATAATACAGCAAGCTATAAAAGCTAAATCAAACCCTAAAAAAGGGGAGCACTTCCCCTTAGAAATAAGCTTAAGTTATATAAAACTCAATTTCCAGTTACCAGACAAAAGTTTGGAATTTAATAGAAAGAGATTGATTATATTAACCCACTTTAAAAATCTCCCTGAGATAACTTTTAGTTTACCCCTTTTAAAATCCCCCTAAATAACTTTTAGTTTACCCCCTTTAAAAATACCCCTGAAAAAAAAACTAAGTCCAAACCTTAAAAAAATTTGGGCAGCACATCCCCAAGGAAATTAGCTTTTTAAACCCATTTCCCCTATTTCAGGACCAAAAGTTTGGGATTGTCAGAGAAAGAAATTGAGAAGATGTGGGGCAGATTCATTTATAGGAACATGAACCAAACATCATCCCAAACCTACAGATAGACAACTATATTATATACACTGTACCTGGCAGGACACTTTCTTGTGTGTTACTTTCTATAAAATTTAGAAATATTATTTTCTCCACGAAATGGTCACACTTTCCGCGTTGAACATTGAATATGACGCGTTGTGTTGCCATGTTCAAACACTGACAAACGAAAATAACTACTGCGCATGCTCCCGCATATATAATTAGCCAAGAAGATTCCACTTTCCAGTACATCCTAAAAATAAGCCTCGAGTTTAAAATTAGCGTTGATTTCTTTTCGGGCAATAAAAAGATTGAGGGACTTAGAATTATTTTTTTTCCTTCAGAAAAAACGGTCGGTAGGTATACAAATTTATTTTTTTCCCACATCAGCTTTAAAAACTTTTGAGTTGAGGCTGAAGGACGGTCGGTCGAGTGACCGGAAACACAACATTTTTTTTATAGGCCTTATCAAAATTTGCATTTATTTTTTTGAAACCAAATTGCCTGTAGATTGCTACATGTACTAACATACTTAGTCTGAAAATATATGGTTGCTAGGTACTTTTGTGTGAATATCAGGTCTGAGAGCGTTGCAGGAAATTTACCAAAATTGGCATTTCACTTTTTAGCTCACCTTTCCTAGAGGCAACACAAGGAACTCTATAATATGACAATTGTTTTCACTTCAGTATAATAATGGGCATGATGGGTGTCCAACAAATATGAAGTAAATATTTTATTATTTATCATTTTGTTGCAACAAATGATACATGTAAGGCCAAAATTTAAAAAAAATGTTTGACTGAGGTAGCCTGACTGAGCCGATTTAGAGCCTCCCGAAATTTATTGAAAAAAATCGTAAATTTTTACGATTTCCAGATTTTTTTCGTTTCTTTTCCGTATTCGGTTGCCTTTTTCTCTTCTACTTTGATCCCGGTCGCAAATGCGCTTTTAACTAAACCTGGATTCCTGCTTATACACGTGGTTCAAAGCGGTAAACTGATTCGGATGTCATATGTTTTGGTATGGCTGAAATTGTCAAACAAACGCAAAAAAAACAAACCACAAATGATTCTCTCACCACTCATAAAACAGTCCCCCAGAGAAGCATTTTCATTCAAGCTAACAATATCCATGTAGAGATGCACTTTTTATTAATACACACACCTGGATAGAAGCAATTTATTTCAGACAACAGCCAGGGATAGAATTTTTTTTCTTTGCCGTCCGTGGGTATGAGCTATGTTTAAATGGAATAGCCCTAAGCAATCAAAATTGAATTCCAATGTTTGGTTTTTTTTTGTGTTTTTTTTTTGTACATAAAATTATGTATATCTCTTTTTTACAAGAATTCCTGAAGTCCAACTATAAATGCATTGGCATTCTTAAAGTTGGTATGCAAATTGTAATCCATCATTTTGTACTAGAAACAAGCTAGTTTGCTGACAGTTCATTTATGTAAATATTTGAAAGTTTAAAATCAGCTTTTTTTAAAAATGGAAATCAATTTTTAACAATTATTATATATACAGTATCATACATGGTTCCTATTGTTGCTATAAATAGTGTCCTATAGCATGGCTTAAGGTGGTACCTAACACAACAGGGAGATAACTCTGTAAAGTTAGGTAAATGTTTTAATGACATTGTGTTGTAAAAGGAATATAAAGCTTCTCAATGATTAAAATTGGTGTTTGTCAAACTGCTATATAAGCAGTGTAATTTTTCTGACAAAACGTTTGGTTCAAAAAAAATTAATTTTTTTATAGTACTTTGACAAAATTTTATGAAAATTAAACGAGCCAAATTTATTTTAGTAAAAGTGTTGGGTACCACCATAATTCTACACATTATGACATATCTAAATTAGATTAATGAATTCATATCTTACTTGACTTACTCTTTCTTGGACCTTTATAGATCTGTGTCTTCCCTTTTCTTTTCTTACTAAAAGGGGATTCTTTCACCAGTTTGGGTACCACTGGTACAGGAGATATTGGTTCAACTGAAAGAGTAATAACAGATTTTATACCTAAACTTTTACGATAAGATTTTGAAAATAGAAATTATTAAACCTTTATAAATGTCTTATTCATATTTTGTGTTTTTTTGGGATAAGACTAAATATAGTATAATGCCGTTTTTGTTTTTGATACTGACTTTAGTGGAATGTAAAGCGAGCCTGCTGGGATGACCTGATATTTAAACTGATGAGTGTTAGTATCAAAAAATAAAATCATATTATTCCTTTTTGTCTGCAAGTTTCTTAACTGTATGTTTTATTGGTTGAGAATATGTAATTAAATGAAATAGATAAATAAACTACTTTAAGCACACAAAACTTGAAGATCTCTTGATCTGAAAGAATTTAAGCAGTTACAAATACCACTCTCAAACATGATATATTTGTCTAAAACATATATACAGTTAACTCTCGTTGTCTCGAACTCGGTTGACTCGAAATTTCTGATGAGTCGAAGTTTTCACGTGGTCCCGACCTTTGTTCCATATAAATGTATGTAATTCGACTCCTGATGAGTCGAAATGGGATATGTCGAAATTTCGGTTGAGTCGAACTAAATTTACGATTCCAAGGTTAACAAAAGCATTAAAAATTCATTATTTATCTCGAACTAATACACATATGTCAAAACATGACCTCCGGCATTTAAATGGATTGAAGAGTTAATCTGACAATACACGTGTAATTAAATTTCCAGTCACTGACAACTGTATTGATTTATGAAATGCTATTTCCACGAGTGTTTACCTAAGATCATCTTTTGAAAAAGTATTTAAAATGTTTACAAAACAATTAATTGTGATTTACACTAATGAGCTTGGGTGTGTATAAAGTAAGGATTATGACTTCCTTTGATGATCACCTAAAAACTACTCATTCTGCGTCTTTAATCATGTTGTATTTTCTTTTATTAAAAGAAAGAGTGAGATAAAACAAAATGAAGAGGAATCTAAATTTTCTAAAGTCTTTTTTGTATCCGAGAATAAACAATTTTGTCAACTTTAAACGACCTGAATAACGAAACTATCGATTCGAAATTACTCTCTCGGATAAAAGCCATAGGAAACATTGTAACTGAAACAATTGAATAAGTAATACAATGTTATTATAATAACGAAAGACCATGACATACAAATACATCGATCTAATACCAGAATATCGATCCCCTTCCCATATTCACCCGGATTTATTTTAGCTTTGCCATGCTAAGCAAGAGTTGTGTCCCTTGTTCAGTCAAACTTCCGGTTTTCGTTTGAGTCGAACTATGTGTATCTCGAAATATTTCTCCGGTCCGGCTGACTTCAAGATAACGAGAGTCGACTGTATATATATATTTAGCTGATCTGTAACAATAACATCTCCATGCCTTATATATCATGTACTGTAGTACGCCGCTAGATTAAAACTGACGTGGAAAGGTAACACATGCCCACCAAAAGCTCTTTTTTTGAGAGCCCAGGTGGTCGTGTGGTCTAGCAGGACGGCTGCAGTGCAGGCGATTTGGTGTCACGATATCACAGTAGCATGGGTTCGAATCCCGGCGAGGGAAGAACCAAAAATTTGCGAAAGCAAATTTACAGATCTAACATTGTTGGGTTGATGTTTAGACGAGTTGTATATATATATATATATATATACATAAGTACGTCTGCGTCAGTGACAACCCTACAACAGATGTATCCATCGGATCGCCATCAATGATGGTGATACATGGCTGTGTACATAATGTATATACAACTCGTCTAAACATCAACCCAACAATGTTAGATCTAAGCAAATTTACAGATCTAACATTGTTGGGTTGATGTTTAGACGAGTTGTATATATATATATATATATATATTTGAGGCAGAGATTAAAAATAAAACTTCCAAGTAAAAACATTATACAAGATATGAAGTGAAAATGTTATGAAAGATTTTGACATAACCTCAATCCAAGCTTGAATAGGATGTATATTACTCACTTTTGACCCTTGGCCCTTCTAATCCATAGTTCATGACCTCACACCAACCAACAGGATATAAATCAGCTGTTTCACAGTCGACCCACTGGTCATAAGTTACCTCCCAACCATCAAAATGAATTCTCAATAAACGTCCCACAACGCGACTCACTGTGGCTACACATATTAATCTGAAAATAACAGGAAAACTATAGTTGAAAGTGAGGTTGATTTATGGTAGTATGTTCTTGGGTTACATGTAAAATTCGATTAAATGTCTATCAGAAAATATTATTTTAGGGATTTGTAAGGTCCATTTCTACATCTCTGAACCAATTCATATGCAATAAGGCTAACAAATATGTTGCAAATTAGTAATATCTATCATACATTTTTGAACATGTGCCTTAATTTAATCAAGAGATTATCTCCCTTATGCTATTAATATATTATTACAGACTAAACTTCCTACAGTACCTTGGTTCCATCAGATCAACAGCTTCAACTTTATTAGCCGGTTTGAACCCATGCTTTGGTATTTCCTGTAAAAGTGTGAAAATTTTTAATCACATATCATATAAATAAAAGTATTCATTTTAAGAATTTCAAATGATATTTTTAATGTTTCTCGAAAAATGAGTAGCAGTGACATGTGCAACCATTCATAAACATGAATCAGAAGCTATGACAGAAATGTTTTGGAGAGTAAAAAATATGAGCATCAATTAGGCAATAGTGAGATTTTGAATTTTGGTCCTCAATGCTCTTCAGCTTCGTTCTTTATTTGGCCTTTTAAACTTTTTGGATTCGAGCGTCTGAAGACAAAACGCGTGTCTGGCGTATATACTAAATTTGGTCCTGGTATCTATGATGAGTTCATTTAGTTGATATGATGGCCTTTTCAGGTCTACCTCTTTTGTTTAAAAAGCATGCTGTAGGTTCATCCTTATCAAAACTCTCAGCAATTTCGATGGAAATGTTCTTTTTGATGAAACTTTTGAGATTTAAGGATAGCTAAAACTTAAACAATGCATTTCATTTTCAATGCAAAAGAAAGAATACAAATGAATACCTTATCAAACAGTTTAACAGGGGCTGCTGATGATTTCGTCTGTCGTAAATATTCAAACCATTTGAACTGCCCTTTATATCCTGAAATAACAAAAATAGGTATTTAATGCAGATAAATTTGTACTTAAATATGAGTTTTCTCTTGCAAGAGGATAGGATTTTTTAGATTAACAAATAAGATTTTTTTTTAAATTTTAGACAAATAAAAATATATTCATTACATGTTGCCCTATCTAACCTTTCCTTTTTACAAAAACTTCTATGTCTTATATTTTAAAGTGTACCTTGTCCAAGAATAACAAATATATGTCTGCTCATTTCTCAAAAATTATCAATCATTGAACTATTAAAGCTGATTCTGTAATCTTCATTGATGGTAAACAAAAGCTATGTGAATACATCTCTCATTTTAAAATTTCATAAATATTCAAATAAGGTGAAATTGACAACTATAAATTAAAATATTATACATATTAAGAAGTGCAATATTTTTATTTAAAGCATTGCATATCTACATTAACTACTACCATACTTTTTTTTTCTATTCCAACCCCCCCAACTACAATGATTGTCTATTTACAAACCTCTAGGTGGTGTTAATTCTATTCCATTTACTTCACAGAATCCCACAGGGAAGATACATGGTGATGTAGAATGATAGTTAAACCAATCTGTTCCATTCTGAGCTATTGAACCATCTATTCCAATCATTAAATAGTTATTCTTCAAAACCTTAAAAACAAAAATAAAATTTTGATACACAAGAATGTGTCCCTTTCTGCACTTAAATTTTATATGTCCAGTGGACCATGAAAATGGGGTAATAACTCTAATTTGGCATTATAATTAGAAAGATCATATCATAGGGAACATTTGTACTATTCAAGTTGTTTGAACTTCAACTTCATCAAAAACTACCTCAACCAAAAACTTTAACATGAAGCAGAATAGACAGACGGAGGAATGAACAGACAGACACACAGACCAGAAAACATAATGCCCATAAATGGAGCATAGAAAATCATTTGGTCAAAATCATTTCCAAGAACTCAATTAGAAAAGAAATTGATATTTATATCACTTTCCCTGCCATTTGGAATATAAGTTTCAAAATTTGACAAATAATTGCAACAGACTCATTACAAATTACAATTTATATTGTTAAACCAATCATATCAGTAAACATAGAAATAAATTTTAAGTACAACCAATATTTACCTTCATAACAGTGGCTACACATATTGCAGAAAGGTTGAGTGGATCTATGGCTTCCAACTTCATACCTTCTTGGAATTTAGCCCCATGAGGTGGATCTTTTTTCTAAAATTGAAATGTTGGTTTAGCAATTAAGCAAAAAAGTATTTCAGAAAACTATTTTACTTCATTAATACCATGCAAGTTGTCTCTGTACTGGGTTTAAACATTTTGCAGCACTGGAAAGCCAAAACTTTACTGAATGTGCTGTATAAACAATGACAGTTGCATATCTTCAATGTATATAAACATTCTAGAAAGATTAAAAACTTGAGCTTTAAAACTATAGGAGTTGGTGGTATGGGTATTCTTCATGGAGAATCCTAATTGAAATTGATAATAGATAATTAACCAAAAATAGTGGAATATTTTTAAAGAAGAGTCATACTTGGTATTGTTGTGGATAGTTGATACATTTCTTTCTTTCATAAATGACTGGTATATGTAATTTTACCATTTAGCTGACTCTTCAACCAAATTAAATTTTAATCTTAAATATTATCATCAATTACTGTGCATATATTTGTGATTATGTATTGTCTGACCATGAAATAAATCTTGAAGGTAGAGAAATTAACAGGTAAACAAACAATTGCATGTGAATGCTCAATTATGCTCTCCAAATGAATATAGACTAAAAGCATAAAAGTGTCTAAAATAATTTCTTGAAACTAAATATTTCCTAGTATTAAACTGCCTTGTTTAACACTGTGTCCTAGATACTGACCTTTTCAAACATATCCGGTGTGACATCATCAGGATCGTACTTATCCATCGTTATTTTGTTTAAACATTTTGATCTGTATTCTAATAAAAAAAAATCACAAAAACATTACTTGTTATCTATATAGACAGAAGCTATGGCAATAATAATTATATGCGTTTTAGACTCTGAACCTAAATCTAAATTGAAATGTATTATATTGCACTGAAAACAATATAACAACATGCAGTCTTCATTTTCCATGACTGATGGTATATTTTTTGTATATTTTTTTTTAACTTCAATAACCTTTATCTACTGAGGCATCACTCATACATTTCATTTACATTTGTTTTTTTAATTTAATATTTTTTAACAAATGACTCATATTTATATTTTATTTTCATATTCCATCACATAATTTCTGTATATTTTTGTAATAAATATTTCATAACTTTTAACCTGGTTTGTCTTATTATTTGAAATGCAATTACATTTTTGCAGAGTGAATGATAGCTGTCAACTTGAAGTAGCAGTCAAGAGATAGTTAACATTGTTCAATGAGTTATCTTGGTTATTTATATCTTACCACCAAATGTTTTAAATTCATTACATGTTTATCAATATGAAGTTTATTTAATAGAATATAAATATTATTCCAAATAGTTTTATAAGAACAGAGTGGAATAGGCCTAATCATTTGGATTGGAGCCTTCGGCTCAGTCATTATCACTATCTTAGTCAATAACACTGTCCTGTGGGAAGTTCATATATCACGATAATGACCAGTTATTCAAGAACTATTATGTAAATACTAAATGAAAATGTTCATCTAAATTGATTATTTATTATCAATTAACCTTGTGTAGCATGTAATTTATGTCCAGATGTCTGTGACCACCCTATGGGGTGAACTAACGGTGATCTCATATGGCACCAGAACTCATCAATCTCTTCCTGTAATTAGAAAAGGTCTTGTATATAAATTTACTCAAAATATTTCATTAGTTACATTTATATAAAGGGCTATTGCAGATTAACAATATGGGGACATTTGAAAGGTACTTTTTAAGGCCATCACCCATACAATCACATTTTGATTTGCAAACATGAACACACAACTTGAACCTGCCTTCACCCATGAAAATATAATTTAAGTTTCTACCAACCCATTTACCCCTTCCAAAGCATTTTTTCTAGAATTGGTCTAACATGGTAAATATTTTTATTTTGGTATTTCAAGTCATATGAATTAATATTGTCTTGTAGTTTAAAGGGACAACATTTTTTATTAATAATCATTTCTATATGTGCCAATGAATAGGATAAAATATATTTCTTTGGTTCAATCTTTTTTTGCAATACTTTTATAATGGGAACTTCTTTGTGAATGAACTGACTTTGTGTCTAAAGTTAAAGGTAAAGCAGTAAATCTAAAATTCATGCAACAGAATACCAGCAAATACATATTTCTCTGTTTCAGAAATTGTTGGGAGCCCCAAAATATCTTTTTCTCATTTTGTTAATTTGGTTTTTTTAAAAATTTTGAATTGATTATCTATATTTTGTGCTATATTTTATAAGTGAGATAGTTCTATGATAATGTGTAAATGTCGTACCTTAGAATCTGTGTAATGTAATCTAAGTCTTCCTCCAACAACTTCTTGGACTTTAGCTACTTTCATCGCAGACACACACATTTTATCAACTACTTCTAACTGCATACCTTTCTTAATTGGAATGTCATTGATACATTCTACAACCTGAAATATATGTAAAATACAAATTTTAATCAGTTATTTTTTATTATTTATATTTGTCTCTCATAATTCATTTAAGAATGGCATTAATATATATTTATGTTTTTATGATATATGTAAATATTGTATTGTGTATATTAATGGTGAGACGTTAATAAACTATCTATCTATCTACATTTGTTCTCTGCATATTCTAATTTATCCTGAAAACTAAAGAATTAAGACTAATTTTACATATGAAAATAAGTTTGTGGACAATGCAATTAATTACTGGTTATCAATAAACAACCAATAAACACATTTTTATAGACAACTAAAATATCTGTCTATCGTATTGACCTACCTTATTATAAAAGTTACTGGGAAGAGTTCTAGCCCCTGTCAATCTTTTGATTAGATACTCCTTCCAGTCAATATATTTGTCCTGGATACCTGGAAAAATATAATAAACTTTAAAATAGAATTTTACAGAGCCAATTTGCAGAAAGGGTCTTCCTTTTGAAGCATTATTTTTTAAGAATAAAGGAAAACTTTCAGAGGCTTATAATCATATAACTTCAATTTGTTTTTATTCTGTAGATCTAACTTGCTGGTCTGTTTTTGAGATATGCATCACATGCAGGGTGAATTTTAGAGGGTAGAGATCATAAAGGTAGAATCTCATGCAGCATGCCTTGCTGTACAGCATGTTTCAATAGAACAGCCCTGTCAAAATACTAATCTGATTAAGTATACATCGTCATACCGTGTAAAACAAAGTTTGCTTAAGAATTGTGTTTGTGCTTAAAAATCATCACGACAGACAAAATCTTTTAACATTTATCAAGAAATAAGACTATTTTGACAGTTTGCTATGAAATGTGTTTCATTTCTGCCTCAGTACATACTTTTTGGCGGAACTAATGGTTTGCCTACAGTTGCACACCATCCTACAGGGTGAACATCTTGTGTACAAAGATTAATCCAGAAATCATATGTGGACTCATTCCCAAATCCTTCAAACCTCATCAGAGCTTTGTATCCTGCAAAATTTCAAACAATTTTGTTAATAATTTAGGAAACTGTTTCATGTACCCACACAAACAAGTTTTAATCAGTTAATTTATCAATTCCAGAAAACAGTTGTCTTGCTGTAATTCAAATCTTATAACTCAAAGCATGTAATACTGAAATATAATGATTCTACTTCAAACTAACATACTTTATTTAAAGCAAAACTGCCTCTTTTTTTTTGCAAACTTGTAACAATAGTATGTATAATGTGATTTGATTCTTGTAAAGATAATGGTCCATGGGATCTGTTGAATGAACCTAAAGAAATAATCTTACCTGCTACTTTAACAACTGTAGCTATCCAGAATGCATGTATATCACACAGATGGTTTTCTAATTCAACTTTCATACCCGTGTTGATATTCTGCCAGTGATCAGACATGGGACACTGAAAAAGTATATTGAAAGTTAAGAGAAGGAAATCGCAGAGTGACTTGAAATTCCTTTAAACTAAAATTTACCTAATATATGTGTAAGGAAAAGTTTAAGTTCGAGTCAATTGAATTTTTCTTTTAGTTTTGTTTAAAGAAAAATAATAATAGAATAAATCCAAGCCCACTATTTCTTTATAAACAAACAGATGGCACAAGTGGAATGAACTTAACTAATATTTAATACAATGTTTGATACACATTAATTATTTCAAAAGTAACTTACATGTTTAAAACATGTGATTGGTGCCGCATCACTGCCTGTTTGTGCTAAGTAAGGGCCCCAGTCAAAGCCTTTCATTCCTCCTGAAAATAAGATAAATTTGTAAATTAATCAAAATGTTTAAATGTATTTCTTTACCATGTTTACTGCACATGATCTTTTTTGTATAAAACAGGAATAAGAAAAATTTCAGCTGTTAATATTTGAAAAATTATGTTACTCTTTCTATAGGAATATGTAGTATTTTATGTACTGTAACTTACAATATTACCACTCACGACAAAAGAACAAATAAGGTACAATGTATCTACATCAACTTCACCAAACTATAGATTTCAACAAGAAACTATGCCAAGGTCCATTAAATGAAGAGAATATGTTCTACATTTCATTGGTCAATGTTGGTCAAGGAACCATGCATTAACATTTGAAAAAGTAATTATGGTAATATACCAGAACATTAACCCCTTATCCATATGTATGGAATAAATATATTGTGTACCTGGTCTTTTTGTTACAGTTTTTGGATACAGACTCTGAATTGGTTGTGGCATTTTGCTAGGAATATTCATCTTTTTTCCTGGAATCTTTTTCTGTAAAATATAACTAAACAAGTAAAGAACCTATATAGTTATGTGTGAACCAGATATTAATCTATAATAATTCAGTTAAAACATCAAAGTATATAAGTATAAATACTAAAATTTTGTTTTTCGACCGTCCTGAAATGCAAGAATCACAAGTGTATTTAAAGGTTTCTTACTTTGGTCCTAAATTTTCGTTTAAATTTACTCATACATGTATATATTGCACTAAGACTCCTTATCCTGAATAATTGATTATGTATAACTAAACTTTGGTAAACCACTTTGCAAAAAATTGTTATGTTTCTATTACTTTTCTGTTAAAAGTGAGATAAACTTAATAAACACTTATCACATACTGTAACTGTGGAAATTTAAGTTTATTTCACAATCACCATGATCACATAAAATTTATGAAAATATACTCAATGTGAACGGTTTGTTAAAGCATTATTCATGATATTTTTGCTAAAGTTGCAAATCATTAGTTGTAGAAAATCCCATTCTGTAGCAATAATGCCAAAATCCATTTTAAAAGAACCATTTTTTTTCTCTAATTTTTGAAAGCAAAATATGCAATAACATGAAAGCATAACAGATATACTACTATATAAAATAATGAATTAAATGATTCACTATTTTTTTAACTTACCTGTTGTGTCTTGTCAAACGTTGTCAAAGGTTTCCCTTCCCTTTTAGCTGTAGCAAAGCTCCTGGAACATGACAAACTACAAAACCTCTTGGACTTTGAATAGAATGCATGTTTTATGCCAACTGATCCACATCTTTCACAGGTAGCTAAATAAATAAAAATAGATTTCTCAATATTGTAAAATACACAAATTACTGGCTTTATAGCTATAAAATATCTCCAGTTAAATCATTTACATCATATGAACATGTTACAATCCCTTTACCTCAGTAAGAACTGTATTCCTTCCCTCTGCATTTAAAACAAAAGTCAAAAGAGTTAACAAAGTTGCTACCTGTACAATTTAAACATTATTTAAAAAAAATGTAAATAACAAAGATGTGTCAAGAAAGCAGGGATCCACCAACATGACCAACGTTTTTAAACTCAAAAGGAACATTATCTTGAAACTTGTTAATCTGGACAGGTAAATATTAGACATTTTGTTCGCCCTAATAAATTTAGGTTAAAGATTTTAAATTTTGGTATTGACATAAGCGCATGCCTACCCATTCCATCTTTGCCATTCATGAAGCGATACTGCGTTTTCTGTTTTGATGCTGGGAAATATGTTTCATCGTCCTCATCATCGCCTTCATCTGAGGAACTTCCACTGCCATCTTGGTAACTATCATACCCATCATACACACCGAGTCCAGAAAAATATTCTTCTTCACCCTGCAAACATAAATTAGTTTAAAACTATATTACATATTCTAACACTGTGGAACTTATATGAGAGTTGTTGTCCTGCTTTATATCTTGGAAGATTCTACAACTTGACTACTCTTGAAGTATGGTATAATTAAGGGAGAATTAAGATTAACAGGCATTTACATGTGCCTCGATTCAGTTTCACTCACATTTTTGTGTCATTTTCATGTTTTCACCAAGTGATATTGATCTTGTATTGACATTAATTTCTAAAAACAAAGATGCAAGAATCATTCTATTATTTGTAAAACCTATTCTAAAATAGGTTTTTGAGTTGACAAATTGTGCATAATAATGTAAATGTCAAATCTGCTTTTTTACAATGAGAGGCCACAAAATGTTTTGGTTAGTAAGCCATTGAATGCATAAATGATAAAACCTAGGCTATATTGTGTCAATATTTGCCAAAATCAAATTGTTTCATACATTTTGTACCTAGAAACATTGAGGATTCGTTATTATATGGTATTGCAGATCAATCTTGAGTAGAAGAGGTTTCATCTGGTTTTCCAAAAATGAACTAATAACCTTAAAACAGTTACAAAATGTTGATATGCAATTCACATGACATGCATGAGAGGGGTTTAAAATAAAAACTTACTCCTACATTACTTCCTCCATATACAGAATCAGATCTGGAATCACCTATACTCATATTGGAATCTTCCTGTTTCTGGAATGAGTCTACAGACATATTAGACTCTCCTGCTTCTGTTATAGAACTCCATCCACCCCAGTCTGAAAATAAATGATCAACACAATGTTTATTACTATTACCTGAAATTAGATGGTCAATTACCAATAATGGCCTTAATGGTCAAGTGTGTCTGAGATCTTACGTTTGACCTCTTGCTATATCAATCCAGTTATTAACCAATCACCAAATAATTAAAATTGAGGTCAAATAGTATAACTTTACACATAGACAGTTGTAATATGGTGTAAGTTCCATTTGGTGGTATGTAATATATCGAAACAAGACTTAATTTTAGGAAAGAAATCATAAACAATACATGAACATGATAAATATCTTTGAGTATAAAAAATGTGTTTATGTAACATGTATAGCTGCTTATAATCTTAAATTTCTTTTACAACATAACTTTTAAAATGTAAGGTAAATGTACATACCTGGTTCTATCGGGTCCTGAAAGAGAATAGAAAATTGTATAATATCACAATGTTTGTAAACAATAATCTTGCTCTCTTGAGAATTACCTTTTAAATGTTTATCTTCTGGAGTAAAAAAAACCTATAAAAGTCATGCAGAGAAAATAAATCAACCATACAACTTTTACATGTTATGTTGCTATTTTTGTCATTCATTTTTTATTTAATAACTATATCCAAACTTGTACCAGTAATGCTAAATGAATACATTGAGTGTGAGGGTACAGTTGTAAGCGATAAATTTGTCCTTGTAAAATATGTCCGGGCGGACCCATATTCCTAGTATAAAATGTCCATGGTTACAAATTTTACTAGTAAATATAGTCTGATGTAAGTAATTTTTGTCCCCAGACTCATTTACCTAGGAATTTAAGTCCATGTCATTAATAATCCTAGGTAAAAATGTCTGTGTCCTTTTTTTTTTTTAATCTGAAACATATAATTCATTTCCCTAATTAAACATTTTTTTAAGAGCTGTGTTTTTATATTTTTGATAAAATGTAAGTAACCAGTGGTGTCCCAGTAATTTGCCAGTTAACTCTTGAACTGGATCATAGGATATGCGTCACTTACATTCAACCTAACACAAAGGACTAATCCCCAATTCAACACAGGGAAGTCTCTTATTATGATGGAGAAATCTGAAGTACAATAAGAGAACAACCATGCAACTCAGTTGGAACTAACAAACTAAAGAGATAGCTGAAGATTTCTCCTTGTCAAAGTCCGGGGCCACTTTGACCAAATGAGACCAGTGCCCATTGAACCCTGCAGGACCTTCAGCATTCTTTTTCATCACTAGACCAAGAACCCAGTTATGCATACTATTCGTCTCTTTTGATTTATATAGACATAAAGGGTACAACACACTTATAGCTATTTGGAAAATCTTTGCTGCTTTTACTTTTGACTTCATACAATAACAATGATGACTTTTCCATTGTGGCAGATATTCTTGATACATGCAGTGTGAGACTTCGAAATTTCACAGGACTCTTTGTGATGTACAGTTATGGCACACAAATAGTGATAAGGTATGTTAAATGATCCATATGCTGCCTTCAAGTTCAATTGCTCAACTCAAATTGCATCACCCCGACAAACTTGAGCTGTTTTTTCTTTTAGATTCTTACAAAAACACATTTACAAGCTTTAATACAAATTGGATTACATTTATAAACTTTATATTAAAAGATGTAAAATACTGCTGGGCAAAAAAAAAGTTGGCAAGCATCCAAAACTACCCAATTTCGTCTGATGATTTCCTTGTTGTGTACAACACATAAAAACCTGAAATTTTATCTGAATTATATCTAATTACACTTTTAGATTAAAATAAACCCTAAAATCACCGTTTTAAGGAGTTAACTGTCAGTTGAAAACAGCTTGTCAAAATGTAAACATTCAGCAAAATTGACACGACCGCAAAGCACAACATAAACAAACCCTTATTTCCATGCATACACCCATTTTCAATTGAAAACGCTTACCATTTAATTATCTGGTAGACACTTAATGAATTCTAGACGTTGCACAATAAATTTGTATATATGCAATCATCTAACAGTGTTTTGTAGACTCAAAATAACATTGTCTGCTACACGGTGCCTGGATTTCAGGAGCGATTTCAGGGACAAACACAAGTCTCTGTAGGACAACACGCATGCGTACAAATTTACTGTGAGAACGTTACAAATAATTTAATTGGACAAATTATTCATAAAATTGAGAATGTTAGAGTTTTGACCAATCAGAGAACCTCATACAACCGATCCATAAAAGGTTATCACCGCTAAATAATGTTGCTATCACGCTTGCGTAAAAAGGTAAACTTCCGGAAACAACAGACATGTGCCATTGACCTAATTTTTGAAGGGCTGTTAAAACGTAGAAATTATAGCCTCAGTAAACTAAAACCCAACAAAAAATGTAATCAAATGTTATGCTTACCTTATGTGAGATCTATTTAAAATTATATGGATATAGAAACAGAAAGAAAGTGTATTTAAGGGAATTTCTTTGAGAGGATACAAGTCAATTCGGCACCTGATCAATTCGCCACCATTTGAACTTTTGAAGTCATATCGGTATTTTGTTATTCAACTGTCAACTTTATTTAAGAAATACTTGACTGGGTCTTTAATATTTCGTTACAAAACGGTACAAATATTTAACACTGATTGAGGGGGGTAAAGGGTTATTTTCGTGCAACTTGATCGTCGTATTTTATTTCATGTTCAACATGATTTTACTTTATAATTTGACATTCAGTCGTGCAAGACAGACGCCTCGTTCAACGTGTTCTGCTTATTTAATTTTATGTGCATCATTTTCAAAGATTTAATTTTAGTGTGCTCGGTTTTTTCAAATAAAATTCAAACACTTGGCAGGAATTGTCAAGAAATACTTTTTTTAAAGCCGTAAACCAATTATATCATATATGTGTATACAAAATCGGGAATATCAAGTAAAAAAAAAGAGTTAATATATACAAGAAGACAGTCCAAAAAAGGTTCACATAAAAGAATTTATTTTTCGTGCAACGTTCATTTCCGAAATTATATTATGTTCAACGTGAAATTATGTCTTATTTCACATTTTTTCGTGCAAGCACCCCCTCTTTACCACCCTCCTGATTGATAGCCTTGGGTTAATTATTGGCTTAAAGGGATAACCTGTGTTAAAATCATGATATATTTTATGTGCAATAAAAATAAAATACATCTTTTACTTAATAATACATCTTCTATTTGCTAATAAGGTTGCAATATGTTGCTATATCAAGAAGACATTAAAAATAGTTTATAAATGTTAATTGTCATGTTGTTATTGTGTAAATGTTGAGAATGTCCTCAACAATAGCCGGTATTTAAGCCAGCTTGCTTAGATATTTTTCCTGATCATGTCAGAATCAAAAACAAGAATGTCTTTATACTGTATTTATCCATTATTTATCAGTGATAATCCTCTGATTCTAAATCAACTATTTTTAGAAAAATGTTTTTTTATACATAAATTTTTAATTTTTCAGGGCAACATACTGGAAGTCACAACCAAAGAAATACTGCAAATTTTGTAACTGTTGGATAACAGATAATAAACCTGTGAGTATTGCATGCAATATATCTTTGCACAGTTTCCCTGAATTAGCATGATCTTTAATAGTAAATTTACTGAACATGCTGGACTTCTACATATAAATTATAATAAAAATGAAAAAAGGGACATAATTGCCTAGGAAACAACACTCAGTAGGACCAAAATGACATATAAGTTAACAAATTCTGGTTGCTGTACAGCCTCCAACAATAGACCACTTTCAAGTTCATCTGTCACCGGAAAAAACTCATCAATTATATGCACCTTTATGACATCATTTACCAGATAGAGGGGGTCGCCTGTATCTCTGCACTATTTACGTTCATCAAGCGTCTTAGTGATCGTCATTGTGTAGGATAAACTTGAAATAATGGTTGTTTTAGGTACTTAATGACAATTCCTTAATGACAGCAGTGCTGGTTGTCAATTTGAGAATTCAATTTGCCGAATAATATGTACAATATAATTTTCCAACCACTCGCTCAACATTGGAATGGAAGTGACGACGCCCCTAAACAAATGACGGTGATAAAGGCGAGTATAATTGATGAGTTTTTTCCAGTGACAGATGAATTCAAAAGTGGTCTATTATCAAAACATATACAGCATAGGATAAGATATAAAAATGACAATATTTTTTTTTGGGGGGAAGGGGGTAAACATGTTTAAAAACCTTAAAAAAAGCCACAAGTTACAAATCAGACAGTACTATTCACAGTTACTAAAAGCTACATCCAGTTCAAAGCCAACAAGAAACTTATAAATAATCATGTGTTAAAAACTTTAAAATCCATCAGTACACCTCAAATGGATTTCGTGTTCAAGGATAGATTAAACTACTAAATTTAATTGGCCATGATTATGACTAAAGATCTATTTAATTAATATTCCTAACCTATCTCATTATGTTTCTGGTCTGTGCTTATAAGTTTTAGTTTATCATATAACTACAGGGTTCTCACTGAGGCGAGTCCATGAGTCCTGGACTCATCAAAATCTGTCTGGACTCACCATTTTCAAAACTGGTGAGTCCACAGATGCATCAACATTGAAATATTTTGTATAAACTTAACACAGGTAGACACAAATATCATCATTTTATAGCAAAAGTTTAAAAGTTACCTGAATTTCATGTCATTTCCTTGCTCTGTTAGGAAATGGAAATTAAAATTTTACATTATATTGCAATAAAATATTTTCTTCTTGCTTTTGGACTCATCATGGCTAAAAATGATGAGTCCCTAGTTAAACTATATGAGGTACATCTAGTGTACAATTGAACCATGTTCATGATGTTCATGCCAATTTGAAACTTAGCACACAAGTTTGTTGCAATAAAATGAAAGACTTGTGTACAAATTAGCAGTCACTTTTTTTCAATATGCTATATTCATGTTAGATGTAACAATTTGTGTACTATGGAATCATTTTTCTTTGCTTTATAATTATTTTGGATGTTTTCTTTCAGAGTGTTGATTTTCATGAAAGAGGCAAAAATCATCAGGAAAATGTCAAAAGAAAGATTAATGAGGTTTGTCAATACAAGAAACATCCCAAATCTTTTTTTATGTAACATGTTTATATCAGAGGTGTTTACTTGTTCTGATTGTCCGTCAGTCAGGGGTACTACTTGTACAAGTGTATTTTATTTACTTGAAGAAGTAAAAAAAAATATACACATATAAGTAAATTTGTAGGATACTTATACAAGTGAATTTTATTTACTTGTATAGGTAAAAAAAAAAATGGCTAAATTATGTCCCTTTGGCATTCAGAATTTTTTACTTGTATAGGTAAAAAAATCATCCTTTCTTCTTTTCTTGAATTCTGAAGATTTCTTGGCTCTAATAGAATTTTAAATTGTGTACCCTTTGCAGATGTCTTTACTAATCATTTAAGTGTAATTTCATGGACAATGAAAGTCCCATTTGTCTGTTATCTTCTTAACACTGCTCATTTATAAGCCCCAAAGGAGCAATTTTTGACTGCCTTGCGCAAATATACAAGATCTTTGCTCAATCAGTTTCTTTGATGAATTAATGAGATGAAACATTAAACTTTAATGAAAAAATTTGAGCAAACCTGGGAAAAATCTTTAAAGACATGATTTTACATCTCAAAACTTGAGGATTTTTGTGGGATTGTAAGAAAAATTTACTTATACAAGTAAATTTTTCAGAAAATTAAGGGGAGATTATTCAAACATTATTTATTTACTTATATGTGTATATTTTTTTTCACTTCTTCAAGTAAATAAAATACACTTGTACAAGTAGTACCCCTGACTGTCCGTATTTACATGGATTTTTTAATAAAATTACTCAATACAATTGTATGGATTTTCTAACAATCTAGAAAAAAATCATAGCTGTTTCTTTTTACGGCAATCATTGTCTAATGGACGCTTTTTTTCTGGGAATAAATCTCTTTAAAGCACAAAATGATAGCGATCAAGTATAATTCACGGACGGCATGAATCAGGATGCCAGGGTTTGGAATTATGAAAACTTCCCACAGTAGTGCACATTGTGAAAAGTTTTTTCTTGCATTAGAAAAAACAAACTGAACAAAGATCCTGCGAACTCTGAATTGTGAATTAAATACGATGTACATAGTACCTTGTTGAAGACTTAAACTATTGACAAATTTGTATGTGAAAGTAACTTAAAATATTTATAGTCATTCAATTGCAATTAAATTTCTAGTCATAAGTATTGAAATCTAGTCCCTATTGAGTTTATTATTTTGAGGTTTTGTGTTTTTAATGTGTTGTACAAGATTAGATAATTAATGAAATTTTAAACGTACATATCTTGTTTCTTTATAAGTCATGTAAGTACACATGCAGTGAATACCAGATTTGAATTTATTGACTTATTCCAAACTTAAGCTCAATTTTTTGTCAAATCATGCAAATTTTAGGTCATAATCTTTGTTGCAAAAGTATCTGAATAAGACTGCAGATACTGTCAGAATGCAGAAAATTGCATCTAATTTTTCAAAATTTTCTTGGGGGGCATGCCCCAAAACCCCAATTGATGTTTTGTGCAGCTTCACGGCACTCATCAAGTGTATAACTTGACAACATTGCAAAACTACCGACAATTCTACAGATAGGCATCATGGTGGGTAAACAGGTCTGTTATTAATTTATACACCCTCATCTTTTTGCCTGTAATGTAAAACAATGCACAAGGTTAACTTATCATGCTTATTGCACAAAATGGCCTAAAATATCAATTTTGTCATAAAACATCAAAACTTTTAAAATTTCGAGGCCCCTTCTTACCTGCCAACTGTCACTATTTGCATGGGGATTTCCCCCATGGAGGCTCCCAAATGGAAATTTTGAAAGAGGAAATTTGTCCATAATTTTAAACAAAACAATTAATTTTACAATGGCTATAGGCTTGTAAATGTATGAAGAAGCCAAAAAACAATATTAAAATGTATTTGAAGATCCCTTTGAAGGTTTTGTTGGACTACAAGATCCGTCTTGCACATAAAACCCCCATGGGCATTTTGAAAAGTTGGCAGGTATGCCTCTTGTTTGTAAATTCTCTCTGGTTCTTATTTGTCATAACAGGTTAATAAAACCTAGAAACTTATAAACCTGAGTGTCATCATGATTTTTAACTACTAAACCTTAAATTATTGGCTGTTCAAATTTCTACAAAGATAAGTAAGGTGCAAGTCTTGTGCTGTTTCAGATGTTTTTTTGAGGTATAATCTGCATTGTTGGGTTTAGCATTTCCCATGTAAAGAATTACTTTAAGTCTCTGGTAACTTTTCCAATCCTGTTTATATTTATTAATATATTTTCAGAAATTTTTCAGAGGAATACTTTATTTATACCCATCTGTTTAAAAAACCAATGAAACTCAAAAGTGGGTCTGACAAAATATATATCTCAAATTAAGGTAAAGATGTCTGTAAAGCAACACGAACAGTCAATCTTTAGAGATATCTTCCATTGAATGGCTGATGAATTTTGGATAATCGGATCTACATTTTGGTTTCAGGTTAAAAAGAAAAGTACTGAACAAGCTAAAGAGAGGGAAGAATTGGAAGATGACATGAAAAAGATGGAAAAGGTAATAAATTTATTACAGAACTGATATAGAGTAGTTGTTCTAGTTTCTGACACAAGAATTGAGCTTTCATATACATAAAACAAAAAAGCTGTTTGAATTTAACAATAAAAAAAAATACTGTGTCCATCTCAAAAAGGGAAACCATTTGCTGTTGTTGTTTCCTTTTAATTGTCTTAGGTTGAGGACATTAGAGTCTCATTCAAAAGTTGTCTACACTTGGTGTGATTAAGAGCTTTACTCTTATGAATAGAAATAGAAATAAGAAGATGAGGTATGAGTGCAAATGAGACAACTCTCTATACAAGTCACAATGTGTAAAAAGTAAACAATTATAGGCAAAGTACAGCCTTCAACACTGAGTCTTGGCTCACATCAAACAGCAAGCTATAAAGGGCCCCAAAATCACTTGTGTAAAACAATTAAAACAGGAAAATCTACTGTCTAATCTATACATGTATATAAAAAAATGAAAAACACATAGGAACCACATTAAAAAACGTCAACCTTTGAACAACAGGCTCCCAAGATAAGGTTTACATCAGGTGGCTTTTCAATAGGCTTCAATAGTTCTATGACAAATTATTTGATCTTATTCTTTTGGTTTATCTTTTCATGCCTTAATTATTTAATAGGAAAAAATTAAAATAACAAAAAAGACTGAACTCTTAGTTTTCTGTTTTTGTAAATTGAGAAAAAACAATACAGAGGAAAAAGTAAAATCACAAAAATATTGAAATCCGAAGAAAATTCTCAACTAAAAGTCTCTACGCAAATGGTAAAAGCAAATGCTAAAACACATCAAATGAACGGATAACAACTGTCATGTTCCTGACTTGGTACAGGCATTTTCTTATGTAGAAAATGGTGGATTTATTTTTCTTGAATGATAAGGCAGCTATGATAATTTGATGTTTGATAATTTAATTACAGGCAGCCATGGAAGCGTTCAAGAAAGATTTGAAGGATAATCCTGAACTTGCTGCAAAATATGGTGTAAAAATTAGAACTGATGCTGGTAAAATCTCATTTGTATAAGGTAACTGTGGGTGAAATGATATCGGTGGTAAAATCTCATTTGTATAAGGTAACTGTGGGTGAAATGATATCAGTGGTAAAATCTCATTTGTATAAGGTAACTGTGGGTGAAATGATATCGGTGGTAAAATCTCATTTGTATAAGGTAACTGTGGGTGAAATGATATCGGTTGTAAAATCTCATTTATATAAGGTAACTGTGGTCGAAATGATATCGGTGGTAAAATCTCATTTGTATAAGCAGGGGTGTGGAAATGCTATGCCCGACTCGCCCGACTCGTACATTTGAACAACCGGACAAGTGATTATTTTTGTATTGGTTGCCCGTGGACAGGTAAAAAAATATACAAGACAAAGTTCAAATCCAACAAAAACATAAAATTAATTTCAAAACGTATAAAGTTGTTTAATTTATGTAAAAGAAACCAATGTTCAGCAAGTAAAAACATCAATGTTCATGACTATAAATATTACATGATACCGGAAATAGATCGATTACCAAAATAAATATGCGAACCCGAGTCGCGTAACATTGCATTGGTTTTGTCCATTGACCCGGGATCGTCGATTAGATTTTATCCATCATTTATCGGAAGTGTCATTTCTTTAAATTTTGTATCGAGATTCAGATTGATTAATCCTTAATAAAAATGTGGGCAAGCAAGACAAAAAGAGTTATGAGTCGAGTAGAAAACCTTAAATGCAAATGGAGGACACAGAGTATTTAAAAAAAAAAACGGAGGCGAGAATTTCAAACATCATGGATATCAGATTGCCCCTTGCTATCTATGGAAATTCAGAGAATAAATTAAGTTTTTGTCTCATTTATAGATGAAGTCTTATTTATAAATGAAAGGTCAACATTATCTGTTGTCAAAGTGGAAAATAAAAGAGACGCTTTAATTGCCCATCAAGACAATAATAAATAATAAAAAAAAAAACAAGTGTGTCAGTTGAGAGAAACAACACAAAATCAATAGTTTATCTATAATTTAGTTTACATTTCTTCAATCACTGTCCTCAAATTTAGTATATGTACTGGCTACAATTATTATTCAAAAACTGCTGCAAAATTGTCCTTTAACATGTTTACATGTCATTTCATTGGTTGGTTTGCTGTTAGGTTTCTGTCCCATTGATGTCAACCCATTTCCTACTTTCCTTATTTTTGACACATATAAACCAATAGATTTCATTTGTTTGTGATGCACAACAGTGTTAAGTAAGAATCAAATATTGGCTAACAAGAAATACTTCAATATTTATTGGGATCATCAGGGCAAGTAAATTTTTTTCCGGACAAGTAAAATTTTAGGTTTCACTTGCCCGGGGACAAGTGCTCACAACAAATATTTCCACACCCCAGCTGGTATAAGGTAACTGTGGGTGAAATTATATCGGTTGTAAAATATTATTTGTATAAGGTAACTGTGGGTGAAATGATATCGGTGGTAAAATCTCATTTGTATAAGGTAACTGTGGTTGAAATGATATCGGTTGTAAAATATTATTTGTATAAGGTAACTGTGGGTGAAATGATATCAGTGGTAAAATCTCATTTGTATAAGGTAGCTGTGGGTGAAATGATATCGGTGGTAAAATCTCATTTGTATAAGGTAACTGTAGGTGAAATGATATCGGTGGTAAAATCTCATTTGTATAAGGTAACTGTGGGTGAAATGATATTGGTGGTAAAATCTCATTTGTATAAGGTAACTGTGGGTGAAATGATATCGGTGGTAAAATCTCATTTGTATAAGGTAACTGTAGGTGAAATGATATTGGTGGTAAAATCTCATTTGTTTAAGGTAACTGTGGGTGAAATGATATCGGTGGTAAAATCTTATTTGTATAAGGTAACTGTGGGTGAAATGATATCAGTGGTAAAATCTCATTTGTATAAGGTAACTGTGGGTGAAATGATATCGGTGGTAAAATCTCATTTGTATAAGGTAACTCTGGGTGAAATGATATTGGTGGTAAAATCTCATTTGTATAAGGTAACTGTGGGTGAAATGATATTGGTGGTAAAATCTCATTTGTATAAGGTAACTCATGACTGTGGGTGAAATGATATCGGTGGTAAAATCTCATTTGTATGAGGTAACTGTGGGTGAAATGATATCAGTGGTAAAATCTCATTTGTATAAGGTAACTGTGGGTGAAATGATATCGGTGGTAAACTATCAGGCTTTTTGTAACCAATCAGATGCAACATTGGTAAAAATCAAAATCCGAAATATCATCCAATCACACATTTTTTGCACAAATTATTTTGTTTTTATGGCCCATGGTTGGTGCTATATAGTTTTACCCTTGTCTGTCATTCTGCAACAAACCATTATACTGAGTTTTTTTCTAAACGCCTTCAGATATTGGGCTGATTTTTAATATGTGAGTTAACCTTGATGAGTTACAGATCAAGTGTAAGTTTTGTTCCACTCCGCTAATTTTTGCCGAAATTACAGGCTTTGGACTTTAATAGATTGTTGAAAATCACAGTTATACAGACTTTTTTTCTAAACTCTTTCAGATTTTGGGCTGAAATTCGGTATCTGAGTTAACCTTGATGAGTTTCAGATCAAGTTTAAGTTTTGTTCGCTCTTAATTTTCCCAAAATTAGGTGTTTATAACTTTGAAAATTATTGAAATTGCAGATTTTTCGACTTTTTGAGACGGGGCCATTCATGTCGCTTTGACACATCTAGTTATACCTTTGTTATTCTTGTATTTTTTTAATTTTAGTTTCTTGTGTACAATTTGGCCAGCTGAAGGACGCCTTTGGGTGCGGGAATTTCTGGCTACATTGAAGACCTGTTGGTGACCTTCTGCTGTTGTTTTTTCTATGGTCGGGTTGTTGTCTCTTTGACACATTTCCTATTTCCATTCTCAATTTTATTTTAAGAATGTAAATTCTGATCAAAATATTTATGTCTTTAATACTGTTGATTTTGTTTTAGTTTTGGTAGTAGTAATAATCTAATTTAAGTTCAATACAGATAGCTTATTTGAACTTTGCCTGTTTTCTGCACTTTTATCAGGATGTTGTCTCTTAAACACATTCCCTATTTTTATTCACAATATATTAGTTAATTTACATTTTTTAACAGAAAAGCTAGCTGACAAAGAAGCAAAACGTAAAGAGAGAGAGGCAAAATTGAAAAAGCAGGAAGAAGAAAGAGAGGCAGTATTAAAAGCAGAGGAGGAATTGATGACAAAACTAGCCACATGCAAATGGTTTGAAGCTAAATCACCTGAAGGTTACTCATATTACTGGAATGTAGAAACTAATGGTAAAATAAACATTTTACTTATTTTTTATGACCCACCTACGATAGTAGAGGGGCATTATGTTTTCTGGTCTGGGCCTCTGTTTGTCCGTCTGTGCGTCCAAGCGTCCGTTCGCTCCAGGTTAAAGTTTTTGGTCAAGGTAGTTTTTGAAGAAGTTGAAAGTCCAATCAACTTGAAACTTAGTACACATCTTCCCCATATATGATCTTTCTAATTTTAATGCCAAAATATAGTTTTGACCCCAATTTCATGGTCTACTGAACATAGGAAATGATAGTGTGAAGTTCAGGTTAAAGTTTTTGGTCAAGGTAGTGTTTGATGAAGTTAAAGTTACATCAACTTGAAACTTAGTACACATGTTCCCTATGATATGATTTTCTAATTTTAATTCCAAATTAAAGTTTTGACCCTAATTTCATGGACTACTGAAAATAGAAAATGATAGTGCAAGTGGGGCATCCGTGTACTATGGACACATTCTTGTTTAAACCAGGAACAGAATGTCCATCAGAATTTTTTTATCCCTCGGTATCCAGAGGCTGCATTAAGTTTAACTCTTGTTTGTCTGTACACTCTCAAATTGATTTTCTTTCTCTAAGTTAATTTTGCCTCAACTGAATATTATGAAACTTATTTACAATGCACACTACTACAAAACATAGAATAAATATAGAATTGGAATCACATATACTGTTCTAGAGAAAGACCCCTTTACAAATGGAAAAATGCTGATTTTTTTTCATAATTGTTTTATAACTTTAGTTTGCCTTAACCATTTGTTATGGAACTTATACACAATGTTTATTACCACAAAACTAAAATCAATTAATTATTTTGGTAGTGTCACTTTTTGCCATCTTCAGTTATGTCCCTTTATAAATTTATATGATATGCAAGGGCATCATTTGTGTCCCATGGACACATTCCCCATTTATTTATGATACTGTGAAAGTACTTTTATTCGTGGGGTACCAATTTTCGTGGTTTTCGTGGGTGACTTGATCCACGAATTTAAGTGTCCAACGAAATAAAACAACAATTGTCCAAATCAAGACATGGAAAGATCCTGATCCGTAGGTTTTACTACTGATATGATCTAGATAATATATTGAATGACGCCAAATCTGAGAATACTTTAAAAGCAGTCACAGAACTACAACTACATACGGGATTATACCCATTTAATCTTTAATTACCTAAACTGTACAACTTTTTATCTTTTAATTATCATAAAAACATTTTTGATCGATGAAAGTCAGATTTCCGGTTTTGTTATGCTAGTATGATAAAGTGTTCATTTTATATCATCATAGTTCTCGTACATATATGGGAAATAATAATTTCATGCTTAGGCTTGATTTTGATAAGAATTATTTGACATTTCAAGATACGTTTATAACATTTGTTATGTTACTGTTCTCTTTAGGTGACATGTTTATGGCCTAATTAACACCTTTGATGGTCTTTAATCTGTTGATCACTTTATAATGAGCTAATTACTGTTATCACTACGATTTACAGGAGTCAATGTTTACTTTGCAATTTCCTTCAATCCAGACATTTTGTAACCTTCGTTTCTAATGGCTTTAAATTTTAAATGTCTTTTTTTTTTAGAAATTTAGAAATCCACGAATTTAAAAACCCACGAACATGTTAATATTGCTCAAACCACGAAAATTGATACCCACGAATTAAAGTACTTTCACAGTATGTTATATTTAAGGATTCTACAATATGCTATACTAATTATTATGCCCCACCTACGATAGTAAAGGGGCATTATGTTTTCTGGTCTGTGGCTCCATTCGTTCGTCCGTCTGTGCGTCCGTTCAGGTTAAAGTTTTTGGTCAAGGTTGTTTTTGCTGAAGCTGAGGTTCAATCAACTTGAAACTTAGTACACTTGTTGCTTTTGATATGATCTTTCTAATTTTAAAGCCAAATTAGACTTTTGACTTTTCAATTTCACTGTCCACTGAACATAGAAAATGAAAGTGGGAGTTTCAGGTTAAAGTTTTTGGTCGAGGTAGTTTTTGATGAAATTGAAGTCCAATCAACTTGAAACTTAGTACATATGTTCCCTATAGTATAATCTTTCTAATTGTAATGCCAAATTAGATTATTACCCAATTTCACGGTCCATGGAACATGCAAAAGGATAGTGCGAGTGTGGCATCCGTGTACTTTGGACACATTCTTGTTTTTAAAAATAAGTTGTCTCTCTTTTACATTAGATATGAAAATAAAACTTCAGTTTGCTGTTTCTGGCGATAAAGTGTTAAATTTTATGATTAGTTTCACAGACTAAAGAAGTCTAAGTTTTCATTTACTGTAAACCATCTAATCTTTGAGTGCAATTTTTTCCCTGACTTTTGCAAGAACAAAATAAAACGAATATTAATTGCCCCATATATACGTAAAACTGGAATCTTTGCTATTTATCTGCATCAAAAATATTTGATAATTACAAAATTGATTGAAGTGGACTAGAAAGGGCTAAAGACAATATAAAGTTGATTGATATAACAGGTTGTGTTATTTTATTCATTTTTTTAAAGATTGTTCATAGAATGGGTAATGAAATAATAGAAATATTGTTTAATTTATTTTAAAAAGAAGAGCCTAAACTGTATTTCAGAAACAATTTGGGTAGCACCGGAGGAATTTGTCAGTTTAGCAGAAGTAAGAGCCCAGGAAGAGAAAGCAAAAGAAGAAGCAGAAAAACAAAAAGCTTTTGAAGAGGTTTGTATTTGCCACCTTTGAAGGAAATTAAATATACTTTAATGATTTCAACTTACACTGTAAATTTGTCACTCTAAATTATAAATGTTTAATCAAATAAAACTAAAGTAGCAATGTTAAGATAAGAAATCCATAAGCTATTGGAAACAAATATATATGGAGATGTGGTATGATTGCCAATGAGACAGCTACCCATCAGAGTTTTTAAAAAGCAGTTGATGTAAATAATTATAGGCCACCACACAGCTCTCATCGATGAGAAAAATCAATATCGTATTGTCAGCTAAAATAGGTTAATATGAAAAATGTCAACCAATATATACTAGAAAACTAATGGCCTAATTATTACAAACCAATTCCAGATAAAACAAATATGACCAACATGAACCAACATCAAGTTCAATTTTCAGCAATGACATGCCTTGAAATTATTTTTTTTAAATGATTGAAAAAATATATTTTGAAAATTTGTGATTTCAGCAAAATCTAGAAGAAGATGAAAGTGAGCCTGGAGTTTCAGTGGGACCAATGCCTAGAGTACCCCAGTCAGCTTATGGTAGATGGCAAACAATTGCTCACCAGTAAGTGTACACTTTATTAGCTTCAACCTTTTCTGTTTATGAAGAGAACAATGTGTATAAAATACATACAGTGTAGGAATATTTTAATTAAAATGATATAATTTGGATTTTAAATTAAAAGATGGACAAACTTTATTTAAGTTTTAATACTACAAAGATCTATATATAAATAAGAAGATGTGGTATGAGTGACAAATCACCATCCAAGTCACAATATATAAAAAGTTAACAATTAAAAGTTTATTGTATGACCTTTAACACAGAGCCTTGGCTCACACTGAACAGCAAGCTATAAAGAGCCCCAAATAGTCTTTTGACATTGTTTTACTTAAGGTAACCCATTTCATAAAAAAAAGTATGAAGATACTAAGAAGCAACCAAGGATAATTCACCAAAATTGATACACACAAAATAAATGAATCCACAGTAGTACTTTTCAAAGTCATTTTAGCATTTAACTATATATTTTTTCCAGGGAAGAAGAGGAAGAGTCTGCGTCAGAATTCTATGGACTTCCAACAGAAGCTCCTCCCCCACCAATACCAACAGAAGCCCCGCCCCCACCACTACCGACAGAACCAGAGATTATTCCACTACCTCCGTCAGAACCTCTGCCAATAGAACACATACCATTACCACCTCCACCAGAGGAAATACAACCTCCACCAGAGGAGATACAACTCCCTCCACCAGAGGAGGTAAAACTTCCTCCACCTCAGGAGGAAAAGAAAACACAGGAAAAACGATCTAAATTTAAGGAGAAAACTGTGACATCTCTTGGTAAAGACACTAATGTGACATTTAAGAAAAGAAAATTAACCTCTGGAGCAAGAAATGTACGACGGAGGGATGATGATTGATTGTATTTGAAATCTATTAGGATATTTAATATGACTGAGCTACCCATTATCAGGAACATTTCTTGATATAAGGAATTATTATTTGAAATATCAAAACAAAAGTTGAATAGTATAGCACCATCTTATCATTGTGATGCAGAGAAGGCAAATTAAAATTGCCACTTGGGGAGGTGTGAAACATGTTGTACAGGTTAAAATGTCTGCAGGTTTCTATAATTACTTCTATGCATGGTTATTATTAATTGCTATATTTGGGTACCATAAATGTAACCAGTGGCGGATCCAGAACTTTTCATAAGGGGGTCCACTGACTGCCTGCTCCAGTCATGCTTTAGTGATTCCCTATATAATCAACAATTTTTTCCCACGAAAAGGGGGGGGCAGGGCCCCCTGGATCGGCCAATGGTAACATATATTGTAAACATTGTTTTGGAATATTTATTATGGCACTGTGTTTGCTGATTTTAAAAGTGTGTAATCAAAACCATACATTTTAATACACAATGATATGATATTAATTAAATCTGTATTAATCTGAGTTATCAAGGCTAATTGAATGACAAGACCTTGAGAGAGTTCCACATTTCATATTGGGTAATTTGATATATAGGGAAGTTAATAGGGTGTTATCAGGTAACTACCACAACTTTCGAAGTTACACATTAATAAAGGGAATTAGATAGTTTTTCAATAAATAAGAAAACAAGTATACCTAAAGAACTCAACAGTACTCTTTCAGTACAATAGAACTGTTCAGATAAAGGAATTGTTTGTCTCATATTTGATGTTGATATTGGAGATTTGTATAAAAGTATGAATGTGATATGTCATAATATATTTTGTCATTTGATAAATTAAATGCTACTGTAAAACATACTTGTTGTGTTGTTTGTTTTATAGCAGAGTACAGAAACATCTGACAATCAAAAGATAGTATCGAAAGGAATATTTTTATTGTCTTTTTCCTCATTTTTGTTAAGTGTATGATTAACAGCATAAGTAGCGAGACACTGGGTTCCGCGGAACCCTTACTAATTTTTTTGGTAAGCAAATGAAAGTCTGATATATTATGGTGGGTTTTTTTTCCTACAGAATTTGCTTCATTTTGACTTGGAATTTTTCCATATTTATCGTTTACTGCAAAAATGATGTACAGAATTTTGTCAATGAATCAGACATTTACATTGGAGTTGAGTGTTGTTGTAAAATGATTTCTTTGAGATGTTAATGTGGTTAAAAATCTTTTTCGGGTAGGGATGGCTACATTTCATTCATTCAATGTAAAACAAAAATTATGGGTTTAAAACATCAATTGAAACATTTTTATGACAACACATTTCTACACTAAAGTGTTAATATTATATAATCCTATATATTTATAAATTATATTGGCACAACCTTGAAAGGCTTGGAGAAATTGTACTATTTTTATACGACCGCAAAATTTGAAAAAAATGTTGTCGTATATTGCTATCACGTTGGCGTCGTCGTTGTCGTCCGAATACTTTTAGTTTTCGCACTCTAACTTTAGTAAAAGTGAATAGAAATCTATGAAATTTTAACACAAGGTTTATGACCACAAAAAGAAGGTTGGTATTGATTTTGGGAGTTTTGGTCCCAACATTTTAGGAATTAGGGGCCAAAAAGGGCCCAAATAAGCATTTTCTTGGTTTTAGCACTATAACTTTAGTTTAAGTTAATAGAAATCTATGAAATTTTGACACAAGGTTTATGACCACAAAAGAAAGGTTGGGATTGATTTTGGGAGTTTTTGTTTCAACAGTTTAGGAATAAGGGGCCAAAAAAAGGCCCAAATAAGCATTATTCTTGGTTTTCGCACAATAACTTTAGTTTAAGTAAATAGAAATCAATGAAATTTAAACACAATGTTTATGACCACAAAAGGAAGGTTGGTATTGATTTTGGGAGTTTAGGTCCCAACAGTTTAGGAATTAGGGGCCAAAAAGGGACCCAAATAAGCATTTTTCTTGGTTTTCGCACCATAACGTTAGTATAAGTAAATAGAAATCTATGAAATTTAAACACAAGGTTTATGACCATAAAAGGAAGGTTGGTATTGATTTAGGGAGTTTTGGTCCCAACAGAATAAGGGGCCCAAAGGGTCCAAAATTAAAGTTTGTTTGATTTCATCAAAATTGAATAATTGGGGTTTTTTGATATGCCGAATCTAACTGTGTATGTAGATTCTTAACTTTTGGTCCTGTTTTCAAATTGGTCTACATTAAAGTCCAAAGGGTCCAAAATTAAACTTAGTTTGATTTTAACAAAAATTGAAATCTTGGGGTTCTTTGATATGCTGAATCCAAACATGTACTTAGATTTTTATACGACCGCAAATTTTGAAAAATTTTTTGTCGTATATTGCTATCACGTTGGCGTCGTCGTCGTCGTCGTTGTTGCGTCGGCGTCCGAATACTTTTAGTTTTCGCACTCTAACTTTAGTAAAAGTGAATAGAAATCTATGAAATTTTAACACAAGGTTTATGACCACAAAAGGAAGGTTGGTATTGATTTTGGGAGTTTTGGTCCCAACATTTTAGGAATAAGGGGCCAAAAAGGGCCCAAATAAGCATTTCTTGGTTTTCGCGCTATAACTTTAGTTTAAGTTAATAGAAATCTATGAAATTTTGACACAAGCTTTATGACCACAAAAGAAAGGTTGGGATTGATTTTGGGAGTATTGGTTTCAACAGTTTAGGAATTAGGGGCCAAAAAAGGGCCCAAATAAGCATTATTCTTGGTTTTCGCACCATAACTTTAGTATAAGTAAATAGAAATCTATGAAATTTAAACACAAGGTTTATGACCATAAAAAGAAGGTTGGTATTGATTTTGGGAGTTTTGGTCCTAACAGTTTAGGAAAAAGGGGCCCAAAGGGTCCAAAATTAAACTTTGTTTGATTTCATCAAGAATTGAATAATTGGGGTTCTTTGATATGCGGAATCTAACTGTGTATGTAGATTCTTAATTTTTGGTCCCATTTTCAAATTGGTCTACATTAAGGTCCAAAGGGTCCAAAATTAAACTTAGTTTGATTTTGTCAAAAAATTAATCGGTTGGGTTCTTTGATATGCTGAATCTAAAAATGTATTTAGATTCTTGATTATTGGCCCAGTTTTCAAGTTGGTCCAAATCGGGGTCCAAAATTAAACTTTGTTTGATTTCATTGAAAATTGAATAAATGGGGTTTTTTGATATGCCAAATCTAACTGTGTATGTAGATTCTTCATTTTTGGTCCTGTTTTCAAATTGGTCTACATTAAAGTCCAAAGGGTCCAAAATTAAACTTAGTTTGATTTTAACAAAAATTGAAATCTTGGGGTTATTTGATATGCTGAATCCAAACATGTACTTAGATTTTTGATTATTGGCCCAGTTTTCAAGTTGGTCCAAATCAGTATCTAAAATATTATATTAAGTACTGTGCAATAGCAAGTCTTTTCAATTGCACAGTATTGCACAATGGCAAGAAATATCTAATTGCACAATATTGTGAAATAGCAATATTTTTTTTTAATTAGAGTTATCTTTCTTTGTCCAGAATAGTAAGCAAGAAATATCTAATTGCACAATATTGTGAAATAGCAATATTTTTTTTTAATTGGAGTTATCTTTCTTTGTCCAGAATCAACTCAAATCTTTGTTATATACAATGTATATTCACTTTTTACTACCAACTGATAAATTAAAATAATCTTTACCATTCAGTGATAACAAGCAGTTTTTTTACATCTTAATATCTTATGATGTATTTAAATGAGTAGTTATTGTTGCAAACTCCATTAGAAACTTTAATTGAGATTAGTTTTGGAATAAGGGAAAGGGGGATGTGATTAAAAAAATTAGGTTCAATTTTTCTCATTTGAAATTTCATAAATAAAAAGAAAATTTCTTCAAACATTTTTTTGAGAGGATTAATATTCAACAGCATAGTGAATTGCTTTAAGAGAAAACAAAAAAAATAAGTTCATTAGAACACATTCATTCTGTGTCAGAAACCTATGCTGTGTCAACTATTTAATCACAATCCAAATTTAGAGCTGAATCCAGCTTGAATGTTGTGTCCATACTGGCCCCAACCGTTTAGGGTTCAACCTCTGCAGTCTTATAAAGCTACGCCCTGCGGAGCATCTGGTTGCAATTTCATTGGCCAAAGATTTACCCTTATAGCTGGTTGTAACATCTCTGTTAATCTTTTAATTAGAGTTATCACTTACATTGTTTAATTGATAAGACGTTTTTTTTTCATATTGAGGAAAACAATATACAGGGAAGTTCTATAAGGTTTATCAGGTAAATACAAAAATATTTAAAAACATGAATTGTCTAATAATAAGATATATTAAGTTACCCAATAATTAAAGAAATCAAGACTGTGTTTCAGTAATATAAGAAATAAGGATAACTGAAAGCCATAAAAGTGCTCTCTCATTACAGTAGACCTTTCAAGACTAATTAATTGTCTCATATTTGAGATGTGTATACAGTATAAACGTGATGTGTCAATATCTATTTTGCCTTTAAACGAACTAGATACTACTGTGATAAATATTTGTTGTGTGTGAGTTATAGCGGTCTAGATCTTCTAGTCTTCACAAGAATTTAAGTTGTGCTTAATAAAATTGGGAAAGGAAATGGGGAATGTGTCAAAGCGACAACAACCGCATCATAGAGCAGACAACAGCCGAAGGCCACCAATGGGTCTTCAATGTAATCCACGCACCTGGAGGCCTCCTTCAGCTGGCCCCTTAAAAATATGTATACTAGTTCAGTGATAATGGATGCATACTAAACTCCGAATTATAAGAAACTAAAATTAAAAATCATACAAGACTAACAAAGGCCAGAGACTCCGGACTTGGTACAGGCGCAAAATTGCATGTTTATGAGATCCCTATCCTCCCCTATACCTCTAGCCAATGTAGAAAAGTAAACGCATAACAATACGCACATTAAAATTCAGTTCAAGAGAAGTCCGAGTCTGATGTCAGTAGATTTAACAAAAGAAAATAAACAAAATGACAATAATACATAAATAACAACAGACTACTAGCAGTCAACTGACATGCCAGCTCCAGACCTCAATTAAACCGATTGAAAGACTATGTCTTCATCATATGAATATCAGGCACAATCCCTCCCGTTAGGGGTTTAGTATCATACTATCATAAAATATATGAGAAGAACATAACCCGTGACATGCCAACAACTGTTTTATTTTTGAATAAATGTTTTTAGTTCTAATGCAAAGACCCTATAAGTGAATCAATATTAAAGCCCAAATATGCAATTTTTAATGACATGACAACAGTATCGTAACTATATCTCTTCTTAATAAGTCTGTTTAAAGGTTTTGTAAGCTTTTGAGGTGAATACTGACATTCTTGTGCTTTGTAAAGAATATTACCATAAAAGATTGAATGTGAAAAACCTGAACGTATAAGATGTCTGCATGTTGAGTTATATTTACGAATTATTTCATTATACCGATGATAAAATTTAGTAAATGTTTTGACTAGTTTGTGATATCAAAAACTCTGGTGTAATAATTTTTCAGCATTACATTAATTTCTCTCGCTAAAATCTAATACTTTATTACATACACGAGTGAATCGTACAAGTTAAAATATATATACACCATATGATGCTGACAAGGGAACGTCACCATCTAACAATGGATAATTAACAATAGGAAATGAAAAATCATCTCTTTTATCATAAATTTTTGTATTAAGCTTTCCGTTAATGATATAGATATCAAGATTGAGGAAAGGGCAGTGGTCATTGTTAGTATTAGCTTTATTTAAAGTAAGTTCAACAGGATAAATTTCTTTAGTATACATACTGAACTCGTCATTATTGAGAGCCAATATATCATCCAAATATCTAAAAGTATTGTTAAATTTTTGTATCTTGGTCTTTAGTCATTCAGCCTATGCACGGTAAGCAAGTGTAAGTCTGATATATTTTAGTTGGTGTTCCAGAAGTTGCTTTATTTTTTAATATAAATTTAAACCATTCATACCACACGTTTATCAATGTTTTTGATTTCATACATTAGGATTCATACATGATCTTCTGCAATGGCCTATGTACATTTGTACAGAATTTTAATGAATTGAAAATAAAAGTTAAACAACTCTTGTATGATTGCAAAGTTGTGAATTGATAAGAAGCACAAACTAGAGACTCTAAAGAGCCTGTGTCGCGGACCTTGGTCTATGTGCATATTAAACAAAGGACACAGATGTTTTCATGACAAAATTGTGTTTTGGTGATGGTGATGTGTTTGTAGATCTTACTTTACTGAACATTCTTGCTGCTTACAATTATCTCGATCGATAATGAACTTGGCCCAGTAGTAACAGTGGAAAATGTTTTGTAAAAATTACAAAAATTTAAAAAAATTTATAAAAATTGTTCAAAATTGAATGTAAAGGGCAATGACTCCTTAAGGGTTCAATTGACCATTTTGGTCATGTTGACTTATTTGTAGGTCTTACTTTGCTGTACATTATTGCTGTTTACAGTTTATCTCCATCTATAATAATATTCAAGATAATAACCAAAAGCTGCAAAATTTTATTAAAACTACCAATTCAGGGGCAGCAACCCAACAACGGGTTGTCTGATTGGTCTGAAAATTTCAGGGCAGATATATCTTCACCTACTAAACAATTTTACCCCAGTCAGATTTGCTCTAAATGCTTTGGTTTCAGAGATATAAGCCAAAATCTACATTTTACCACTATGTTCTACTTTTAGCCATGGCGGCCATCTTGGTTGGTTGGCAGTAGCATACGACCAGCCATTATATTTTATGAAATGAAACAGTAATATGCAATCATTTTGTGTAGGATTTAAACAACTGACTATAGGACACTGAAGTGATCTAAACGATGTAATCGAAAAAGGGACCTCAAATGGAATATTAGACAAGCCCTCATTTAAACTCGTCATATATATCAGGATTGACACTTTGTCCAAAAAAGACTTATCGGTTACAATGGAATCAAATAAATTGAACAGACCAAATAGGACGACTTTGTGTAAAGGAGTTTGAAATCTTATAGTTTTAATTATATGGTCATTTTTATTAATTTCCTGTTACAAAACTTTGAATTTTTCGAAAAACTATTGATTTTCTTATCCTAGGAATAGACTACCTTAGCCGTATTTGGCTCAACGTTTTGGAATTTTGGGTTCTCAATGCTCTTCATTTTTATACTTGTTTGGCTTTATAACTTTTTTTATCTGAGCGTCACTGATGAGTCTTATATAGACGAAACGCGTGTCTGGCGTATTAAATTATAATCCTGGTACCTTTGATAACAATTTAAAGTTATCCATGACTGTCACAATAATTGCATGTTGTTAACCGTGTCAGTAGCAAAGGAATGACCACTGAGCCGATGATACACCGGAGTTGAACAGACCACCAGCAACTGTATCGACTCAGTGCTTAAAATGCAAATAACGTGTAATAGAGTTGATGCGGCCAAAACTTCTTTTCTCGGAAAGCCTTGAGCCAAAAACTTTAACAAAAATCTGCTCCTCTGAAACTACTGGGCTAAATTTAACCAAACTTGGCCACAAACATCATTGGAGTATCTAGTTTAAAAAATGTGTGACGTGACCCGGCCAACCAACCAAGATGGCCCCCATGGCTAAAAAAAGAAACATTAAAACCATAAAATGTGAAAGCCAATGATGTAAAATAGTTGGATTAAAAAGAATAGTAGAACCTTTTTTGTTGGTCGTGGACAAATAATGTCTGTCAAATTACCGCCTCATATTTTTACCTAGGAATTAGAAAAGACATTATCCTTTACTATCAGATATATGAGTACCACTGAATACTATTATATCAAAATTGAGAAACACCAAGTATAAACCACATGATGCTTTTATTCAAAACAGTAAAATGGAAACATAAGCAACAGCTTCTATGGTATATTCTCGGTTCGGTTTCTGAAAGATTCATAGAATCTGATTAAGAATAAAATAAAAGACATATATAAATATCACGTTTTTCTTGTTTAAAAGTGAATAGTTACTACTGTAGCAAGATACTGATATATAATAAAAATAATGAAAATATTAACTCCGAAACATCAAAATCAAAATTTCTAAATATTTATAGTAGTATCGTGTCAATATTAGCATGAATATCAACCGATAAATTAATGAAATTGAGACAGATGAACTTTGTTGTCATATGGATCCTTGAACGAATTACATTTTAATCTCAAAGTAATAATAACATAAGAAAACAAAAAAGTAACAAAAACAAAAACATAATAAATAGCACTATTTTATATCACATTGTCAAGTATATTGCAATACGAAAATACATTACTAGTAGTTATTATTTCCACTGTTATAGGTATATATATATAGACATAATTAATCAAGTCACATGCTACCTTTGTAAGTCATAGTTTTTTCTTCAAAGTTAAGAACAACATTCGTTAAGATGTTTAACAATGTTTTATTTATATTGAGTCTCACAATGATGCATGTGAAACTTTGGTAAAAAATAGTTAACCAATTTACGTAATCGCTCATTTGTTCATTATATGCAAATAAATCGAAGTAAAACTTCAAACGCAGTCATAGATTGACAAAGTGAGAGAAAAAAACCCATGACAAGTGAGCTATAAATAACTTTTGTATGGTTTTTATAAAGGCTTACGTATTATAAGCCATGACAATGTTTGGTAAATTCGAAAACTACATTAATTCAACGATTAAACTTGTAACTATTGTTCAAGCCACAGAAAACTTTTCACTCAAAATGCACAATAATCAGAGTAGTGATTCTAATACGAATTGTCCTATATATTAACATAGTTTTTGTGTGACAACAATGTTTTCAGCTATTAAATTGATATGTCGACATTCATTTTGATAATGTAAATAGAAAATACTGTTATTTTAATTGATCTTGAACACTTGGGTGCCATTCGATCGCTACATGGAAAAGGAGTAGATATCCCATTGCTACAATATTTGATACAACCATCATCGGAAATCCAACCCTGAAAAAAAGGCTTGTATGTAACATGTGTAATGAATTAAAGAGTCAAAGAAAAAAGTAAAATAACAAAAATCGCAAAACCCAATGTGTATTCCAAACGGAAAGTCCTTTATAAAATGAAAAAAAAGCTCAAATACATCAAACGAATGAAAAACAACTGTAACAGTCCTTACCTGATACATGCATTTCATGAAGTAGAAGATGGTTGATTAAAACCTTGTTTTAAAGTCAAGAAATACGACATGAATGGCTTCTTGCTCTCCTTTTTCTATCTTTCTTGAACACGTTTGTAGTTTGATGTGAATGTTTCTTAATGTCTTATAATAAACAGATACAATAACAAATATGGCTTATTCCAATTTAGTTAAAACATAACATTGAAAAAATAATGCATTTACTAAGCATTAACACACCACTTCAATTTATTACTTTCTTGAATAAATACGTTCGAAAGAATTGCAGATGTTTTACCGATAGAATTGAGAATGAAAATTGAGTATGTGTCAAAGACTCAACAACCCATACAAAGGGAAGAAAACAACCCATAGTCAACCAAAGGGTCTTCAACATAGCGAGACAATCTCGCACCCGGGGGGGGGGGGGGGTTCTTCTGGTCCTTTCACAAAACTGTTTTCCTTATGTTGTTATACTGCTGTGTAATTGACGTGTTTTTATTGGTTCATTTTGTAGAGTATCGACGTATTAGTGGTTCGAGAGCCTAAGTCATCTTTACTTAATCTTACTCCTTAATCTGATGCATTGTCAGAATTGGGCCATACATTAGGTTCTTTTGTTTTGATCTGCTCTTCAACATTTGTATATATTTTTTAAAATATTCCAATATATCTATGTCTCGAGTATCACTACAGAGATATTTTTGTCGAAATGCCCATCTGGCGCATTAAAATCGATATTTCACAGTGTATGCGATTTTCTCAGTTTATGTTATGTTGCCTTGATATGTCTATTCCTTATCGAATATCGAGATTTCAGTATCGGTAAACTACTGTTACTTTAATTTAGATACAGAAAGAATTATTTCGACTACTTTTTATTGATTCTATTCGAAAGTTCAGTAATATAGAATATATCTTGTGCAGATTTTCTATGTCATTACAAACGCAATCTTAGTTTTAATCTATCATGCCATCTGTGTTTTCGAAGGTTTATGAATATTATGAAATATATATTTACTTGAAAAATTCCCAGAAAGAGAATCCATATCCATGTTGGTCTGCTATTCCTGCACATACAACATTGGCAGAAGCTCCAATTAATGTACCATTTCCTATTAAAACAATAAACAACATATAAAGTTAAAACAACCTAAATATAGTGATAACAAAATATGTTATCGTTTTTATAATCTATTTTATTCATTTCTTTGTTTCATTCGCTGATATTTTTCAGTTTCATTAAATTGATTGAATTTAAAGTTTGCGTAGTTTTAAGTGTGGATTATGACATAACAAGCGTCATTATTTATTCAAAAAATCATTGCCAAAATATTTTTTTATATCATATTGATGAAAGAGAAAGTTTTGTTCCTATTCTCTAGGTTTGATCAAGACTGATTAAAGATTCTGTGTCATCAATCAATACATAATATTCATATTGTAATGTAAAAATTAAAATGAGACAATTCTAAGTAACTGTGTTATGATGTTTCATGGATCAGATGTGTAAAAATGGTTTTATTTTGTGTAAATTGTTCTATTAAAACGCAAGTATTCCTGCTATAATGCCAGCCTACTATGGTGTGTATAAATAGTTTGTTCTACTGTACATAAAACTAGACTGCATAACACACATTACTACATTACCTCCTAGACAAGCACCAAATGCCAAAGCTAATATCATGGGAAGTATAGGAACCTGTTCATTTTCTGTAAGCTGAACTAATACTGGTATCTAAAGAAGTTCAAAGAATCATTGGTAGGATATGAATGAAAAATTTAAAAAATACAACATAGCTAGACTTTTGTCTGAATTTAGATTATGAACTACCCTTATTTCAATAGAGGTTAACATTTATAATGTGCATTTCCAAATTAAAAGTATCACCAAAAACAAATAATCATTTCAAACAAGGATATAAATTATACAAGAAAAGAAAGTCAATTAAAGACAGAAATTTATAATAGGCTTATGCCAAACAATGATAGGATATTTCTAGTATATATTTCATTAGAATCGCACACATGCAGACGGTATAGCCCTTGATAGCAATAAGAATATATTTAGTTTGACTTCTGCAAAGGTAACAATATAAATTTGGAAGCATATGTATGAAATTTATACATATTGTTTGCCCAGTGCATTACTCTGATTTCTTTCCATGTTTGGCTTTATAAATGAATAAATAAAAAGATATGATATACATGCCATATATGCTTGTTTTGGATAAACAAGTGCTTCAACATTTATCATTGGTCTTGGACTTTTAAAATATGTTGGACTCGATCATCACTGTCCAAAGATAAGATTACCTGTAATAGCTGTATTTGGCAAAACTTTTTGGAATTTTGGTCCCCAATGCTCTTCAACTTCGTACTTTATCTGGATTTATTTTTACTTTTTATGATTCGAGCGTCACTGATGAGTCTTTTGTAGACGAAACGCGGGTCTGGCGTATATACTAAATTTAGTCCTGGTATTTTGATGAGTTTATTTATTATCGAAATGTGCGTTTGGTTTTTTAAACTTGATAAAAGTTAATGTTATTGGGTGAAAGCAAACTGCATAATTTATATTTATTTGTAGTTTCCTGTAAAGACAATATATGGCTAAACTTAAGTTGGAATAAACAATGCATAAGTATGCTAAAAAGTAAAAGTGATAAAAAAGTATTCATTTGAACATGTCACAGTATACATTTGTGTCCAACTAATTTGTACGCCAAAGAAGCCCGTTTAACATGATTTTTTTTTTTTGATTTACATATTATATATTACCATTGCTGTTGTATATGGAATGTTGTCTATAAAACTTGAGGCGAATGCAGATACCCATAGTATTAGCAAAACTGCAACCAATAACTTTTTATCACCAGCATTACCAATTATTTCTCCAACTGCTTTGCCGATTTCATCGATCAAACCTAATTCTTTCAATGCCTATACAAGAAAGGATTTCACTGGGTTAGTTTATTTTTTATTTGATATGATACATATTATTGCTATCATGTAGTGAAATTAAAGAGGTGGCAAATAACAAGAATTCCTTCAAAAACATACATAGGCCGAAATTTGACAACTCCATGGCAAACGTCTCTCGTTTGAAGTGTTCACTTGTCATGGCTACTTATATCGTACTTTACGGGGTTTAATTTTACTAGCTGTTGAAAGCCAAACATTTGCTAATACATGTGGTTGCTTCAATCTAAATCATTTGGACCCTAGTAGATAGTTGTCTCCATGGCAATCTGCATTATATTATTTTAAGATTTACTATAATACGTTTTCTAACAGAGAATTATGTACCAATAAATGAGCATGAAAACCATGTGAGCTGTGAAATCAAGCAGACAACATTGTTTTTTGTCAGTATCGGAATTATCGCTCATTTAATTTATTATTCGATTCTTTTTTGCTAGGAATAGGGCAGTTGTTATCTTATAGTTGTTTTTAATGTAGGTTGCATTGTTGTTTGTTTTTTGTTGCGCTTCGGTGTTTTGTTATATCATTGTTTTCCTCTTATAGTTGGATTTTAGTTTTTAACACGGATTTGTCTTCTGTTAATCGATTTACGACTTTTGAACAGCGGTATACTACTAGTGTATTTATTTTCGTATACTAGTTGAAATGTTGAACTTATTTATTTGAAAACACAACCCATATGTAAAATTTAAGAATAGGCACCACTTTTATAAAATGAACGCAAAGAGCAAAGAAAAACACTGTTTAGTCTGTTAATATCATTTTAGTACGGCAATTTTGTTTTTCTATCAACGTTTTTAGGAATGCAGATGAGCACAGGAGGAAAAATATGAAACCTTTGTTTATAAATAGCAACACGATTTTTTTTAAACTTTAGATATGATTTTGAAATACTTACTTCCATGAGAACAAAAAGAGCAGCAAAAAAAATAAGCGTTGCCCATTCAACTCTGTGGAATATATTCTCTAATTCCTTAATGTCTGCGAGGATCATTAGAATAATAGCTCCAACCACAGCAATCCAACCTGTAAGTGCAGTCAAAATGAGCTTTATTTGAATTTATCATTTCCGTATCCAAGCGGGAATACGGAAAAGATTAATTTCCTATCTAAAATATTTTCTATGACCGATATACAGTAACACACCTCCCAATGTTTGGTAAATTGTGTTAAAGGTTCTCATTGGCCAATTTAATTTTATTGAAGAATTCATACTCGGAAGAGGTTTGCCTATATTGTCATAATTTATATAACACATTACAGACTACATATTCTCGAACATTATACACTAAATTATGAAATACATTTGAATTGAGACAAGGCACATAATGTATTTAGTGGTCAAAGAGACGCAGGTGATTTCTTACTTTATTTGTTCTTTTGAACCTTGTAGATTCGAATGTTACTGATGAATCTTTTGTAGACAAAACGAATGTCGACCGTACAAAATTGTTAACCACATGCTTCATTTTAATGGAACACAAATTAAATCTATTGGAACAACATTGACAATTGACAACACTGTTATATTGAAACTGTGATTTCAGATATTATATCATTCAAAATAGATTTGAATCAATGAATATGCAATAATTGATAATGAGAGATAACTAGTTGGGGAAAATTTACCAACAGAATAAATGAAGATAAAAAGATCAGTTAAAGTAATGGATTAAAGTGGATTCAGTCAGTGTTATTTGGTTCCAGGAAAATGGAAAGAGTGAAGAGATTAGTGCATGTGGTGCTGTAAGCGGGACTAACTCACCAAGACTAACGTAAACACCAGTTATGAACGAATGAAGGAAAAAGAAGATAATGACCACAAACAGGACAATTGTACATTTAACTAGTAACCAATGATCCGTTATGTAATACTGAAATATAAATAAAATTATGCAACATTAGAAATCAGTTCAAAGGTATCATTATTTGAGTACACTTTATTTATCCCAAACTGACTTATTATGTTTTCATATTAAAATATAAATAAACTGACTTAAAAAAATAAAACGTCTCATTTGAACAATAATAAAATTGACTATCGAACTTACCTTTCTCTCTAATTCTGCAACATTTTGTTCAAAATTGGTCTGTTTTGTATTTCTATAATAATGATATAAACGAGAAATAAAGTAAGAAAACCATTATTACAATTGTGAACTTTCATATATCAAATCACAAGCAATTTATAACCCCAATGTTCTGGAAAATGGGAGACCTGCGTGCGTTGGAATATAAGAATAGAAGAAATTTATATTTTTGAAGTAAAAAAACCTGAGAGTAATGTTGAGAAAATGAATCAAGAAAGAGACATAGGAATGATTGTAACGATTTTTCTATCAATTTCCAAATGTACCGGTGTCACATAACAGTATGTAGCCATGTTAGCTTCTAACATACACTGAAAAAGAATTCTACATAATTATCACGTCTGTGAACGTATGTACAATTTATCGTTTGTTTGATCAACATTACACTAGCTTTGTGGTTTTTTTAATGTATTACTACAAAAACTGTATTAGTACAAAAAGCGAATTCCAAATTGAATAATAGATTTGTACAAATTTGTTTGTCAACATTTACTGTAATTCACAATTGTGTGATTTTGATTACTTTTAAAGGGATGATTCATCTTTAAGTTTGTTGAATTAAAAAATATTACAATATTTTGTTTGTGTTCTGTCAATTCATTACCTAAAACACCAACTATTATGCAACCGATGAGGAACAAATGCTTAGGAATATGTAAAAACAAATTACCTCATATTATACATTAGTCGTATTAATGCATTTTCTTTCTCTGTGGCTTTTTGTAGAAACAGTGCTTTCATAATGCTCTCCTCTCTAGAGGCAATATTGACACGGGCTGCTGCTCTTCTCCATACATTTATTTCGTGTCTCATTTCTAAATTACAGTTATAAAATTTAACATACATAAATACTTTGTCAAGAATATTACAAAATATAAGTAAAAACAGTACGAAGAAGAAGGACATTGTCCCTTGTACAAGAGTAGAAATTGATTTGAATGAACTTCAAGTTTTCTAATTCTATTTTGTTTCTTTGTGAATTAAGAAACAATTTATTGTAAAGATCTTTTTACTTTTCGCATTTGTTTCCACTGGTTTAAAGTTAATAATGAATTTGATTTTAAGTTTAAGCAAGTCCTTTTCCTAAATTAGTTCAAACATTTACAAGTAGAAAATATATTAATTGTTTATATCTATCTTACCTGCAACATCAATTGGTTCTGGATTTTCAAGTGAATCCATTTTGGTATAAAACAATCTCATGACGCCGTAACCAACAAAGGAAACTAGAACTATTCCAGGGAACATGTTCAATGTGAACATACTAAAATCTGTATCCTACAAACATATTCATATGTTGTATTTACGGTTTTAGCTGAAAGACTAAAAATGTCATATAAGAAATGCATCAGAGAAAAAAACACATCTCAAAGAGTACCTATTAAACTGTAAAATCAATTTAACTCAATCTTATATGGGAAAAGATAACGTTAATTTTAGGAAGTTGCAGTAGCAAACGCACTTGGTATTCGAAGTACTTATTAGTCTTTTTATTGATAGATTTTTCAGAAAATCAAACTTCGGTTTTTGGAAAGTGTTTTTTTTGTCCCAGTAAACCAATAACGCTCAAGATGTCAGTTTCGTTAAATTCACATGTGTAGAAATTTCGTAAATTACAACAATCAAACACAGTATACGTATTAAGGATTTGAATATTCGTTAATGAGCTTCTGCTTCCATGGCCAATACTCTTGAAGATCAATATTCAGTATTCATAAATGTACTTTCATTCGTCTTAACTCGGCCGATTCCGTACCCTCATCTAGGGAGATAGAAGGAGAGTAGCGGATTCTACCGAGGATTGCCGAATGATGTACTCTGTCATATATTCCCCATTTTCATTCTCAACTCTAGTAATTATTAAGGTGGTACCCAACACTTTCACTGAAATTAATTTGGCTCGTTTAATTTTCATAAAATTTTGTCAAAGTATTTACGTTGACCCTTTAACAAAAATATAAAAAAATCAAAAATTTTGAACCAACCGTTTTGTCAGAAAAATTACCCTGGTTATATAGCAGTTTGACAAACACCAATTTTGATCATTGATAAGCTTAATATTTCTTTTACAACTCAACGTTTTTAAAACCTTTAGCTGACTTTACAGAGTTATCTTCTTGTAGTGTTAGGTACCACCTTAATTGCTCTTTTTGTACAGAGGGTTCTAATTGATCAACAGAGACCCCATATAATGTTTTATTAATAACTTGCGATTCATTCTAATGTTATAACTGATCAACAGCTACTAACACTAATGTGTTAATTTTAATCATTTGTGATTCATGACTATGATGGTATTCCTTTTTGATCTATAATTTTTCAAAAGTCATACTATAGTCAATTAAGATTAAAATAGTATAGTTCATATATGAATCTTACAAACTTAATGCTATTGTCATGCATGTGAGAGGTTTTGCTTTTAAACCAGGGCTAATCAACCATTTACTACATAAGTACCAAGTCACGAATATGACAGTGGTTTTCCATTTTTTGATGTGTTTGAGCTTTTGATTTTGTCATTTGATAAGGGATAAATAAAGAATTATGAATCGAAGCAGTTCATAATGTTATTTTTCATATGAATGATGATAATATAGTCTGGTGTCTTAAGTGCATAAATGTCGTAAACATGCTATGCTTCAGATCCTTGACAAGATCAGCCATTATAACAAATATTGGTTGGTGAATGAAAATTTGAGGAGAAGTTCTTTTAGATCGTTTGGTTAGGAAAAAGATTCACAATTTCCTAATATTCGACAACTTTATGGGTACAGTGGTTTACTATCAAAACATTTTAAATGTTTTATACATCAAATACATAACATGCACACGTAAGAGTTTTATTTCAAATGAACGTCTGATGAGTTATATATAAACTACCTATATAAGCGTACAAAACTGACCTTATATGGTTTGAAGTCTGGAGTTGAGACTATGATGACATTTGGTGGATCTCCTATACCTGTTGCTGTGCCACCTATATTTGAGAAAAGTACCTCAGCTATCAAAATCTTCTTAGGATCTAGATTTAATACTTCACATAATCTGGAAATAAATGAAAACGTGTATTAATTTTATAACAAATAAAATTTTACCTTAATTTTTCTATGCATGCAATATTTGTTTATAGAGATTTCTTTTATATGTACAGGAATATGATCTTAGTATGTTTATTATTAACAGAGAAAAAGAAATTAACATATAATTTGTTCCACTCACATGTAAGCTATTTGTTGAAAAAGATTGCACGTATCATCATTACTTAATATATTTTTTTCTTCAACAATATCTTTGATTACAAGCACAATTTATTTTCAGAATTCAAATTCTGCTATAGTGATTCAAATCCTAAGGCATTTGAAAGTCATGTTTCACATTCTTATAATTGTTTTTCTTTTAATTAAGTTTCTACTTGCCTTTAATGAAAAGAGTAAATGCCGAGTGCTATTTCTTTTATTTTATATTTTACTGTATTATATATACCGTATCGTAACTGGTGTCAACAGTAAAATAGTTGTGACATTGTCAAGGAAAGCAGATACTATGGCACTGAATGCACACAACAAAGTAATAAGTGGCCATATTTTCCCCTTTGCAGTTTTGTATGCCTGTCAATAAAAATTTAAAATTTATGTGTAATACATGAATAAAACGACACATCACTACTTATGTACCAAACAGCTATTGTAATTTAAAAAAAAATCTGAAACTAAAACTTATACGACTTATTATCGAAGCAATGCTTGACTTCCAAGTTTATTTTTTTCTGTGTATGTCGAAAGTTGTGGCCTGATTTAAGCCACATATCTCATGGATTGCGCTAATTCTTATTGAGGATTTTTAGAACATAATGAGCGTCCTTCAGTAAAAAGAGCACTTGTCATAATGTTTTGTATGTACAATAGTACTGATCGTTCTTGTTTTTGTATTGATTTTGATATTATTGACACAGAACTGACATGCAACTATCAACGATGTTTGATGTTTTTTCTTGTTGTCAGTTTTAAAAACAATAAATTATCTCAATGCAACTGAAAATTAAATAAGGTAGCTGAACAGATGATTTACCACTACATCTGAGTTGGAAAACCGTTTTATTGGAAATCATGCCACATCTTCTTGGCATTTAAAAATGACGTTAGGCGTACCTTATCAAAAAAGTTTTTAAAAGCTCTACTTTAGTCTTACTTTCATTTTTTTTAACAATAATGTTTTAACTTACTTTTAGGGCGAAGAAATCAAAAAAGCCAGTTTCAGAGAATATTGACACAAGTATCATCATACCAAACAGCAACATTAATGTTTCCATATCAATCCAGCTGATAATAGTGTTTAAATCGGGTCTCTATAATAATAGTCATATAATAAATAAGCATAACATTGTTCTATTATTAATTTTCATCTTATACCAAAAGTGTATTCCTCAAATAATTACGATAAAGATTATACACCAGCAATGGAATGCAAACTATTGGAAGAAGAAGAAAAAGAGAAGACTATTTGTTTATGTGTTACATATTTGTTTTTCGTTCATTTTTGTACATGAATAAGGTCGTTAGTTTTCTCGTTTGATTTTTTTTACATTGTCATATCGGAGCCTTGTATAGCTGACTATGCGGTTTTGGCTTTGCTCATTGTTGAAGGCCGTACGGTGACCTATAGTTGTTAATGTCTGTGTCATTTTGGTCTCTTGTGGACAGTTAATCTCTCAATATCTTTTAAAACGTTGAATTTATAAGAAAGCATATTCAAATGAAATTTCATTAAATAATATAAATAGATTACCTCTCCGTAATGAGAAAGCACTGCAATAGCCGCAAGGGAACCAATAAGAGCTGCCATGGCTCTGTGTACTAACTGCAGATGAAATATTTTATGATTGTAAGTTAATGATCAGGAAATTATAAAAATATTAAATAAGTATAAAACATCTATCACAGAAACAATTAAAAAAGACCTATGGATTTTGGGGTCAATAGGTAAAATTTCTTGGACAGTTTTTACTACAAATTATTTTCGGAAAGTAACTCGAGTTTCCTTTCCCCGATTAGATTTCAGCTTATCTACACGAAATAAATAATGAATGGGAAGATGTCTTTTGATTTAGGGACAATAGGTAAGGTCACTTATACAGTTTGGGGGGAGGGGGTTCGGAGGGGGGTGATGCCAGACTGTAGTTTTAGAATTCAATGCCTTATTGGGATAAAATTATAATATGATATGGTTATTTGGGTGAGAGCCGATATTTTATTTTGTTGTCAATATGTTTAGGTTTCAGATGCGTATTGTAGGTTCCTTACTTGATTGAAATGAAACTCTTGAATATAGAAAAAAAAATGAAGGATGAGTACGAACTAGTGTCTTTTGGAGAAAAAAAAACCCACGTTGCATATGAAATTTAAGTTAGATTACTGAATAAGTATGTTTAAAGGTTTGGTTAGCTTTTGAAGTGAATGCCGACATTTCTGTGCATTTTAAAGTTCATAAATATTCATGTTGTCTTATTTTTTTTATACTTACATCAAATATGATAAGAATGTAAACCCCAACTAACACTAAGACTGCAAGGATAACTCGTTGGTCGTGTTCATGTACGCTATAGTACAACGGTATACTGTGATTTGAGTTGGTCTCAAACAACAAGCTACTATTTCTATAAATAAATGTGAGAAGCGATTGAAAATATACAGTGACCATGTAAATATTGATATAAAACGCACCTTTTCTTCGCGATTAAGTTTAAATCTACACCAGACAATAGGTCATCTGGAAAAAAAGTAACTTTTTTTTAGAAATCATTCAGTTTTTTAATAATTGATGACAATCCATTTCTTGAGTACATGATTAGAATGGAATAACAGAGTTCGGAAAAACTAAGAGAAAAATAAAGGAAATATATTCAAGAGAAGTTTAAAACTGTCATACAAATGGGAGGTAAGGCTAGCTATAACACCAGTTTAAATCAAATCAATTAAGATGACACATCAAAATAACATAGAAAAACTGAAGGGTTTGCATGAACCCTAAAACGAGCGAGAAATAATGTGTTTTTTTAATTTGAAAAAGCAAATAAACTCATCATAGATACCAGGACTAAATTTTGTATATACGCCAGACGAGCGTTTCGTCTACAAAAGACTCATCAGTGACGCTCGAATCCAAAAAAGTTCAAAAGGCCAAATACAAAACGAAGTTGAAGAGCATTGAGGACCAAAATTCCTAAAAGTTATACCTTGTTCTAACTTTAAAGTCATGTTGATATACAGTCAGATCATTTTCATCATAGAAGTTCTTGTCCATGTTCTTCAAAATGAAAGTCAGATCTTGGGAACTCTGAAAAGATATCAGTAACGAAATAACATCTAATGACGAGAAAACGCATTATTTACTAAAAGAGAAGGTTCACGAAAGGTTAGAATTAGCCCTTGATTTTTTGATTTTTTTTTTGAAACAGGGCCAAAAAAATACAAATTGTACATAGAAATACTTGTGATAATGCTATCAAGACAAAATATTTTTTTGACATATGAAGCTATACCCCTTAAACCCTTAAATAAACATAATTTGTATAGTAAGGTAAATTGGGGGGGGGGGGGGGGGGGGTGCGGAATAATGATTTTAATTGTTTTTGGCAAAATTAACCTTGGCCGCCATCCACGATCCAAAACTTTTTATATTGATGAATTGTATATCAATATTTGAAACTTTTGGCTACAAAACATTTTGGATCGTAGATTGTGGCCAAAGCTTTTAGTTTGGAAAATTGCACTAATTCATATTATTTTTACATATTGAATAAGGTAGGAAATATTGTTTCAATAGACCGCTCTCAACTTATTTATCAAGCACGATTAAAACCATGTCAACGTTTGAAACTTTATCATATGGAAATCAGTCACACAACACATCATTATTAATTTTATTTCTATTCATGTATTTGGTTTTGATGTTATATTTGTTATTCTCGTCGGATTTTGTCTAATGCTTAGTTCGTTTTTCTGTGTGTGTTATATTTTAATGTTGTGTCGTTGTTCTCCTCTTTCATTTAATGCGTTTCCCTCAATTTTAGTTTGTTACCCCGATTTATTTTGTGTCCATGTATTAACGAGTTTGAAACAGCGGTATACTACTGTTGCATTTATTTATAACGAAAAAGATTTTAGTATTGAAGTGAGTGAAATAACCGACTGAATTTTGAGATCCAAAACCAACCATAGTTTAACAGTTAAACTATTTATGGACTGAAACCTACATGAACGAATCATAGTTAAATCTACATGAACAACAAAACACCATTTTTTTCTCTCTGTGTAATTATTTTTAGACTGAAGTTTATCACTCCGTCGTTTTTTCTTACGATGATGATGTCTGCAACTTTTTACCTTACAATGTAATCAAAGCACTCTTTTTTAAGTGGAGGCTAAATATTAATCCGTATAATATTTCTTTGATAAGAAAATTGGTCATATAGAAAGAAAAAAAACATAATTGTAAATATTCAATTTGGGTAAACATAAATTCCAAAGGCTTTGAAAGAACAAATCTATAAATTCTTTTCTAAGTTTTAGTCTTGATAAATTACGAAATTATTAAGAAACTAAAATTCCAACTTCCTTAGCGACAGTTAACAATAGATCATTTTTGCAGCATTGTTAATGTCAATGTCAGTCATACAACTAAGTACTTCTAAATCTTCGGCTTTTAAATATTCTTGGCGAAAATAAATCCAAGAAAAAACACTCAAAATTATTTCTAATTATTAAGATTTATTTATACCTGATTTGGCTCTATAGTCTCTGAAAGATTAACACGTAGAATTGGTACTGGTGACGCACTTGTGTTTCCTTGTTTGAACGGACCCTTTATCTTAACTGTCACATTGTTTATGTCATGAATATGAAGGTCTTCATCTTAAAGCATAAATACATCATTTGCATATAAATATAAACTTTATCAAAGATACCAAACATATAATTTTTGATACATGACTTCTCCTACATAATACTCACCAGTGGCACTCGAATCGTAATGGCTGGAAAGCGAAATCAAATCCATTCCTATATTTTACGGACGGCATCACGAGTTGGTTGACCGTTATGGAATAACCGTTTCACAAATGATATCGGACATGTTCCTTACCTCGTAACTACAATCCCCTTCCTTTTCATGAATGTGACCTACCGAATAAGACTATTTATCGGATTTTTTTATCACATAAGCAACACGACGGATGCCACATGTGGAGCAGGATCTGCTTACCCGTCTGGAGCACCTGAGATTACCCCTAGTTTTTGGTGGAGTTCGTGTTGTTTATTCTTTAGTTTTCCATGTTGTGTCATGTGTACTATTGTTTGTCTGTTTGTCTTTTTCATTTTTAGCCATGGCGTTGTCATTTTGTTTTAGATTTATGAGTTTGACTGTCCCTTTGGTATCTTTCGTCCCTCTTTGAAAAAAAAACCCTGATACGCTGTAAGTCGTAAATCTATGTTTTGGGTAAAAAAAAAATAATCTGAATATTTCAAATTTGTTATACGTGAAAATGACCGGATGAAACAAAAATACCCATTCGATTGTCTTCAACTAATAAATAAATTTTCTTCTTTTTGGATTATTTTCAAGTTAAACGCAAATATTCTTCAAAGCAGCGAATGATTTCGAAATCCTGAAATGTACTCTTTTGAAATGCAAGTTCAAAAGATTTTTTTATTACTGAAAATGAAGACACAAATTTGCAATCTTCCATTTAAATTGTAAACAATCATATACTATAATATCTTTTCTTATAAAAGATTTGTCCAAACTAAACAAATCATCTCATCATGTCACACATGAGGTCACACAGAGTTGTGTAAATACATATCAGCAAACAATCGGGCCAAGGTTTTAATGTTTAATTGTACGACGTTTATTAGAATTGTGTTGGTTTGACTCTTGCTTGCGGGACTGTAGCGTCTCTATACAAGGGAAAATTGAATGTAAATTAAGGCGACAGTAAATCAGCGATGTTCATGAAATCCCGTCAACGATTATGAAGAAAAGCATCAAGACAACATTCTGAAACTGAAAACAGGAAAACACTAAAAAGAGCAAGACATTGTGTGTCGATATGATAAGTGTCTCATGCTACGCTAGCACCACCCGCCATGCGATTTCATACTCAATCAATATGTGAAAATTGCGAATACAATACATTCGGTAAAATACAGATCAAACGTCAATACAGTTATCTAAAGATCTAATACTGCAAACACATGTCTCTAGTAAATAGACACATCGACAGACATCGTATCATAATCAGGAAACAAATTTGTAATGTCGACTGTACATCGTATAAAGTGACGATTCAGTTAGTTTTTCCACATAACTGTGTTAGATCAGTTTTAATACAGGGAGCTTGCTTGTGTTAACGTGGTCAGTTTAGAGCGAATATGCACGAGCATAACGCAATAACTGTGATATTAACATACACGGGCATAACGTACTAGCTGTGATACAATTGAACAAAGGGAATGATTAGACATGAGAAGGTGACAATTGAAAAGTTGAAATCATCAGGTTTGTCGAAATATCAAATATGAAGTAGACCTTCCGCTTTTAGTCGTATCATTAAGGTCATTGAGATATATGAGATTGAATCACGTGTTAAAATTAGGGTTAAATTGACAGAATATCATCAATATATCTTAAATTTAGATAAAAAAAAACTGAGCAAGCTGCCTTTTCTTAATTAGAAGGTCATGTTTAAGCTTAGCTTTGTATAAGTACAGAATCAAGTCGACCTGTAGTGGGGGCACAAATAGTGCCCTTGGAATACCGACTGTCTACTCAAATATCAATTCACCAGACTTATAAAATGAGTTTAATGATTTCGTTTTACTTGGAAAAAGATTTAGAAATTAAACGGTTGAAAAATCAATTTCAGTTCACAGAACAGGTACAGTCCCGATCTTTGTTGTTTCAGTAGGCGTAGATATATTGATACTGTAATGACCTTGGCTCGACCTTTATCTAAGGATTTTTCACTTTTGCAAAGATAACTTTGAAGGCCATCTATCCAAAATAATAACAACCGATCGGGTTTCAGAAGTGTTTGTATACATTAATATAATGCATTGAACACTTTTGTCTTTATCAAAGATGAAAAAATTTTCACACCAAAACAATAACCATAAAATTGAGAATAGAAAAGGGGAATGTGTCAAAAAGACAACAACCCGACCATAGAAAAAACAAACAGCAGAAGGTCATCAACAGATCTTCAATGTAGCGAGAAATTCCCGCACCCGGAGGCGTCCTTCAGCTGTCCCCTAAACAAATATATACTAGTTCTGTGATAATGAACGCCATACTAATTTCCAAATTGTACTCAAGAAACTAAAATTAAAATAATACAAGACTAAAAAAGACCAGAGGCTCCTGACTTGGAACAGGCGCAAAAATGCGGCGGGGTTAAACATGTTTTTGAGATCTCAACCCTCCCCCTATACCTCTACCCAATGTAGAAAAGTAAACGCATTGCAATACGCACATGAAAATTCAGTTCAAGAGAAGTCCGAGTCTGATGTCAGAGGATGTAACCAAAGAAAATAAACAAAACGACAATAATACATAATAACTGACATGCCAGCTCCAGACTTCAATTAAACTGATTGAAAGATTATGATTTCATCATATGAATATCAGGCACAATCCTTCCCGTTAGGGGTTTAGTATCATACCATCATAACATATATCAGAGGAACATAACCCGTGTCATGCCAACAACTGGTTTTTGATTAAATGTGTTTATTTCCGATGCAAAGACCCTATAAGTGAATCAATATTAACGCCAAAATATGCAATATTTAATGACCTGACAACATGCATTTATCTATTTTATGAATAGGTTTATTTCACACGAGATAACATGTTATCTGCATGTTATGTAAAATGATACGAATTTGGTAATTGAGAACAACAAAATCCCATGAAATGATGCAATGCAAAGTTGAAATTAAATACTTGCTTAGCCTCTTGGATACATTTACTGTGAGAAAACTGTTTCCTCTTTAAATGACATATTGGTAATTGTTTTTGCGTTTGATTATAACACAAGAGTGAACACTTTGATTCATAATTGATCTGCCATGCATGTGGTTGCAATAATGACTTTGATTGATAAGTGTAATAGTCTTATACCTGCAAAGCTATAAATTACAAGAAGGGTTAAAACTCAATTTCCCGAAAAATTCAAAAAAATAAAACATCCTTTGTTTTATGTTAAAGAATATAAACCAAAACGTTTATTATGTATATCTATCTTGTAAAAATTATCGACAAAAGATTGATGTATAATCAGTATACTTTGTAGTTTCCTGGTAAATGATTATTCCTTATGAACACAGTTAAAGGTATATATAAATTGAAAACTACGTTCAAACCTATGACTGCGTTGGATAAAAAACGCAATTTTATACGTGTGCATGTAAAACAAATTTCGTTGTACAAGGGTCGAAATACAGCACAAACAACATTTTCCAAAAGACCAAAAAAGTGAAAAGTATATTTAAACAAAACGCATTTGACTAACAAGTCGAACAACTGATGTTCTTTAACACTGCTTACTGCCATTGGCGATTGCCAAATAAAATTGATCACAAGATGTAACAAAATGGATCTTAATATAAATCTAATATTAAAAAGAAAACAATTAACTTGTGGTCATGATGTTATGCCACAAACAAAAGGTGTCAATATCTTTTTAGTACACCAGATCCGGATTTCGACAGTGATGTTGGAGATCGAAACGGTCTTTGGAAGGCAATATAAAATGTACCCTCATTTTTAGACTCAATATAGGATGAACGGATATATACATATATACTCATATTGGGTAATCTTAATTCTTTTCTTTTTTGGTTTTTCCTTCAAAAGATTACAAAAAACTTAAAAGCTTTAAATGAAGTAAATGAAAATGATAGTTTATAAGTTTCGTGCGTAACCGATCAAATGTATTGTAGTAGTAAGTAGTATGAAAATGATTACAGTCAAGAAAAGGACAAAAACAAATCACAAAACACATATGAGTTTGTTACATATAGGCAATACTCAACACAACATATGTCAAGCTCTTTTATGTGTTTGAACTTTTCCAAAAAATATTTTGTCGATACAAATTTCTGGAATTTCGTTATTTTTGTTAATTTACTTTTTAAATGTCAAGATTTATGACATGGTTAATTTAACAGAGGTCACCAGAAATACCGCCATATATTCCATATTTTATTAATAAACTCATCATAGATACCAGGACTAAATTTAGTATAAACGCCAGACGCACGTTTCATCAAAAGACTCATCAGTGACGCTCGAATCCAAAAAAGTTAAAAAGGCCAAATAAAGTACGTAAAGGACACAAAATATAACTGAAAATAAAACATTGAAGAAATACCTGTCTAAAGACAGGCATATTTACATTTCTTTGAGTTAAATTTGTTCAACTATGCTCCAATCAACATTTTTACCTCAATCATTGATTTACAAAAGTACAATATGCCGACAGAAATCGATAGAAACGTCGCAAATATTTGACACAGCTACAATACTCAATAGAATTGTTTGATCATCTATCGTTGTGTCGAACCTCTTAAGGTTTAAATTTCTGACTAATTTACAGGCTGGGTGACATTAACAATGATACTTACAAGTTAAATGTGCATTGTCGACCGATATAAGATGCCACTCTTCGTCTTTCTCATCTTTGATTATAATTCCGATCTAAAAATAGCTTAAATGTTAATCAGTAATCAGAACAACAGAATATTATTCAGAATTTGTAAAGTTTTCATTGTTATTGGGATATTGTTTAAAACAATTATTTTTTTAGAAAAATAAAATAAACTAAGTTATATGTATACCAGGAATTTTATTATGTAAATCCTTCATTTTTTACTTACTTACATACGGTAAATAGAATCTCATCAAATAAATTATGAATTACAGACAACAATCTTCTAAACATAATGTAAAAGTAATGACCATTCAAAGTCATTGTAATGCTATTTAACCTTTTTTGTACTGTGTATTTTTTTTATTCATTTTGACAAAGATAAAAACAAAATCGTTCATATTTATGCGTTTTAATGTAATTCCGTTTAATTTGTATACAACGTAACGTAAAACAAAAGTTTAAGTCATTATTTATAGACTTTGTTTCCAGATCTTCAATTCTTTTTTTCAATAGTACTTTCATATTTATTATGGAAATTTATCTTCCTAATTAAATTTCAGAAATAATTACAGTTAATTTCAAATTTGACATTCCTGGTGAAAACGATAACCATATTAACAATGAACATATTGCTATTACATAATTTTAATTTCAAATAAGCTGTATCATCAATAAAATGACAATGAATTATTTGTCTACAATTTCAATAAAAAACAGGATTTCCTTGTGTAAAATTTTATGTAAAGCGGTTTTATTTTGTGTTCTGTTTCCGATTTTTATTCTATAACTTTCCTCTCCGTAGACTTATGTAATAATTATCAATTATTGATGTGAATTAAAAAAATCATATTCCTCATATTAGGGTTGCATATGAATAGCAGTACAAGTTCGTATACATGAATAGCATATTAGTCATATTGAGTCGAGTTGGTTATTTATAATTCCGCTTAAAAGATAATTTATTGATAACTGACTTGTAATAGAATAAGCCTATGAAAAAAGTTATTGCAATTCTTTGGCAACAAACCGATATTCAGATATTATTTCTCTTACCGGAGCGTTTAAAACAATGAACTTAAAATTTGCTGACCCAAAAATTAGTCTGTTCCTTTTAGTCATAATATTCAAACATTGTTCTAACATGTTTAAAAGTGGTAAGTATATGGTGGTTGCATACTTTTATAAATAGTTGTACAGTATTTTATTTTCTTCAAAAAAGGTTATTCTACCTAAAAATATATTACTAAAATAAATTACGACATTTTCATTAACGATAACTTAGGTCAAACAGGAATCTGAAGGATAACATTTCGCATTGTCAATTATATAATTGACGCTCCCATATTTCACATTAAAAGTTTTTTTTGCAAATCTGAAGATTGAACACGTCTGGGGTTGAAGTCATACAACTTTGCTCAGTGCTTGGAGCACAAAAATCATGCTCGAAACATGAAATCCATCATTTTGATTGATAAATTCTTAAATCTGAGTACAAAAATCGTGTTCAAAAGTTTGATGACCGCAAGGGCTGATGTTAAATGAAGGATAAGTTCCTGACAAAATTTTGTCAATACTGTAATCGGACATATATTTCAAATTAAACTTATACCTTATTCTCACTCGATATACAACATTTAATTCTACAAAGCAGTTTGGTCGTTGATACTTACAAAACAAGCAATTGCAACAGCTAATAACACAACAATTTTCAGGTGGTTCAGAACTTCAAATTTGTTTTTAAAACTAAAATATCCTTTGCCTTTTTCTTTACAATTAGTCCATGAAAAAACACTATCAATACTTTCTACAGAACTTGTGAGGTTTGACCTGGAAGAGAAACACAAATAATTAAATCAGAAAGACAAGACAGTATAGCGATTCCATCTGCCATACATATATGATGTGTGAATTTGATGACAAGACTGTATAACCTCATCTGAAGTGTTACTGCAACCGGCAATTTTAAGATAATGAACTATTCTTGTTTTGAACGCCACTTTCATCGTGATTGTGCTATTTCCTTGTGGTAAGTTTTTATTGGTAGAGGAAGCCAGAGTCTCAAAGGAAACCACCCAAGTTCGGTATGAAAACAATATTACTTTGCAATTTCAGTTTTAGTCTAGCAAAAATGCTGTAAGCGGAATTTGAACTCACAATCTTAATGTTGGTAGGCTATACGGATACAGTAGTTACCCCTTATTTATTCATCAACTACTTAGATCATATGGCCACCAATGCCACCTCTCATAACATGAATAAATTGGTTTGTATCTATTATAAACAATTGTAAAACCACTACTTACTCTCTTCTTTCTGTGAGTAATGGTGTTGTTTCTACAATGGTTGCTGGTTTTTCATTTTTTAAATCATTACTATGGGAAAGTTGTGGTACGACAGAAGCAGGTCTGGCATACCGTGAAAACGTAGACTCGTCATCCTGATTGTCTATTTCAATAGGCGTGGACTTTGGTCTTTCAGAATTGTAGTGTACCAAATTTCTAAGGTCGCTAGACGATAATTGTCTAGTCTTCCGTTGAACTGTTGTAGCCATGTCAGGACATTTTCAGGGTTAGGCTAAAGTCATCAACTCTTCAAACTATAAAAAAAAAGATATACACTTATATGAAATTTAATAGAAAGTAAAAGCAACAAACTTGGTGATTACATATTGAAGACATTTTGTGTACTTTCATTTCATATTCCAAACTTTTAACCCAATTATGTAGCATAAAAATAAAGTAGCGTTGATTGTTAATGAGACAACTAGCCATTAAAGACCTAATATCAAACTTATGATAATTAACACGTCACCTTTTGAGCCAATTCAATCTAATAAATAAATATTCTCTACAAGACATTGAATAAAGGTTTATCAATGTTACTTCAACAAATTAAGGTTTAAGACGTCACAAACCGTATGACTATAGCACGTCATGATTGTGTTCAATTATTCTAACTTCCCTTCATTTATTGTGTGACGATCATGCTTCTCTTTAGTCGCAACAAGTTGGGTTAAATGGGAGAAATTATTCTTTAGAATGGATTTTTATTTACACGATCAAAAGATTACGATTGGTCTTTATTTCAGTTCGGAATTATCAAAATTGTCGAATTTTATTGCTTCGTTGAATGATTTATCAGACTTTATTTAAGCATTTTTCTAAATCGGCTTTCAAAAACATTCGAAAAATTATCAAATCTTAAAAACAATTACACAAAGAATTACAGCATGATTCAGATTTTTGTCAACACAACATGAGGTTAAACTGTAAAATTGCATATGTTTAATAAACCGGATTTGTTTTTTACTCCATCGATTTATGAATGACGAACAGCGGTATACTACTGTTGCCTTTATTACTCATCAGATTGGTACTAAGCAAGCAAACACACAACAAAAATCCAAAGAGTTACCAATATAACACTCGATGAGTACTCTAGTTCTAATTCCATTTTAATCTTATATATAACCACGATACCCAGATTGGTATGTCAAGCAGTACACATCGAACGGTTTAAGTGTGAAGATGTCATAACTAGTATGAAAAGGCATGACTTTATGCAATGACTAATTAAAATTATCTACAGGATAGTTAATTTGCATGCATCTGGTCCTTACAGTTGATGAATGAATGAACTATTCCGAGGTTGGATATAGTTTCAGTTCAATTAACGATATTATTTCAAAAGGCAGAAAGCGTCCTATTTTTACCGTTATATGCACAGATAAAATGCTGATAACATTTATATAACTAAGCTTCTTTTCTCTTACTTACAGAAGGCGTCGTGCTGATATGACTCAGTCTTTTCAAATCTCAAAAACTGGTTTTACTAAGCCACATTTTCAAATGCCTCTCATTACGCAAGATCCTTGTTATTGCTTGTCCTGTGTCTTAACGTTAATATTTTCCTTATTTTGAAGAGAGAGGGAAACACGATGTGCAAAATAGTATTGAAATTCCAAATTTCTGAATGTTTCTGTTAAATCCATTTCCTTATTTATTGTACAACTTAACTCTAAATATATTGTTTACGCGCCAATCCATTGTTTGAGTGTCTTTATTGATCTCTAGATGTCTTTGGGTAACTTTGCTTTTTGGGGTGCTTATATTTTTAAACGCATGTCTCGACAGAATAATATTCTTAAATGATGACTAAGTAAAAATTTGAAAGCCGTTTTCTAAATGATTGCTGAAATATCTTCTTTTTTTTTTAAATTTTTATCATATACAGAAGAAATAATGGATAAGGATTGAAGCGCTTTATGAAAACATGAGTTGGATGGCTCATAGTATTTTCCTTACGAGACAATGATTTGTTTAGTGTTTTTCACATCAATAAAGGCATAAGTCATATATGACAATTTTGTACCGTTGTGTATCATTTAAAAATTATTTCTGTTTACAAATTGTTGGCTGACTCGAAAATTATAATGCATAGTGCATACGTTGCAGGAAATATAAACCACTATTATCCTTCATACAAAAAAAGTGAAGTATCTAGTTGATCAGTAATCATATTAAAGACTGCAAGGCTACATTATCGTTGCAAATACATTCTTAAGTTCATATAAGTATATTTTGTTCATGATTTAAATCTATCACGTGTATACTTGTGATATTACATAATTTTCTAATTGTGTCAGTTTAGAAAAACAAGTGCTCATTTGAGTTTATGAATTAAAAGTTTTTGCTAACACTAGCAACAAGACGGGTTCAACGTATGGAGCAGGATCTTCGTACCCTTCCGAAGCACATGAAATCACCCCCAGGTTTTTTGTTGGGTTCGTTTTCCTTTGTCTTTTCTATGTTGTATTTTGTGTACTATTGTTTTTTTCTGTTTGTCTTTTTTTTCTTTTTCAGCCATGGCGTTGTTAGTTTATCTTCGATACATGAGTTTGAATATCCCTCTGCATCTTTTGCCACTCTTTTAATTTGTACATGGAAAGTTAACATGAAAAGACGTCACAACTATGGTGTTAAAGAAATGACATAATGGATAGGTATTTTTGACTTAAACCAAAACATTTGCCTTCCGGACTCATGGTACCTTTTGAAAGAACCAACGATCTTTAATTGTATCTCCTTTACAAAAAGGGTTTATAAAGTTATTTTCTGTCCAATTGAACACATTGTTACAGACGTCGTATCATAAATCATGTCTGTATGACTGTTGATGAAGATTTGTATAAATTAAAAGTCCCATTAGGAGCAGATTGAATAATTTTAATCTTATATTTTATTTTTTGGGGTTATATTTTCGTTTTATTTTAATTATCTATTAACAGGTGATTGTGTATTGTCCTACCTTAAGTTTTAAATATCCAAAGTTATGGAAAATACATATATTAAACATTTTCTAAATCTCGTGATTATCATGCAGTTAATATGTTTAATCTATTATCACTAACATTTGTTTATACACAGATTGATTATGTTATTGCATGACAAACAATATAAATGAACGGGTATATGAACATTTATAGTTCTCAACAACACTTCGAATGACTATACAATTAAGCTGGAATTAAATAGCTAGGGTACTCATATGTCTGAAACTGAGGTTGATGACTTCTCTAAGAATGTCGTTCAACTTTTTACATATCATTTAACTAATTTAAATGTAGAGTATAATCTCGAAAATTAACAAGTGTGAATGTGAAAATAAAGGACTAAGAATACTTTAATGATTAGCACTTTGTGTTTTGCTGTAAATGCACAATTTAATTGAAATGTTTCGTCATTTGAGATTATCAGTAAGTTAATATAGTTAAGGAAAAAAACTGATTTCATAAAAAAAATATCATGTAATCATAGAACAAAATAAATAATATTTGGTACGTGAAAAAGATACTGTTTTTTAATAATATATGTGTTTGTATTCTACATTGAACGTAATGGAAATACACATATTGAACATTTTTCTAAATCTCGTGATTAGCATTCAGTTAACGTGTATAATCTATTATCACTACCGTTTGTTTATACACAAATTGATATGTTATTGCATGACAAACAAAATAAATGAATGTGTATATGAACCTTTGTTTTGTTAAAAATTTATATTACAACAACACTTCTGATGACCATGCATTTAATCTTGAATTTTAAAATAGCTAGGGTACTCATATATCTCAAACAAACTGACATTGACGACTTCTTTGACAGAAAATGTCGCTGACCGTTTATATATCATCCCATAAAGCATAGTGCATATTATTCAATAATATCAAAACTTTAAAAGGTTTATCTATGTGCGTGCTTTTATGTACTGTATGATAATAGTAAAATGATTGACGTACAGTTTGTTTTGGAAAATAATTGATATTGCACACATATTTTTCTCTCTAGTATCATGAAATAATACTGTCTTTTGTATCAGTAAATATGTGGCGTAATTGACTTTTAAAAAAATATGTGACATTTACTTCGACCGTTGGGCTCAGTAAATATAAGTTTTCAAAAGTCAATAAATCCGCATATTTGCCCCATCAAAAATCAGTAATTGTGTATTACTATCTCGAAAATTACAAAAAAAAAGGAAAAGTACAAAAATACTGAACGCCGAGAAAAAATCAAAACGGAAAGTCTCCAAGCAAATGGCAAAACAAACAAAAACACATCAAACAAATGGATAACAACTGTCATATTCCTGACTTGGTACAGGCATTTTCTTATGTAGAAAAAATGTGGATTGAAACCTGGTCTCACTTGTATGACAGTCGCATCAAATTCCGTTATATTAACAACGATGCGTTAACAAAACAAACAGACATACTAGGTACAAATGTAAAATATACATGTGTGGATGTGAAAATAAAGGACTAAGAATACTGTTAATGATATACAATTGTTCTCTCTTTTATAAGTGCACTATTTAAGTGAAATATTTTAAAGATCACAATGATTAATATTTGGTTCTTGAAAACAAACCAGTTCGACCCCCTGACTCATGGCATTTTTTTTTTAAATAACCAATACATATTCCTTGTATCTCCTTTAAAAAAAGTATTCATCAAGTATTTCTCTGTCCCTTTGTATACCTTAGAATAAATGTCTAAACGAAAATCGCCCTATCTTCTTTTGATGTTTTCTTCGGAGCTGATTGAATCATTCGATTTGAAGGATTATAAAGTATTTCTTCTTTTTTTTATTATATATTTAAAACATTTGATAATGTATTCATAAGACATCGAACGTAATTAAAAATTCAGTCATTGAACATTTTCTAATTCTTGTGATTATCATGCAGTTAACATGTTTCATCTATTATCACTAACGTTTGTTGATATGTTATTGCAGGACAAAATTAATGAATTTGTATATCAAAATTTATTTGTATATCAAAATGAATTTGTATATCAAAATGAATTTGTATATCAAAATGTATTTGTATATCAGAATGTATTTGTATATCAAAATGAATTTGTATATCAAAATGAATTTGTATATCAGAATGAATTTGTATATCAAAATGAATTTGTATATCAAAATGTATTTGTATATCAGAATGAATTTGTATATCAAAATGAATTTGTATATCAAAATGTATTTTATTGAAAAGATGGAACGGTTGTATTTCATTCCTAGGAACTAAGAACTCTAACGTTTGTCAATATAGATGAATACTGTGATTGAACTAGTAAATACAGTATCTAAAGATTTTCCAAAGCTGGGGTTTACATTTGACGAAGACAAAGAAAGAAAATAATATAATTTAATCTTTTATGTCATTTGTTAAGGCTAAGGAAAAAAACACCTTTCCACCTAGGTACACTTTTGATGACTAAATAATTAAACTTGAAGTAAGAAGCAAGGGTACTCGTATATCTTAATCAAGCTGACATTGAAGACGTCTTTAAAATGTCGCTGAACTTTTTCTTTATAATCACATAAATTGTTATGTAGAGTATTATTTCGCAAATCACTAATATTGGATGTGACAATTAAGGAATAATAAAGTACTAAGGAGGCTGTTAATCATATCAAATTTGCAAATTTCAAAACACCAAATAATTAAGCACTGGTATATATTTCTATGTAATGTGTTCATCCGAGTTCATCCCTGGTTAATGATGGCGTTCGTATCGATCAGTATCAATCTAATTGTGTAGTGTTTTATAAAGTGTCCTTTTTCATATTTTATAATGCATAAAAGGGGATCACATGCATCGCAAATAGGTACCACATAGTACAACACACTACAGTAACAACCACCACACAACTACTCCGGGAACAAATGAGACAAACAAACACAACAAAAACAAGGACCAACACCTGGTCCAGATAATCTGACTCGGTACAGGTACAACCTGTGGTGAATCTAAGCCATATACATACATGATATTTCGTAAAACTAAAACACACAATCAGTGCACTGTGCAGCTAGTAACGAGATGGCTATCAGCTTGAACGAGGTAATAAAAAAAACACTTTAGTGGTACTACTGCAGGAAAATAGTTAAGTTGCTGGTTGGATACTGCCGTCCACGAAAAGAAGGGAAATCAGAAGCAAACACTAATAACAGGTTTCGTGAAATTTCATCTTACCGTATTTAAAACCGTCAGATCATTGAATGAAAGAACAGTTTTGTTGACTTTGCGAATCTATCATGCTAGTTGATTTTGATATTAAAAGATACAAAATTTATCCTAAGTTTAAATATATCAATGTCTAGTGGTTTAGTTCTATGTAAGACAATTGTAATTAAATATATGGTGATTAATATCGTTTATATTAATCTTTACAAGAAACATTACGTTTACAGATAGGATGCTGTTACTGACTATATTTTTGAAAAGTTGAAAGGTACGTTGTATTTGTTATTATCTACGAGAAAGGTGTGCGTTAACCATGTTAATCCAAGGTTACGTTTACTAAAGTCAACATCCCTATAACATATTCAAGCAAACCGTCAAAGTTATTATTAAATACAAATATGAAACAGCGGTTGTGCGAAGGTAAAATATAATAGTATGATATCAAGAATTGCAATGGAAAAGTTAATAGTTATCAAAGTTACCAGGATTATAATTTAGTACGCCAGACGCGCGTTTCGTCTACAAAAGACTCATCAGTGACGCTCACATCCAAATATTTATAAAGCCAAACAAGTACAAAGTTTAAGAGCATTGATGATCAAAAATTCCAAAACGTTGTGACAATTACGGCTAATCTATGCATGGGATAAGTGAATCCTTAGTTTTTAGAAAACTTCAAACTTTTGTAACAAGAAATTAATAAATATGACCACATTATTGATATGCATGTGAACACCGTTCGGTGTTGACTACTGGACTGGTTATACCTTTGGGGACGAAACGGCCACCATCAGTGGCATGGACCCAGTGGTGTAAATAGTTACAGTATGTCCTACTCTATAATTGAAGGAGACCACACTATGACAAAAATTAATTTTCATTTTAGAAGGAGTTTAACTATACCTGCATTGATTCCAAGTGTTAATTGAAAAAAATGTAATAGATATACTATACAAATTCCCCTCCCCCTTTTTTCCAAAACACACATAAAAAAACTATTTTGCACTTACAAGGAAGCTTAACGTGTAGTGAAACTTCCCCATATCTTAAAAATATGCAACTAATATTAATTTGATTTGCGATATAAACAGATAAAATCTTTACTGTTTAACCTTGTTAATATGATAAATATTGTTTTATATAAGTATTACGCATTTAGGTGTAACGATCGTATTTACTTTCGAGAACTAGATTTCTCTTCTGTATACCATACTAAGGTCAATATAACTAAACACTAATATTGGACAAAACAAATGCAGCATCTACTGAACATATTTTTCCAGCAAAAAATAAGTCAGGTGTTTTAAAATGTTTTAAATGACTTTACACAAAAGTGAAAATTAATTTGTAAACATTTTGGATTCACTGCAAGACGAAAGGTCACAAAGCCCGAATGGTCTTACGTTTACTAACTAGATAGCAGTAAAAAGAAGATGGTCATCGTTGATTCAATATTTTCTCATTTATTTCTGAATATTAAAATGAAAGTACTTCCATTAACCGTGAATGTACGTTCTGGATCGGTGTAAAAAAAAAAAGCCGGTTAAAATTCTAAACAGCCTTATCATGATCCGGGTATGGAGAAGGAATTACCACTGTGTAACCTTTCGTACAGTATATATAATAAAAGCCAGATGCATACATCATCCTTAATGTTTATACTATATGGCTGAAGGAAGTCATTGCAGAATCCGTAAATTATTTCATTTGAATTTTATTAGCATACTATTGAAATAAAATCTATTTAAATAAAAATCTATGTAGTTTTCATCTCAGAACAGAAATTTTCGGAAAGTAGATTTTTTATCGGAATATAGCATTTCCATATTTTAAAATAAATTATAATCATTGCAGTAAATAAAGACCACAGTACTATACCGCTGTTCATAAACTCATAAATCCATGGACAAAAAACAAAAACGGGGTAACAAACTAAAACCGAGGGAAACGCATTAAATATAAGAGGAGAATAACGACATAACACTAAAATGTAACACACACAGAAACGGACCGAGCATCAGACAGAATCCCACGAGAATAACAAATATAACATGAAAACCAAATACATGAATTTGGGATAGACAAGTACCGTGACACGTTTTATCGCAATGTGAATTTACACTCAAAAATAAGAGAAAACAAACGACGCTACGTTAAAATGTAACACACACACAGAAACGAACTATAATTTAACAATGGCCATATTCCTGACTTGGTACAGGTCATTTTTAAAGGAAAAAATGGTGGGTTGAACCTTGTTTTGTGGCATGCCAAACCTCGCACTTTTATGGCCATGTGAAATACAACATCAATATGACAACACAACACCACAGGACTACAATATAAATAAATTGGAGAACACAATTGACAAAGAATCACACGAACAACAGCCAACAAAAGGCAACAAGTTAGAATTTTAATACGCCAGAAGTGCATTTTGTCCACACAAGACCTACTAGTGACGCCCAGAAACAAAAGTTTGAAAGCCAAAACAAGTACAAAGATGAACAGCACCAAGGACCAAACGTAACAGTGGTAATGGGTTGTAGATTCTGTTAGACCATAGAAAAAGTAAATTGAATCGGCGAGAAGTTTTCCACATACGTGAATCTTTTGATAAGATAGATGTTTAAAAATGGTTACTGTATTTGTTCTTTACGATTTACACAGTTTTAACATTTAAGTGCCGGATCAATATTCATATTGAGATATCTTTTAAAAGTATTACTGTAGTAGAGTGATTTTTATGATCATTTTATATATTGTAAAAATCATCTATTTAAATACTATATTTATTATAAAAGCTTTATTACATATTTTGAATATTTTATATTCAGTTTAAATTATTACTTGCAAACCTTATTTTTATGTATAGTAATATTCACGTTATTTTATGAATATTCATTAGGGATTTACTTAAATCATTGTATCTGATTGGCTGTTTATATTTCGCGGTCAAGTTTAATTTCCTTTGTTTTGGACCTGTACATTTCCACGGACGATAGCCATGACAGTCCATTGAATTTATGTCTGTTTATCTTGACCACATAGTTTACCTGTAAACCTTATATATTTTGGACAACATTATTATAGAATACTGACTCCATGTAATGTAATTATGTAGAGCACATGATTGTTGTTTATATGATGTGCCGTTAACCGTATCAGCACAACTCACTCCACAAGTGACTTGTTTTATATACTGGTAAATAAATCATCAGAACCTTTAAGCTCTCATTGGTGTTATTCCTAAGCATAGAAAACCACCTACTACATTACTTCGAGTAGAATTTTGTTAATTGATTGAAGTCTAATAGTAAATAAACCATGCATTTTCAAAACAAATACAAATGTCGAGAAAAAATGTTTTTCTTCGTTAATTCAAATGAAATTGCCTTGCAACTTTAGATCGTGATGTCATTAATTAGCGAATACCCTTTATCTCAGTTTATTTGTTTTCAAGCTATGTTCAGATAAAGCTATATTTAGATATTATACAGCTCCCGTGTGGTTAACAGCTATTGAAAAGGACTGAACTACACGAAAAGTGCATTACATGGAATATAGTTCAGTTTTACAGTCGACAGAAGATCATATATATTTCTAAAATTAAAATTATTTAAAAAAAGAAGTTTGGAAACAATTTAAAAATATCTTGACAAAAAGAAAAAAAAGAACATCAATGTGAACATGATTTTTTAAGTTTTTAAACTTTTTTTTTAAGTGAATAGTATTCTAAACGGAAAGAATCATAGTAGAACATTATGAAAATAATCCAATTGGTCTTGTTTGTTACTACAAACCACATATAATACATTAATTCATTATCATCAGAATCAAATGAGTGAACGGGTGAATAAATGATTGGAACAGGACAAGGGAATGAATACAATGATAGATTTAGCACTGGCCTAACATTCAACTCGCATTTATCCTGTATTCCTACCTTTAATCTACAGATGTCATAACTTCCCTCAAATAAAAATATAAATTATTTATTTACTTTTATCATGTGGTAATTCAATGCGTTATCTTTCCCTATCAGGTGTATCAATATGACAATTATCATTAAGCTTAGTCAGTCAACGATAGTTTGCACTGTAGAAATAAAGGAAGGGGAGATAAACAGCGAATAATTGTTTAGCGCTCAGTCAACGATAGTTTGCACTGTAGAAATAAAGGAAGGGGAGACAAACAGTGAATAATTGTTAAGCGCTCAGTCAATGTATGCAGGTTGCAGTCTTGTAATTGACTGCTCCATAGGTTTACATGCAAAACAGCTGATCTTTAAAATATTAAAATATCCGCTGTACAAAGTTATAGATCTGCATTCTTCAGTGCATTATTATATGATCTCATATTTGCTATTCCAAATGATTTGGACTACATAATTGCACGAAGTATCCTTTGAAGTAATGTTATTTTCATTTTAAGCTCACCGGGCCCGAAGGGCCAAGTGAGCTTTTCTCATCACTTGGCGTCTGTCGTCCGTCGTCGTCCGTCGTCGTCTGTCGTCGTCCGTCGTCGTCCGGCGTTAACTTTTACAAAAATCTTCTCTGAAACTACTGGGCCAAATTTAACCAAACTTGGCCACAATCATCATTGATGTATCTAGTTTAAAGTTTGTGTTTTTTTACCTGGCCATCTATCCAAGATGGCCGCCATGGCTAAAAATAGAACATAGGGGTAAAATGCAGTTTTTGGCTTATAACTCAAAAACCAAAGCATTTATAGCAAATCTGACAAAGGGGAAAATTGTTTATCAGGTCAAGATCTATCTGCCCTGAAATTTTCAGATGAATCAGACAACCCATTGTTGGGTTGCTGCCCCTAAATTGGTAATTTTAAGGAAATTTTACTGTTTTTGGTTATTATCTTGAATATTGTTATAGATGTAGATAAACTGTAAACTGCAATAATGTTCAGCAAAGTAAGATTTACAAATAAGTCAACATGACCAAAATGGTCAGTTGACCCCTTTAGGAGTTATTGCCCTTTATAGTCAATTTTTAACCATTTTTCGTAAATATCCATGTTCTTTTACAAAAATCTTCTCCTCTGAAACTACCGGGCCAAATTAATCCAAACTTGACCACAATCATCATTAATGTATCTAGTTTAAAGTTTGTGTTTTTTGACCCGGCCAACCATCCAAGATGGCCGGCATGGCTAAAAATAGAACATGGAGGTTTAATGCAGTTTTTGATTATTACTCAAAAACCAAAGCATTTAGAGCAAATCTGACAAGGGGTAAAATTGTTTATCTGGTCAAGATCTATCTGCCCTGAAATTTTAAGATGAATGGGACAACTCGTTGTTAGAGTGCTGCCCCTAAATTGGTAAGTTTAAGGAAATTTTGCTGTTTTGGGTTATTATCTTGAATATTAATATAGATAGAGTTAAACTGTAAACAGCAATAATGTACAGCAATTTAAGACTCAAAAATAAGTCAAAATGACCAAATGTTCAATTGACCCCGTAAGAAGTTATTGTCCTTTATAATCAATTTTTAACAATTTTCATAAAATTTGTAAATTTTTACTAACATTTTCCACTGAAACTACACGGACAAGTTCATTATAGATAAAGATAATTGTAAGCAGCAAGAATTTTCAGTAAAGTAAGATGTACAAACACATCACAATCACCTAAACACAATTTTGTCATGAACTGTCTGCTTCCTTTGTTTAATACACATCTATACCAAGGTGAGCGACACAGGCTCTTTAGAGCCTCTAGTTTTTTTTTATCTCACGGCGTACCTGTCAGAGTTTCTTGTTTGAAATATTTTGGAATACTACTCAGTAATGTTTTAAGCGTATAATATTTTTTTTTATCTTTTATTTCTATATGAAAACAACCCATACCGTATGGAACCAAACCATGTCGTATGACGCAACATTGAGTAACGATTATAGAATGATATATATATACATTATTAATTCGTATTATTTAACAAATTTGATTCGTTTATGCATAGTCACATGTTAAACTATATTTCCGAAGGTAGAGAGAAAACGGCGTATAGCAAAAAGCATATTGACCGGCAAAATGCATATCGCACGGTTATTTTTAGAATATCTAAAAACCGATATACTTTGTGACGTCATGTAATGAATTTCAGGATATTGTTTAACGTTTTGAAACACATGATATCTGTGATCAATAATTTGACGGAAAAAATCTTCAAATACATAAGATGTCAAAAAAAAGTAAATTAAATAACAACTTATATGTTGTTATTGTCAAGTAGACAAATTGATGTAATATTAATAAAATTCCAACAAACTTAAATGACGATTTTGATACAAATATGGTCGGAAATTAATAATATTACAAATATAGCCTTTGTATGAGGTCAATACAGGATATATCGACCCAAAGAAGTATATCGAATCCTCAGTCAATATACTTCTTTTAGGTCAATATATCCTTGTATCGACCTCATACAAAGGCTATATTTGTATAATATCTCCGCCTATCTTAATGAATAATATGAACACTGTTTTCTCTGATTATTCGTATCTTATAGAAATGATTTTATGCTTTTCAAAAAATTATTTTCATTATAAAAGCGTTTGACTATTCAGTTTTTTTTTAATAATAATGTTTTATCAACCTGTACACAGCATGTATAAGAGGATTCGAAACAACAAACATGAAACTGAAAGAGGACACTGGCTAACTTGTTGACTTTAATCTACTTTAACCACTACCCCCACACTTTTTATTCTACTAATAAGCCACATAGAATTCAAGTATTGACAGGAATAAAGAATTAAGTACTATATAAATAGATCAGCATATACTAACATACATTCACATAACAATAATTGATACCCATCTTTCTTTGTCTAGATTCATCAAAAGCAATTTTTGAAAATATAAAAAGAATTAAGAAGGTTGAGATTTCTTATACACTGAACATAAGATCGTGACAAAATTATATCTGTTCTTTCATCCTATCTCCAATCAAATTGTTTGTACTTTACAGAGATATGTATCATTTTCTCTAATCCAAGATCGTTGACAAGGAAGCAATTAAAAACGAACAAATAATTGAACTCATTTATTCAAATTTATTCTATTTAGAAAATAACTCAAAGGATTTGGATTGTAAGCTAGAGCCTGTATGCATCCTTCACAGTAAAAAGCAACAAGACAAATACTACATTTGTGTCAACACAATTTAAATTCTAAAAAATAACGAAAGTAGCATATCATGCAATTGATATTCAACAACGGTCATGATATGATAATGATGGATAAATAATGCATCTCTATAACGAAACAATGGAATCCTTAAAATGTATAAGATAAAATCATATTATCAACTTCTTCGATTGCTGACCTTCGCTATTTTTATGATGACGATAATCCCTCAAAAGAATTTTGGTTTCACAAAATCCATTAAGTGATTTTTGTTTGTTTGTTATTTCTTTTTTTTATAAATAAGGTATGATATTTTAACTTGTATTACAGTTTCTGAATATTGATTATATTGTAGGATGTTACTTATGATATCATAGGTATGATGGTATATTTGAGAATTAAGTATTATTGTATTGTAATTTCCATAAACAAAATTTCACAAATTAGAACATTTGAGATAACTTTTTACAGTCCAATTACCACACGACTTCCCTGCCATAATGAATTTTAAAAAATATTCTGAAGTTCAAGTCTAAGAATATCATAAGCAGGGCATTAAATAAAGAAATGGCTTGGATCTTCGTATAGGTCACTGTGGTTTGGGTGTTGTGATCTGTTAGATAAGTGATGAAGCTTTCAGTGTTTATGTTTCTGTCTGTATGTATCATTTGCCAGATACGTGTGTTCTCTTCCCATATGTGTCATTTCGCCAGGGTTATGTAGTTTTATGGCAAAATCTGACAAGTTGCAAGGTATGTAGATATAGGGAGATGTGGTATGAGTGCCAATGAGACAACTCTCCATCCAAGTAACAATTCATAAAAGTAAACAATTATAGTTCAAGGTACGGCCTTTAACACGGAGCCTTGGTTCACACCGAACAGCAAGCTTTAAAAGGCCAAACAAATACTAGTATAAAACCATTTAAACTGGAAAAAAAAACAGTCTATGTGCATGAATCTGACAAATATTGAGCCAAAAAATCAACAAAAACTGTTGATGTGGGTGAGGCATTCCAAAAGCGTAGACTACTAAGTATAATGCTATTTTCATTAGACACTATTCTGAAATAAAATCTCAAAATTGTCAATAGATAAGTTGAGCCTGAGGTTATGTGTATGAACATTTCCCCTATAAGGTTGAATAAGATTACTCAAATAGTGAGGACTATGCCCGTTTACTAGTAATTGAGTAAATGTAATGGCACTCATCTCCTTTACATGATCTGGATCTGAGAAATCCTGCTTCTCCAATGAATAACTGACCATCTTCTTGTCTCTATCGGTAATTTCAAATTCTCATTTTGCAATATTTCTACTCATTCAAGCTTTTACAAGTAAAGTTCCAACTGAAATTCGTTTTTTTTTAATACAGAGTAAATTCATACTGGCCACGGTGACGCGATGATGCGTGCATTTGAAAAAAAACAATGTTGATGTAATCTTTGTTTCTCAATTGATTTCAATACCATTTAAGAAACGTAATTAATCATTCAATTTATAACTTATACCACATTAATCCAAGATTGATTTTACTTGCATGACCTATTTGAACTTTGTAGTAGTCATTTGAACATTTACCTATATAAGATTATAGGTAACATCCCATTAGTCCGACAACCATTATTCCGACAGCCCATTACTCCGACAGCCCACTATTCCGACAGCCCATTACTCCGACAGCCCACTATTCCGACAACCCATTACTCCGACAGCCCATTATTCCGACAATGCGTTTTTCTTATGTGTATGGGTAAATTTACTCTAAAACGACCAACTCCTTTCTCTATGATATTTGTGGTTGTCCGTTTTGATTACAAATATTCTTTCCATGCGGGAAATTTGTTTCCGTATATTGAAGTTAATACACATGCTCAGTGCTTACCCTCGTCTCACTTTCGTTTTACGTATCTTTATATTTAGCTGTGTATCAGTCTGTGCTGTTTTATAAAAAAAGAAGATATGGTATGATTTCCAATGAGACAACTATCCACAAAAGACCAAAATGACACAGACATTAACAACTATATGTCACCGTACGGCCTTCAACAATGAGCAAAGCCCATACCGCATAGTCAGCTGTAATTAAATTTAAATTTGTTTTAGTTCGCTATTTTTTGCATGTGTGTCTTGGTCTACCTTTTTTCACTAGATCTTCGGTTCCCTCTTTTTCGCTTATCAGGGGAGTGAGGTTTCCCAACTATTAACTACATAAATAAATATACCGGAGTTGGATAACTCTACCAACACTTTCTCTCTTTGTATAACTCGTCTGAGTTTTATTTAAATTAATTTTGTCGCAGAAATAATGGGCTTATGTCACGTCAGTCAAAATGACAAAAACAAAGCGACAAATACATACCCATGCAGATCCTAAACAATAAGAAGACAAATAGGACAAAATATGTGCTCAGAAAAGATGAGCAATTCTAATTATGAATACGGTATATGTTCGGGAATGTGATTCCACGAAATACGGAGACAGTACACAGCACTTCCAATAGCGATCTGAGAGATGAAACTCGATATATTTTTTGGGATACCGATTTTATATCCTGAGCTTATTTTAAAATCTAGAAAAACATGTCTCTTTTATTATGGTTGGCGGAGATGCAGAAATGATGATTTACAACAAAACTTGTTACGAAAAACAAATATGACGGACAAGAATATTTCGGCAACTTCTATCTAAATATTCATAAGGAAAAGTAATATCGGGTCAGTGACTGTATATGTCATAGAAATATACAGTCAACGCATTTTGACTGCTCAAATAGACCGAGTGCAGTATAAAATCCAATAACAAACTAGTAAAAAATCTAAGACAATGTGTGACATTCTTGTCCCGCTTGTGTCTTCGTCAAATTGTCTAACTTTAAAAACTTAGTACATTATGTGTTTTGTTGGAAACTTGACACTTATTTTTCATTTCAAAAGATTATTTTCAAGAAAAATATTTAGATATCATTTATTTTAAGAAAAGTAGTTCATATGTTAATTCAGAATCGGTGCTCTTCCATTACATTAAAAATTGAAAATGCTAGATACTCATAAAATCGAATTGTACAGCTTATAAAATTGAGGATGAGCGTCATTTTTTAACCGAATGCTCACTTCATAATATTAAATAAACTCATCATAGATACCAGGACTGATTTTTATGTATACGCCAGACGCGTGTTTCGTCTACAAAAGACTCATCAGTGACGCTCGAATCCAAAAAAGTTAAAAAGGCCAAATAAAGTACGAAGTTGAAGAGCATTGAGGACCAACATTCCTAAAAGTTTTAGAGGGAGGAACTCATTCACCATATTTCTAGCACATTTAAGAACTTTGAAAAGTTATGTTGATACTGACTGTTTTTGATATCATTGTGTTAGTTGTTTTTTTCTATTTTGTCTTGGCTCCGATTGTGACTGAGGCTTATAGTGCTATAAAGATAATTATATCATATTAGTATTGTAATGTCTTATAATGTTGACCAAGTCATTAGACCACCGCTTCGAAAAAGATGGGGTTTACTGTTTTACCTCTGTCTGTCCGTCCGTTCAACCATCCATCCACCCGTCCGTCCGTCCGTCCCATAAATATTTTCGTTGCATCTTTTTCATGAAATACATTACAAGGATTTCTGAAAGGTTTATTGAAGTTGGCTATGTCGTGTGATGCGTTTTCAAATTCAATTAATACTTATACATGACAACCAAGTTGAAAATTTTCGTCACATTTTTCTCAGGAACTACAATACAATGATTTCTGAAATTTGGTTTCAAGGTTTATATTATTCAGTTATACTGTGTGATGCTTTTTTCGGATTCGCAACTCAAAAATTCCTGTATACCTAAATGTCTGGATGGGGGTACCATCAATGTTTGCTCTTGATTTTTATGGTCTTTAAAGATCCTTTAATTTGGAAAATGAAATATTCTTTTCTGTTATATGTATATACAGATTTCGAATTGAGTATATAGAAATTATTCGAACTACCTTATCCTTATGTTATATATACGGACAGACAAATTTTATTTTACCCTAATTCCCTGATACTTTACTTGTTAAGTGTCGGACTTATGGGTTGTCGGAGTATTGGGTTGTCGGACTAATGGGTTGTCGGAGCAATGGGCTGTCGGACTAATGGGTTGTCGGAGCAATGGGCTGTCGGACTAATGGGCTGTCGGAATAATGGCGTGTAACCAGATATGTGTCATGTGTCGTCTGTTAGAAGGTTGTCTCATTGTATTGCAATCAGTGGCGGATCCAGGGGAGGGGGGGGGGGGTTCCGGGGGTTGTAACCCCCCTTTTTTTTTGACGATCAATGCATTTGAATGTGGACATATAGTTGGACCCCCTCCTTTGTACTGGGTTGTGAACCCCCCCCCCCTTTTTTTAAATGGCTGGATCCGCCCCTGATTGCAATCATTCAGTATATCAATTTTTATATTCATTACTTATTTTTGTTTAATAAATCATTCCAATTCATTGTTTCACGGCTAACGAATGTGTCTATTTGCGATCTTCCCAACTCAAAATTGAAACTCTCTAACATATGAAGTGCATTTTTTCAATATTTCGAAACGGTAGCAGAAAATTTATGCTTGAAACACATCTTCAAGCTAAACTATAAATTGTACTATAAAACCGTTATTGCACGAATATCTGCTGATATATTCCCCCATAGATCAAACAATGTCCTCTCCCAAGTTCGGGCATTATTGAAATCTTTTCGGGACAGTATTCACTAATTTGCATCCAATATTAGTTGTATATTGGTAGGTATTGAATTAATGTTATTATGTATGAGAGAGACGAAATATATCAAAGCGATATTTAAGCTTATAAATCGACAATAACAAACTGACAATGTCATCCTGTCTAAAAACTAAAAACGACAACTAGACAAACAACATACTTAAAACACAACATAGAAAACTTAACAAAACGAACTCTACCAAAAACTGGGTGGTAAGAAACTCGGAACAGACAAAAGACCACTTTCGAGTTCATCCGTCACCGGCAAAAACTCGTCAATTATGCACGCCTTTATGACGTCATTTACCAGATAGAGGGGGTCTCCTGTATCCCTACACTATTTACGTTCATCAAGCGTCTTAGTGATCGTCTTTGTTCAGGATAAACTAGAAATAATGGTTGCTCTGTAGGTACTTACTGACAATTCCCTAATGATAGCAGTGTTGATTGTCAATTTTGAGAATTCAATTTGCCGAATAATTGGTACAATATAGAATTATAGTTTTCCAACCACTCGCTCAATATTGGAAGGGACGTGACGACGCCCCTAAACGCACAAATGACGGTGATAAAGGCGCGTATAATTGACGATTTTTTTCCGGTGACAGATGAACTCGAAAGTGGTCTATTTGAACATATCCGTCGTCAGCTGTGTACCAGATGTTCATCACGGTCAAACAGCTCGTCATGGTGTTCAAACAAATTTATTCCGAAGTGATAGTTTCAACGTCACCACTTAGAACGTCCAATAACTTCCTTGTACGCATCAAATCTCTATCAAGAAAATCTTTATTGGAAATGCAAGCTCTGAAATATCGTATCAACTGTGAGATATATACTCCATGTGCATACATCTGCATATAATAACACTATAGTAGGATGTTTGCATAGCATATTGTGATTTCCTTGCTTCGATTTCATCATCAGCTTTTTCGTTTTACAGATATTTATATTTATCTGAAACATGAGCTATCTATAGCAATATAAAGTTGGTTCTCATAGAATGCAAGCTGTGGCTGTTTCAGCTGTTTTTGCAAAACACTGAATGAAAAAAACGAACATAATTTTAATCGTAAATGTGGTAGATGACAACAAATATATCAAGATCGATTGATTGATGTCTGCTTAAAGTCCACTGCTAAATAGTCTGTGCTTGTTCAGAAAAATGAAAGATATTGAGGGGTATACGAAGGCCATGATAATAGAATGACTACCCTGTCCATAAAATTTGAAGCTAGGAAATTTTTGTCTTACCTCTTAGATATATTGTATCTAAAAGCACGTTCGTAAGTTGCTATAATAACAACTATACTTATATGTAAATAACAACTGATACTGGAGAAGAGTCATCATGGGTAAAAATTATCCAAAAATGTATGCTCTCCTTCAGTCTCCTGTAATATGTCCACCCACATATTATCTTTAAAAAGGACAGGACTATCTACTTGCAGGCAATGACTGATGCAAACACAGAATTCGAAGTTCTAGGAAAGAATAAAATTGAAATATTCTAAACACCGCAATTTATAGTTTTTATGTCAATGATTTTTGTGTTTTATTAAAACATTAAAATTAGATTTCAACAATCATGCTAAAATCCATTACATAACTGTATATCAAAAGTTGTCCTAATTACATTTGACCTTAACAAACAGAAGGCATGTTTTGCTACTAATTTTCTTATTTTTCCATATTTATCAGCCATTTTGTTATTCACCTTTATTGTTTGTATGTAGTGCAATATACCTTAAAGTGTAAAACCATTGTTATCTTTACATACATAGAATTATCAGTGTTACATAGATATATCAATACATACAATGGTTCCCAGGTGATAATTCAAATCAGTATTGTATGCAATAAAAGACTATATCCTTAATTGGCGTTTCTATAACAATAGGTAATTAGAAGTGTTGCTTATTATGGTAGGTTTTCCAAACAAGAATATTTCCTTTAACGAGTATACGTTTTACAAATTGTGACTTGGATGGTGAGTTGTCTAATTGGCACTCATACCATAGCTTCTTATATCTATATATGGTCAATATCTTTATCACCAATATTTTTATTCTCATAATCATTGCAGATACTTAGGTGCAGAGAGAGAGCAAAATATGTACATGACGAAGCAGATGCAAATTCAGATTCAATCATTTATTAGACCTACCGCCTGTACAACATAAACATTCGTATACATACATAAAACAAAGCTTACATTAAAACTAGGAGTAACATATCATTAGCTTGAATAAAGTAATCATATACATGCGCCATGCATTCTATTCATATACATGCGCCATGCATTCTATACATATACATGCGCCATGCATTCTATACATATACATGCGCCATGCATTTTATACATATACATGCGCCATGCATTCTATACATATAAATGCGCCATGCATTCTATACATATACATGCGCCATGCATTCTATACATATACATGCGCCATGCATTCTATAAAGAATAATGAGAGACTATTATTATATCCATTTTTTTACAAAATTTAAAAACTTTTTACAAATGACTATACGGTATTGGATTTTGCTAATATTTGAAGGCCGTACGGTAGCCTAAAGTTGTTAATTTCTTCGATTAGATGTCTTGTGGAGAGATATCTCATTTGCTATCATATCACATTTCCAATGTTCAACGATAATCTATACTAGAAAGAAAGAATAACTAAATTGACCAAATTAAAGAATAACAAAACACCTGTTGGTGCTAAATACTCTTCACAGAGGAGGACAAAGTGTTGACACCATTTGTTACCGAAACTCTTTTGGAGGGCGAGTAGCAATCGTAAACAAAAAATAGCTTACAATGACATACACGGTATCATTTTTTTTTGGCATCAGATGTACATATCGACAATCATTGTCTCTTCAGTGATGCTTGTGGCCAAAACAATTAAAAATCAGAGCTTTGCATAATCGAGACGCATTCTTTAATTTTAACACCAAATTTTAATAACATGATACAACCATACATAGAACTTCCCTATTCCCAATTGTTTATAGATATAATACACTTCAAATGAAAATACTTGTACACGTATTGGTTAAAGCAATATCATTAATTATATATATCTATACATTAGTTTATCTGTGATAACTCTTAAACAATTCTATTTGACGTAAAGCACAGGTAAGTCTAACAGTTATAGACATAATGTATTGAAATGCAACAGATATTGATCAGCAGGTAAGGATATCAGATGTTATACCACACCCGGCAGGTAAAATATCAGATGTTATACCACACCCGGCAGGTATGAAGGTAGGCTATCATTATTCTTATATCATATTGCTTTTAATAAGTTTACTTTTAATGAAAATTATAAGTAAAAGAATTTCTACGTTCACATTATCAAAACAGATCTACATGGAATTTCTACTTGATAGTTTTCTGATAACTATATAAAAAAAAAGTAAGTTTTTTTTCTTTACAATTATATTTTTATAAATATATATAATACCGGTATAACTTATTAGAAAACAAAGGTTGCAATTTCTTCAGTTAAGTTGATATGTTTATGGTTTTGGTCTTCTATAAAAGGTATTTTTAGTTTTTATGCTCATAAGCATTTTTTGTTATTCATTTTTGGCTTGTTCACTTTTTACTCATATCATTCCGAGAAGGGTTATTCTAGAAGCAGGTTTCGTGTCCACTGAATTATGGATCATTTTACTCATATTGCGTGTGTATGTGTGCGTGTAAGGTATTTCAACCAAGTAGGAGGTTTAACTAGCTATAAACCCGGTTTAATACACCATGTTCTACATAAGGAAGCGTTTACAAAGTCAAAAATATGACAGTTGTTTTCCAAGTCATTGGATGTATTTGAGCTTTTGATTTTGCCATTTTATAAGGAACTTTCCGTTTAGAAATTTTGGTTTCTTTTTCATTCTACTTTTTTCTTATTTATATTCTAAACAAATAGAAAATAATAGTGATAATGATAAGAAGAAGATATAAATGAAAATGTCAATAATATATTCAAGTAAAAGACCTATTGCTAATGGGATAATACGAGTGACCATGGTATCAATTTGTCGAAAACTTTTGGAGTCTTTTTTTGGCATTAGGGCTTATCTATCTTGTTTATCTGAAAAAAAAACTGATAAACAAATCTACATCAATATTTGAAATGAAATATTGGAGATAGCTATTAAAAAAATAATAATATGTGTAAGAAAAACAACCTACCTAATTGGGAAACCATACTGCATGGTTTTAAAAGAAAAGAACATAGAGTTTTACAATATTTACAGTTGGGATCAGGCAGTATCGCAATATAACAGTTTCAGTTAGAGGCTGTTATCCTTAAATTCCGGACTAGAAACAATCTTAGAGAACAATGAATCCACTGGATTAACTTTTTCATATATTAACTGAGCTGTTTAAATTCTCTACATTGTACATAGTTTTCACCAATGTGTAGTGTACTCTTGTAACAAACCTTATCTTGCTCAAAATCAAACGTCCACTTCCGCATGGTGAGTTTGCAGCAGACGTAAGAGATACATAAAACAATAACATTTTATAATGATATGTCATTGAAATAACAAATCGGGGAGGATTGAGAACTCACAAAAATGTCTAATCCCGTCGCATTTTTGCGCCTGTCCGGAGCCTCAGGCCTTTGTCACTCATGTACGATATTTAATTTAATGTTTTTTTTATATATGTTTTGTGGTTTATCATGACGTCCATTTTCACTCAAATAGTGCACATTTTAAGTTATATGGTTCGATACTGACCTTGCTGTTTTCTGCTCTGTGATCGAGTTGTTGTCTCTTTGTCACATTCCCCGTTTTCATTCTTAATTTCATCAGTATTTGATTACAAATATAGATATTATTTACATGTATTTTACCTGTACATTGGAGGACTGTCCCAAATAAAAACATGAAATGTGATATAATTACCAATGAGAAAACTCCACCGGAGTTCAAACAATGTAGAATTCAGCAACTATAGCTCACCAAATTGCCGACTTCATAATGTAGCCCAAATATTGACTTGCTATTTGCCCGAACGTTACACCAAATAGAGCTCAATTAGCAAAACAGTTTATGTCGAATACGAATTAGATTTGTAAAACATAACTAAAAAGTCGTTTTGATATACATGATTTAGCAATGGATGTGAGTAACTACGGTATAATTTATTGCTTTAACCCAAAGATGACCTATATGGAATCATAAACCTTATTTCCAATGGGGTCATTATGTTATGCGCGATAATTATAATCAATAATTTGGCAATGAAAAACTAGGATCTTTGAATCACATACAGCTTAGACTATGTTTTCTTTATTGACACCAGGAGCCTCTAATTCAGTGATTGTCGTTTGTTTATGTTTAACATATTTGTTTTCCGTTCACTTTTTTTACATAAATAAGGCCGTTAGTTTTCTAGTTTGAAATGCTTTACATTGTCATTTCGGGGCCATCTATAGCTGACTATGCGGTATGGGCTTTGCAAATTGTTAGAAACCGTACGGTGACCTATAGTTGTTAATTTCCGTGTCCTTCTCTTGTAGAGAGTTGTCTCTTTGGCAATCATACCACATCTTCTTTTTTTATATGTCTGTATATTTATACATAGTTTTTATCTAAATCCTTTATGGAGTCGTTCTGGATTATTTAATTACTAGACTTATGATTTTCAAATAAACCTCGTTTTGAAGAGATTACATATTATTGACTTTTGTATAAACATCTTTGTTTGAATAGAGGAGCATTCCAGTGAAACCTATTTGTAATTATAATTTTTTTTATATTTTGATTTTTATAAAAAAAAAAATTGCTCACTTTGGTTATGGGAAGAAATGCAGTTTTCAAAAAATGCAAAATCATGGGCATATGTGAGGGTCTGCATGAGGTTATGTGAGGGTCTGCGTGAGGTTCATAGAATAGAAAAGAAACCACCAAGACCACGAAAAAACGGGTAAATAAACAAATAAAGAAACGAGAAAATCGACCGACCTTAACAATAAGGAATAAAGATTAATGGGTGAAAACAAAGAAAACAATTAATAAAGGATGAAATAAAAAAAAGTGAAAAATGTCTATGAACATTTTTAGAAATCAGAATTGAAAACATCACATCTCGGTGCAGACATCAGATTTAACAAAATATTCACAATGTTAAAAATCAATCACAACTGCCACGCCCAAACCATTATAGGACACAATAACAAAAACCTTTTTGATAATTTTGCAGTGAAGACAATAAAAATTAAAATTGACATGCGTAGGAACTATTTTGTTTCAAAATATGTTTTATTTTCTAGTATGTTCTCTCTGACCGGGCCCGGGTAGTTCTATACATTCAAAATATTAAAATACATAGAAGAAGCCAATAAAACAATACAAAAAGAAAATCGATGACATATTTGCTAACAATTCAACCTACTCGTGATAAAATAATGGTATATGTGTTTACCAGCTGAGGGTTGTATGAAAAAAAGCACAACCATTGGACAAGTACATAATAGTCATTATCGCCATCAGCTTTTTAGACAATTGCATAGGTGAGGCTCCGGATAAGGGTTCCTTCATTTTTTTTTTTATCTCTTTAAATATTTCAGACTCCCCCACTCTTTTGTATTCTTTATATGCTTAGATATAGAAAGATGTGGTGTGATAGCCCATTTTTCTCTATTAGCTTTGAGCTCCTTATTATTCTCTATTCTGTAATATTTGGTCAATTTTTCTCCATTCTTTATACTTCGTTGTTCTCTTTTCTGTAACCCCCCATGCACACCCTCATAGGTTTATAGCCTAAATATTGGACAATGCTGTTGCAAAGATCAGTATGGATAATGACGTATAATTATTCACTATTTATCACCTCAAACACTATATACAGCTACTATCTAGTATATTTTCCGATTTAATATAAATAATAGATCCAGTAAAGGTAAATGATCCTTAATTATCTGTCTCCGTTTGATTTTCTTTTTACAGGTACTTCTCTTCTCACCTTTCTAAAGGCATTGTTTTTTTTCATATAACTACGGCCTTCAACACGGAGCCTTACCTGACTCCCACCAAACAGTCAGATAAAGAGGGCACACAAAAATGACTAGCCTAGTGTAAACCCACTCAAACAGAAAAACCAACAGCCTTGTCTATATAAAAAACGAGAGACGAGAAATAATTATATGAATCACACAAATAAAAGACAACCACTGAACAACAGGTTCCTGGCATAAATGAATTCATGAACAAAATGAATTGTGAGGTTAGCGTCAACTAGACAGCAACCCAACGATACAAAAATAATCAACAGACATAGAGAGGCCTTTATATCAACAACAAACAGGTACCAACCAAGCTCTCAATCGTTCAGCGTCTAAACATGTTGGATTGTTATACTTTCCCGTAACATCATCATATCTACGCCGACATCATTGTTAAATTAGATTAGAAACCAACACGTGATAAAAAAAAAAAACCGCTGACACGCCTAAAATTTGTACCCAATTGGAGAAACGATTATTTACATATATATATAATTACATTAGATGTAAGTTTCATTATAATACGTTATTCTGATTGGCTAACATGTTATTCCGTAAACAATTGCATCAGACAATAACATTTATCATGCATGATGACACGAGGTCCCACAAAAAAGTGCACAGGTGAATTAAATAAAACTGGATAAAAATCGTGTTTTCATGATTTTAGCTAAACAAATGTAATTATAAGTATTGAATACTTCTTTTTGAAACTTTATAGGGTTGTAAAAGCGTTGACCGTGCGTACATTTTTAGAATGAAGCGCTTCCGGGCTTCATACAAAATGTACTTCGGTCAACGCTTTTACCACCCAATAAATTTACAAAAAGAAGCATTCAATTCTTAAATGTTATGGAGGTTTTATACTTTTCCTAGCAAGCAAATGTATCTGCCCAAAGCTGGAAGCAAATTAAACACAGTGATGCAACCCGGCTTGCATTTTAGAGTCAAGAACTAGTGCTCACTAGTTATCATCCTAGAAGATTATAAAGTTGTTAAAAGCATACTTCCACGCACTGAAGTCGTGACTTTTATCTTAAGAAAAGTATGATCCTATTTGATAAGAATATATGTCAGTATTCAGGTATACCAGATGCAATTAATTTGCTCAGCTGATTCTTTTTTAATCTTCAGTCAATGGTCGATATTTCTAAAATTCAGAAAAATGTTAGCTGCTTCAAGAAATACAGCTATGATTCGGAAAGTTGATTAGAACAAGGAACATTATAAGTTGTAATTGATTTTTGAAATCTATTAAAACCGTTGATTATTAACTTGGCTTTTCTTCTCGGGTATACATTGTTTACAAATTAACCTAGCTGTTTTGATTTTACTCAATGAAGTTATCAGATTTGATGCTCTGATTTTCACTTTCATAAAGAAAAAGAGGTGAGGGTTTTACCAATAAAAAGGCAATACATCGAAACAAAAGTACAAGACAATTAGAGGACTAATATACGATCTTTTACAGTAAACAGATGGAAAAACGTCATTCTCTATTAAACTGTCCAAGTCTAGAGACTATTTTGTGTATTGTGGTTCATTTGACATTAAAAAAGAAATATCAGTTAAGAATCGATTCCTGTGATAAAACTGCTAATATCTGTTGTTAAATTAAAACAATTTGATTTATTCGAAAATACACTTTATATAGGTCCCTGAATTTATTTATGGTTTGAAGCTATTTTATGAATTAGAGTTATTTATTTAACAGAAATTGTTTTTGTAAGGCCTGTCTTCAAATTAGGTCCGAAGGGTCCAAAATACGACTTTTTTTATTGAACAATCGTTGTTCATCTACCTTAATGTCTTCTGCTGTATATAAATCTGAAGCTGTTGTGAGGTAACTTAAATTTTGTTGTTTGTACAAATATTTAAAAACAACGTCACATTGTGCACAAACTTTTTTTTATATATAATTCTACTAGGTAAACACAAGTTTGAATAGCAAGAAAAGCGAAAATTATAATTTTTCCCCCCAATCCTTCTTTTTCATGCAATATCATTGTAGTAAAGGCCACTTTCAATATTTTCTGTACAATGTTATTATGAAGACTTTATGTTTCTCCTTTTTATAGAATATAAACACTTTTTATAAAAGACTTTTTTCTGCCGTACCTTTTGAACAACTAAAAAAAGAAGCGAAAATAACGTGTATTTTTTTTAATCCTCCTTTTTATGGAATGTAAATGTTATGTAAAGGCGATTTTTAGTCGTGATTAAGTGGTATTGATTTGTGCGTGATCTATCAAATGTCAGATATTATATCCGAGAAAGGTTTAATTAGAATTTCACAGAAATGTAAGGTGATTTAGTTGACATTTGTATTCCAGCTAACTATGAAACCTTGGAGTGAATAGGCGATGGTTCGAAGTCTACATTCCAGATATATTATGAAGAAAAATATTTCCATTTACTAGTATAGCTTTTATTTTAGTTGGATTTTTGAAACTTTTCAAAACGAAATTTACCAAAGTTATAAATGTATCGCTTCATAGTTACACTTTAAAACTCTTGAAAATGATTGGAAAACGGACGCAACATGCTCGGTAAGTTCGACTTTTATTTCTGTTCAGAGAATACTAAATATTCTAAAAAAAAAATAACAGTCCAATTCAAAATGGTTAAATATTGTTTTTATTTGGAACTTTTATTATTAATGAACTGAAACATGAAAATGTATATATTGCTACCCAGTTATGCACATGAATAGTCTTTTTTCTTTGGCATTGCATAAGGTCAGTGTTTTTTTTTCTCTCAGACTGCTTATGACGTCTTTGCACAAAATCCACTGGACGTGTACTGATTGATAGTTTAGTCAGGAGACTTGATTTATATATAAATTGTTGCTTTGAAACAGTTAGATCGATACATTGCATCGTAGTCTTTTTGTTATAGTTGTTATAGTTGTGGACAGTTGTCTCATTGGAAACCACTCCTATATGTAAAATGTCTTATTTTTTATTTAATTTGGCACTTAACCATATTTCATATTCTTAAAATTATCTTAAAACTAAAAAAAACATCGGCCAGTCACAAGATGTTTTAGACAAAATAGGGTTTTTAATGCATTTAAGGGTTTCTAATGGTAAAAAAAAATCATTAATATAAGGGAGCTACCATTTGATTTTTAGGGGGGGGGGATTTTTTTTTAGTTTATCCTGACTTTTTTTACATAAATTGTCATCCTGACTTTTTTTTTTGCAAGTGTCTCATCCTGCCATTTTTTTACTCAAAACTCCTGTCCTGCCTATTTTTTTCAAATTCATCCTAGTCCCCCCCTAAAAATCAAATGGTAGCTCCCTAATTGAAATAGTACTTGACCTTTTTTATTGATTGATTCGAGCAATTTTATAATCTCAAGAAGAACTGAGTTTGAACTGGATACTATAAAGATCATAATTCATTATTTTCTAGAGGGCCCTGTGGTCATTTTCATTGCTATTCTATTGTTAAAAAATGTTGTAAAACATAACAATTTATTTTATTAGAAATTTTTGTATTGACAATATTACAAGTCTTTTATTACTATCATTTTTAGAAATTGATTTTGCATGCGTGTTTCCATACATAATAATATATTACAATGTAATTTTCAAAAGCATTACCACTATTAGACAACTATGCAAAGGAATAGAGTTTTTAAAAGGCTGATAACTGTCTTTCAAATATACCTTTTACATCTTTTTTGAGCTTTAATTTGGCACTTAACCATATTTCATATTCATAAAATTATCTTAAAACTAAAAAAACATCGGCCAGTCACAAGATGTTTTAGACAAAATAGGGTTTTTTAATGCATTTAAGGGTTTCAAATGGTAAAAAAAAATCATTAATATAAGGGAGCTACCATTTGATTTTTATGGGGGGGGATTTTTTTTTAGTTTATCCTGACTTTTTTTACATAAATTGTCATCCTGACTTTTTTTTTTGCAAGTGTCTCATCCTGCCATTTTTTTTACTCAAAACTCCTGTCCTGCCTATTTTTTCAAATTCATCCTAGTCCCCCCCCTAAAAATCAAATGGTAGCTCCCTAATTGAAATAGTACTTGACCTTTTTTATTGATTGATTCGAGCAATTTTATAATCTCAAGAAGAACTGAGTTTGAACTGGATACTATAAAGATCATAATTCATTATTTTCTAGAGGGCCCTGTGGTCATTTTCATTGCTATTCTATTGTTAAAAAATGTTGTAAAACATAACATTTATTTTATTAGAAATTTTTGTATTGACAATATTACAAGTCTTTTATTACTATCATTTTTAGAAATTGATTTTGCATGCGTGTTTCCATACATAATAATATATTACAATGTAATTTTCAAAAGCATTACCACTATTAGACAACTATGCAAAGGAATAGAGTTTTTAAAAGGCTGATAACTGTCTTTCAAATATACCTTTTACATCTTTTTTGGGTCTACAAGTTACAAATGAGATATGAAATTCCTAATAATATAAACGCATTGAGCTAGAATGATTGTGACATTTTGACTGAATGGGGATTCGCAAGGCGGTTAATGCACCTGTAATATGGAGACGCGTAACCTGTCGATGCAGGCGAGCTTGCAACTGTCTGGGTTTGAAGACTTTTTTTACTTTTTCCCCCATGTTTATGAAAAGATGAAGTGATATCGTTGAAACTTGCTGCAAACGTTTTAATTTAAAAGAGATGTTTGCAACAACTGATTACCTGATAGTTTTCGTTCGTAACAACGTTTGAAATGATTTTTTTATTTATTTTCTTAGTTTTGTATGAATATAACCACGCATTGAAACATTGATCTGGGATTTATTTAAGAAAAATGTGTTTTTTTTATTTTTACAGTGAGACTGAGCTATCATCAAAATGAGCATCAAAACAATATCAGAGAGGATGTCATCCCAGTATTCACAGCGTTCACTTCGTATTCGTCCAATCAAAATGCCACTAGAGCCTTTAAAGGTATCCCATAGGTCAAATACAAATGAACGAATTTTCCTGGAGGCAGTCGAAAGGGGAGATAAACACACTGTTGTACGTTGTTTACATGAACCAAATCCCGTTAACGTTAACTGTACAAATATGCTTGGAAGATCGGCAATTCAAATTGCTGTTGACAACGAAAATGTTGAAATCGTAGAAATATTGCTTCAACAGGATGGGGTTGAAATTGGAGATGCCTTGTTATACGCCATTAGAGAAGGCGTTTACAAGATTGTGGAGATGCTAATTGACCATCCGTCAATCAAATCTAACATGCTAGGTTCCGAGTGGTCCAAAATGAAAAATAACGGACAAGGTGAAGAGAGTTCCGATTACTCATCTGATATTTCTCCAGTAATGTTGGCAGCGCACTGTAATCAGTTTGAAATTCTACAGCTACTTTTGCTAAGAGGGGCAGATATTAATCCCCCACATCAGTTATCATGTTCATGCAAAACCTGTCAAGAACAGGTTCACAAAGACAGTCTACGTCATTCTTTATTTCGTATTAACACTTTCCGAGCCTTGGCGAGTCCAGCCTGGATTTCATTGACGAGTGCCGATCCTATTTTGACCGCATTCAAATTATCACATACGTTAGAAAAACTAGCCCTCCGTGAGAACGAATTCAAGGATACTTATATGGAACTCCGTGACCAATGTCGACGATATTCATGTGATTTGCTGGACCAATGTCGGAGTAGTGAGGAAGTAATAGCTGTCTTAAACAAAGAATGTGATCCGTCGGATGAGGATTTTTCCGGCTTCGGTGCAGCACTTGAACGGAATCCAAATGAAGATAAACTGACTTTATCAAGACTGAAACTTGCCTTAAAATATGAGCAAAAGCAGGTAATATAGACAAATATTTGTATATGTAATAACCCATCCTACCTTTTCATGATACATTTTCAGTGCCTTTTTTGCTTTAATTGCAAGTTGATTGTTGAACAACCATACATTTCTCCAACACTTTTAAAAAGTACGCTTAGGGGAGACAACTCAATTCTATTTTATATGTCTAAACCAAACGGGAGCACATCAAAAAGGTAATACGGATCAGATTCGTACCATATCCTAGACAACTTTTGTCCGTTTCTTTAGAGAAATTTGGTTTCTGCAATTCTATATAATTCTGTCTTTCGAGATGTGTGTATTTTGGATTCTGAAGCTTATAACTTTGGTGTATAACTAGTTCTGTTTTTTAATGTGTTTTTTGTAATATCATTGCACAATGTTAAAAAAAATGATGACCTAAGCATAAGCCTGTAAAGTAATTTTATTAATTTCATTAGAAAAAATAAGTAATGCTATTTCAAAAGCTGCTTGTGCAGATTTCGCCCTCTTTCACATATGATATTAACAACTTATAACTCACAATAGCGCTGTGTGTCGCATAGGGAGCGAACGGTTCCAGTTCACATTCCTAGAACGTTTATGTTTAGTTCTTTCGAGGATATATTTTTGGCCTGTGTCTCAATAAATCGAAATGACACACCTGTCTAAATATTATATTGGTCTCTTTATTTAAACGTTTTGTTCTGTGAAAGAGCTATCTCTTTGGTTTAATGAAAATGATTGATATTGTGATTTCATTTCATACAATACATATCTACTTATGGTCGGATCTGCTGTATGTTGTATATATGCAGAGAAGCTATTTATGTTGATGCCAAACTGGTCGTACCGCATATTTTAATGGTTGAATTTTTTTTATTCCTTTTCCAATATTCTTAGTCTTTATATTTTACGATTTTTTTATCTTTTTTTGACGGGTATAGATTGTTGGCCTGTCGCTCAATCAATCACTGTGACATGTGGCATACCAGCCTCATATTATATTCGTCTCTATATTTCTACGTTTTATTTGTAAAAGGGCAGTTATTGGTTTAATGTTTATGATTGGTAAAGTATTTGAAGTTAACAAAATACCTCGTGCAATTTGTTTTGTGAAAGGATCTGCAATATGTCATCTATGCAGAGAAACATACCTGCAAATGTTTGCACCTATCTTAAGTCAGGAATCTGATTTACAGTAGTTGTCGTTTGTTTGTGTAGTTCAGGCATGTTTCTCGTTTTTATATAGATTAGACTGTTGGTTTTCCCGGTTTAATGGTTTTACATTACTAATTTTTGGGCCCTTTATAGCTTGCTGTTCGTTGTGAGCCAAGGCTCCGTGTTGAAGTCCGTACCTTGATCTATAATGGTTTACTTTTATAAATTGTTATTTGGATGGAGAGTTGTCTCATTGGCACTCATACCACATCTTCCTATATCTGTTTGTCCAGTATACAAATAATAATTTTGGTATTATCATTTAATTACATAAATCAGGTTTTCCTTTACTTAATATCGTTGTAATTTACATTTTATAACACGCACAAATGATTGTCTCCCTTACATATCGACAAATAACTCTGTAAACGTGGACGGATTTTATGTCATACTCCATATACCAATACTGATGTGCCTTTCGGTCTATGAAGATTATCGAAAGAAGATAGTCGACACATACCAAAACTTGTGAAGGCTATTTAGTGTGCCGAAATATTTGTCTTATGTGTAGTTTCAACTTTATATATATATAAAAGAAGATGTGGTATGATTGCCAATGAGACAACTCTCCACAAGAGACCAAAAATGACACAGAAATTAACAACTGTCCGTCTGAGTAACATCGCCAATTTTTGCACGGTGATCTGATATAGATAGTGTTTGAGGGTTGGTTGTTTTGTAAGACAACTCATATGATAGCTGTATTTTCTTTGAGATAGTTTAACGTTTAAGAAAACCGTAGACACAGATTTAGGACAAACATATGGGTTAGAAAATAATTTTTCAAAACAATTAAATTTGACGAAACATTTATAAAACTGAATACGGTATTGATTTAAAGCTATTTTATTATTTTTAAAGAAATTTTAAGCTTTCCATAATTCCTTTTATCTTCTGCAATATCTTTCTTATTCTGAAGCATTTTAATGTTTACCACATAAACGATATCAAAGGAAACCACAGAACATTGATTGCAGCTTAGAGCATTGTAAAAGAAATATAAATTCACGAGTATCACTTTTCAAATGTTGTTTTTCTTTATATATCTATGTTTTAATGCTACATTTTTTTTAGTTCTATCATTTGACATATGTTGCATGTTACAGGAGATTTTACTTGTTTTGTTTGATATGCCGACAAAACTCGAATACTCTTAACTGTTGGAAATTGATATAATCATTTTCAGCTCACCTGCCCCGAAGGCCGTCGTCCGTCGTCGTTAACTTTTACAAAAATATTCTCCTCTGAAACTACTAGGCCACATTAAATTAAACTTGGCCACAATCATCATTGGGGTATCTAGTTTAAAAAATGTGTCTGGTGACCCGGCCAACTAACCAAGATGGCCGCCATGGCTAAAAATAGAACATAGGGGTAAATTGAAGGTTTTGGCTTATAACTCATAAACCAAACATTTAGAGCAAATCTGACATAGGGGTTAAATTGTTTATCAGGTCAAGTTCTATCTGCCCTGAAATTTTCAGATGAATCGGACAACCTGTTGTTGAGTTGCTGCCCCTGAATTGGTAATTTTAAGGAAATTTTACTGTTTTTTGTTATTTTCTTGAATATTATTATAGATAGAGATAAACTATAGAAAGCAATAATGTTCAGCAAAGTAAGATTTACAAATAAGTCAACATGACCGAAATGGTCAGTTGACCCCTTTAGGAGTTATTGCCCTTTATAGTCAATTTTTAACCATTTTTCGTAAATCTTAGTAATCTTTGACAAAAATCATCTCCTCTGAAACTACTGGGCCAAATTAATCCAAACTTGGCCACTATAATCTTTGGGGTATCTAGTTTAAAAATGTGTCCTATGACCTGGCCATCCAACCAAGATGGCCGCCATGGCTAAAAATAGAACATAGGGGTAAAATGCAGTTTTTGGCTTATAACTCAAAAACCAATTTGAAAGCATTTAGAGCAATTCTGACATGGGGGTTAAATTGTTTATCAGGTGAAGATCTATCTGCCCTGAAATCTTCAGATGAATCGGACAACCCTTTGTTGTGTTGCTGCCCCTGAATTGGTAATTTTAAGGAAATTTTGTTGTTTTTGGTTATTATCTTTAATATTATTATAGATAGAGATGAACTGTAAACAGCAATAATGTTCAGCATAGTAAGATTTACAAATAAGACAACATGACCGAAATGGTCAACTGACCCCCTAAGAAGTTATTGTCATTTATAGTCAATTTTTAACAATTTTCATAAAATTTGAAAATTTTAATTAACATTTTCCACTGAAATTACTTGGCCAAGTTCATTATAGATAGAGATAATTGTAAGCAGCAAGAATGTTCAGTAAAGTAAGATTTACAAACACATCACCATCACCAAAACACAACTTTGTCATGAATCCATCTGTTTCTTTTTTTAATATTCACATAGACCAAGGTGAGCGACACGGACTCTTTAGAGCCTCTAGTTTATCATAAAAACGCACGTATCAAGATAATGCTGAACACTCACCCATTAGTACTACTTGGTAGCAAACGAAATAAATTGTGACATTTTCTCCTGAATTTCAATACCGGGCGTTTAAAATTCTTCTAGAAGAGGCATAAGGCAAATGTTTCTTTTAACCAATTTAATTAGTAGTTGTGTCACAGGTGATCAACTTAATTGGCAGAAGTTGCAATTTTAGGCCCCTTTTTGTCATATACTAGTAGCTCTCCAATCTCTCTGACAGTTGTTGTCCATTCGTTTTTTATGTGTTTTGTCATTTGATTTTGCCATGTGATAATGGACTTTCCAATTTGATTTTCCTCTGAGTTCAGTATTTTAGTGATTTTACTTTTCCCACTTGTTAATGTCTTGTACTAATACTGCCGAACGCATCTTCCCCGGGAAAGGCACAAGGCCAGTAGGTCGCATTTTAGATTGATATGAAATATCATTGATTTCCAGTTTTTCCTGTCGATTAATTTTAAAATGTTGATTTACTGGTAATACAAAGGTTTCTTATTCCCAGGCATAGATTGCCTTATCCTTATTTGACATACAATTTCGATTTTTTTTTTTTTAATGCTCGTCGTCTTTGTATTGGAATAAAGCTTTCAAATGTTCGATTATAGCACCACATATGGTTCTTATAAAGACAAAACGGCGACAATTTAACCCATTTAGCCTTTTAGTCTATAAAGAATATAAACGCAAACGGCTCTACAAATACCGACAATTGTGAAGGCCATTTGGTGTGCCGAAATATTTAATTGTTGAAATACATGTTGTTTCTACTTTGAATGTTTAAGTAACATCGTAAATTTCTTCATGGCGATCTGTTATCGATTGTGTTTGAGAGTTGGTTGTTTTCAAGAGACAACTCATATGATAGCTGTATTTTCTTTGAGATAGTTCAACGTTTAAGAAAACCACCGATTAAGGACGAACATATTGTTTAGAAAATCAATTCTCAAGACAATTAAATTTGACGAAACATTTATAAAACTGAATACGGTATTGATTTAAAACTATTTTATTATTTTAAAAGAAATTTTAAGCTTTCCATAACTCCTTTTATCTTCTGCAATATCTTTTTAATTCTGAAGCATTTTAATGTTTACCACATGTACGATATCAAAGGAAACCACAAATCATTAATTGCAGCTCGGAGCATTGTAAAAGCAATGAAACATCACGAGTATCACTTTTCAAATTTTCTTTTTCTTTATATATGTTTTAATGTTATAACTTTTAAGTTCTATTTCTTGGAGGTTTCTTTTTACTTATCTAACCAGAAGTTATGTCACATGTGACCAACTCAATGGCTTTAGATGAATTTTCATAAAGCTCTGCACGTTTAAAGGTCTTGTACATGTACCACTGCTGACTGACGTTTCCTCCCCGAGGATGACACCAGGCCAGTTGACCACATTTTTGAAATGACACGATTTTTCCCCCATGTTCATTTAGTGTTTTTAAAATGTTGAAATTCTTGAAGTACAAGGTTTTGCTACACTCAGGCATATATTGCTCAAGTCGTAATCTTTATATGTATGCACTTTATCTTCTTATTCTATTAAAGCAGTCTGCAACTGTTTGATTAGAGCACGACAGAGGGATATAATAAAGACGAAACGGTGACAAATTTTTATCCCGGTATCTCTAATAAGTTTACATCCTCGGCTTAAACAATTTGGGTCTTATTGATGAAGGTATCCAGAAAAGCCCGTCAGTGGAACGAAGCAAAACTTTGAATTTTTCGAAAAACTAAGGATTTTCTTATCCCAGGAATAGATTACCTTAGCCGTATTTGGCACAACTTTTTGGAATTTTGGATCCTCAATTAACTTCAAATTCGTACTTGTTTGGCTTTATAAATATTTGATATGAGCGTCACTGATGAGTCTTATGTAGTCGAAACGCGCGTCTGGCGTACTAAATTATAATCCTGGTACCTTTGATAACTATTTGTATCATTTCATTTAACGTTTGCAAATGTAACCTACAAAAAATAAAATTGACAAGATCATATGGATACAGTGAACTAATTAATAAAAAATAACACACATTTCTTAAATTCTTTGCTTAGATCGATCTATTAGGAGTGTAATAACAGTATAACTGGTCAATAAATATCATTTCGTAAATGAATTTTCTCAGTGCATTTAGGTAAGAAACAAATTACATTTTTTTCTATGACAATTATGTGGTTTGTGATTTTGTATTGAACCGAATAGAGGGTCACTGTTAAATCTAGTACGGTAGCACTGGTTTCAAATTATGCATAGGAGAGATTCCCTTGTCTTGTTGTGGAGATTTAACTAAAAAGATTTTACTAATTATAACAGAAAGTCTTTATGCAAACAAAAATCATCCAAAAAGTTTACATCACATTTAACCTACAAACTACAAGATTCTATAACAGTTCAAACTGGCTTTATTGTGAAAATGTTGTTTTTTTCTCTCACACCAATATGAATTTGTCATACTTATAAAGATCTTTTATGTAATCATTGTCATAATATGATACATATGATAATTATAAGATCACGTGTTGCATTAAACGATATAATGATTGATTCTTTAGGGATGAGGGGGTGAGACGGGGGAGTTCATGTTCATGTTTTATTTTAACTTTTCCAGGATCCATATACTTTACTCCTTATTTGTTACCCCATGGAAACCACATCCCAAAAATTCCTCTCAGAGATTAAGACGAAGATTTTTTCAGTTCTCTGATTGACAGAGAAATAAGTTTGAGATTCTCACTGATTTTTCGAAAAATGAAAACAGAAACTACAACATCGCAAACAAGATTATAAAATTATCCATGTAACCTTCCGGTCTTTACATCATGTATGTCATAACTAAAATGGTAGATAGTTTATCATTCACTTGTGCATTGTTTAGTTTTTTTTTCACAAGTTGTGGTTTTTAACAACAGAAAGGGTTAAATTACGACATGTTATTTTCCTCGATTTTATGTAAAGATAAACTTTTTAATATACCATTCTGTTGGGTTTTCCGTGTAGCCATGGATCAAATCATTTAAAAAAAAAAATTAATTTTGATAACGTAATAGTTGTACCAATCTTTTAAACGTATGTAAATATTACTTAATACGCCTTCGTAAGATTTGTTTGTATATTTGTTTAATTTTTGTTGTTGTGTTTTATGTCTTTGACGTATGTTACTTATTTTACTGTAGGATCCCAACCCTTGTTACATAAACAATTTTGTCTGGTTAGGTTGCTTATACAATTTTGTACATAAAACAAAACTTTAAACAACGATCATACAAGTTGAATGTTTAGCCAGCATTAAAACCAAGTTTAAACCACCATTCTTTATTTTCCGGGACACGCCACGTCATGAATATGACAGTTGTTTTCACTGTTTACGTTGGTTGATAAAGTCTAACGTTTGATTTTGTTAGTTTTCTTAGACCAACCCTTTTTTATTTACTTTGAAGGTCAGAATTTGTTAATACTTTTTTTAAAGTCGTAGGAAACCTCAAATTAAAAAAAAATCATACATATGTTTTTTATAACTAAATGGATAGTTTTTATTATACAACTTATGTACATAAACTTTTTTCTGAGGAAAATTCTTTTATTTGTGCACATTTAGAAGATATTTACTTATTTTTAATTGCTTGCTTCCAGGAAGCAATTCGCCGACATAGTATCCGTATGCATACTGACCTGAGCGTAACCCTACTCGTATCTGATTGTACATGTTAAACACGTGCTCAATACACATGCTTTTTGTTATGTGTTTACTATAAGGTGACAATCGATAAACTTCGGCTTTAAAACACGGCATTTAATGAGCAGCCATATTTGTTAAATCATAACAGACAGAGAAAAAAAAATGTGGGTTATACGATATATTTGCGTAAAAAATGACAAAATCGTGAACAGAGTTCTAAGTTTATGATATATACATGCATTAGTTCAAGAATTGGATTAAAATTATTTTTAACCACTCACTGGTTTCAAATGACTTTAAAAAATCATGGTTAGATGATTCTACAAAGAGAACTAGTATTTAATACTTAATTTCATTTGTTCATTATGCTGTTTACATACTTCGGTTCTGTTACATCGTTGACTTTCAAATATTTGATTTGATCATTCCCAATAAAGGTTGATCCAGACACATTTGGTCACGCTGAATTTTGAACAATTGCAAAAAAAATGTTTAGGATGTAAGCAACGTCATAATAAAAATACTCTTCAGACACATATTATCACATTTTTGTTTTTTACCGGTGTCAATTGTTTCATTCAGCGTGACTAAATGTGTATAATCGTTTAGATAATAAGCTTTTATTTTTTATTTAATGAAATTGTGCTTTAATTAGTTATCAAAGGTACCAGGATTATAATTTAGTACGCCAGACGCGCGTTTCGTCTACATAAGACCCATCAGTGACGCTCATATCAAAATATTTATAAAGCCAAACAAGTACGAAATTGAAGAGCATTGGGGATCAAAAATTCCAAAAAGTTGTGCCACATACGGCTAAGGTAATCTATTCCTGGGATGAGAAAATCCCTAGTTTTTCGAAAAATTCAAAGTTAAGTAAACAGTTAATTTATAAAAATTACCACATAATTGCTATTCATGTCAACACCGAAGTGCTAAATAGTGGGCTGGTGATACCCTCGGGGACGAAACGTCCACTAGCAGTGGCATCGACCTAGTGGTGTAAATAGTTATCAAAAGTACCAGGATTATAATTTAGTACGACAGACGCGCGTTTCGTCTACATAATACTCATCAGTGACGCTTTAAAACGCTTTACAGTACAAATTTACTTGTGTTTACATTTTTCAATGATCACCAGCACCCGTCAGGACCGGATCACCAGCACAGAACGTTCTCTCGCAGAACAACCTTACCCACCGTGTTATAGGTATTATATTGGGAGTACGGTCCAAATATTAAAGAGCGTAACGTTAATGCATTGGAGATTTAACCATGGCCCTCATTAAATATTATTTAAAAGAATTGTGGATTCGTATCCTTATATTAAACCATTTGTCACAGAACTTTGGTATTACCACACAATTAACACTAGATATCAATCACGAGCATCATAATGCATTGAGTCGATATTATATCTGGCTATTAATCATTGAGTGCTCTATTGATCAGCGTTGATTATACTTCCTTGATGAAACACATTGCTGCACAGAATTTTACATTATATATATCATAGTATATGCAAACACATATTCTTTCTTCAAGCGTTTCATTCTTCGATTAACATAACTTTTATTCTGCTAATGATTTGATATGAGATATTTAACCTTTCAGAGTTTCTTCGCACTTTTGTTTATCCGCATTTTCCAGTGCAAGATAAAACCGACCAAATATTCATACCACGTTATAAACGGCCTATTTTTGTTTTGATCGCATACGTTACGGTGATTTCTTTTATTTAAATTGGGCCATACCAGTGAGAGATTTAGCTAGCTATAAACCATGTTTAATTCACCATTTTCTACATACGGAAATGCCTGCATCAAGTCAGGAATATGGCAGATGTTATCAATTCATTTGATGTGTTTGGGCTTTTGATTTTGCCATATGCATAGGGACTTCCGGAGCTCGATATTTTTGTTATTTTTTCTTTTTGCAATGTCATGAGAACATAACCCTTAACTCCTCATAGATTTACGTTGTGAATCAAATCAAATATCATACAAATTTCTGCAGGAAGGTAATTTGTTCTAACAACTTTATCTTCTGATATTTGATGCAATTAATTTATTGAGGTTTCCATTGTGTAACCATGGTTTCACTGATAGAAGTATCCAAACTTTTCATTTCACTGAAATAGTACACATTTAGGGGACAGGTGAGGCCCACCCTTGGGTGTGGGATTTTTTTTACCCTTTTTAGGAAATGAATCTACGTCCCCAAATCCATTAATGCAGCAAACATGGTATTATTTCAGTCAGGAAAATATCAACCCGAGACCAAACACTTACGACGATGTTAATAGATAAAATTAAAAAACAAAACCGCGGTAAAGTGTAACTCTAAGTATATTAAACCACTGCGTCGATGCCACTGCTAGTTGATTTTTTATTCCCCCGAGAGTATTACCAGCCCAGTATGTGCTGACATAAATTATCATTGATATGGTCTCAATTATAAATTACCTGTTTACGGCTTTCCTACCTCAGGAATATAATTCTTAAGCTGTATTTGACAAAACGTTCAGGAATTTGTGGTCCTCAATTCTCTTCAACTTCGTACTTTATTTGGCTTTTTTTTTATTTTTTTATTTGAGCGTCACTGATGAGTCTTTTGTAGACGAAAGACGTGTCTGGTGAAAAGACAAAATTTCATATCGACTTTTAAACATAAGGAATCTAGTGAATCGAGTAAATCGAAATTCAATGCAGTATCTAGTATATGATAAACCTTATATAATACTATTGTATACATATAACGTAAATAAACTTAGTATAAAAACTCAGCAGCGTCTAGTGCAGAATGTCAATCCGAGGCTTCTTGTAGGTTGAATGTTTTACCCTCTTTACGTGCAACTGCCATAGCAACTGCTCTCTGATGAGTCTAACGCGACCTGATAAGCAAAATATTTAGCCCTATCGAATATGGTGATAATATCTCACTGCACCTGGTATGCTCGCTTAGAACACTTTTAAAGTTATTCCGGATATTGGAGAAACAACTAAAACAAGTAGGTCTTAACTATGAGCAAAAGTGCGAAGAAAAGGTCCAGCTGACTCCCACCTCTAGGTGCGTGATTTTCACGCTTTGTTGAAGACCTATCGGTAGACTGTTTTCTTCTATTTAGTGGGGTTGTGGTCGCTTTAACACATTGCCCTGGGCATGCGCTAACTGGAATGGTAGGGTAAAATATTTGACCAACAAAATGGGATTTTTATGATGGATAACGTATATGATATGAACACATGCATCGTTAAATAGTCAACTTAAACAATTGAATCGTGATTGATCCCTCGTAAACTAAATAAAACTGACAATTAATTAGACAATTAGACAAAACATTCAAATAGCCATAGGTCAAGATGAGTGAACACAAAATGGATGCCTCCTTTGATGTAAACATTGAGTCTCAATCTCAGTCCGACATTATATTGACTAGCTCACAGCCAAGTCCATCAATCTCTTCCATAATAACTGGCAGCAATAAACGTGGTAATCCTGATAGCCCAGACTCCCTACCAGCCACACAAAAACAGTCAACTCGTCAAATCCGCAGACGTCATAGTAACTCAATTGGGGATCTGCGAGGAGTAGGCGAAAGAAAAACTCCAACACTTAGGAAAACAGTTGCCGATAAAGTACTTGATGCTCTTAATAGCCCAGAAGTTCTTAACGTTATGATACCTTTATTGTCACAAAAGATCAGTGATACCCTTACACCAATAATTGAGCAAGAGGCCAAAAGATTCGTTGATATACAGATACAACCACTACTAAAACAAATAAAGGAACAAGAAACTGTAATACAAACTCACAAGCAACACATCCTTAAACAGTTCATACAAATATCAAACCTTGAACAGGCTACCTCAAACCATATAACAACAATCAAAGAACAAGGCAAAGACCTTGACTGTCTGAGTGATGAAATTGCTGACCTCAAAATTAGAGTAGAATCACAGGAACAATATTCTAGAAGAACGAGTCTTCGTTTTCATAACATTCCAGTTCCTACTGACAACCAAGGAAAGACCTTACACCCTGTCAATACAGATGAGATAGTATTGGATATAATCAGGAACAAGCTAAATATAAACATAGACCTGCATGACATAGGAAGGTCTCATGTTATAGGCAAGGCAAGAAAAGGCAGGTCCCAAGTTATAGTCAGGTTCATATCATATAGAATGAAACATTTGGTGTACAGCAATAAAAGGGAACTAAAGGGTGACACAAATGGTATTTTCATAACTGAAAACCTATCACAATATAGAACAGAACTAGTAAAAAGCCTGGCCGATATGAAAACTAAAAATGAAATCAATGCTTACTGGACTGCCGACGGTCGAATATTCGCAAAAAAATCCGAAAACAGCAGAAAGCTGATTATACAGAATTGACAGGACGTTGGTGATCTTAGACCTCCATATAAAAGGCCTGCTGCTTATGGCAATCATCCTGACAATCATGCTGACAATCAGCCAGACAGTGCAAACCAGCAATCAGAAGATCATGAGTGATTAGAGACAGTTATAAAAACTGATTTATTCCAGATTTAAAATTTGATATCTTATCAACAAAAGTTTAAAAAAAAAAGTTTACCAATAATTTATAACCTAGACATTGTTTGTTTGTTATATGTGGGCTTTTTGTGTGTGTGTGTGTGTATTTTTTTTTTATGTTTGATTTAATTATTTTCATGTTTAGTTCATTTTCTTCTGTTTTGTTCTGTTTTCCTCCCTGTTATATATGCTCTAATGACGGTTAAATTAGTTACACTTTATAACCGTTTAGCTGATTTTCTTCTAGTTGTTCTGGTAGCCAAAATACAACCAAAGTCTGTCATTCAATAATAAAAAAAATCCCAAAAATATGTTTCCACATCATGACAACTATATAAACGGTCATCCCAAATTGGCTAAGTAGTAAAATGGTCTTACATATCGTAAGATCTTTTCAACAGTTGATAAAATTACCGTTTCTCAATCACTCAAAATAAAAACAAAAAGCAGTGTAAATGTGACATTCTATAGTGAACGTACACATGTTCTGTTCTTCTCTCGACAACTTTGCTTATAATCATATCAGCTTAATTGTACATTTTTATAGCTTGTAATTAAATAAATCTATTAACGAAAAATGTCGATTTTGATCAAAAGAAGTTTTCAAAAATATAAAAGTCAAACAGACCGCCCTTGCCTAACCCAAACACGAACCAAAATATGATAGTAAGAAATAATCGAATGCATGTAAAAGTACAAATATATTCTCCGTGTACATAGTTTTGTCTGTAAAAAAAAACCTTATTGTTGTAACTTAACACTATAAAAGGAAAACCAGGAGATACTGATTAAATTCTTTATAAAATAGTATTGTGTGCACACACAATTGTACATACTATTTATGTTTGATTTATATGTTTGATTTATATATATACATATCATGTAAACCTGTATACTCAAGATGCAAGTATAAAGTGTTTAATACTATTACCATATTGGTAGGTATTCGTCTTTTATAAACCAACAGTATGTTTGGACTTTTCAGCTCATATAATTTGTCTTTTAAAAATAGTGGCTAGATCACGGTTCACACTGATTTATAAAAATAGTAAAAGTTAAGCAAAATCCCATTTTTATCATCCAGTATGACTCCATGTATCCTTCTGAAATCCGTTTGTTTTTCCATCACCATGACTTTTTATTTTTCTTGTTTTATATTTACTTTCTCTATTTTTTCTGATGATGATGATGTGTGCAAGTTACCATACGGAAAATGCCATTGGCTGTCGTTAGACTTAATATCTGTACCCCCTAAGCAATATGGGAGTCAGCATTGAGGATTACAGGGCAGCCATTGGCTTATTTCATTGTACATGTAGCAAGAGGAAAAGTAGTACTTTTATAAATTATAACTATTATACTTATTTAGAAATACTAAAAATCAACTTACATTGCTCCGTCTATGTTCTTTCACTAGCATGTCTACAGTCTATAAATCCCAAGATTGACATTATTTTTCTGTTGTTTGTGCTTCATTTTATTCTTATTGTGAAAATAACATATCGAGTACACCTTCTAGTGTCAGATTTAGTGAAATCGATAAATCCATATCAATATGTAATCTAAATATCCGTAGTATTAGAAACAAATTAGAATTCTTAAATAATTTCACTGACGAATTTGATGTCCTGGCTGTAACAGAAACACATTTAGATCCTAGTGTATCTGAAGATCAATTAAAACTAGATTCCTTCAATAACATTATACGGAAAGATCGAAACAACTTTGGTGGTGGATTAATGATTTATGTGAAAGATGATATCGGTATCGTCCGAAAAAGCGAACTAGAAAATCCATTTGATGAAACACTTTGGGTTGAAATACGAGCCAAAGGTCAAAACTTCCTTCTTTGTCACTCATATCGTCCACCGAATGCGGACACTGACTTCTGGGCACGATTAAATCATGCAATAGAAACTGCCTTTCAATTAAACGAAAATATAGTGATTACTGGTGATCTAAATTCTGATCTCTTTAATGTCAATAATAATAAACTTATTGACACTATGGACTTGTTCAATCTAAGAAATGTAATTGATAAAGCAACAAGAGTTACTGATAAAAGTAGTACACTCTTAGATCCCATTATAATAAGTGACTGTATGTCATATTATCTATCAGATGTTTTAGATATTCCCTCAAATATTAGTGATCACAATGCAGCAGTAATATTTCTTGAGTGTCCGTCATCAGTGTCACGTACTTTCAAAAGAGAAGTGTGGATATATGATAAGATGGATAAAGATAAATTTTTGAAAATTATGAATGAAACAGATTGGCATGCCATTCTTCCCGATGACAAGGATGTTAATGAATTATGTGAAATATTTACTGTAACTTTTCTGAACATTGCAAGGGAGTGCATACCTACTAAACAAGTAACTATACGAAAAAACGACAAACCATGGTTCAATAGTGAGCTTAGGAGAGAATTACGCACTAGAGATCGATTACGAAAAAAGGCTTTTAAATCTAAAATACAATCTGATATTTTGAAGTACAAGCGACAGAGGAATAGGGTCAATAATATGAAAAAAGTTGCTAAAGAAAAATTTGAAAGTAATTTAGACCACATCATTCTAAATAATGTATCGAATACAAAAACTTATTGGAAAATTATGAAAATGTTAATCAAATCTAACAATGGATCAAATAACATCCCCCCACTCCAAAATATTATAAATACCGAAAAAATAGACGAAATAGCATATAAAGATGAAGAAAAATGTGAGCTTTTGAACAAGTATTTTAATTTAATCTCCAAATTAAATGAAGAAAATATCAACTTACCACAATTTGAAACTAAATCTAACAATAAAATTTGTGACATACATGTCACTATTCAAGAAATTATAGATATGATTAATATTCTTGATCCAAATAAAGCCTCGGGACCAGATGTGATTAGCCACAGGATGCTCAAGATCTGTCCAGATAAAGTTGCAATACCTCTTCAAATTATATTCAACAAGTCCCTAAGTCAATGTATATATCCAACCAGCTGGAAAATTGCAAATGTAATAGCTATTTTCAAAAAGGGGGACTCTTCTTTGCCATCTAATTACAGACCAATATCTTTAATTAGTTGCGTGGGGAAAGTTATGGAACGAGTTGTGTTTAAACATGTATATAATCATCTATTTAATAACAAACTAATTTATGAATACCAATCAGGTTTTTTGCCAAAACATTCAACAGTGCATCAATTAATAGAAATCTATGATTGTATCTTAAATGCACTAGAAACAAAAGAAATTTGCTGTTTTGTTTTTTGTGATTTTTCAAAGGCTTTTGACAAAGTTTGGCATATTGGCTTACTACATAAAATGAAAGCATATGGCATTGAGGGAAATCTTTTAAATTGGTTCACTAGCTACCTATACCAAAGAAAACAAAAGGTTATCATTAATGAATCATCCTCTACTTTTTGCAATGTTTCAGCTGGTGTACCCCAAGGATCCGTTCTTGGTCCTTTATTGTTTATTATATATATTAACGATATTGCTGAACAGTTAACTTCTTTATGCAGACTATTTGCAGATGACACTTCGTTCAGCTACTCGGGTCATGACGAGGAACTTATACAGTCAGTTGTTAGTCGTGACCTAAGACAGCTGGATGAATGGTCAAGAAAGTGGCTTATGTCTTTTAATCCTGAAAAAACAGAAATTATGATGTTCTCAAATAATGAGATAAAAAACCCTAATTTTACTATGAACAACAAAAAAATACCAATTGTGCGATCTCATAAGCATCTAGGGGTTACATTTAGAAGTGACGCAAAATGGAACAACCATGTTGAAAACATATTAAATAGTGTTAAAAAACATCTGAATATATTGCGAAAACTCAAATATCAACTTAGCCGACAAAATTTGGAAAAATTATATCTAGTATTTATTAGACCAATTTTTGAATATGCAACTGAAGTATGGGACAATTGCGGAAAAGGTTATTCAATTAAATTAGAACAGCTACAACTTGAAGCTGCACGAATTGTAACAGGTTTGCCTGTTTACACACACTCTGAGACTGTCTTAAAAGAGGTTGGTTGGGAAACTTTAGAGGAACGAAGAAAGAGAAGAAAACTACAATTATTTTATAAAATTCAGAATAATAATGCCCCTGAATATTTATGTAACCTTGTGCCCCCTAAAATTCAATGTACAACACAATATCCCTTGCGAAATGGACAAGATATCATTTTACCATTTTGCAGGCTGACACTGACTTCCCAATCCTTTATCCCATCAACAATTAAACTTTGGAATAATTTGAACATATCAGTTCGAAATGTAGACTCGTTATCAAAATTCAAAGTAGAATTAAAAAACTACGAAATTCGAAATGAGAATCAATCTATTTTAAAACATTATTTATATGGTCCAAGAAAATTGAACATAATATTAACCCAATTTAGATGTTCGGCATCGTTCTTGAATTGTGACTTGTTTAGAGCTAACATTATATCTGATCCAACATGTAAATGTGGTTTGGATATTGAGGACATGCACCATTTTTTCTTCGATTGTCCTTTCTATTTAAATGAAAGGGCTATTCTGTTTAATGGTCTCAGCTGGCTTCCCGAAGGCTGCGATTTGGACTTAACACTACTGGTTTTTGGAAAAGAAACTCTTTCCTATGATCAAAATGTGCAAATTCTTAAACAAGTATTCAATTTTATAAAGAGATCAAAACGATTCCTCGTAGTATAGTATCAACATAGGTAAAACGCACATCATCATCATTATCATCATCAACTTAATCTCTGTCGTTCTTTTCTCATTCCCTTTACTTTTTTCAGTATAGATAAGTAATATGTATGTTGTTTATATTATATGATGCATGCTCATGTTCAATTTGTATTGTTGTATATATTGTATTGTGGAGAAGACTTTATAAGTATGTTTTACTTGTGTCTGATCCTTTTTCGCTTTGAGCAAATAAAATATGTTTAAACTAAACACATTGCCCATTTTCATTCTCCATTTTACTCTTCATTTAGTTTTATAGGTAGACAGCATACAAGCAATGTATCTTAATAACTAATTTTAAGATGCTTCTACTAACGTTTGTTGTATAGAGAACGAACGAGTTGCATGTGATTATTTATTCAATCATTAGATAGAAGAAGAAACTAAACTACATCCGTATCTATATTATCGTTTGATATTAGACTATGTTGACAATACCAAATGACTGATCCATCAGTATAATTGATTAATATTTCTGAGCCATTGTCAATGCAATCTTTTCTTTAATATGATTTGATATTGAAAACTTAGCAACAGTGAAATTCTCGATATTTGATCTTGATGTAACTAAGGATAAGAGTATACAATGAATTTCAAAGAATATTTTGTTTTTCTCTTACTTGTTGATGATGGTAATTTAATAAAAAAAAAAGTTACAGTCAAAAGATGTTTGTCTTCGACATAAGATTGTGTTTTATAGATCATCTAAAACCTCAAGGTCTTAAAGATATTTATTATTGTCATCTTAAAAGCTAAGTTTCATGAAAATAAAGATATTAAATTAAAAAGTGCATGTGCCAATTTTTTAGAGACAAACATTTAGCTACAAGAATGGTCAACGGGAAAATTATGCTTCTGCATTTTTAAACTATTATTTGAAATAGAAAATTTGATACGATAAAAATGTTCTGTCTGAATTCCAAATTAGACGTTTGTTATAAATATTAATATTTCTGGTAAAATGTTTTAGTGTTTTGCATTTGAAACCCGAATATATTAAATGTAAAAAAAGCATTCAATTGAAGAACTTTATGTCATATAGAAATATTCTATCAATTTCGAATGACATTAAAAAATTGAAAACACCACGTTTTATAATTTCAATGCCTCCGAAGCACTTTTCTGGATTTACCTTCATCAGGAATTCTCAAATCCAAACATTTGAAATCCACCGAAACCGTTGAAGAGCTTTATGACAAAAATATCTGAATTTGATAGCCAAATTCATCTCAAGTCAACTTTGCCTGAGGGAGTTGAAACCTTAGTTTCTTAATAATTTATAAACGGACAATTTTAGAAAAGTATGTTACATCATGTCAGTACCGAAGTACTGACAACTGAACTGATGATACCCTCGGGGACTGATAGTCCACCAGCAGAGGTATTTACCCAGTGATGTAAAGAAAAATGAAAAAAAATTAACTGTAGATCTAATGTACTACAGGGAACTATTGCGATATAAGAATAGCATGTACATTTAAGAATTGTAACATTTAACTTCAATGTATTTTCTCATCAACTTGATCGTGATATCAGTGATCGTAAATAGTTATCAAAAATACCAGGATTATAATTTTATTATAATTGTGATATTCAATGTATTGTTGTTGTTAGAATATTTTATAATCACATGTATATGTTCATTTCGAAATTGATAATGGTTCAATTTTTCGATTTTTTTTTTAAACAATATTACTCAATTACGTACTTGCTCCACAACTAATGAATTCCTTGAAAAAACTATTAATTCACTCAGATGTTTATACTCAACAGCACTAGTTGACAATTTGATACTGTTGAAAGGATGTATCATATGTTGATATGATCAGTTATCGCATTTTCATTTATAAGGACAGCAGTAGTATACCGCTGTTCAACAGTCATACATCGCATATGCAAAATCATATTTTAACAAAAATACCGAATCCCGAGGACAATTCAAAACGGAAAGTCCGTAATCAAAGCTAAAATCAAAAGCTAAAACACATCAAACGAATGGAAAAACAACTGTTATATGCCTGATGTGGTACAGGCATTTACTTATGTAGGAAAAACTATGGAAAAAAGCTGTTAAAATCTAAACATAAACTTTTTTACATCTTATAGGAGGAAGCTGTCTATATCAGTCTGTTATAACATAATTCATGTGCGCTGTAGCACACTAAACAACCACAAACGAAAATGATCAAATTAAAACATAACATGCGCATATCAAGGCACTAGAGAAAAAAAAACTTTTTTTTCTTTGTAATTTTAAACTCAACGTTAAGAAACTACCCAAAATTGTTCATTAATTCTACCGGTGGTCCTTGTTTAGCGAAAACAAATCCAGATCAAAAACCAAAACCGATAGAAACACATCAACTATAAAAGGAAAACAACTCTTCAAAAAAAAACAAAAAAATATTCTGGGAGAATAAATAGTTACTGCATCACCGATTGTAAATTATACATGATACAGCAAACATTTTAAATTCTATATTATTCATTTCAGTTTGTAGCCCATCCAAACTGTCAACAGCTCTTGACATCAATATGGTATGAAGGTTTACCAGGATGGAGAAAGAGGAATGGTCCGACGAAATTTCTACTGTGTATTGGTTTAATATTGATAGTACCATTTACAGCCGTGTATTACCTAATCTTTCCGCGCAGCAAGATAGGACAGTTATTACGTAGTCCATTCATGAAATTCCTCTACCATAGTGCCTCGTTTGTAGTGTTTCTTTTGCTTCTAGTTCTAGTGACTACCGATATAGGTAATACGCCCACTCGTGACCAGCAACGTGGACCTCCTCCATCACAGTTGGAATGGTTGATTATTTTCTGGGTTTGTGGTAAGATACTTTATGGAAGTTTCGTCTATACTAATTCTTAAGTTCTTCCGATACATAAAAGTCAAGGTTATGACAGTAAGCAAATAATAAGTTAGACATTACTACTTACACATAATAATGCAACACAACCTGTAGAAAGTAATCATCACAAGGTCCTTTTGTGTTTTAATTAAAATCTGTAAAATGGGAAACATCCCAAAAGCTTAAACCACATAGCATTAAATCCCCTTAGTACAAATTAAATCAGTAAATATTAATCAGTGGAACATTTTCACAGAAACAAGCATACTAGGGAGCAACCAACTAAGGGGGGTTTATGGCGCTCTTGTCTGAGTTAGGATTTCCTTTTTTAATAGTGTTTTTTTTTTTTTATTTTTAACACTATAAGATATGGGGAAATCTGGATTCAGAATATTTTTGGTCATCTGCCGAGAGCAGGAACTACTTTTGAACTTAAATTATCGTTTAATTAAAATTAAAAATAGAAGAAAAGATTTTTTCAAAGACCATGCATACTGAATTATAAAGACAATTTTGATTTGGTGTATGACCTAAACAAGTTTTTAGAAATGAAAGTTGAATGATCTTATATTAAAATCGTGATCGTTATATTTTTTCTGCGAATGCTTTTGATGAATTACGACTAAGCTAAGAAGTACATAAAAAAGCTTTAAAATAACTGAATTCATTAATTTGTTGTTTAGGACTTTTTCATCACCAAGGTCATCATATTACAGAGCGTGGTTAGCCGCACACTATGTTGACACGTTTAACGTATAAATATGTCTTTGTCTATAAATGCATAATTATTTAAGTACGAAATCGATATGCATGTAATGACGTCAGCTTAAATGTCAACTTCAAGTCATACATTTAAATCTGTTTATGGAACATATGTTTGCTGTCTGTACTCTATAACTCTTTAATTGTTTGGTTCGTTCCGTTTTGATTTGTTTGTTTTGTGTGATTTAAACACAATTGAAACTCACATTTCTTCCAGTCTATTTCAATCCTTTAAATTGCTTCCTTTAGTCAATAAGCTTTGAAATGCCAAACAGTTGAAGGCTAGAAATGGTTACAGGGTTGATTTTTAATTTGCAAACACAAACGTCAAAAACGTTATCAAAATAGTTAATCAAAAGCATATTACAAGTTCATTTCCTTAGCTATATAGATTTGTTAATATTATACTTGCCTTGATATTCATTATTGTTATGTTTACACGTCTTGCATTCTAAATAACAATGAAATAACAAGCTAAAGATAGTTGTCAATTGTTTAAGTGGATTAGGGATTGGTTGGTTAGTGCGATAAAACAGTTTTGCCCCACAAATATTGCTTGCAACTCAGAAGTAGAGTCAAATATATTTCAATTACATCTATTAGGGTAACCAACATGGCCTCAACTAGACATGTAAAAAGTAAAATAACAGAAATAAAGAACTTCAAGAAAAATTCAAATTAGAAAATCCCTTATCAAATGGGGAAAATCTAAAGCTTAAACACATAAAACTAATGGGAAACACCTGTCATATCTCTGACTTGGACCAGGCATTTTATTAATCGATTCTGTACTTCTGTTCTGCAGGTTTCGTTTGGGCGGAGTGTAAACAGTTATGGGAAGAAGGTTTGAAGGCTTATATAAGACAATGGTGGAATCTGATGGACTTTATCATGTTATCTTTATACCTAGCAACATTTTCTCTTCGTTTTGTTGCTTATATGCAGATAGAATCTAGCCAGTTCGGTCAAAGGCAAATTCCAAGAAAAGATTGGCCGACAATGGACCCGACATTAATCGCTGAAGGACTATTTGCTATTGCCAACGCATTCAGTTTTTCTCGTATTATCTATTTGTTCCAAGCAAATCAACATTTAGGACCATTACAGATCTCTCTAGGATGCATGCTTATTGACATCGTCAAGTTTTTGTTTATATTTTTTCTCGTGTTAACATCCTTTGCATGTGGTTTAAACCAACTGTATTACTACTACAGCGGAAGTAGAACTCCTACGACAGCAGACTCATTTTACTCGTAAGTGAATCAATGCTATTGAGGAAGCTCCTCATTCACTATTTAACTTATGAACATCTAAGAAGGCACAAGACCGGTCAACAAAACATAACATGTTTTGCATTCTTCTTTTATAAAGTAATTATTTCTATTAGAGGTAAACAATTTACTGCGAGAAACAAGATCGACTTCACCTTAGAGCTTTGCAACATTAGTTTCAGATACACGAAATAGAATGGATAAGCGTTAGATCGTTTAAAAGATATCATGTACACAGAGGGATCTGTGATGGAACAGAAATCTGTACTAAGCCGGCCAATTTAAATTTTGGAGCCCTTTATAGCTTGTTGGTCGGTGTGAGCCAAGGTTCCGTGTTGAAGGCCGTGCATTGACCTATAATGGTTTACTTTTATAAATTGTTATTTGGATGGAGAGTTGTCTCATTGGCACACACACCATATCTTCATATATCCATTAATCAAAAAAGCATGCGAAGGAAGTCATGGAAATAAGATAAATTAAATACTTTATGAACCTGAAGTTAAATTACAAAATGTTTCATCAAAAATCATGCTAGTTACTTAATTCTGGTTACTAGACTTATGGTCCATGTTTGACATATAGTTCACCATCAGCGGTTCAACAAAAATGAGGGGGGATAGGACCTTTATCGGGACTCCAGATGGGGTGTTTTTAAGCTCGGGATTTCGGGATTGACCTTTTCGGGATCCGGGAATTCTTTTTTCGATTTTCGGGACCTCGGGATTTCGTGTTTTTAAGCTCGGGATTTCGGGATTTCGTGTTTTTTAGCTCGGGATTAAGCTCGGGATTTCGGGATCAGGACCCTCCTACCCTCCCTCAATAATATAAGGGAAACACAATGCAGTTCAATTCTTTTAAGAGTTGTAACACACACATTCCCAACATGTGGTGCACTGGTTCTGTGATAATAACACATTAATATTTATCATAGAAAATATGATATGTATTAATTTAACATTATGAAAAAAAGATGTTGTATGATTGCCAATGCCTGATTCAACTCTCTACCAGAGTCCAAATGACGAAGAAATTATCAACTATTGGTTATCGTACGGACTTCAACAGAAAATTTGTATGCTCTATTTGGTATATTACGCCGCTTGTTCGATTCATTCCGTGATTCAATAGTTTTGTTGAAAAACTCATTTACTTTTTCATAAGGATGTATATATTGCTGTATTATAACTTAGCAATATTCTTTTAAACACTTAAAAACGACGTCGCTAGTTTCAGTTTAACAGATATATGTGATTTACTGATCCATAAAGATTTACACATGGAAGTGTTAGTTTTTAATTCATTTTGCTTGAAAAAAAGACTTGTAATTTCATTTGATTTAAAATTTGTTATTATGAGTTCATGTTTTGTTATTTGCACTGGACTCAAAGAGACATCCAATAACTTATATTGATTTTGTATATTATCTTTTTGTCCTTGTAGGTTAGGAGAAAGTTATGTAACATTGTATTGGTCGCTGTTTGGTCTGGTTACCCTGAAAGATATAAAAATACCAAATGGACAGTCTTTCACATCAATGATAGGCATGATACTATTTATGGCGTACCATTTTATGGCCATTATAATGCTAATCAATATGCTTATAGCTATGATGTCCAACTCGTATCAGAATATTGAGGTAAGAAAGAAAACTATCCACAATCTTAAATTTGTTATAATTTTTTTTTGTTTAAAACACAACTATTATTAAAAAAGAATGACAAAATAATGAACTCCAAGGATGCATCGAAAAGACAAGTCCTTTATCCATTTAATATCAAATGGTAAAATCAGAGGCTCAAACACATAAGAACGAATAGAAAACAACTGGCATAACCTATTCAGTTGTGAATTAAAACTGGTTTTATAGCTAGCTAAACCTCTCACTTGTATGACAGTCGCATTAAATTATATTCCACATACAATAGTGTCTGAGCAAACAAACAGACATAATAGACAAACATGTTGAAAATTGGAGCACAGCAGTCAGCATTGTGTTATAATCTTAATCACTATAAAAATAAACAACTATGTCAACACAACATAAAAAAACCAAAACGGTATAAAGACACTCTATAAACTATCATAATAAACTAAAATTAACTAGCAAAACTACAGTATTTCAAAGTAAATTAAATCGGAAAGTTGTTTATCAAATGACAAAATCATAAGCTCAAACACGTCAAACGAATGGAAAGACGAGACTACAAAAAATATCATAGCACATTAACAATATTGCGGAATGTATAAATACCGAGCCACGCCATGGAATATCCCCAACAATGAACTAAACAGTAACGGTTAAAGATATATAAAGACATATAAAGACAAATAAAAGAACACATATCTTATATGCAAATAAGACAATAAAATGTCATGAAATTAAAATCCTTGGTAACATAAGTTTCAAGTGGAGAAAACAACATTATGTAATATTATTATAATCACAAAAATATAACAGTGTACGTTCCTTGAGGAATAAAGGTTATAGAATATTTTTTCCACAAGGAACAGATAGTTTAGTCAGCTTATAACAAAGTGTCCATCGGAAACTCTGTTAGGCGGAACAACTATATGTTGATAAATGGTCTTCTGATAGAAAAAAGTAACTTTCTGCCCAAACACTTGAACTTTTATAAAGACTGAGTAGCAGCTGCAAGCTTTTGAATACCAAATGAGTTTGGAATGTATAAACCATATTTAGGTGAAGTTTGTATATTGCTAATAAGATTGGGGGGGGGGGGGGGGGTAGAATTTTAAAATTAAAACGATATTTTGTGTCATAGACTCTGATACTTGGATGACTGCTTATGTCAAATTCTAGGCATTATCTAAAATTGAGGCAAAAATTTAAAAATAAATCCATAATTAACATTATAGTTCTTTAGGGAAATAGCTCTAACATCGATTAGGCTATGATTTAATGAATTAATAAAAGCAATTGCTATTATGAACCACTAAAAAGATAATAAACTGCTGAAGTGTATTTATATTTAATGATTTATATAAACCTTTAGACTGGTTAGTAAATACCTCTAGTGTCAGATTAACTTATACTTGTATAGAAGCATTAAATAAACTAAACAAAATGTTTTTGTACTCTCATTGCTTTAATACCAATAAAAATACAACTTATAAAGCAAAGCATTGTATTACTCTAAATGGGATTGCTGTTAAGTATAAGGAAGCAATTACCATTATTATTTCATTGTGTATTGCTATTATGAGGTAAAACATGGTGTTCGTTACCGACCCGGTATTAAAGTTCTTATCAGTGTATTATTCTCATTGTTTCCTGAATAATGTGAACAAAAGAAATTTCATACATAATAAGGTAAAACAATACCTTTAAATCCTTAAAGTGTATTGAAAAGTCTTTGCGTCCTTTTAGGTTAAAAAATCAAATCATATAGATTACAACTGAACAACATATAAACTTGAAGTTGAAGCCGTACATAATAAAGGTTGATTTGGATACACATCTTTGAATCAACATCCAAACGATAGGAATAACCAAAATATTTTTATTTACCGTAAAAGAGGGTTTTTTACATAGATACTTGTTTATTACAAAACTGTACTGTTACATTGTCCATGATGAAGATTAAGTATCCCAGTTTTCAACGAAGCCAACCTACGAGAGAGAAGAAAAGCCTCCTTTATTATCTAAACACGAAACATATTCGGTTCAGAATTTTTACATGAACAATCAATATCATTAGGTTATAACCTATTACATGAAAGTTCATGTAGTAACGATTCTAGCTAGCAATAAAGTTCTGTAAATAATTTTTAGAATCATGCAGATATGGAGTGGAAATTTGCCAGGTCTAAATTATGGATGTCGTACTTTGACGAAGGTTCAACACTACCGTCGCCATTTAATTTGATCATCAGTCCAAAGTCCATATTCTACTTTTCAATGCAAATTAAAAGTATGTTCAACTTCTGCTTCAAAAAGAAACGAGGGAATAAACCAAGAATAAAGAGATCTTCCTCATCGGGAACCATTAAGGTAACTAATACTTAAGAAGAAAAAGAGTCGTAAAATGTTGCATGTTTTTTTTTTGTTGTTCACAGGGGACTACCATTTGATATTCTGGGAGACATGGAGGATTTTGAAATTGAATATCCAAGTCTGGGAAGAGCTGAAAAATAAATGATCTTGCATAAGACGCTGTCTTTTCCTACTCTAGTTTATCAAATGGTCATCCCCTAAATGTTCGTCTAATAACAAATGTTTTCTACTATATGTGCAATCTGTTATTTTGAGCATAGAGTACATGTAAATAAGCAATTATATTACAAGCAAATTGAACATCAAGACGTGACGCATTTTACTGCATTTGAGGTTATTTTAGCGCGGCATAATACGTTTTTTATTTAGATATTTTGAAGAATAAACTGAAATTAACGAACCTTATAATTCCTACGATTTCGATGTTACATAGGCAGGATTACGATTGACAATTTCTAAATATAATGAAGTCTATCAAAAATGGTTATTCCGTGACATTTGGAAACATACTATTATTATTTTTTCGTCTGGTTTGAATAGAGAGTCAAAAACATAAATAGAACTCTGAATTTTAAATATCACTTAATGTCAAAAGGCCAAAAGGTGCTACATGTATCAAGTAGAAATCATGACAAAATTAATGGGCAATAAATAAAGGCAACAGTAGTATACCGCTGCATGTTTAAAAAACTCATAAATCCATGAACAAAAAACAAAATCGGGGTAACAAATTAAAACAGAGGGAAACGCATTAAATATAAGAGAACAAAGACACAACACTAAAATGTAACACACACAGAAACGGACCAAGCATCAGACAAAATCGCACGAGAATAACAAATAACAAACAAAAGATTCCTATTTTCTATATTTCTACTGCAGGATTTTTACATGAGAAAATACTTACTATCAATACTATTATCACATAAATTTATTTTCTGTCTGTCAAATAGTCTGGAGAGCATGACAACGTAAGTGTTTTGTACAATATCCCTATCATTAGCTTATGAAATCTTGCTTTATGCTGTCAAATTTTGCGTTTGCACTCTACCTTTTCATCATAGCCGCATATCAATTTTGGGATCGTCCAATCATTGCATTCAACTCTATACGATTACAGCATATTCCATTGAATGTTTAATTTAAAGGTTGAATAGTTGGTTAGCTTGCTTACTAGCTGAACCGTGAAGTCATTATTGCTGAGATAAGGTAAACTATCCTCGTTTTGAAGTAGACTAGTCCTACAGACAAAACGACTGTCGGATTAGGGTCGTTTACCTTACCTAGCCGTGGTGTAGTGGTTAGTGCATCAGACTACTAACACAAAGGTTCCTGGTTCGATTCCCGTTCGAGATGAAAATTTCAGGAACTCAATTTTCGGTTCTCCCTTGACACCATTTGCGAGTATGGTCTTAAGGAAACAATGATAGTCCGTCGGAAGGGGAAGATAAATGGCTTACCCGTGTTGAGAGACAGTCATATCTCTTGCACGTTAAAGACACCTTTGTAGATTTCGTAAAGAGTAGGCTAATGACGCTACAAGGCAGCATTCGCACCCGCAAAGTGGAAAGGGATTAATATAAGTTGCAAAACTTGTTTCCCAATTCGCTATAAATAAATATGTTTAAATTACCTTACCTAATAATGATTCAGCAAGCAAGTAAGCTAACCAAAGATGATACCTTTACGTACGAACTCAAAGCAATCGGATATAATGCCGTTTTAAATAGCCATATTGGTTAGAACGTATTTGTGAAACGGTCGTTTATATGTATGTTACTTCATACAATATGGAAGAATAACATCTCAGGTTGAGTTAAGCAAGCGCAGTCTGACCAAATGTGAATGAATAAATCTTTTTATATATTAACCACGCAAGACTCTTTTAACTTACGAACCGATACCATTTTTATTAAGATATTTACAGCAGTGGTTTCACAAGTTTTTTGTCTGAGGCATAAACCGTAAAGAGTAGAATTAAGATTAGTAATTACATTTTGGAATACCCTTTCTATGTTTTTTTTCCGCATTTAACTACCAGTTATGCATTAGACTGAATTGTTAACAATTAAATCGATCTTGAGATGAATTATGAGCATATATTATGAAATTTATTATAAGATATATATTAGATTTCCTTAAAAACAAAGTTGCTTTCTTATATCTTTGCATCTCATGTTAGTAGAAAAATCTTTTCAATCACTTTCCCATCATAACCTTCATTATTCATAGTAGTTTTTTTTAGCTTATTAAAGAACAATCTGTCGTTTTGTTCTTATCTTTTATAAGCCATCAATCCCTTTTAAAGTCCATTCCTCCATCATTTTAAGGGCATACGATACAGTTTTGACCCTGTATTTACAAGTTCGTGCAAATTTGCATATAAGCTATTTTTTACCTGATTAAATCAAATATGCAATAAAAAATATACCTTCATGAATTACTTTTTGAGTAAAATGAGGTCGAAATTTTGTATATTTGCTCAAAATTCAGATTTGTGGCCGTAATTTCTTTTTCGAAAGGATGACATAACTTTTTTGTTATAAAAGATAAACACAAATTGTTTTTTGTAAAATAATCGGTAATTTCTATACTTTATAGGTATCCTAAAACATTATGCATTTTTTTGTTCAGAAATTGCTCATATTTAACAAATGTTCATGAGTTTAGGAAAATACGTCATTTTTTGCTGCATGTTTATCAAAATTAAAAAAAATCCTCTATTTACAGTTTTATAAAATTTGGGTCACATAATCTCCCTGCAAAATGAAACAAATTGCTGTTTTGAAAGATAGGGGTCCATGAACTCGTTTTCAAATCAAATCAGTTTGAATGACAAAAATCAGTCGTAAAATGCACCTTTTCCCGATATGTCACAGTTTGACGTCGCGAAAATAACAAATTACGTTAGCAACGTCATTACCTCCCCTGTAACTGTATCGTATGCCCTTAAGTTCGCTTTTCCAATCATTTCATACACATTTTTTGAACCCCGATTACCTTTGATATCAAGGTCTGTAATAGAATGACTTTGAATCAATTATTATGAAAAAATATCATACAGATTACAGGAGAGCAGAATCAATAGTTTAACCAACGGTCAAGGCCTAGAAGAGAGTGTCTAAGACAAAACCATGAGAGAGATAATAATTGCTTCATAACACGAATTTTTCAAGTCAGTTTCCTGGGATAAATTTAACAGAAAAAAAATCTTAATTATTCAAAGAAGAATTGTCATCAACAGAAACATCAGATATATCAAAAATCTAACTTAATATTTGAGTGTCTAAATACACTGAGGAACAAACCAAAAAACTGGCCACCGTTAATTTCTTTCAGTTTCAGGTTGGTCATCTTTTATGTGACTAATTGTTTTAACACAATTTGCTAATTCAACACTTAGTTGCTTGAGCATATGATATTCATGTCGGTTCTTTCCATCATTCTGTTATTCCAATACCCAACGCACAGTTGTTTTAGTTAAATCTGCAGACATCGATCTAATATCGATATACTAAACAAGTTTGTGTTTTGTTCTGGATTCGTTTTGTTATTTCCTGCGAATAACATTTTTCTGTTCAGTCTGATCGATTTCTTAGTTCCACCTTACATCATTTTTTTTTAAAACAAACTGCGAGAAAGACAGCTGGGAGAGAGTATTGTGTCGTATTGATGGATTTTATTTTTAAAATAACACTAAAAACTAGAACAATATGTACATGTATAATATAGAAACAAAAATCAATGTTAACCTTTTTGTGAAACTGATCTAAACTTTATAATAAAACGTGATTGTTTTGTTTCAGCGCCCCACATTGAACAGAGATCCATATAAGATTCCACCATCCTACAATGAATTGCATTATCAAGTAAGTTATTAGTGTTATCTCCCTTTAAATACTCACCATTATCAAGTTATCAGTTTTGTCTCCCTTTAAGTACTCATCATTATCAAAAAAGTAATTAGTTTTTTGTCTCCCTTTAATTACTCACCATTATCATGTTAGTTATCAGTTTTGTCTCCCGCTAAGTACTCAACATTATCAAGTAAGATAGCAGTTTTATCTCCCTTTACGTACTCTCCATTATTACTAGCTAAGATAGATTGATTTAAAGGAAACATATATAAAAGAACCGATTAAACGTAAAGACAGGGTGACGGGTGCCTTTTATTAGTAAGCCTGTCTCTTTTATATGTCACAGATGGGCTAGCATATATCTGAAACTGTTCTTCAGAATAAATCAAGAGTTGTGGCATAACAATTATCCAACTTAGATAAAAAAAAAAATCAAGTTTATGAGAAATAACTAAACATACACTAGATTGCTCGAAATTGAGAAGTTTGTTTTTTGTTTGTTTCAAAATTGATAAAAAAAAACATATGTGTCAGTGAATCTGGACACCGGATTGCGTTATTTTTGTTTCTGATGAATTTCATGTAACATAAACCTAACATATTTTACGATAAGAAGCTGACAAATATTATTTCATTTATTTTGCAGCAAAGGAAATTAGCTTATTTTGAGGTACATTTTTGGTTGTTCTTTTATATTTAAACACAAAAGCATGCAGGAATGACACTTTTTTTTTAAAATCATATGAAGGAAATAAAAAAAAACACGAAGTTGTTTATAACTTTGAATATCACTTAATTCGTAGTATATAGTATCTTTAAACTCGATTTATTGTTTATGGTTATGGTTCATTTACAATGGAGTTACTAGAATCTTTGTAACATATCAACTCAAAGGTGTGGACAGCAAACCTACCTCACAAAGAACAAAAAGATATCTTGAGGAAAACATATGCCTTCAACAGTATACAATATTCCAGAAAAGTAAAAAAAGAAAGAAGAGTTCTGAATAAAACAAAAATAAACTTAAGAAGACCGGTCTTCAACATAATATTCTGAAATCACATGTTATATAAGATAACCACTGACAAAAGGGACATCAGTATAGATATGTGGCTTCGGGAAATAAGTATTTTAAGATCTCAGCTCTTCTTTTTTTTTTAATCTTGAGCAGTGGATTAAAATATTCGACATCAGAATAAATACAAATAAGTACAGGAATTAAACAAATTCGAAAATAACGATATTACAGGGAACAAATAGTCAAAGTACAAACAACTTAATGATAAATAGTACAACATTATAAATGAATGTTTGAAGTTATTTTTAAAATGTATTACATAACACTACAGGGCGGTTACTTTGTAAAATTCACCTGGCCGTTTTAATCACTTTCTATTGTTTAGGAAAATGTGAAAATTCTCAATGATCAAAATTAGTGTTTTTAAAATAATTATGACCCTGATTCCGCGCCATATATACTGCTATATATGCAATGAAGTGTAAGGTTCAAGTTTTATGAAAATTTCATATTTTCTCAAAGGATCAAAGTAAATACTTTTTATTAAATTTTATGAAAATTAATCGAGTCAAATTAATTTTAGTCAAGATGGTTGGTACTACCTTAAAACAAACTTACAGTAATGAATGTTCTTATATAAACCATGTCATTCTTCATTTTGCATTCCGTTGCTAAGCTGAACTTCATAAGAAATTTTATACAGCAACATCATAAATAGTTAAACATGACGATGCATATTTTCCAATTCACAGAACAAACCGTACCTAATAAGGAAGTAAAATAAAATAACATTGAAACAGTGGTTTAAGTTTCAAATCATTGATTTGATATTAGTTCTTCAAAAATAAAAAACGACCATCTATGGACCCATCAAAGAGTGGTTGAAAGGGTTCTCAACGTGTAACGAGTGTGATACTATTTCCATGCGAGGCATCAGATTAAATGTTCCCATCCTGACAGGAGTTGACTGCGATTTTATTTATCCATCTCAGTCAAACGGACGACCAAAAGGGTTTCAATGTTGATCGGAAGAAGACCAAGGGATGACCATATTTTTATACCCTAGTTTCTAAAGCAGCAAATCATAATCAATTTTCATTACAAAAACAATTGCAGGAATATCTGTACATTCCTAAAAAAAAAATGATAATATTTTACCTTACCTTGCGTCGTTTCTATGACTTGCGTAGCCAATTTTGCATGAATGATGGTGTATTTCACCCTATTTTGAAACAATTTTACGGTGCACCTTCCAAAGAGTCGACGTTATGATTTGTTTTGCCATTCTTGCACGAATATTAATGAATATCTTCCAAATTTAAAAAAAATTGTTCCAGTGCATTTGTGTCGATATTATGCTTATCGTTACAATTATTGCAAGAATATCTGTGAATTTACAGCCACAATTTAAAACAACTTTCACATATATTCACATCTAAACCATTTGAGTTTGTACACAATGCATACAATTTAATTTAGCTTATTTGTTAGTTGAACTATTGTTTGTCTTTTAGTTATTGTAAATGTTAAATCTGAATTAGGTCTTAGATACATGATTTTAATTAGTTGTTCTTTTCTTCAAACTAAGTTTCTGTAAATGCGAGTACTCTCAAATCTGTACTTTTAGACATTGTGTGTTTGTTAGTTGTTTTTGTGCCTTGTAATAATCTGATGACTTGGGCCCTCTTCAACTAATTTTCATAGTTTGTTACTTAAGTTGAACTTTAACACCACTGTCACAAGTTAGGATTGGCGCAAACATTTTAACTCGACACAATATGTTTGTTTCTGTCCCAAGTAAGGAGCTGGTAATTCAGTGGTTTATGTTGTATATGATATTTGTTTTGTACATATAGCCATTATGTTTTCCGTTTTTACTTTCGTCATTTTGGGGTCTGTTTAGGCTTGCTATGCGGTATGAGTTTCCCTCAATATTAAAGAGCATACGGTGTGATCTATTACGTAGTTGCCATTTCTAAGTGAGTTTGTCTCTGGTAGAGAGATGTATCAGTGGCAAGCATACCACATCTTTATATTTTGTATTCTCAGACAGGTTCTCATGGCGTTTTGTTACGTGATCTAAGATTTGATTTGCTAAACTTATATCTCTCTAGTATCTTTCCTCTGTCTGATATACATTGTATCCTCATGGTCTTAACATTCTAACTTACTTTTCATTGTGTTTAGAATTTTTGTTATAAATTAATGAGTTTTTGGTAATATTTTGAAACAGGGAACACCAAACTCTTTGATTGGCTAATAACGTTCATAAAAATAGAAATTCAACCAATGACGTGACTTTGTTGGCCTTTGGAAATTATCTATTGTCTTTATGATTCTGAAACGTCAACTTGTATATACATTAAGGAATGATTTAATTAAAAAACCGAACAGGTGATCTTAAACATTACTTTTATATGAACTTTATAATTTAGGATGTAATGAGACGTCTCGTGAACAGGTATATCCATCATACCAAGAAACAAAAACAAGAGGGGAGTGTGAATGAGGATGATCTACTGGAAATTAAACAAGATATATCTAGTCTTAGGTAAATGTTCATTTTATACACATAAATTTTGAAAAAAAGTAGTGCCAGCGATGGCCTCAAGGTGACAATCTCTAAAAATTTATATGGACCAAGACAAAACTTAAAGATTACTACAGTTAAAAAAAAGTACCACAACGCCGTTTTATGACAATGAGGGGAGGCAACGGAGCAGGCACGACAAATAAAGGCAACAGAAATACACCGCTGATCAAAAGTCATAAATCGATTGAGAGAAAACAAATCAAGGTCACAAACTAAAGTAACGAAACCAAAACACTGTAAGAGGAAAACATATAGACAACAGACACGCTATAGTGCAACAAAAACAAACGCCATCATACATAGAAACGAACTATTTGATAAACGTTTATTTATGGTAAGATGTGGTCACAGTTATTGTATACTCAGTTTAAAAATTATGTCTGATAACTGTTCAACCACATACCACATTACATTGTCACCGTAAATATACAAAACCTATCGTAATAACACACCACATCTAAATATGAAAAGGAAAACCACAAAAATACTGAACTCCGTGGAAAATTCAAACGGAAAGTCCCTAATTAAAATGGCAGAATCAAAAGCTCAAAAACATCATGCAAACGAATGGAGACCAACTGTCATATTAGTGACCATTACGCAAGTGTCGTGTCAGTGGCAAGCTCAAAGACATTTGGGTTTTAATTTTGAAAAAATCTGTGTAGTGTATTTCACAAAACAATTGGAAAGATAGTAGTTTCTCCTATTTTTGAATAAAAGTCCCAATGGGTTTTCTTCAGTACATTTTCTAGTTGCGACCACTCTGTTTCAACGAAGAAATGTTGGTATGGGGATCTTGTGTATTAAACAGAGAATTAATCTCATTTCAAAATTGCTGCAGATAAACGAAGTAATATATTCGGTGCAAATTCCCGTGTACAATGAAATGGGTATCTAATCAATTAAGCTAACATTTCAGATATGAACTGAGAGAAGACAAAATGAGAGACGACGGAAAACCTTCTAATTATCTTGATTGTCTACGAGGTGATATCCGTAAAGAATTTCAGAAGATTTCGCCTATACCACACCCTAAGTTTGAAACGACGACGCAAACAAACTATCAGTGTTATAACGATAAAATTCAAAAGAATGGTGACTCGGCAAATCTATCAAGTTCAGGAAAATATGCCACGTTATCAAACATCCCACAACCTAAAAATCAACAATATAATGATCGAATACCAAGAATTCCTGACTGGGGAAGTCCCTGTAGTAGTAGTGAAAGACTTACAAGCGCTAGTGATCGAGACCAGCTTAAAATAGAAATGATATCGTTACTCCGCGAGGTGTTACAGGAAATGCAGATTGACAAGGGAGTTCATTCACTTCCTGTAAACGGAACTGAACTTTACCAGACCCATTTGTATACTCAATTATGAAAAAGGCATGCACAAATAGATTTCTAAAGAGTTTGTTTTGTCTGCTCTACGGGTTAACTTCATTGATTGCGTTTTTAATCGCATGTGCACTTCTAGAAGATATGCTATGCGGTAGAATTTTCCCTGCTCAATACAAAAATGAAGAAAACAAATCTGCAGTCTTGTAGTAATGTTACATACTTAATATCATGGCAAATTGTAAACTACATGTATGTTTTAAACATCGATTTGTTTTTAATTTTTAAATCATATAATTTTTTTATAACATGAAAAATGACAAAGATGTAAATCTGCGTTGAATGATTGTCTGTCATTTCATATATTAAAGTGTACCAACACCAGGTTTTGTAATGTTTATGGTGCCTTAAAGCCAAATGAAACTTCAATCTTAAAACAAATGCATATTGTTTTTATAACTAAATGGCTAGATTGTATTATAAACTTATATTTTATTATAAGTCTTTGCTCCTTTATAATATAATTCACAAACAAAAAACAAATATGAAGCTTAGAAATGGAAATATATTAAATACTAAACTCGTTCAAAGAGTATCTACACGTCTCAATCTTCAAAATCGATCATCTAAAAATACTACCATCGCTAACATTTTTATCAATAAAATGGTGGTTAACTTTCTATCGATAAGTGTCAAACCAAAGCATGACTTGCATGTCCCCTTCTTTCCCAACAATACGGTAAGGTCCACGTTTAATGGTCGCACATTTTCTTTAAATTTTAAAACTGATATAACTTCAAAAACAAACAGTATTATTTATTTACTCACATGAAACAAACCGGGATGTGTTATTCGGTACGTAGGTGAAACTGGACGATATTTATCTAAACTCACTCAAGAACATCTGTATCGTTTTAAAAGACCCATTAAATTCATAAGTATCATTTATCAACACCTTAAGAAGCACAATCATCCTATTGAATATTTAGCAGTTCAATCTTTAGAAGTAGTAAATAAACAGTCTGGTGAATCTCATTCAAAATTTGTACGATCACGGAAAATAATTGAATTATATTGGATTGAAAAATTACAGACAGTCTACCCTCTCGGTCTTACTGATAATATCATGGGAATTGGTAATATATCAAGAACCGATTCCGTTAACATTTTGAACATAGTTTCTAAACCTGTTCGTAAAAACCGTTCTCACTGTCGTAGAAAAAATCACAATCAAAGAAAGTTTCAGACCAATCATACCAATATTTCGGACTTAGTTTCTATTTCAAAAAACAACGGCAGACATTATCTGTTAACCAAGCTCTGTTCATTACCGGTTAATAGGTTTTATAAAATTTTGAAGGATTGCAACACAATTTCATATAGCAGTTTTAAGTATGAAATGGTTCAAATTATTATGGCATATTGTTATTCTAAACTATTTCCCAAAATTGATCGCCCTGAAGATCATAAAAAATATTTGATTAAAATAAAGTATGTCAATAAAGGTTTTGATTTTGTAAATATTGCCGGTATATTTAACAACCATTCAGCTAAAGAACAAGTTCCTGGATATTTTGACAATACTGAGCTCCCTCTTATTTGTTATATTTTCAAGAAATCTACCAGGAAATTTGTGTTTAATTATAACCAATTGTGTAAAGTTGTTAATATAAGTGAAAATACACGTACTTCATGAAATTGTAGTAATTCCGAATACATTTATGGACACATTTCCCATGTTATAACAGGAGATTTTAACATCGTTGAAGACCGAGAGTTAAAATCATTCCTCAGTAAAGGATCAAAATATCGTCCCCCGTCAATTATTATTGTAATGAGTGTCGTAATGTCATCCACGACTCACTCCGTACTTACTGTCTGAAATGGATAAAACGGGAAAAAGCTGTCAAAAAATCTTTGGACTCTTTTTTTCAATTCAGTAATGAACATAGTTGGTAAACGTATTCAACATTTTAAAAAACATTTTATTATTAACAATAACCACAATAAACCTATTTCTCGTATCAAACATAAACTAAAAGAACTAGCCAAGGAATTTGTTTTTGTCCCGGCCGATAAAGCTGCTAATAATATTATTATTGTTTGACGTAAATTTTACATTGAGGTTCTGAAAAAAGAAATTACCAATTCACCAACATTCCAACTGACTTCATTTTCAGAAAAAGACATCTGTAACAAACATAAACTTTTAGCTACCGCTTTACAAGCACAACCAAATACAATGAAAGTCCCAACTATGTATCGGCTTCCGAAGCTACACAAAACACCTTACACATATAGATTTATTTCGTCTTCAAGCCATTGTTCCACTACTAAATTGTCAATTCTTCTTACTAGTACACTTGGTACAATCAAACACCTGATAATAAATTGTTCAAATAAGGCTTTCGAAAATAGTTGAATTAATTACTTTTAGAGTGTCAAGAACTCGTTGGAAGTACTTGATAAATTGCATGTTTATATTGGTGATTTTAAATCTGTTCAAAGTTTTGATTTTTCTACCCTGTATATCACATTGACTCACATTCTCATTTAGAAAAAATTCACACACCTAATTTAATTTAAAAAAGTCAGAATGTGAATATATATGTTCAAACTTTTTTAGGTCATTTTTTAGTAGCAATAAGCAAAAAAAATATGTCAAGTGGACATGCTTTAATACTAAATTTGCCCTTGAATTTTGACTAGATCATATTTTTGTCCGCTTTGGAGATTCCGTCGATTCAGGTTATCGGAATTCCAATGGGGACTAACTGTGCAACACTTGTTGCGGACCTGTTTTTGTATTGCTACGAGTTACAATTTATGACTAAAATCAGCACAGACCCGTCGAAACAACATCCGATAAACAAATTTAATAAAACTTTTAGATATTTGGATGATATTTTGGCTCTCAATAATGACGACCTCAGTATTAATACTAAAAATAAATATCCTGTTGAACTTTCTTTAAATAAAGCTAATACTAACAATAACCACTGCCCTTTCCTCGATCTTGATATATATATCACTAACGGAAAGCTTAATACTAACATTTATGATCAAAGAGATGATTTTTCATATCCTATCTATCCATTTTTAGATGGTGACGTTCCCTTGTCACCATCTTACGGTGTTTATATATCTCAACTTGTACGATTCGCTCGTGTATATAACAATGTTTTAGATTTTAACGAGAAAAATGTATGTATTACTGAAAAATTATTACACCAGGGTTTTCGATATCACAAACTAGTCAAAACATTTACTAAATTTTATCATCGGTATAAGGACATCATTCGTAAATAAAGCTCAACATGTAGACTTCTTATACGTTCAGGTATTTCACATCCAATTTTTTATCGTTAATATTGATTCACTTATAGGGTCTTTGCATCGGAACTAAACACATTTATTAAAAACCAGTTGTTGGCATGACACGGGTTATGTTCTTCTCATATATGTTATGATGGTATGATACAAAACCCCTAACGGGAAGGATTGTGTCTGATATTCATATGATGAAATCATAATCTTTCAAACAGTTTAATTGAAGTCTGGAGCTGGCATGTCAGTTAACTGCTAGTAGTCTGTTGTTATTTATGTATTATTGTCATTTTGTTTATTTTCTTTGGTTACATCTTCTGACATCAGACTCGGACTTCTCTTGAACTGAATTTTAAATGTGCGTATTGTTATGAGTTTACTTTTCTACATTGGCTAGAGGTATAGGGGGAGGGTTGAGATCTCATAAACATGTTTAACCCCGTCGCATGTTTTCGCCTGTCCTAAGTCAGGAGCCTCTGACCTTTGTTAGTCTTGTATTATTTTAATTTTAGATTCTCGTGAACAATTTAGAAATTAGTATGGCGTTCATAATCACTGAACTAGTATATATTTGTTAAGGGTGCAGCTAAAGGACGCCTCCGGGTGCGGGAATTTCTCGTTACATTGAAGACCTGGTGGTGACCTTCTGCTGTTGTTTTTTTCTATGAACGGGTTGCTGTCTCTTTGACACATTCCCCATTTTCATTGTCAATTTTATTATGTACTCATACTTTTTTCTAGAAAATTGATATTTGATAACTATATATATCCTTCAAGACAAAAGGATAAACAAGGGCAAGTATGTTTTGTTGAAACTTGTGTTAGTATCACCAATCACGTAAGCTCCGAGACAGACCAAATTATTCGTTGACTTATTTTTTGGTTTCAATTTCAAATAAAAAAATTCAAACGAATAATTGACACTTAATTTTGTAGTAACTATGTTTTTTTTTGTAAGATATCGTTTCTTATTAGTGTAACTCTAATATTGTAATATTGAATAACAAAATGTGTCGTTTGCGTGATGGATACTAAAGACACGTTGACCAAAGTCAAAATGTCCGATCTAACTTTGATGTTCATATTAATAACAATTTAAAAGTTATTGTAATGAGACAGTCACATGAAAGATCTCGTTAAAACTCCCATTTCCTGACTGATAACATTTTGAAATGTAGTTGTCAGTAGCTATAAAATTGAAAATCTTGTCTTTGTACAAACTTTTATTTACAATTTATTACAAAAACATAAATTTGATTTCTTACAGGTTTTTATACCTTTCGGATACTTGAATCTATATCATTTCGAAGTTAGTAAAATTCATATTAAAGGTTACTTTGTGTAACATTCTGTTGGTTTATACAAATTTCTACGGATTTAAATAAAGTCAACAGTAGTATACCGCTGTTTGAGAGTCATAAATCGATTGAGAGAAAACAAATCCGGGTTACAAATATTAAAACTTAGGAAAATAACTAAACAATCAAAACACTAAAGTGCAACGAAAAACAAAACGACAATGTAAAACACATAGAAACTAATTATAAGATAACGACTATCATTATCCTGACTTGATACAGGACATTTTTAGAACAAATGATGGGTTAAAACTGGTTTAGCGCCTAGCCAAACCTCGCGCTTTTATGGCAATGTTAAATATAACGCTTAAATATATCTCGGTTAATATTGATCCATTTTTTCTAGCAGTAGGTTTCAAATAGATATGTGCGCGTTTTTAAAACGTTGTAAAACATTCAAACAGTTTCATTACATTAAATAGCAGTCATATGAAAAACATATGTATATATATAAACACATATTTTGATTATACAAATTAGGTACATAAAAACAATGTCAATGAACATGTTAAGAGGGCAAATATGAATTTAATTATCGTTTAGTACATTCCATACTGAAGGGAAATACTATGTCTTGTTTTTAACGTGTGGAATTTACGTCGATAAGTACGAAGGGTTTTTTCATCAAGGTCAAATGAACTAAAATTTAATTGAAAAGTAAATAGCCTTTCATTTGGATGGATTGACTTTCATAATTAGAATAAGAAAAGATTGGTGTTAGTTAAAATCCAAACAATATGAAATAGAATTATTCCTTTAAAAAACTTATCAATAGTTAAACGATATACAGAATACAATACAAACTTGTAGTATTGAAAAAAATGTTATAAATTTTAATTACAATATAATTTTTACAACATCACCGCGTATAACCCCGATACAAATGAATCCGGACGTTGACGCGTTCGAAGCGATAATCAGGACAACATTTGGGATGACAACAATTTCGATTGCCTCTCTAGAACTTATACAATGAAATATAAACATGTCAATGTGCATGATAGTTTATTTATTCAATTTTACAGTTGTTGTAAGTTTTAGATATTGCATAGAACGTTTGATAAAACTGCTCGATGCAAAACGCACAGACATGGTGCAATTTCATACGTTTTATGAGACAAACAATGCTGAATATCTTTTCGTACATACACATTTGCGTATTTATACCTTAGGCAATAATAAATAACTGTACGTTGCATTACTGCGTGCCTTCAAATTTTCCGTAGAACTTAGAATAAACGCAATATCATACTAAATAAGTTTTCTTTAACTGTATTGTTCGTTCCATCAAATGTGTCGCGTTCGTTGTGCGTTTTTAAATAATCATTGTACAGTTCGTTGACAAAAACCTTCACAAATTACTTTCTTGTCAAGGTATTCAAGATGGTTTCGACGACTCTTTTTCTGTATTTTATTGTAAATTTTTATCTGTTTACTTAGTCAAATTAGTCGAACTCAAAATATCAGTCATACAAAGCCAAAATTTCAATGTTAAACCAACTTACATCAGATAGGAATGTTTCTATTGAAAATTGGGACTTTCAACGTTATTCCAGATGAAATGAACAGTCAAAAAATATGTTCCAGAGAAAGTATAGTACAGTCAATAAATGACTTACTTTTCACAATTTAAGGCTCTTCCAAATACCGATGTTTGTCCAAATTCGCCTAGACGAAAGCATTTTTCTTAATTTATTTATTTTTTACATCTTAAGCTTTGTAGATGTGGTGTGATGGCCGGTGAGACAACTTTCCACCTAAGTTTAAATGAAATGGGTGTTTTTATAAAACATTTCACAATGAGGAAAACCTATACCATATCGTCTGATAAAAAAGGCCCATTAAAACAAGGAAACTAACGGTTATATATTGATAACTTAAAAATTATGTATTAAAGAAGAAAAAAATATGACAGATCTGTATAACCAATGTACTACAGGCTACTGACGTTGGACCGACACACAAAAAAAATTCGGCGGAATTAAACAAGTGAGCAACCAACCCACCACCCTAACAGTACATTGACTGTCACGTAAACACTTTCAAAAAATGTATCCAATTAGAAATCGGACGTGTGTACATGTCTGCTAAGCCATATTATGGATCTGTCGAGTTTTGAATGTGTTTTCAATTTGATAGATGCGTTTGTGTTCTCTTAAATTGTTTCTTTTTGAAATAGTATCACGAACACGACTAGTGTTCCCATATTTGGACTATTTTATTTATTATGTCTGTTTAGATCATGCATCATTGTAAATATAACAGAATTTGATGGGACTGTCGTAAAAAGTGAGAGGTTTAGCGCTATAAAACAAGGTTTTATCCTCCATTTTTTACATTTGAAAATGCCTGTGTCAGGAATATGACAGTTGTTGTCCATTCATTTTTTTATATGTTTTGTCATTTGATTTTCCAATGTGATTAGGGACTTTCAGATTTGATTTTCTCTGAGTTCAATAATTTTGTGATTTTACTTATTGTTACCAATTTACACTTTCGTATACATAAGAATTTTTTTACATACACAAAATGCCTCTACGAGTGTTCCAACAATACAACGGTTATTATAGGTTGCTGTCTGCATGAAACGTTAGTAATTTTTTTTCTAACATGCAAAGTATAATCTAATACATGCACAATTCACTGACAAACGCAATATGTTGTCAACGAAGCGTACAGTACAAAAAGGTGTAATGACAACGAAGCGTACACAACATGAAAATAAAGACAATTTAAAATGTGTACTTTTCTTTTTCTAGACACAACATAAAGATACGATCTTAATAAGTTTGTTAATTTCAAATATGAAATTTTCACAAATGTATGTTTAAAAAGCTACGAGGTACGAGAAACATTAATTTTTGAAGATTTAAAAATACCAAGCACGTTTTATCACTGATATCGTCGTGCGTTTTTTTATGTTTGTATATAAAGATGTCACATATTTGAAAAACCTTTTAATAACTAATGAGGTTTATGGCAAAGAATATATTGGCGCAACATATTCGAAGAATAGATATTGTATTTTCTTTAAAAGTATTATTTTTTATTGTCAGAACTCAGTGTTACACGGTTTGTTCGATTCGAACGCGTCAACGTCCGGTTTCATCTGTATCGGGGTTATACAGGGTGAACATATCTCCTCAATAAAGATTTCATTTCAAACATGTTGTTTATTACATTATAATATTGAACATAAACCATGCACATTGCATGTATTGACATGAATATAGTTGTTTCTCTCATTTTGCATTTCACTTGTTCCGTACACAAAGATGGTTGATAGACCACATTCTACGCAAGACAATATAAAATCTAAACTGTTTCAAAAACTCATTGAACAAAAATACAAGAAACAATATTAGAAATTTTATTAATCATTTTTATCCTTGGTTTGCTCATTTCCGTACATGTTAATATATTAAGGGATAAATACTGTGCTTTGTGTTCCCTTTCTTTTTTCGTTTCACCACGTTGTTTAATTCCCATTAAAGTGTTTCTTGATCTTGCATAACATATGGCAGTAAATTCTAAAATTATCTGCGTTGGTAGAACTCATTTTTCCACTTTCCTGCGCCTCAAATGAACCAAAATATTGAGAATATGAGACTGTAAGCAACTGTAGGTCAACATACGGTCTTTGACAATGCCATACCGCATATCAATCTATAAAAGATATTGAAATATGGTTATGTCAATGTTATAAAATTAGTTACTGGGTCGATGCCTCTGCTGGTGGACTATTCGTCCCCGCTGGTATCGCCAGCCCAGTAGCCAGTACTTCGGTACTGGCATGAAAATACGGATTTTTTGTGTTATTAAAATTTGCTATTACAAAATATTATAAATTATTATAAATTAAGGAATGTATCTCCCTCATGCAAAGCTCTGATTCCTTTCACGGATTTGGCTATACTTTTTGGACCTTTTGGATTATAGCTCTTCATCTTTTATATAAGCTTTGGATTTTAAATATTTTGACCACGAGCATCACTGAAGAGACATATATTGTCGAAATGCGCAGCTGGTGCAAGAAAATTGGTACCGTTAATATTATTACTACCACTGGGTCGATGCCTCTGCTGGTGGACTATTAGTCCCCGAGGGTATCACCAGCCCAGTAGCCAATACTTCGGTACTTGCATGAAAATACGGATTTTTTGTGTTATTACAATTTGCTGTTACAAAATATTATAAATTATTATAAATTAAGGAATGTATCTCCCTCTTGCAAAGCTCTGATTCCTTTCACGGATTTGACTATACTTTTTGGACCTTTTGGAGTATAGCTCTTGATCTTTTTTTATAAGTTTGGTTTGGCTACGAGCATCACTGAAGAGACATATATTGTCGATCTGCGCATCTGGTGTAAGAAAATTGGTACCTTTAATTTTATTATACATTTGTATTTGTCTTCCATCAAATTGAGTGTTCGAACTCTATTTTTTCTGTACTTCTTTAAAGAGTTTCCCTTATATAACTAAACTGCATCTGCGATTGAAAGTCATATGCATATAAAAGGAGCTTTTATAAAGACTAATGTTAAAGATAGGCCCCGCACATAGCTGCATCATATATACAGTAACTATTATTCACGAATAGTACCTTCTCATTTTGAGTGCAATTTAAGTAAAGTTATATACCCTTGGCACAGTGCCGAACTTTTAGATATCATGTTGTTACTACACTATGTTTTTTGTTGTATGGTCTATTTCGAAGACCAGGATTTGACATCGTATGTGTTTATTAACTGCGCAATGACAAAAACTAAAATCACAAAAATACTGAACTCTGAAGAAAATTTAAAATGAAAAGCCGATTATCTAATGGCAAAATCAAAAGTTCAAACACATCAAACGAGATATCAACTGTCATATTCCTGATTACCTATTGGTATAGGCATTTTTCTTATGCAGACTTCGATTTTCTTTAACAGTATTAATCTTATAGCCATGTATTTATGTTATACTACAGAATATTAAAGTTATAATATAATATTCATGTACTAAGCACTTAATTTAATAGTCCGAACCAATAAATATTTGAAATATTTTTACCTGATTACTGCCGACAATACAATTTCAGAGATGGTGTCGTTTGTGGGTTAGTTCCCGCAATAAGTATAAAAGAGTGGCATGAATGATGAAATAAAACGACCAAAATGATGAAACTTCTACCTAAACAGTAACAACTACATGTGCTATGATCATTGCTCAATGCATCTCTTAAATGAAATTGAGATCCGTTCTATTGAGAGATCCAGAGATCGTTAAGAAATGGAAAACAAACGACGAAGGCCAAAGAAGATAAAATGCGAATACTATCAAGATCGTTTTGTCCTTTATCCATTTAAAAGATAGACTGTGAAATTTAAAAAGAATATTTGAACCTTTGTCATTTCTAAGTTAGTAAAAGACAGATTAATAAACTCATCAAAGATACCAGGATTCAAATTGTAAAGGATACTTTCGGCAACATCTTGATGTTTTATAACCATTTTTACGGATTTTTAATATTGACCGCATATTAATAAAAAAAAATTAAGCATACAAGGCTTTCAAGAGATACGTACACTTTGTTAAAAGCGGTAAAAATTTCAAACATCTACTGTATACTATTACATTAAAAGGCATCAACATGAAATACATACCTTATATAAAGGTATTATAATGACATGTTTTGATTATACTAATTAGGTGCATAAATACAATATCAATAAACATGTTTAGAGTGCAAATATGAATATAATTATCGTTTGTGACATTCTTTTCTGACGGAAAATACTATGTCTTGTTTATAACGTGTGGGAATTACCTTGATAAGAACGAATAGGTCAAATGAACTCCAAAATTTAATTGGAAAGTAAATAGCCTTTCATTGGAAGGGTAAGCCATTGGTCATTGAAATAAGAATAAGAGTTTTATAAGGTTAAAATCCAAACAACAGGACATATGATTGTTACTTTAAAAAAGCATATAAATAACAAATTCATATACAGACATGTATAGTGTGTCTTTCAATGTTGTGATGTGACACTATTGTTTCAGATAAGGGAGAATGTTTGGTACCATAACCACGTTTAATCCCGCTGCAAATGTTTGCACCTGTCTTAAGTCAGAAATCTGCTATTCAGTAGTTGTCGTTTGCTTATGTGGTCCATAAGTGATTCTCGTTTCTCGTTTTTATATAGATTAGACTGTTGGTTTTGTCGTTTTAATGGTTTTAACACTGGTAATTTTTTGGGGCCCTTTATGGCTTGCTGTTCTGTGTGAGCAAACGCTCCGTGTTCAAGACTTTATAAATTGTGACTTGGACGTAGAGTTGTTTCATAAGCACTCATACCACATCTTTTTTTTTATATCTTAGTAGCATTGAAACAATTGTTAATATCTATTACAATACTATTTTTGAACATGTTTCAAACATGACGTCACTTTGCGTTGAGGTTTTAACTTATTCGGATGTGTCTATGTTTGTACATTTTTTTCGGGTTATTTTTGTATTTCGGTTGTAATTAGTTAATATTTCAGTTTTATCTTATATCTTTTGTATAGTCATTTTATAAAATTTACTGTTTACAAAAGTATAAATTATTCTAAATAATAGGGATGTTCTGGTACCTAAACCCTGGCTGTTTTTTTGGCACAACTATTTTGAACTTTTGGTCCTCGATGCTGTTCAACTTTGTTCTTGTTTCGGCTTTTAAACTTTTGTATCTTGGCGTCACTGGTGAGTCTTGTGTGGGCAAAATTCACTTCTGGCGTATTGAAATTTTAAACTTATTGTCTTTTGTAAGCTATTATTCGTTTGTTTCCTTGTCAATTGTGTTCTCCTATTTATTTATATTGTAGTCCTGTAATGTTGTGTTGTCATTTTAATGTTATATTTCACATGACCATAAAAAAGGGAGGTTTGGCATGCCACAAAACCAGGTTCAACCCACCATTTTTCCTTTAAAAGTGTTCTGCACTAAGTCTGGAATATGGCCATTGTTATATATTATAGTTCGTTTCTGTATGTGTTACATTTTAACGTTGTGTTTCCGTTGTGTCGTCTGTTATTTTCGAGTGTGAATTTACATTACTATAAGACGTGTCACGGTACTTATCTATCCCAAATTCTTTATTTGGTTTTGATGTTATATTTTTTATTCTCATAGGATTTTGTCTAATGTTTAGTCCGTTTCTGTATGTGTTGCATTTTGGTGTTGTGTCGTTGTTCTCCTCTAAAATCAATGCGTTTCCCTCGGTTATTACCGATTTTGTTTTTTTGTCCATGGATTTATGAGTTTTGAACAGCGGTATACTATTGTTGCCTTTATTTCACAACATTCCTCACCTATAGATTTATCATTTTAAATATCTTGATTACGTATATCATATAAAGTCATGAATCATATTATTTCATATTATAAACATTTTATTATGTTGACATTAGTCGTTTCTCTAATTATGCATTTCGATTATACTGTTAACAAAGAGAACTAATTATATATCACATCCTTCGCAGCAAAATGTAAATTCAAATGTTTTCCCATTGCTCATTGAATTAAAACGAAGAACAATATTAAGAAAATTATTCAGCATTTTGATCTTAATTGTTTTCATTACTTTTTGTACATATTATGATGAATGATAAATACTGTTAGCTTTATATTTCCTTTTGTTCTCGTTTTGCCACGTTGTTTAATTCCCATCAGAAAGTTTGATGGTCTTATATCACACATGGAAGTCATTGAAATTCTAAAATTAATTGCGTTGATAGAACTCATATATTTTTTTCACATACATAAAAAAAAATAGACCTTACACTTGTAATTTTGGAGCCCTTTATAGGTTGTTGTTCGGTTTGATCCAATGCTCCGTGTTGAAGGTTGTACATTAACCTTTAATGGTTTACTTTTATAAATTGTTATTTGGATGGAGAGTTGTCTCATTGGCACTCATACCACATCTTCATATATTTACTTAAGCATTACTTTAATCTTTACTCGTTCACGTACTTAGAATTACTAGTAGTGAATCTCTTTTCAGTACAAATTTCCTCTTACACAAGCTTTAATTTTAAAGGTTGTTCAAATAAAAAAAAATTGTTTAAAAAATAATGTTGACATATTAGTATACGTGTTTTGCTATCATACATTTCTAATGTAGAAATTTACATGATAGGTGAACAAGGACATCCTTGTCGCATACAATGTACGGATAATAAATTTCTTTTTAAGTGATCATTTAACATTATACGACAAGTCTATCTTCTTGTTTAAAACACCCAATACATAAAATTTAAAGATCAAAATCTTTATTAAAAGTAACTGAAAACGAAAAGAAAAACCTTTTTTTTGTTTTATTAAATTCTAACGTTTCGTCTATTTATATAAGAAGTTGTGGTATGAGTGCAAATGAGACAACTCTCCATCCAAGTCACAATTTGTAAAACGTAAACCAGTATAGGTCAAAATACAGCCTTCAACACTGAGTCTTGGCTTATGTACATTTATGAGAAGAACAAGTAAAACATGCATAAAAATATTTCTATTTGAATTGAACATATATAATTAATTTTAAATCTTTTTTTAAAAGACCATTATTTAGTCCTAACGTGGATTACGTTTTTGCAATTATCAATTTAGACAAACTAACTCGATCCAATGAATATTGATATTAACATCTTCTTGAAAATTGAGATTGACTTCGTAAATAATTTTTCGACAGCTACAACTTTTCTAAAGCAAAGATGAAATAACTAATTCCCTCAAGGTACCAAGAAATTTCATATCATCCATTATACTAAAGACATCTGAAAACGAAAAGAAGAATCGTTTATTTTTTTAAACTCTATAATGTCTTCAACAATGAAAGTTATAAATAGCGAAAGTCTGACATGCATATCATACAAGTTTAAAGTTAATACTTAAAAAGAGGCCGCTTTAGTAAAATTGATCTTGGTGAAGTGTTTTGTATTTATTCATTAAAATTAAATGATTTGATCTATCAAATGTTATAATAAACGTCAGCTCGAACTAATTTTTTTACTTTGTAAATATTTTCAACCTAAACACTATTGCTAACAAAAATGAAATAAAAAGTTCCCTTAAGGTACAAATAAATTTCATACCGTCATACATCAAAAGTAACATTAAAATGACAGCTAAATGACAATTATATGACTCAAGTTAAATCTTCCAATTGATGGAAATCTTCACTTGTATATAATATCTGACCATGAATCAAGTAAGAGTTTATAGATTTGAATTATTCATATTTATATTAAGTTTGTGGATCGTGTCGGAATGTTTCCCTAATTTCAAAAGTCGCATACCAAATGGAGATAAAATACCAAATCCATGTGTTCCAGGCCAAATATGGCATGCCATTGGACACTGGCATCCAGTACGTGGAGTCGAAAGAAACCAATTTGGATTAGTAAGTAAATAAAACTTTTATATATTTTGACTAACTTCATAAAATTAGGCAGACCGTACTGTACACGTACAGTTCGACCGTGTGAGTATTTTGAAAAAAGTACGCATACGATCCACACCATAAGCGCACGGTCCGAATAATCATATGGTCTGGAACATATACAAACCATTAAAAAGTGATTTGATATAGACTAGCCTACTTCATTGACACAATAATAGTAATTATTCAAATTTTGACAACAAAATGACCTTGTTAGCAGCTGTCCGTTAACGTTGATCTTCTTTTGACTATATTTGAGATGTCGTTGTTGATGGGTGTTTGTCTTTAACTGTTTCATATTTTGTCATCCCGATATCATTTATAACTTACTATATTATGCTATGGTTTCTGTTCATTGTTTTTAGTTGTAATCTCTGTCCTGTCTTTTTATTTTTCACTCTATCCGGTCCTGCTTTTTTTTAGTTTATCCTGACTTTTTTTACATAAATTGTCATCCTGCCTTTTTTTTTTTTTTTTTGCAAGTGTCTCATCCTGCCTTTTTTTTTTACTCAAAACTCCTGTCCTGCCTATTTTTTTCAAATTTCATCCTAGCGCATGCCCATCATGTTTCGTGATCATGTGAATTTGTTAGGACAGTTGTACTTGGTTGGCCATATTTTTCATTTTCAATATTTGGCATTTATACAAGGCATTGAGTGCACTAGAAAAATATCGGGATATATCAGTGAATGCCTTGAGACGACATTCAGACATAATTCTTGAAAAAGACTTTTTTTAGGGAGCTACCATTTGATTTTTATGGGGGGGGGGAGGCAGGAATTTTTTATCCAAGCCCCCCACCCCCCCCCCCCCCCCCCCCCCCCCACCCCCCGCAATAAAAATCAAATGGTAGCTCCCTTATTTAAAATCTAAAATCTCAAAGGAAAAGTTGAATTTTGCATTCGCCTAAAAACACCTCTTTTTTCTAAAAGTTTGGTCGTATATTGATAAAAGCTTGTCAAGAGAAAACACAAGTTTTGGGTCGTCTAGTAGTTTCGGTGGAGATAATTCTAGAACATTGACCCAAATCCCAAGAAAATTTCATGATTGGTGATATGTTTGATATATAGAAAGTAAAAACACAAAAATACTAAACTCCGAGGAAAATTCAAAAAGGAAAATCAAAAATCAAAAGGCAAAATCAAAAGTCCAAACACATAAAACGAATGGATAACAACTGTCATATTCCTGACTTGGTACAGGCATTTTCTAATGTAGAAAATGGTGGATTGAACCTGGTTTTATAGCTAGCTAAACCTCTCACTTTTATGACACTTTTAGACACATACTACGATCTGGCAGAAGTTAATGTAAATACTGCAAACACCATCTTTGTAGTTTCCGGACATATGTTTTTTTTATATTTATGTCTTTGGCAATGTTTGGTTCCAATTTACTAGTAATTTCCGAGGAATATTTGTTTAAACAGTTTCCCATGACGACCAGAGTCAATTAGGAATACAAAAGAGGAGCGAAAGATACCAGAGAGACATTCAAACTCTTTGATCGAAAATAAACTGACAACCCCATGGTTAAAACAGAATAAGACAAATAAAAGTACACAAGACACAACATGGAAAACCGAAGATTAGACAACACGAACCCATCAAAAATTGGGGTGATCTAATGTGCTCCAGAACCGTAAGCAGATCCTGCTCCATATGAGGCACCCGTCGTTTTTCTCATGTTGTTTCAAACCCGGTAAATAGTCTAATTCGGTAGGTCATATTCGTGAATAGGGAACGAGTTTGTAGTTACGGCAAAAGGAACATATCCGATATCATCTGTGAAACGGATATTCCATAACGGCATACCAATTTGTGATGGCGTCCGTTAAAATTTACGATGAGATGATTTCAACTTCACCATTTGGAACTCCTGGTTTAATTGCTTTCTTGTGATGACAATAGTTCATCCGGAGTATTTTTTTCTTGGTCAAACTCATATAATCATATAGTTTGCATTGGTTCCATGTAATTACAAGTATTCTATTGGATCATAAAAACACCTTAACGAAGCTGCTCCAAAAACGAAAACAAGACTGTTTATTCACCTCTTACATAGATATAAGAAGATGTGGTATGAAAGCCAATGAGATAACACTCCCTCCAAGTCACAATTTGTAAAAGTAAATCATTATTGGTCAAAGTACGGTCTTCAACACGGAGCCTTTGCTCACCCCGAACAGCAAGCTAAAAAGGGCCCGAAAAATGACTAGTGTAAAACCATTCAAACGAAGAAAATAAAACGGTCTAATCTATATAAAAAACGAGAAACATTATAATCAATCTTTGCATGGCGACTATGAATATACTTTTATAGATCAAGTAAACGTGTATTTGTCTCGCAGTTTTAAGATTATGTCATCCATGATACTAAAGGGAATATAGAGAGAAAAATAACAAATGAAAAATATGCTACTGTCATTCTTGGTTTTTTTAGGAGTACCAAGGGCAGATGACTCATGTCGTATTAAAATATGTAACATAGATATAAGAAAATGTGGTATGAGTGCCAAACGAGACAACTGTCCATCCAATTCACAATTTATAAACATGTCCACTTTCTTACTGTAACCGATTCTTTAAATTTCCATAGGCATACAATAATTTTTCTATGCCCTTAATGGCAGATCATTATACTCATTTATGTAGATATATTACAGACAATAGCTTTACTAAAGACACAAAATGTCCTGAAGAAACTGATGACCTATTGCCACGGCAAAAGGTTATGATCTCATTCCCGACAACTGTATAATTTAGACTATAAGACTAAAAGATTTTTTTGATAAATCTTTGAAAATGTACTAGACTGACTAAAGTGTTTTAGTTTGCTTTTTGAAAACTAAGGAAGTTCGCTACTCAGTTTGAAACTTTCTAAATAATTAGCTTTCCATAACATTAGCATATATTGATAGGGGATTAATTAAGGAATAAAAAAAAAAAAAAAAAAAAGGAAGATGTCAATGTGCTTGTTTTCGAGATATAAGCCACTGAAATTTTGGTGGGGAAATTTTCTCTCTTGATTTTTAATAATTTTATCATTGTCAAGTTAAAAGTCTCAAAAACTTTAAAAAAATAAATAAAATTTTATAAGACTTTTACAAATGGCTTATAATTAATCATGTAAAAGATTTATAAAAAGAAAAATGGGGGTCAATTGGCATTTTTTTAAGGCATTCAAATGGATAAAACCAGAGGATTTCGAAAATCTGACAAAAATTCCAAAACATGACCAGCGAACATCCTTAAATACATTTTGTATATGTAACTTTCTTGTAGGATTTCAAGAAAGCAGGATTGATTTACACAGTAGCTTTTCATTACCAAGACTCAGATGGAGATGGCTTGACCAATGGACAGGAATTAAACGTTAATTTGACTAGTAACCAATTTTATATGGAGGGAAACCCTTTAAGTCATCCAGGTATCTATTTCGATATATTTTAATTCTAAAGGAGGGACGGAAGATACCAGAGGAATAGTAAATATCATAGTTTGAAAATAAACTGACAACTCCATGGCTAACCAAATAATAAAACAGACAAACAGACAAACAATAGTACAGAAGACACAACATAGAAAACTAAAGACTAAGCGACATGAACCAGATGTGATTTCAGGTGCTCCTATGGTGACTACCTTACTTTTCAGATAAATACCTTAACTTTAAGGAAACAAAAATCCGTACAAGTGTATAAGATCTTTTGCAAAAGAGATGCGAAATATACCAATAGAACATTCAAACTCATGTCGAAAATAAATTGACAACGCCAAGGCTAAACAAAACACTAACAAACAGACCAATAGCTGTTACAGTACAAAAAAAATCACAACATTTGAAACTAAAGACTGACCGACACGAACCACACCAAAAACTGTGGGTGATCTCAGTTGCTTCTAAATGCTTAAATATTATCATCCACACGTGGCACTACGGTCGTGTTGCTTATGTTTTACAAACACGATCATAATCCTAATTTGGTATAAAACATTCGAGGAAAAGGAGATATGCTTGGGATCGTGGTTGAATTTCATGCCTTACAGATCTCATAGTTCTCAAATATATTTGTTCATGCGTGATGTGATATATCGTGAAAACAGAAGGAAACCAACCGAATGTAATCCTATATTTTTTTTATTTTTTTTTCATGAGGTAAAATTTGCATTCCTATTTCCAATATATGATAAATTGCATTCACTTTCTTCAATATATGAACATAGTAAATGAACATTTTCTCGAACGTTACATAAACAAATTGACTTCTTCAAAGTGTATTCGCCTGTAAGAAGACTTAAGAATAGCATGCAAATAGTTATTAAGTTTCAATAATATTCTTTATGTATTCAATTTTGATCATTATTTCCGTTTTAAAGAGGATTTTGTATTTTTCAGGAATATGTGAGCCTGTTGCTTCTGAAAAATGTAGAAAACTCCAACAATTCCGATGTCCACCACCTATAAATCAAAATAGTAATATGATGAGAAATTTGATGCCAAATTTTCCTCAAGGTAATCCGTTTGGATAGACCTTGTTGGAGGACATGTCATGTGCAGCTTTATCATTGGTCAATAGATAAAAGAAAATATCGACGTTACCAACCATTTATTGAAAAGTATAATAACAGAAGAGTATAAAGCGGGCACTTTGACCATGCTACTAAAATAATACAATGCGTTCTTTTTTTTTATATCATCTACTTTGTGTTCATTATGAATGCAGTCAGACATTTTCATTTGATTTATTGTCAGTATTCAAATGTAAAAAAACAACAAGTACATGATAAAGAAAATTCGGGTAACGTACATGATATAGCAAACCCAACGACAATTGTTATCCAGAACACAACTAGGCATAATAGATTAACATACACATTACCACTAGGCTAAGCAATTTGAAATATGTATGGTTTAATTTTAGAAATTAACAATGATGGTTTGACGAGGACACAACTTTACGACCAAAGGGATGCTTTCAGCTTCCCCATTGTGAACTTTTTATTTTTATGTTGCAACATTTCAATGACTTAGTATGTATCTGCCAATTCATACGATATGCAAGAGCTTGCCTTTCAAGTATCACAATTTACTTAAACGGGGTTTTTCTTACAAGGAAATGATTCAAACAAGGGTTCTAAATGGTAAAGTTAAAGTCAATCTTTTAAACGTTTTACAGCTGCCATCGAGAGTTGGGTGACCGTTACGGAATGATGGCAGATGACAATAGCCACGTCACAAATATCGTTACAACAATCTCGTCTTCCTCGATTGTGGCATCAAAGAAAGAGATTTATCACGGGATTTTTACTTTCACGTGTACACGACGGGTATCACATGTTGTGCGGGAACTGCTTCTCCGTTCGGAGTATCTAAGTTTACGCCAGTTTTTGATGAGATGTGTAATCTTTATTTGTCAACGTTTACTGTTAAATGGACTTGGTCGACTTTTCGTCGTTTGGGGTTATTTTTTTTATGTCACGGCTTGGTCTGTTTTCCATGAGAAATGTAAGTTTTCGTCGTTTGGGGTTATTTTTTATGTCACGGCTGTTTTTCATCGAAATGTAAGTTTTGAATGAACACTTGGTATCTTCCGCCACTTTTATCACGTGACAGTAAAAAATAACACAGAAAGCAAAACAACAAAACTAAATTAAAATAAACTAAAAAAACCCACAAAATTACATCACGAAGTCGCTATACGTAATGTCTACATTGACATAAACATATTAAGACAAATGTCTTTCAAAACCAAGATGTACATTTTGTCTAACAAAAAGGAAAATATAAACATTCAGAGACATGCACTCATTAGATAATTTTTATGCAGAAATATCAAATAAGATATTGTATAGCTTAGAATGAGAACAGTATTAACCAAAGAAAAAAAGCAAAGAAAATGACAACAAAGTTAAACCGCCTTGACAGTGTATGAGTAGCATGTCCGCTCAAGTTACAGGAGGTCACGGGTTTGATCACCGGCTTGATGATACCAAAGACTGATAATGTATAAAAATAATTCACTATTTCTCCGGTTGACAAGAGGCATGTATGGTAAAAGACTGGTCCACTTTAAATTAGAATTATGTGCCTGATTAGGGGAATGCCTCTTAGTGAAGCCTCCTAACTTGGTAAATACCGGGCTATATGTGTCGTTCTAGTGCAAAGAAAGTTGAATATTCATTCACCAGGCAGAAGCTAGCGAACAATAGCTAGCGAACAATAAGCCAGCGAACAATAAGGCGATATATCGAGAAACCAAAAAACAGAATAAGACAACAACGGCCGTTAAATAAAAAAATATTCAAAAAGGCAGAAAATCAGTTAAAATATAGCAATTTTAACTCAATTTTGAAATGTTTTTTATCCAATCTATTAATTTAACAAGTCGCATAACTTTTTAGGCTAATATTCAGTACCACAATAACTATGCATCTATCAACGGATTATTTGTAGGTGTAGGGCCACCTATGCACCCTCTTCAATTTAGAAAAAAGTAGTCCTACTCTGTAAAATATAGCACCTTTTATGTCATTGTGTAATCTAGAGCTCAAAATTTGAAAAAAATGTCAAAAAATTAGGGGGGTCGGCCTATTCCAGGGCTTCTAGAGAAAAATAATGAGGAGTATCACGGAGGAATGACTATATAGGTCTTGTAGAGGAGAAACAGGCGCTTCTTTTTCGCTAGGTATCGAAGGGCGCTATGTTCAAAAATCTGAAACTAGATCTCAAAATTCGAAAAAAATGTCAAAAAATTAGGAGGGTGGGCCTATTCTAGGACTTCTAGAGAAAAATAATGAGGGGTGTCACGGGGTATGACTATATAGGTCTTGTAGAGGAGAAACAAGCGCTTCTTTTGCACTAGGTATCGAAGGGCGCTATGTTCAAAAATCTGAAACTAGAGCTCAAAATTCGAAAAAATGTCCACAAAATGGGGGTAGGGTCGGCCTATTCCAGGAGTTCTAGAGAAAAATAATGAGGGGTGTCACGGGGTATGACTATATAGGTCTTGTAGAAGAGAAACAGGCGCTTCTTTTGCACTAGGTACCGAAGGGCGCTATGTTCAAAAATCTGAAACTAGAGCTCAAAATTCGAAAAAAATGTCCAAAAAATGGGGGTAGGGTCGGCCTATTCCAGGAGTTCTAGAGAAAAATAATGAGGGGTGTCACGGGGAATGACTATATAGGTCTTGTAGAGGAGAAACAGGCGCTCTTTTTGCACTAGGTATCGAAGGGCGCTATGTTCAAAAATCTGAAACTAGAGCTCAAAATTTGAAAAAAATGTCAAAAAATTAGGGGGGTCGGCCTATTCCAGGGCTTCTAGAGAAAAATAATGAGGGGTATCACGGGGGAATGACTATATAGGTCTTGTAGAGGAGAAACAGGCGCTTCTTTTTCGCTAGGTATCGAAGGGCGCTATGTTCAAAAATCTGAAACTAGATCTCAAAATTCGAAAAAAATGTCAAAAAATTAGGAGGGTGGGCCTATTCTAGGACTTCTAGAGAAAAATAATGAGGGGTGTCACGGGGTATGACTATATAGGTCTTGTAGAGGAGAAACAGGCGCTTCTATTGCACTAGGTACCGAAGGGCGATATGTTCAAAAATCTGAAACTAGAGCTCAAAATTCGAAAAAAATGTCCAAAAAATGGGGGTAGGGTCGGCCTATTACAGGAGTTCTAGAGAAAAATAATAAGGGGTGTCACGGTGTATGACTATATAGGTCTTGTAGAGGAGAAACAAGCGCTTCTTTTGCACTAGGTATCGAAGGGCGCTATGTTCAAAAATCTAAAACTATAGCTCAAAATTCGAAAAAAATGTCCACAAAATGGGGGTAGGGTCGGCCTATTCCAGGAGTTCTAGAGAAAAATAATGAGGGGTGTCACGGGGTATGACTATATAGGTCTTGTAGAAGAGAAACAGGCGCTTCTTTTGCACTAGGTACCGAAGGGCGCTATGTTCAAAAATCTGAAACTAGAGCTCAAAATTCGAAAAAAATGTCCAAAAAATGGGGGTAGGGTCGGCCTATTCCAGGAGTTCTAGAGAAAAATAATGAGGGGTGTCACGGGGAATGACTATATAGGTCTTGTAGAGGAGAAACAGGCGCTCTTTTTGCACTAGGTATCGAAGGGCGCTATGTTCAAAAATCTGAAACTAGAGCTCAAAATTTGAAAAAAATGTCAAAAAATTAGGGGGGTCGGCCTATTCCAGGGCTTCTAGAGAAAAATAATGAGGGGTGTCACGGGGTATGACTATATAGGTCTTGTAGAAGAGAAACAGGCGCTTCTTTTGTACTAGGTACCGAAGGGCGCTATGTTCAAAAATCTGAAACTAGATCTCAAAATTCGAAAAAAATGTCCAAAAATGGGGGTAGGGTCGGCCTATTCCAGGAGTTCTAGAGAAAAATAATGAGGGGTGTCACGGGGAATGACTATATAGGTCTTTAGAGGAGAAACAGGCGCTCCTTTTGCGCTAGGTATCGAAGGGCGCTATGTTCAAAAATCTGAAACTAGAGCTCAAAATTTGAAAAAAATGTCAAAAAATTAGGGGGGTCGGCCTATTCCAGGGCTTCTAGAGAAAAATAATGAGGGGTGTCACGGGGAATGACTATATAGGTCTTGTAGAGGAGAAACAGGCGCTCCTTTTGCGCTAGGTATCGAAGGGCGCTATGTTTAAAAATCTGAAACTAGAGCTCAAAATTCGAAAAAAATGTCAAAAAATTAGGAGGGTGGGCCTATTCTAGGACTTCTAGAGAAAAATAATGAGGGGTGTCACGGGGAATGACTATATAGGTCTTGTAGAGGAGAAACAGGCGCTCCTTTTGCGCTAGGTATCGAAGGGCGCTATGTTCAAAAATCTGAAACTAGAGCTCAAAATTTGAAAAAAAATGTCAATAAATTAGGGGGATCACCCAGCAGCGGCATAACAAAAAAAAACTCATCATAAATACCAGACGCGCGTTTCGTCTACAAAAGACTCATTAGTGAAGCTCGAATCAAAATAATGGTTGAAAGGCCAAAATAAAGAACGAAGTTGAAGATCATTGAGAACCAAACATTCCTAGCAGTTTTGCCAAATACAGGTAAGACAGTTTATTCCTGGTGTAGAAAAACCTTTGTTTTTTTTCAAAAATTCAAAGCGGAGTTAATTTATAAAATTATATTAATGATAAGCCAAGTCAACACAAGTGCCAACTACTGGGATGGTGATACCCTCGGGGAAATAAATCTCTACCAGCAGTGGCATCGACTCAGAGGTTGCATTTTAAGTTTAAACTCATCATAGATACCAGTATTTTAATTTAATATTTACGCCAGACGCGCGTTTCGTCTACAATATATCAGTGAATGTCCTGTGAAGGGAAGACAGGCGCATCGTTTGCGTAAGACTTCAAAAGGTGCTATGTTCAATTTGTCGAAAGGAACTAAAAAAAAAATCAACTGTCGGACAAGAACGCGAAAAACAAAAAAACAAAAACCCAACATATCAGAGTCAGTAAAAACTAATTTTCAAAATCTTGTCATATAAAGTCATAATTTCCCCGTCCGAATAACATGATAAAAGAGTTTACAAAATGTGTTATGTAAATACTGATAAAAAGAATGCTGATTACTGGCTGATTTTCTTTTTCAAGGGTATGTCGAAAAGAAAACGACAAAGATGAAAGAACTTTAGTGCGAATGCCAGCTGGTATATAACCTAAAGTTCTATATACACTTACAGACTTAATAGACAGTCTACTTTTCATTCTTTCAAAAGTTTTTTTCATATCAGAGGTTTTGTACCAGATAACCAAAATCAGCAAAGAATACTGCATTGTTAAAAAAGTATGATAGTAAAACTACATACAGACCAGTTAACTTTATCAATGACAATACAAGCGCCACAACCTTAAAGACGGTATAAGTACCCTCGTCCACGTGCGGGTGTTGTCTGATAAAATTAGATGTACATGTACACACATGGAAAAAAGTATTTTGTAAAATATGTTATGTAAATACTGATAAAAAAATACTGATTACTGGCTGATTTTCTTTTTCAAGGGTATGTCGAAAAGAAAACGACGAAGTTGAAAAAACTTTAGTGCGAATGCCAGCTGGTATATAACCTAATTGGAATTGAAATTAAAAAAACACTTTTTATTTTTTTATGTTATAATTTGTTAAAATAGAACTAGTTAAACACTATTTAAATATCACCTGAGTTTGATCAATAATTATCGACTCGATAAGTTTTTATCTGCACATGCAGCTACTGTACCTGTACACAGCAAAACATGTGTTTTTATCCTCATTGTTTACAACACTTTAAATAACCAAGTTTATAAAGTTATGTTATTGACACCTTGAAATAGATCCTCCACAACTCTTAACCGCAGCAAGATGGCAGATTATCAGCATGAGAGAGGCAGGAATGTCGCTGTGACAACTGTACGTATTGTCGGTCATCACTTTTCCACTATAAGTCGTTTAGAGAATAACATTTTTTCTCTAGAACTCCTGGAATAGGCCGACCCTACCCCCATTTTTTGGACATTTTTTTCGAATTTTGAGCTCTAGTTTCAGATTTTTGAACATATCGCCCTTCGGTACCTAGTGCAATAGAAGCGCCTGTTTCTCCTCTACAAGACCTATATAGTCATACCCCGTGACACCCCTCATTATTTTTCTCTAGAAGTCCTAGAATAGGCCCACCCTCCTAATTTTTTGACATTTTTTTCGAATTTTGAGCTCTAGTTTCAGATTTTTGAACATAGCGCCCTTCGATACCTAGCGCAAAAGAAGCGCCTGTTTCTCCTCTACAAGACCTATATAGTCATTCCCCGTGACACCCCTCATTACTTTTCTCTAGAAGCCCTGGAATAGGCCGACCCCCCTAATTTTTTGACATTTTTTTCAAATTTTGAGCTCTAGATTACACAATGACATAAAAGGTGCTATATTTTACAGAGTAGGACTACTTTTACATACGTTCTAAATTGAAGAGGGTGCATAGGTGGCCCTACACCTACAAATAATCCGTTGATAGATGCATAGTTGTTGTGGTACTGAATATTAGCCTAAAAAGTTATGCGACTTGTTAAATCAATAGATTGGATAAAAAACATTTCAAAATTGAGTTAAAATTGCTATATTTTAACTGATTTTCTGCCTTTTTGAATATTTTTTTATTTAACGGCCGTTGTTGTCTTATTCTGTTTTTTGGTTTCTCGATATATCGCCTTATTGTTCGCTGGCTTATTGTTCGCTAGCTATTGTTCGCTAGCTTCTGCCTATTCATATATAATTGTCATGTTTATCATCACTGTGTAGCATTACCATCATATAAAGTAACCTCCGTGAATGAAACAATGATAGCAAAAAGTATCTTTTATATTCTCCATACGATAGCAAGCATTCTCTGTACAATTTATGGTTTCTTTATTTTATTCAAAATTGAGAATGTGTCAAAGAGACAACAACCCGACCAAAGTTCAGAAAAAGGCGAAGGCCACCAATGGGTCTTCAATACAGCGAGTAAATCTGCTTTTCAATTTGTCATGTTGGGCCTTTTATATCTGATTGAACGGTTTGGGTGTTGCTTATTGTTGGAGAAACATGTCTCATTGACATATTGACATTGTAATATTCTGCTAAGTAGGAATGAGAACAAGTAATGCCTTTTTCAGTCAGACTCTATGTTTATGACAATTAGTCACATTTAGGTAATAACAAGCGATACATAGCAAAGTTCAAACTTCTGAAGATGACTTAGAAACTTGACCTTGACCTCGATGTCATTCTTATTGACCAAGGACCCCATGTCAAAAGCCTCTTGCTATGACTAACAACGCAGAACACTGCGTTTTATGACTTACACTAACTTAATTACCACACATGTCATAAACAAATAGAGGAAAACATCTTATTAAATGTAGATGGACCTCTTTAGTCCAAGTATTGAACAGAGTACTAGTAAACAGAGAAACGGTAACTAAATTTAAAAAAAAACATCTTTCTGCGATAGCGCCAAAAACAAGAAAAATATTATACGGTTGGATATCTCCTACGTGGAAAAGTGTACGGGTAAACTTGGTGAAAGGTGGAAAGACCTAATTACAATCACTGTTTCAACTGTTGTTGCTGCTGTTAATTTTGTTGTCAAATAAGCCATTTTCCCTATGACAAACCGGACGGATTAAAGTAAGAATTATAATTATGTTTACTAGTGAATAATAGATAATTCCTTTTGACCCGAAAGATAAAGGACTATGCATACATATACTTTCAATGTGTTTGAAGCGGTATTTTAAACAGCCGATTTCAATAAGTATGTTTCTGAAGGTAATACCTTTGGTTAGCTTGCTTGCTAGCTGAATCGTAAAGTCATTGCAAGGTATGCCACCCTCCTTTCGAACTAACCTAGTCCTACAGACAAATGGATTGGTTATCTGTCGGACTAGTCTGGTCCTAAAGAAGAATAGTTTACTTACTAGTAATCTAACAATGACTTCACGGTTCAGCTAGCAAGCAAGCTAACCAAAGATGTTACCTTTAGCTACATACTCATTGAAATCTGCTGTAACGGACTCTAATGAAATTCGTCACTATTTAAACAAGAGTAGATCATGTTAACCATTTCAAAAAAAGTATCAAGAACTCAAAGATTTCTTTATTTTTTTTAAAATATTATCCACTTAACCTCATAAGTTGAAAGTAAAATGACATTAACAAATAAGATCAAGAGACAAGCAGAACGTAAAATAGAAAGCTAAAGACCGACCAACATGAACCCGACCAAAACCTGTGAGTGAAAGCATGCAGATTCTACCAAACATGCGTCATCAGTTTGTGTGCTGCTAGTACAAATTCGATGACAAATCTATGGTTATTTTTTAGAATGCGTATGTACTGTGTAAATGATGAAACACTTTCCATATTGCGTATTCATTTATTTGGTAATTACAATTTATTATTATATACAAAAGTATGGATAAAACAGATAAATTAACATTAAGAAGAATGAGTTATGGAAAAATAGAGTTTGCGTAACAGCATGCTCAGGTAACTTTAATTTGCTAAGACATAAAAGCATACAAGAAAAAAAGTCAGATACAAATCATTAATCATTTGAATCTAATATATATCTTTTACAAAAAAAAAATGATCACTCATCGGGTATATCAGGTAAATCGTCCATTGGATTCCGAAAGTGGGCTCGTTTTATCCATTGAAACTTCGACTTATTTGGTTGGTCTTTAGGCTTTCCGAGTGCGCCATTTTCTTTAAGTTTGTATTTTCGCATTTTGAAACCAATAGGAACTCGTTGATCTATTTCTACTCTGTCCGTTTCATTACCTATTCCGACGGTCACTGCTATTTTGTCTGCATAGCATACCTCGTATACCAGATATATCTTGTTTACATACTGAAATCCTAAAATAATACAACAAATAATACAACAAATAATACTTGAATAACAAACCATACTCGAATAACAAACAATACTTGAATTTTAAACAATACTTGAATATTAACCAACATTTGAATATCAAACAACATTTGAATGCTAAACAATACTTGAATGCTAAACAATTATATTTGAATAAGAATCAAAACTTGAATAACTGGAATAACTGGAAAAGCAAACAATTGTTTAAACACTAAAAGAAACTTGAATAACAAATAAATAGCTGAATAAATAATTAAACAATAGTTGAATAACAAAAAATACTTGAATATCAACTATACTTGAATATTATAGTACAAGAATCTAAGATGTGAACTAATACTGTTGGATCAAATATTCTAAAACCTTTAATCCGTTAGGTAGAAATTCTGTAATAATTATTACAAAATATTTGTTTCATTTGAAAGGAACTTATACAGTTCATGACAAAAAGGATCACAGCATTCACCTTCCTTCCCATGGAAAATAGATAGAATTAAGAAAGAATGTTTAACTTATATTTTGTCCCCCAAACCCCAAAATCACATATTAAGTCCCTTAACAATAATCTAAGCACAGTTATATTTTAGTTGTCAGATCAAATCATAGATGCAGACATAAAATGAAATTAAAAAAAATTTGTTTCGAATTTTCGAAAAATACACCGTATGAACCTTGGTATGACCAGAAGAATCTAAATAAAAGTTCAGTTAAATATAACACGTGTTTTTATCTCTGATCTTTAGTTCTGTAAAAGAAAGTACATATATATAAAAAAATTAGACACATTTTTAGTATCGTAATACACTATTAGTGATATTATTAAATGTGTTAGTGCTCTTAACTGAACATTTGTAAAACAACTATATAAGAATACTCCTCTTATTTCTGTTGGAAACAACGTTAAACTATTGAAAAAAACAAACATATTCTTTATCTTTTTAAGTTAACCAACCGCTTCCATCTACCTTTAAAAAAGAAATGGGTGCCTGCTCCACACGCCTATGGCTATATTTTTAAAACTTACGTCTTCTTGTAGTGCCTATACCTTAATTGAATCCTTGCCCGATTTATTTACTAACCTCTTTCATCCAATCCAACCGTGACATCATCCTCTCCAGGGATGTTCTCCATGGTGTATCGTTCACATGCATCTATCTCAACTGTCACAGTTTTACGTAGCTTATTTTTTAAAGCTGTCTCCTCGAATGTAAACGTTGGATTCATTCGATCTGAGGCCTTCTTTGTTTTGGGCCATTCCTTGAGATTTGTATCTTTTGGGTCGTCAATAAAATCTTTAAGCCTTCCAATTGTTATAATTCCGGGTCTTACACCTTTCAGTCTTTCCATTTTAGAAAGTGATTCTTTGACTATTATAGAACCATGATCGTAATACTGTGCATCCATCAAATACGGTATAGGAATTACTCCAGGTCCTATATGAAATTGTTTGAAAAATATTTATATTAAATACCAGCAAAAAATATATGTTATATAAAATAAGGCTTTGCACGTTGTTGAAGTCCGTGTAGTGTCCTATGGCTATAGCTGAGAGGAGGTAACTGGTGATAGCTGAGACAGCAAACCAACAGCTCGAGAAAGAAAAAAATAATAATCTAGCAAACCAGCCAGGATATTACTTTTTTGTTCTTTTCTTGTAGCACTGATACACTCCAATACTTTTAGCAGTAATAATATCTCTCTATTCTCTTATTTAAACTTTTAAAAAGTTCATATATCTATACATGAAACCGTCTTTTAACACTTCGACGTGTGTGTTTTTTTAAAGGTTGTAAATGTATGAAATATCTTTCATCACAGTTTATGAAGTAAATGCAAGTGTCTGCAAAAAGGACAAGATTTTGTCTTTTGTTGTTCCATATACATCATCAGAGGCTAATCCAGCTATTTTTTAAAAGGGAGGGGTTTCCAATCCAGGATTAAAAGGGGGGCAAACCATATATATGTTTCTAATCAAATACATTGATTGTTCCAAAATAGATTTATCCAACACTGATCATTTCCATAGGAAATAATCTCATCATAGATACCAGGAATAAATTTAGTATATACGCCAGAAGCCCGTTTCGTCTACTAAAGACTCATCAGTGACGCTCGAATCCAAAACAGTTTAAAATGCCAAATAAAGTACGAAGTTGAAGAGCATTGAGAACCAAGATTCCTAAAAGTTTTGCCAAATACAGCTAAGTTAATCTATGCCTGAGGTAGAAAAGCCTTAGTATTTCAAAATATACATTCAGTATAAATTCTCTGGTATACATTACCTTAGTTATATCGCAGCAACATTTGTTTGTATAAAAACATCAATCACACATGTTTTATAATATATTTCTTTTAAAAACAATTGGGTTTGTCATCTCTATCGTTAACATAATGCCTTTTTATATGTTTAAAAGAAATGAAATTCCGTTTATGTCTTTCAGAGACAAGAATAAGACTGTTAAATGATTCTGTCAGAATTAACAATGTAATATACTAAAACAAAGCAAAATAACGCTTAAAAATGAAATGACTCATGTGTGGAAATTCATTTTCGGTCGGCGAACGCGTATAGTATAATACAATTATTAAAACGATTAATATCTTCAAGTCCATGTATAGTTTTAAAAAATTTAAAGATTAGAAAATTTAATAGCACATGTTAGTACATAAAAACATTAAGGATACTATTTATAATAACAACAGCAAAACCATAAAATTTGTAACAAATAAAAAATGCACGGGATGAAAATTTTATACAACGAAAATTTCCCATCACTTGTTTTTTTAAAAATGCAGTAAATATTAATAAAAAATGTGTATTTTTGCGTTTCTTACCCATAAGTTGAGCTGCCACAATATTTCTAACCATAGGCCAGACTGCCCTGGCATCGCATTCCGTAATACTTTTGTACAACTTTGAATCCATTTCAAGCCATTCGATTCTTCCGTGTAGTATTGAAGGAATCACCAACGTTGTCAAGTATGTTTGTGACGTTGGTATACTACTAACGTTTCTATGTCTATTCTATGACGTTCCCGAGAAAATTTTATGTGACTGTCGTTAGTGCACAAGTAATGTCGTTTAGAGAACTCTGGCGATATTCATTAGCTAGACCTATTATTTCTGAACACATTCCCAATATATTTACCAATGTACTTGGTGTAAGTCATGGTGGCATGACATGGAAAACCTATAAGCAATTATCAGGAAATCATATAGAACAAAATGCCTGGAATAGCATCTCTGACAAAGTTTCCAAAGCAGTAGCCGGTGAGTAAATTTAAAAAGTTAATGTTCCATTATAAACTACTGTGTTGTTATTCAACAGATGCATCAGTCGATAATTCAAATTTGAGATCTAATGATCACAATTTTAAAAGCGAATTTTCAAATACATATTCGGACTTCAAAATTCGAGATACGAAATTCGATGTATCCGAATATTGCAATTAAAACTGCTTTGTGTATAAATAAAAAGCTTTAAAGTCGATGACATATAATTTCGTAAATTATTAATAAACTGATGCTCTCAATCTGATAACACATACCGAATCAGCTTTTACTACTGTAACAATGAAAGCACTTTTCAATACCTTCACTTGGATGAGGAAAGTCAAAACTTTGTTTAACCAAAGATTCAGAAAACATTGAGAAGTACATAACAGCAAAATGAAACTCATATTATGTTCTTATGTTGTACCGTTACACCACTTTGGTGTACATCATTTTGTTACAAATTAGGCCGTTAGTCATCTCAACTGGATTGTTCCATACTTTTCTTGTGGGGGCCTTTTAATAGCCAACTTAACGGTATTGGTTTTCTCATTATTGAAAGCCGTATGGTAGACTATAATTGCTTATATTCACTCAATTGGATAATCCATGGACTTGGTCACTCTCTAGTTACATTTCAGTTGATTTTGTTTTACCTCGAAAGAGACAAGTATTGTCGAAATGCGCATATGGTGCAGACAAAATGGTACCGTTAATGTTATTTCACATCCTAAAATGAACTTGTTACTTTAAATATTTAATTATAAATCTCAAATTTTGAATTAAAGATTACGAATTCGAATTGCGAATTTCTATATTTTGAGTCCAAATTTCAAATCTAAGATATTATTGAATTTGTAAATTGGGGTGATCCTTCATGAACGTATGAACTTGGGTACTATATACATGTATTGCGAATCAAACTTAAATTTGTTTTTCTTTCAGGTAAGGAACCACGCAAAATAACTTTGTAAAAGCCAATTCATATTTTTTAATAAAAGGAAAAGCATCTGCTGGATACTATTAAATAACTACTAAAATATTTGATGTGTATTCAATTGGATGTTCACTATACTAAGTAATTCTAGATTTAAAATAAAAATGAAAAGATAATGCAAACGTTAAAATCTTCTAGAAAAACTTAGATTTTTCTCCAAGCATGCGCACTTAAACTTTATCGCATTCCCAATGATCCGGCCTTTTTATGTAACATTATTTCTATACTTTGACAGGAAATGAAATAATTGCAAACCCTTTCTTGTCGTTCCTCGATGCACCATGCGAACCGGGATTACTGATCTTTCATCTCGACCGAACATTTAAAGAATGGATGAAAAGAGAGTCAACGCCTGCAATAGCTTCGGAACTCATTTGGGATTTCTATCCCCGATGGGCAGGCGCAGAACAAGTTAAATCGATGGAAACAGAAATATGCGATGAAGATCCAAACTTTCGGTTTCATCATGAGAGTTCATTAAAACCGCGGGAAAATGGAAAAGAAAAAAAGATCATCATAGATGCGTTTGGAAAAACAGTAAAACAGTTGAAAGATGTTCAAGATATGAAAAACAGAATCATCAACATGGAACTATTCGGTATGTTTCTTCTTTACAACTAATGTAGGGTTTTATGTTGCTTCTGTATATTGATTATTAAGTGTGATGTGCCGTTGTTTAATTTTCAGTGTAATGATCCGTTGTTTGAGTATCTAGTGCAATGATTCGTTTTTTGAATACTTAGTGCAATGATCCTTTGTTTGATAAGCTAGTGCAATGATCCGTTGTTTAATTATCTAGTGCAATGATCCGTTGTTTGAAGACTTAGTGCAATGATCCGTCGTTTGATTATCTTTTGCAATGATCCGTTGTTTGATTATCTATTGCAATGATCCGTTGTTTGATTAGCTAGTGCAATGGTCCGTTGTTTGATTATCTAGTGCAATGGTCCGTTGTTTGATTATCTAGTGCAATGATCCGTTGTTTGATTATCTATTGCAATGATCCGTTGTTTGATTATCTATTGCAATGATCCGTTGTTTGATTATCTATTGCAATGATCCGTTGTTTGATTATCTAGTGCAATGATCCGTTGTTTGATTATCTAGTGCAATGATCCGTTGTTTCATTATCTAGTGCAATGATCCGTTGTTTAATTATCTATTGCAATGATCCGTTGTTTGATTATCAATTGCAATGATCCGTTGTTTGGTAATCTATTGCAATGATCCGTTGTTTGGTAATCTATTGCAAGGATCCTTTGTTTGATTAGTTGGTGCAGTGATTCTTTGTTTGATTATTTAGTGTAATGATCCGTTATATGATTATTCATTGTTAAGGTTCGTTGTTTGATTATTTAGTGCAGTGATCCGTTTTTTTATATACATTGCATTATTGAGTGTAATGGTCCGTTTGTTTTATTATTTAGTACAGTGATCCCCCTTTTTTTTCAATACAATGATCCGTTCTTTTATTATTTAATGCAATGATTCGTTGTTTAAATATCTAGTATTTTAACAAGACATTTTGAAAATCGAATATAATATATTGAGCATATAAAAAAAAGAAGATGTGGTATGATTGCCAATGAGACAACTATCCACAAAAGACCAAAATGACACAAACATGAACAACTATAGGTCACCGTACAGTCTTCAACAATGAGCAAAGTCCATACTGCATAGTCAGCTATAAAAGGCCCCGACAATACAATGTAAAACAATTCAAAGGAGAAAACTAACGGCCTTATTTATGTAAAAAAATGAAAGAAAAAAACAAATATGTAACACATAAACAAACGACAACCACTGAATTACAGGCTCCTGACTTGTGACAGGCACATACATTAATAATGTGGCGGGCTTAAACATGTTAGCGGGATCCCCCCCACCCCCTAACCTGGGACAGTGGTAACACAGTACAACATAAGAAAGAACTATAAAAATCAGTTGAAAAAGGCTTAACTCATCAGATTGACAAAATTACAAGTGGACGTGGCCGTGTACTTAACATCCTGACACAAAAAGACACAATGAACAGATCTGAGAGTACTCACAGTTATCTGAAAATCTATTTATAACTATTCTTCCGGATCACCTGAGATCACTCCCAGTTTTTGTTCGGGTTTGTTTTGCTCAATCTTTATTAGTTTACCATGTTGTGTTTTGTGTACTGTTGTTTGTCTTTTCGTCGTTTTTTGTTTTGTTTTCCCCTATGGTATTGTCAATTTGTCTTGACTTCTGAGCTTGAATATCCCTTTGAACCTTTCGCTGATGTTTCTCGTGCCAATTCAAAGATTGGACTATATATATATATATATATGATCACCAAAGCAACTTAGTTAAGCTGTGCATGATTCAAACTTTGAACAAGACACTGTTTTGAGATCACCAGAGTACGGGTTGCAACGCATTGATACAAACAAAAAATGGCGCATGTAAATAAGCAACAATTTTTATTCTGTTGAACAATCATGTTAGTTTTTTTTACAGAAGACTCCATCTTTGACGACGTATACGTCTATGTAGTAGACAAAGTGTACTATGTAGATAGATTTGAACTGAAGATATTAATCGACGGCGAGGTCAAATCCAGTCGATCTGAGACAAGCAGGTTCCCAGTCGGCTTCACAGTGAGGAGAGTTAGAATTGGATGGAACGATTTTGAAGCCAGATGTATAAAAAGAGTGTCTAAAAAATCTTTTACAAAAATGAGCGTGTCGTGGATCCAAAGATCAAGGTTTTGGTATTACTTCAGACAGGGGATTGCAAATTGTGAAAAATATGGTAAGCTTGTTTTAAATGATTGGTAAGTTTTTGTATGGTATTGAACGTGTCAGACACACAAGGTGAAAATCTCTATCATATCTTGTCGGATCCTTTTAAAGGTGACATACAGTATGGATTTTCTTCATTGTTGAAGGACGTACGATCACCTATTGTTCATTTGGACTCTGTGATATAGCGGTCTCATTGGATATCATTCTACTTCTTATTACTTTGTAGTCATAGAAGCTACTGGTAAATTTTGTATCACTAAACAACTTATTACTAGTTTTTTTTATGAAAGATTACTTGGAAGAGATTAAATGTGTTTGTTATCAATAACTGTTAAATGAACTTTAAGGATGAATTGCCTGGAAATACTGGTAAACTAATACATGTACTAGTTAGATTATTTCGTTTTATAAAACAGCTGATCAATCTTCCCGTTGTATTTGTTAATTTTCGTAGTTGTACATTTAGATATAAATCTCCAAAAAAACGATATTTTATTTTTTTCTTTCTAAATCAGTTTAGTTCATTTATCATTTGTGTTAAGGTTCAAGTAAAACATTCATCACATCTGTAAAACAAGTACATGTTGAGAACATCAAAAAGTATCCGAAGAACAGATTTATACATTTATTCTGACATTTTATTAAAAAATCTACAGTCAGTTTTACTCAACTATGCTTTATAAACATAATGTAACAAATGATCAAATGCAGTTTATTTCTTGTTATGCCCCACCTACGATAGTAGAGGGGCATTATGTTTTCTGGTCTGTGCCTCCGTTCGTCCGTTCATTTGTTCGTTCATTCGACCATTCGTCCGTTCGTTCGTCCCGCTTCAGTTTAAAGTTTTTGGTCTAGGTAGTTTTTGATGAAGTTGAAGTCCAATCAATTTGAAACTTAGTACACATGTTAACTATGATATGATCTTTCTAATTTAAATGTCAAATTAAAATATTGACCCCAATTTCATGGTCCAGTGAACATGTAAAATGATAGTGCTAGTGAGGCATCCGTGTACTATGGACACATTCTTGTTGTTTTTTAATTTAAAATGGAAGTGTGAAATTTTTACATTTTCCAGTATAAATTAACCTCTTGTCCGAAATCGAACCGTCAGAATTGAAAAACCTGAGAAGTAAATGTAGACCAAAAAATATCTCGTTTGAATTGTTTTCATTTGTCATTTTAGCGTCTTTTATAGCTTGTTATGCAGTATGAGTTTAGCTCATTGTTTAATGCCATTACTGCTACCTACAGTTGCTATAAACCTTCTACGCCATTTGTTGTCTGATGGAGAGTTGTCTCATTAGCAATCATAATGCATCTTCTTGTCTTATCTTCATAAAAAAATATGTAAATAGTGTGTAAAGCTGATTTGTAATCTAGCACGCTTGAACTGACATTCCATACCAAAACTTGCATCTTCGTTAACATCATTGTGTTTTTATTTGCTTTAGGTAGTGGTGCAGGAGATTATCCAAGGATTACCAGTCTACTAGACCACTTTAACATACCAAACTTCGGAGTACAAGAACGAGATCATGACGAGATCGGATAAATGTTACCAGCTTATCTACTCCACGAATACATTTTTTGAAGACCTCCTGAGTGTTATTAGGTTCGCCACCTACAAGGTCCGAAATGTTCAAAACATTTTAAAGGTATTTTTATTACCCCCAAAACAAATAACTGTGATGAAACTGTTTTGAACTGTATTGTTTTAAGAATATACTATTATGATATTTCCATGGAATAAAAAATAAACAGAGATTCAATTATTGTATTTGATTTGTGATAGCCTTTATCAGTTAAAGTGTACCAGATAACTAATGTTTTGACTTGCTTACATTTTAGACATGATATGTTTTAACATCATGATGCCATCATAAATAACAATGTGTTGGTTTTTTTTGTTCTGCATTAACATAGCGTTCCATATATCTGTCTTTTATTTCCTCAAATAATGAAGAGCATAAGTCAGATCGATAGTTGAAGTTAAGTTGGAAAATAGGACAGTATATTTACAAACAATATATCAAAAAAATAACCTTAACAAAAATACATAAACATGAAGAATGCGTAACAAGAGAAGAAAATTAAACGTTCATCAGTCTAAGAAAGTAGCAATGTTCACAAAGTTGAATCTTTTAAATATGTAGAAATTGTTCCATACTTCCATTTCAAGTCGCACACATCCAGTATAGAGTATATGTTTGTGATGCAGGCCTTTTGAAACATAGTTCGTTCATCTTCGTCTAGATCGGAGTCTGTATGACATGATAAGATGCATATGCTAAAAAGTCTTCGTCAGTTAAACCAAGGAGGTTATATGAGGTTAAACTATGAAGAGAAGCACTAAATTCGATTGGACCTATATCTATTAAATAACACTAAAACTTATCCCTTTTTGACTGGAAAGTTTCACAAGAGAGTACGATGTGAATTTGCTATTTTAGATTGTGATGTTCCTTTGGCACCATCTTACGGTGTTTATATTTCACAACTTGTTCGCTATGCCCGTGTCTGTTGTGACGTTTTTGATTTTAACGAACGCAAACTATGTATTAATGGTAAATTGTTAAACCAGGGATATCGTTACCATAAATTACTCAAAACCTTAATTTTTCCATAGATATAAAGATTTGGTTTTGAAGTTTGGTTGTACCTGTAGAAAACTTATTTCAAACGGGATAGCACATCCTCATTTTTACGGAAATGTTGTTAACCGTGCCCGGAAATTTAGAAATGATCCATGTAAACTTATTGCTCCTTTAAATAAACTTACTCTAAAAGGTTACCTATTCAACACTGTAAAAAGATCATTGAATGTTGTTTTTATTGGTATAAATATTGATTTTGTTATCAGTAGATTAAAAGCTAACTAAATATTACTCGTATGTTATATACATATACATTTTCATGGATCTACACTCTGACGATACCGGTAACTTAGTATTGCACAAGGTCATGTTTTTCTCTGTCTGTTTATGACGTCTTTACACTTAATCCATTGTATGTTGGATGTGTACGGATTGAGTGTTTAGTCTTACAGGCATGATTTTTTATTAGTTGTTAGTGGCTTTGAACTAGCTGTCAGATAACTGCGAGTACTCTCAGATCTGTTTATTGTGTCTTTTTGTGTCGGGATGTATAAGTACCCTGCCACGTCCACTTTTTTTGTGTCTATCTGATGAGTTAAGTCTTTTTTAACTAATTTTAATAGTTTGTTTCTTATGTTATACTGTTATACCACTGTCCTAGGTTAGGGGGAGGGTTGGGATCCCGCTAACATGTTTAACCCCGCCACATTATTGATGTATGTGCCTGTCCCAAGTCAGGAGCCTGTAATTCAGTGGTTGTCGTTTGTTTTATATGTGTTAATTATTTGTTTTTCGTTCATTTTTTTCACATAAATAAGGCCGTTAGTTTTCTCGTTTGAATTGTTTTACATTGTCTTATCGGGGCCTTTTATAGCTGACTATGCGGTTTGGGCTTTGCTCATTGTTGAAAGCCGTACGGTGACCTATAGTTGTTAATGTTTGTGTCATTTTGGTCTTTTTTGGATAGTTGTCTCATTGGCAATCATACCACATCTTCTTTTTTATATAATGGATGTGTTGGAAAAGAGGGACAAATTATACCAGAGGAACAGTCAAAGTCATAAATCGAAATTAAACTGACAACGTCATGGCTAAAAAAGAAAAAGACAAACAGACAAACAATAGTACACATGACACAACATAGAAAACTATAAGCAACATGAACCCTACCAAAAACTAGGGGTGATCATGATCTACTGCACTGTCATCTTTGTCATAATTGAAGGGGAATAATTGTCGAATGATTCGCATTTTAGAACCGACAGCGTGCTCAATTACTGAAAATCCAGTTTCGGTTCGGCGGAAAACATCATAAATTAGACAAGAGAACATAATTTCACTCTATTTCACTACGTTCAACCGTATACAACTTTTGTTAATGTCATCAAATTTGTTTTTTTCTTCTCTCTCTCATCTGTAAGCCAAAGTTTCCCAATCAATTCACTTCTTAATTGTCCATGAGCTTGTAAAAATAGGTAGAGGTGTTACAGTTTGAGCAGCTTAAAGTTGTTATTGCTCCAGCTTATTATTATTACAAACTTCACAGCCATATTCAAATAAAGTTCATTATGTGATCAACTTGTATTATAGATACAATAGATTACATTATTAACAGTTCGGCAGAAGCCCTATCTTATGTATTTGTATTACTTTGTACTTTAATAAACACAGAGAAGAATTTGATATTTGGCTGGTAAATTTTGGGTCAGGTCAGATGAGAATGAGAGGTGTTCCAAGGAAACGCTAATACTAGAAACGATGCATTTTGGTAGAACACCCCCTTGAAGAATGGTACGGTTACCATTTTGGTATATTAACAGGGGCTATTCCTTGCTCAATGTCGATTGTCATAAGTTAAAGAGGACGAAAACATGATATTTGAGATCGTTGTCTCTTTTATGTTAGCTACTTTTAAAGAAAGTGTAATGAATAATAGGTCGGTGCCTTTTAAAACATTGACTTGTAGGGTACATATTTGTACCCAGATATACGTTTGATAATATTGAAAATTCTAATAGTACTTTTCTCTCCATCTTTCCGCCAAAGTTTCTCACCCAAGTTCGTTGTAAATTATCGCCGAGCTTGTAAAAATTAATAAACACGTTACTATTTGGGTAGCTTAGAGCTGTAAATGGTCCACCGTTTTTGTTTAGGGACTATCTGTTTTGAATTTTCCATGGAGTTCAGTATTTTTGTGATTTTACTCTATGATACTGTATTGGACAAGTGTGCTAAAAAAGGGACAAAAGATACCAGAGGAACAGTCAAACTCATGAATCGAAAATAAACGGACAACACCATGGCTAAAAATGAAAAAGACAAACAGACAAACAATAGAACACATGACACAACAGAGAAAACTAAAGAATAAGCAACACGAACCCCACCAAAAACTAGGGGTGATCTCAGGTGCTACGGAAGGGTAATCAGATCCTACCATACATGTGGCACCCGTCGTGTTGCTTATGTGACAACAAACCGGCAAATAGTCTAATTCGATAGGTTACATTAATCAAAGAAGGGGATTGTAGTTACAACGTAAGGAACACATTCGATATTATTTGTGAAACGGTTATTCCATAACGATCAACCAGCTCGTGATGGCGTCCGCACAATTTACGAAGTAAAACTTATAGGGCACAAAGTTGCAACAGGAGGAAACGTTTGTTCCTCACGCCGGACAAATTTGTGCCAGTTGTGTATATTAGAGTAGTAAAATGATATAATAGTTTATTAAGAGAATATAAATTGCATTTGTATTTATTTAGTTTGTTGGCATAATTTTAAAGATATATATTATTTGATGAATTATAATTTTTCGTTTACTTTATAAATTGAACATTTTGGATCGGTATCAAACTGGTAACGAACCTATTTTAAGATAGAAATAGACATGTGTACATTTATTCACATCACAATTGAATGTAAAATTCATAACAGGGATGTCAACATTCGAAAATAACATATTTTTAGTTTTATCGTGATTAGAAGACATAAATACCGTGGCACCGTTAAGGTCAACAATTCATCTGAAGTCCAAAAACACTGTTAAGTCTATAACAAATATCAGCTAATCCCCATAACGCCACTAAAGTCCATAAACATTCCGATATAGTTTACAAAATGACCTCTACTAAAGTCCACAAAAAAGACCAACCGTCTGCAATTAACCAATTTAGCTAAAGTCTACATAAACACCGTTTAAGTCCACACGATTTTTTTATTCATATTCTTACTTATTTGTGATGTTTTACTATATCCAGCTATTTTTTTTAAACTTTTATATCGCATGCAATGGTTAACTATATAAAAAAAAGTCGGGAACACATGCAAGAGGAAAGAATAGGTTACCTCATGACCCAATGTCCCTCTGCTTCAAGTTATGTTAAATAACAATTCAATTAAATATAGAAAAATCGATTTATTATTTCATATGTTTTAGTATCAATTTGTATGATTTTTTTTTTATTAATAACATCTCACGTTTTTTCTACATTAGTTAATCTATGTCAAAATATAAAAACATACACAAATTAAAATAAAAATAGATCATGTGTCCCACAGAAGAACGACAGTTCTCGTTCCGTTCAGACACTGCGAATTAATATTGTAATGCTTATGTACTAGTATCAACTAACGTATGTGCTATGGCTAGATATAAATTTTCTGAATGTTTGTCCCAATTGGCCTGTTTAATATACTTATCATCACAATACAAAATTAAATCAATGGAAAAAAACTACAGATCACGAACTTGTTTACATTCATCAAACATAAAATTCAAACTTATACAAAATGGCTAACAAAAACAAAACTCCATGCTTTGTATTGTACTGCAACTATAAATGTGTACTAACTGATAAAAAGACGACTTTATTTTTTGATAATAGGAAAAAAATAGTAAATGTTGAAATTAACGCTGTTATTTGGTGGCCTTTTGTGGAACTTGTTTATATTGTGGACTTAAACGGTGTTTTTGTTGTCTTAAGTGTAAGTCATTTTATGGATTTTATAGGACACATTGTGGAATTTAGAGGAAATTTGATGTGAACTCTAGCGGTGTTATGGACTTAAGATGTTTACGATACCACAAACCATTTTCTTTTAGACCATCCGTTTAACTCATCCAGGTCGTGATTATAAAATAAATATTCTATATTTGGAATGCAGGGTCATCTGCTTATTTTAATAAATAAAGGCAACAGTAGTATACCCCTGTTCAAAATCATAAATCGATTGAGTAAATACAAACAGGGCTACAACCCAAAACTGAGGGAAACACATTTAATATAAGAAGAAGAGAACGAAACAATGGAAATGGAACACTGAAGTGCAAAAAAATCAAACAACAATGCAACATACATACAAAGAAACGAACTCTTAGATATCAACTGCCATTTTCCTTATTTTGTACAGAACATTTTAAGAAAAAATGGTGGGTTGAATCTGTTTTTGTTGCTAGCCAAACCTCCGCTCTTTATGACAATGTTAAATATACCGCTAAAATGCAACCATTATATGACGGGAATACAGTACAAATAAATGCAAGAACACCAGAGACAGAGAAATACACAAATAAGTAATATAACAATACATCTCGATATGGTAACCACAGAACAACAACGATTAACAAAAATTAATTTCGGACAGTACACAATACTAAACATTGTCTAAACTGAACTACATATTTGCAAAAATGAAACTTTTGTTAGAAGAAATATATGTTGACCATATTGAGTCAAAATTTCTGTCCATGGCTTTGATTTATATAGGAATAATGTGCTCAATAGTATTCAACTTATTCAACATTACCAGAAACCCAGGAGTTAGTTAAGTAAAAATTGGTGTCAGACGGTGGTGTTTCACTGCAAGACTCTTTAACATTGACTAAAAATACCAGAATTGAAATTGAATTTTATGCCAGACGCGCGTTTTGTCTACAAAAGACTCATCAGTGACGCTCGAATACATTTTTTTTTATAAAGTACGAAAAAGTAAGTAAAAATGCCACATTGAAAGATGGTACGTGTACAATTCAGAATATATTACCTGTTGTCTAGAAAAGTATAATATTGAGAAACTGCCAAAACTGTGAAAATCGAAAAATTGATTGATCATTAAGGGGTATTAAATTGGTGGTCTGACGCGTGCACTTATTAGGTAGTGTGCTAATGTTCTTATCTTCAAAATGAAGGAGATACTACACTTAAACACGAAGAAGCAGAAAAAAATAACTCACTTACAAATTTAAAAACGCAGATGTGTATCTGTATGCCTATATGGCTTTTTGAGTTTCATTGGTTTTTTTAATAGTACTGTAATGAAGATTATAAATCAATGTTGACTACTATACACCTATGCTGAAATTATTACATATTATAAAATTGAGAATGGGGACTGTGTCAAAGAGACAACAACCCGACCACAAAAAAAAACAACAGCAGAAGGTCACCAACAGGTCTTCAATGTAGCAAGAAGTTTCTGCACCCGGAGGCGTCCTTCAGTATCATACCATCATAACATATATGAGAAGAACATAACCCGTGTTATGCCACCAACTGTTTTTTTTTTTAATAAATGTGTTTAGTTTAGATGCAAAGACCCTATTAGTGAATCAATATTAACGCCAAAATATGCAATCTTTAATGACCTGACAACAGTATCGTAACTATATCCCTTCTTAATAAGTCTATTTGAAGGTTTTGTTAGTTTCTGAGATGAATATTGACATTTTTGTGCTTTATGAAGAATAGTTCCATAAACAATTGCATGTGAAACACCTGAACGTATAAGAAGTCTGCATGTTGAGCTATATTAACGAATGATGTCCTCATACCGATGACAAAATTTAGTAAATGTTTTGACTAGTTTGTGATATCGAAAACCCTGGTGTAATAATATTATTTAATTGTTCAGTAATACAGGAATTTCTCTCGTTAAAATCTAAAACATTGTTACATACACGAGCGAATCGTACAAGTTGAGATATGCAAAGACAGTAAGATGGTGACAAGGGAACGTCACTATCTAAAAATGGATAATTAACGATAGGAAAAGAAAATTTATCTCTTTTATCATAAATTTTAGTATTAAGCTTTCCGTTAGTGATATATATATCTAGATCGAGGAAAGGGCAATGGTCATTGTTAGTATTAGCTTTATTTAAAGCAAGTTCAACAGGATAAATTTCTATAGTATACATACTGAAGTCGTCATTATTGAGAACCAAAATATCATCCAAATATATAAAAGTATTAATAAATTTGTCTATCAGATGTTGTTTCAATGGGTCTTAGCTGATTTTTGTCATAAATTGTAACTCATAGCAATACAAACACAGGTCCGCAACAAGTGGTGTACAGTTAGTTCCCATTTTATATCTGTTTGTTTAGATCACACATCGTTGCCAGTATAATGGAATAGTTTGGCTAGATATAACATTAGATTCAGTTTTCTACATAAGAAAATATCTTTAACAAGTCCGGAATGTGACAGATGTTATTGATTCAATTGATGTGTTTGAGCTATTGATTTTGACATTTGATTATAGACTTTTCATTTTGACTTTTCCTCGGAGTTCGGTATTCTTGATATTTTTTTATTCTAATAAAAAAAAAGATGGCTAAAATTTAATATAGGTTATATACGACACTATATAGGACCCAGGTATTCAAAATACACAAACAAATGTAATCTTCAGATTCTAATCATAGTTTTTTTTTGATATTATTGATTAAAACTTATAAATGCCGCCGATCAATTATCCTAAATATATATATGCATTTATAGTGTTTGTTATTCAACTGTAATAAAAAAAATCACCAATATATCTACAACAAACAAGATTTGAAAAACACTTTTTGAATGTACAAACAATATAAATTGATAGCTGAAAATAAAAATTGGCAGGTTGTTTAATCTTAATTACATGGTACTTGCGTATGTTTTACCAATTGAACTGGTTATTTAACTTTAATACTAATTGGTCTCTTAAGTAGAAATGTTTTCAATACCACTTACAACCTTTAGTTATATGAAAAACGACCCGTTAACAAATATCCGTTTACTATGTATCCATAAATATTTCCTTCAAAATTTTTATATCTCGTATTCGAACTGTTTAATAATGATTTCGTTTATATGTGCTTGTTGTGATTTGTTTTCCTCCCAGCTTTAAAAAAGAAAGGGATGTAAAATATGTTATTATATCTATTAACAGTAAATTAAAACAGCTATCTACTCAGATCTTTATTTCTTTTCGTATATAAGTTTATATTAATTGTAATCAGTGTATATAAAGTGCGAATCTAGTATTTTTAGTTCCTTTTCACTGTCGTATGCGAGTATGTCTATTGTGGAATAAAGGATCATGGGAAAACTGCATTTATTAAAACACCAAACTAATTTATTTGAAACTAAGTTTTAACATATTTTCAATGTGATATGTCTTTTTATTGTACAATAGCAATATTAAAGTTGAAAAATGTCTTATAAAACCAACATAATATAGAATATCGATTATTAAAATCGATCGACTTTAACTATAGATGCAATGAATTATAACTGTATGTGCAATCATTTCTGATGCAGAATTTTCAAAGATGCTATGAATTTTTATTGCAGATTATAATGTGATAAATGGACTAGCAACAAAATAAAAACTTAATTGATTACTTTTAATATTTATATCTATTTATGACTTTTTGTGTGTCTATAAAAGTGGCTGGCCATTTATACGTTTTCTCACAGAATGGGCATGTGTGAACTGAATTGCATGTTTCCCTGATTTGTGATTCGCTATGCCTTTTGAAATTGCAAACTCCTGTTTACATAAATCACACTGATACTTGTTGTTGTTTTCATTTTGGCAACTTGATGCACGTAGTTTCAATAATGTTTGAAGAAACATGACTTCTCGCATTTCCCACAGTTATATGGCTAGTTGTTTATATACTTGTTGACATGGTCAGCAACGTATTTTCGTTGTAGAAATATTTTACTACAAAACAGGCAGGTGTGATTAAAAGCTCCTATTACTTTCTAATTATTATGCTTATGAAGTGTTTACTTCAATGAGTGCAGACGAGGGCCTATCCATGCTTGTAGTTTTTATACTTATCGAGGAGCGCGTTGTCTTGAAATTTTGATTTGCACTGGTCACTTGAATGTGTAACTCATTAGTTTTGGTATTGTTATGCATGTACAAACTAGCTACCCATTTGGTTTTGAAAGAACAATTAGTGCATTTTGGTATAATAAGTACACAACATGCAAGCTTTGATTCATTTTTGATGAAATAACAAATGTTGAATTTTGAATCCTTTGAACCTCAATGAAGACCATTTCGATAAAGGAGTAGGTCCGGTAAGGACCGATTTTGGTCTCAAATTTTAAGTTCATCTAACGAAAGATTTTGACCACTTTTTAAACACTTATGTGTCTATTTCATTTAAATAAATTAGTTTTTGTGAAAGATTTTAACTGATTTAATCATTAAAAACGATCCGATTCAAGCTTAAATATGAAAAATCTACCAAATATGCCGAAAAATGTCACTTTTCAGACGGTTTTTGTCAAAAATGAAAGTGGCCGCATCCGTGTTCATCCTAAACCTTTAAATATGTTATGTATGATCATAAAAAAACAACTAACATTACAATGTTAAGGACGAACATGAATGCGGCCACTTTCGTTTTACATGAAAACCGACTAAAATTTAACAAAAATGATAAAATTGTGAAGATTTCAGTAATTTAGCATGACTTAAAAGTGATTGTGTAAAGCAAAATTATATCCGGGTGAAATTTGATCCGGAGGAAAAAATTGTCACTGTAGTTGTTGTTATTTTTTTATCGGAGGAAAATATTTCCCTGGGATATTTTTTCCTTTGCCGTGAAGTTCTATCTGGGTGGTTAACTTATTGAATAGTTATTAGAAAAAACTTATCCTTTAAAAATACTATGAAATAATAATAGTGTATTTGAAATATAGCAAAATTGTTAAAAAAAAAATGGAAAATAATTTCACAAATTAGCCTTGAAGAAATTTCCTGAAATATTCAAGTCAATATCATCCTTTTAAAAAGAAAATTGACATACATGAAACATAGGGAAGAAAACCAGAAGTAATTTCAAAGATCGTTATTGTGAAAACAATAACATGATTAAATAAGGTTAGTGAAATACTCGTAAAAGTGAGTTGTTTTCAGATCTCAGTACAAATATAAATTTAATAGTATTCTAAGATAGAAATATAGTTGCATTACTACATGTACTACTGTTAACAGTTATAGAAGAATTTGATTATGATGATATTTTAACTATATAAATAGAGATGTAGTTATTGATTATATGGAAATCAGATAAATCATAGCATAACAATATATTGGAACAAAAGCATGTTTAACAGCTGGATAGTTTTAACCTGTGAAATGTTATCTGTCTTTTTAAATCAAGTTGGAAGTCATCTTTTTATATAAATGAATATATAAAAAATAAGATTTAAGGAAAAATTTCACTATAAAATAGATTCAGAAATAAATTATATTAATATCTTTATAATATAAATTGCTCATAATTACCTCCCTTTGATAAATTATGCAAATTTGGTCTACCTTTGTGAAACATTTTATAATTATAGTCAGGTATATATTGATTGTGAGTAACGTACATAGAAGTTAATGGAACTCTATTTCACACGGTTCTGTGAAATATAGTACGGGAAATATACACCGGTACATACTATCTGCATAACACAGATAGATTTTCACTCCTCTGGAAAAAATCAACAAGTGAAATACCGAGCCTGGAAAAAAAATACCGGGACAAATTATCCTCAGGATAAAATATCACAGAGGAAGAAATAAACCGTTACAATAGTACCCGATATAAATGCATTGTATTGTCAAAAACAGCCCATATTTATGTAGCAGGAGCATTCTACTGTCCAATAAATAACTAAAAGCTTCCATTTTAACAATTTTGTAAAACTGCTATATTTTGGGGCCAAAAACTGGACCTATTCCTTTAAATACACGGTTAAAATCAGATTGCCAAAGAACCCCAAATATTCGTTTTCGTTGAAACTCCAAAGGATTCATTTCAAGTTTAATTTTAGATCCTGTAGGGCAATTTAAAACTGGACCCAAATTCAAAAATCTAACTTCAAGGTCAGATTTATCATGTAAAACCCCATTGGAAATGGTCAAAAAGCAATTTATAAAAAATATTAGAAAAAAGTAAAATCACAAAAACTCCGAGGAAAATTCAAAACGGAAAGTCCCCAATCAAATGGCAAAATCAATTGCTCAAACACAACAAACAAATGTAAAAGTAGTGAATTACATAATCCTTTTTTGTCCCATCCCATTTCGAGCGGGGTCATAGGTGTGCGTATTTAGTGATGAAGTGTCATTGAATTTGATAAATATAAACACACATTAGATGCCGACGAATTATCAGAAATTTAATGGAATAATTTTGAAATAAATATTATTTCTATTGAATTTATTGGCGTGTTTAATCAAACTTTCTTTCACAAAGTAAGCATTATCAAATCATCCTCTTACTTTAACTAATGTGTATGCAGGTCTGCTAAATTAAGACTTTAATAAATTAAAATGAATAAAATTCATACTGTGAAAATGCACCGCATACACAATACTAATGAATCGCCCCACAGATATAAGGATTAATATAACTAAGAAGTTTTTAAAGTTTTAAGCCATAATCAAGAATCGTTTTTAAGATAAGGTGCGACATGTGAACCCCCCACCCCCTGTTTAATTACAAAGTGCCGTAACTTAAAAAGTTTTTATCTTATTTTCACAAAAAAGTAAATAGATCATTTGACCATCATAAGAAACAACTATATTAAGTTTCAAGAAATTTGGATAAGTCGTTCTCAAGTTACGGTTTGACATGTTTACGTCGGACAGACAGACGGACGGACGGAGAGACGGACGGACACCGGACATTTGTTTACCAAAATACGTCCCGTCAAAATTTTGACGGGCGTATAAAAACCTGCCGAAAATATAAAAGTTATGTTTTTGCTGTATTTAATCAAAATCTTTGCTTCTTTTTGGTAAAGAGATGTTTCGATTATTATTGATAACACGAATTTAGAACCGTTTCCCTCCCAATCTAAAACTGGAAATGGTACATGTTACAACAGTATTAAGCGATTAACAATCAATAAACGTTACGATTTCTTATACAACATTTGTATTGTTTTGACATTTATAAGCAAACACAGTTTTACAAGGTTATATATGAAAATTCGTTCATCTATTGCCTGGGGGAAGCTCGAAAGAATAAATATATGTTCCCTAAATTTTTAACAAACATTTTCTTGACTTTAATGGTATTGTCATAAAAAATAAGTTTTACTGAACCTCATAAAATATAATTACCCGTCATAGATGTTTAAATGTATACAAATATTTACATTTTGCCGAAATTAAATGCCTCATGTTATTGGAAAGTCCCCATATTCATGTTCATAACCTAGTGCATTTGAATTGGTTTACTCGCAAGAAGTTTTAACTGTTTCCTTTTTCAAAGTATGAAAAAGGTTTGGAATTGTTATGTTCAAATTTGTTTGTAAGTAAAGAATATAATTAAAAGACTAACTCTCATTTTTTTTTTTCATACTATGATAATTAGTTTATTGCATTTTATTTGGTATGAATGTGTTACAACTACCTTCTTGTTTTCATAAACATCATATCGGTTCTAACATGTAACATGTAAATGAAGTTGATAAGAAAATAGATTAGGTGTTCTGTATCATTTTACACGTATCAATATTAAACTTGATACCTACCGCTAGGGGAAACTTTGTTCAATCGTAAATAATCAATTGAATTGTGTTCTCTTCATCTCTTTACCCAAGAAAATGCTACTCGCATCCCCCCGATTCTTTTTTAATCGTAATCACGAAATAATTCACCTTAGCCTAAATAATTTAAAACTTAAAGAAAAAATTAAATCGGACATGGTAATGTTGCCCCTTGGTGGAGCACAGACCATTAACCATATTTCCCAACTTGTTCTAGTTTTTTTTCTAGCCTTGCCAAATCATGCCACTTGTACCCATATTTCCATATTTCAGCTGAAACATTTCTTCTCAAGTTGTATCTTGACTTGCTACTTTAAGGCTTCTAACTACAATGCTGTTAATTTGCTTCCTTGGTATGTGCTCTATACCTTGCCACTTTCTCTTGTTAATTCTTTATCGACTAATTGGTCTTTTCCCCTAGATCTCGGCTTGATATCTTCTCAGGCCATATAATGTTAAGGAAACGACTGGGACAGTTGTTGATCAAGACTTAAAGTTTTAAAGCAGTTTATTTTTGTCTTCCAAGTCTCAGCTCCATATAAGAGTGGATTTTACATTGGAATTTAAAAAGCGCACATTTAAGTGATGTTGCTTGCTTTCAAAATTGATCTCATCATAATAAATGTAGTTTTAGCTTTGCCAATTCTGATTTTTACATCTTTATCTGAGTCAACAATATTGTACACTACCCTTCCGAGTTATGTAAAGTAATCCACTTCTTCCTGTGCTTGAGTATTACAATCAGACTTGCTAACGACCTTGTGTTTGACTTAAACACTTCGGATTTCTTTTAAACATGTGCTAGTTTTGTTATTGAAATTTCAAAGTTAAAGTCATCCAGCTATTTGAACATGTCCATTGTATACTGTTTCTTCTGCCTTTTGTGGCTTGCTTCATGATCCAGTCGAACGTCACGAGGAATAGCATAGGATTACGGATACTACAAGTATCCGTAGATATTTTAACACCCTGAAGTATCCCAGTACACCATGAGGCGTAGCCGAAAAAGGGTGTTTAAATGTCCATATCTACGGATATGAACGTAGATAACGAATTTATCCCCGGTCTAAGTCCAAAGTGAGAGTTTAATGGAAATTCGGGTACAATTTGTTACGTGAAAACAAGGTTTTTTTTCATTATCTAAAACAGTTTTATTTAAAATGTCCATATCTACGGATATGAACGTAGATAACGAATTTATCCCCGGTCTAAGTCCAAAGTGAGAGTTTAATGGAAATTCGGGTACAATTTGTTACGTGAAAACAACGTTTTTTTTTATTATCTAATACAGTTTTATTGAAATTTAGAAATTTTACATATTTTTTACGGGGTGTAGGTAGAACCGTTGGTAGAACCCTATAGGTAGACAAATATAAGACGCTTTTATTACTGAAACAGAGAAACTTGATTGAGTCAAATTTGACGCTCAATGTTGTGAAAGTTATGTCATAGATGGTGTGACGTCAACGTTGGTCATTTGCATAGCTAGGTCAGCAGTCCCATTCCTTGAAAATGTGGCAGTCAAGTGATGCATTTTATGAAATGAGTGTAAATGATCGTCATAATAAGACAAAATCGTTAATGAATTAAATAATTATTTAATTACAAACATCATGGATAATCTACAGAATTCAATATTTCACAAGGAGTAATCATGGTATATCAAGAAAAAGTTCCCCGGGATAATGTTTAGCAACGTCCGGAGATATGGGTTAGCAACACTTATGGGCTATGGGTTTTGTCACGACGTGCGTTAACCAATCGAAATCCAATATAGATATATACTAAGCCGGGGATAAAGTTTTTTTCTTACCCCAGTTATTAAATCAAATGCCTCTGTTATTCGACCTTCGAGGATGATCTTGCTCTGCATTCCTGCATAGGATTTTCTGAAGATGAATATATATTTTTTAACAGAAAAGAGTGATGAATTGACCACTTCGATGGTTAATGCGTAAAGTTGCTATTTGGTCTGCACAAGATCAGTTTTGACTTCGTCCTACTTGGCTATCACAAATTTGACAGTAGCATTATGCCTCATAGTTGTTACAAATGCCCTTATTTGCTGTCTTTTGATGTTAAATTGTTTACCTGTCGATTCATATGTTTATGTTTCTTTAACCTCAGTTTCACTTTTTCCACAATGTAGTGGTTTGCAGTGGCAGTGTCTGCTCTTCTTTGAACACGGACATTTTGTTAATCTCTTTTAAGTTTCTTGAAGATGCAGACATGTTTTTTATGTTTTCAGTGTTGATGTTTGGAGATACATATGTTGCTAGATGCCATTTTTTGTGCGGGAAGGCTATTCCATCATTGACAAGAATGTGATTTACACAGCGGTTCGAAAGAACTCTCCATTATTAATAGTTATTTCTCCTAGTCCATGTCTTTCGATCACTTGTTCATAACCGGTGTTGTCACTCCCAATATTATATTAGCATTTTGGTGTACCATTTAGAGGGTGCTGTATTTGGAGCTACGTTTCCTCTTGGTTTCTTCTAGCATGCAGCCTTGATGACCAATGTGTGATTTCTAGAAGCATAGCATTGGAACTTCTTTGATAGCATGACAACTCCTTGAAAAATTTTGAATGTTCTCTTCAATGTGTCCATCACTTTTCCTGACGACATTCAGTTTTGATTATCCTGCATCATTCCATCTTACTTCTGCTATTCATAATGGAAATTGGAATCAGGAACCGTTAATTTTCTACATTGAAACGTTTATCAAATAAAATAGCTAGAATATGGTTTCATTTCTTTTTGCATTATTGTCAAACTTGAATACACTTAGGCAAATAAGATTATGAGTTTAAAAAGATGGTAAGATTTCCTTTTATATTGTTAATACTACTACATTAACCCTTTCTGGTGTCTCAAACAGTTTTTCCACAAAATGATCTGAAGTTTTCTTTTTCTTTTAGAGTATATACAGCAGTTAAAGTGCAAAATGTCGTTTGTAGTGTGTCTCTGTAATAAGTAGCAATGAATACTATTTTTTGCTAACATCAAAGTTTAGTTTATCTTTTTTTAGTTTTCTATGTTGTGTCATATGTACTATTGTTTGTCTGTTTGTCTTTTTCATTTTTAGCCATGGCGTTGACAGTTTGTTTTAAATTTATGGGTTGGACTGTCCCTTTGATGTCTTTCGTCCCTCTTTTAGATTAGAATATGACAGTTAAACTGTTCATGCTTTACGTGCACGTGTTTATTTATATATTTCGAAATTGGTTAAATTTACCTTTCCTGTGCCCTCTTTAGCAAATGCTACGTTGTATCTCTCAAGTTCCTAACTGGAAACAATTTTGATATTCAAATCAAACTAATCAAACCATTACAAATAAGCAAAGTAAACACAAGATAAAGTTTCTTCACCTACCCATTGAATTTCAGTGTCATGTTTAATTGCAATATCTGAGCAAACAACTTAACAAAGTTTTCCTGCATGGTATTCAATACTCTCTTTGTAACCACTTAAACTTTTTCGGCACACATAGTCACCGATCTTTCTGAAAATAGGCTTATATGTAGATCCCATTAGACTAGTCAGGAAAATAATGCCAACCGATATATATATATTTGTTGTTTACCACGGAATCAGCAGAGAAAGTTTTTAAAAAAATACAATAGTTGGTGTATTATTGTGAAAGCATGCGGCTACATCTATCAAAAAGAAACACCAAAAACAAGTTATTTCAGTTTTAGTCAAAAATCAAACAAAGTAATGGGGAATCTACCTAGAAACATGCGAAATTAATTTCTAAAAAATGATCATTGTGCAAAATTCCTCAAAATATTTTCCTTTGGTTGGTTACACTAATGACTACACCAATACGAAATCGGTAATAACTTTATTTATTTCTCAAAGGATTTGTTTTTGATGTAGACCATTCAATACATAATAATTAGAAAAAAATATATAGAAAATCTTTATTCAACGTGATCTGACCAACGCTAAAAAATGACAAGACCAAATGAAATTGTTAATTACTTTTTAATTTCTAAAGGATTTATGTTAAATTTTAATATAATAAAACTTTATTATTTCATATAAAAAAATGATGAATAATAAAGATAAAAATATTAAAAATTCAGAAAAAAATTGGAACAACATCAATGACTTGACCGATAAAAACTGCTGTGTTATTTTATATTATAATATATATATATATATATTGTTGGGTAACAAACTTGACCTGACCAACGTTGACTGTCTCCTTGTCATTTGACTACCTAATACTTATTTATATCTTATAGGATTTGCTTGATATTTATAAAAATAATAACATTAATATTGAATGGTTAATAACTGGGAAAAAACAGATTAGAGTACTATGACGAGTACCGGATTATTTAAACTTTTCATGGTATTGAGTAGTAGTAAAATGCATTTAACTGTGTTGTAAATTATGTCTTATATTACCAGTTATAACTTAACACGTTTGATCACAAATATAAAGTGACACACACAGGATGTGATTGAAGTAGGCCATAAATACATGTAAGTTGATAAATCCAATATAATAGTCTTTTTTTAGTATTTTCTTACAGTAAACAATTATTTCCACGTACTACTTAAGGAATACCCGAGCCTTTGTGTAGGATATCTTGGTAGTTTGAAATATTTTTAAAATCAATACATTTATCGTTTGAAAATATGTTTGTAAAGCATTTTGTATTTTCTTATTTGATAAAATTAATGATTCAATGTAAGTGTTTCTATAAATTTGATGCAAAGCCTATTACATATATATAAATATGTAAACATTTATTTTTCCGGCCATGATAACGGTCAATGTAGGACAGAAAGTCACATACAAAATGTCGTGGAAAAAAAGTCACATGTTTAATATGTGATAAACATCGACTCCTGTTTCAAAGTAAAACTTATTTAGTTTTTTTTGTTAAAAGAAAGACAATATACTAATTTTGAGAAACATCTTTCTGTAATGGGCTTTAAATGAAAAGAAAAATATATGTAAATGCGTATATTTCTTTTAACGTTATCCTGTGTAAAGTGTTATCATATTGTCAATATTTTTTTTAGTTTGCTGCTAAAATGCATTTAGATAATTATATATTTTTCTCAAATTTCAATAATCCAATGCCAATTACTTAATATACTGTTAATATAGTGCTACCATAGGAGGGTCCAGGGGGTCATGAGGGCCCGCCCCCTCCTTTCATTAGAAATATTTGGTTAATTACACGTGAAATTACCGAAGCATGAATGTAGCGGGCCATCTCTTAAGGCAGTCAGTGGGACTCCTTACATGAAAATTGTCTGGATGGTATATTCCCCCCTACTGCTCGTTGTAAAACCTGTAGCCAGCCGCTGACTGATTTTCTACGGGTCCTTGTAGGGAAACGGAACTTTTTGCCCTTGCTTACTACGCCCTTTCTTTGCTAAATAACTATTGAATTAACTAGGGACTACCTAATTGATCTATTGAAATTTCTGTCCTTGTCCAATTGGTCCCGGTTTCCAGTGATGTTTCAAATTTTCCGCCTTCATCCCTGCCTACACCTATTGCAGGACCTTTTTTTTTTAAATTTTTCTATTTTCTTATAACTTTACCTAACAAATTATCATCATCCGATAATACGATAGGATTCAAAACGTATAGCTATACATACTTTTGCATTTCAACATTATTTCACCATTTAATGTATAATATTTTACTTGGTTTTTTTTGTTTTTTTTCTTCTATATTTTTCATGATCATGAAAGCAGCACTTTCATCCAGATTAGAGACAATGTATTTGTTTCCTTCAAGTGGTAACACCATTATCGATATACTATACTAGCAAAATAGTTATACTTGTTTTAGTTTTCCTCCTTTTGTGCACAAAAGATACTTTTTTAAAATTGGTTTAAACTCGTGTATCATCATGAAATTGTTTCCATAGCAACAGTTAAAATCGAATACCGTTATATATTATTTTTTTTTTAAATTTTGATGACTTCAATAATTTCTACATCGAATAATTTGTTTTAACTGCAGAATTAATAAAAAAAAAAAAAATTTAATTTTCGAAGAAAAAAAAATTCTGCAAAAAAATGAAAACTAAGCATTTGTATCCATTGCAACAAAAAATGAAACATACTTCGCCATGACATTTTCGCATCATTGATAAGATAAGGCTATGGTATATATGAATTTATGGTTGACTTCAGTTGTCCGCAAAAAATTATGGTGAGCATTCAAAATTGACCTCAAAAGAGTATTTTTTACCTGATGCAAACCACATAAAAAGAGGGGTATATGTGAATATGATTGAAAATGAACATGAAAATATCAGTTATTAAATTACAGTTATAAAATGTATATATCTTAAAAAAGATATAAAATGTTTTTCTCCCTCTTAATCTTTTATTATGAAAAATTTTGTTGAAAATAGGTCTTTAAAACTGTTCATCGGTTGCCATGGCAACCCACATGCTTAGCTATACATACCAACAATGTTGCCATTTTTTTGTGTTTTTCATCAAGACTAGTAAGTGTTTAAAGGTTGAAGAAAATACCTGACCATGCGTACCACACTCCCTATGTAAGAGTTTATAAATAGTTACAGAGAACCAGTATTAAAGTCTTGATTTGCATGCTATATTATCACAACACTAATATAACAAATTAACAAGCTTAGGAATTAGATTTTGATTATTTTTTAGATTTGCATTAATAATGGTAAATAAATGCTAAATTCTAATTATGAAAGGCAATAAAGGTACCTGTAAAGGTGCTACTAGTATGAATAAATAAATGCAATAGTAGTATTACGAAAGCCGAGAAGGATCATTCAAAATTCAAAATTCAAAATTCAAAATTCAAAATTCATAATTCATAATTCAACACTTAAAAAAAATATGGCGAAAACATAACACGTGTTTCCGGTACGATACCACAGAATATGCAAAAATGGCGCCAAGGAAGCAACCTGTAAGTATTAACAATTATAATTTTTAAGTAAAGATTTGAAAATTTGCATTCACAAGCTAAAGTTTCTGTTTTGGCGATTAATTAAAAAAAAAAGATATAATAACAATTCATATAACAATGAAGTAGTGATAAGGTGTACCAATACGATCATAATGAGAGAAAAAATAAAATTCTAAATCCATAACCATGGATCACTGTGAATAAATATAATCTGCTGAAAGTGTTACGGAATCTGGCAATTGTCAAATAATTTTCACAGGACATTATATATTCCTCTTAAATGTTTACAAACTTATCCATCTAACACTGTTACAAAAGAGGTAAGATATACTATTTACAAAATAAGTGGAAAATAATTAAAAAAAAATAATAAAATGATTTCGGCTTTTTCACAATGCATATTTTAAAAACTATTAGTTTGTTGTGATTTTCTTTGATTTATATTGCTAGAAGACTCAGATTTTAAATGTAATTTTGCTTAAGTTAACATAATAGAAAAATTAAAACTATGATATATTATCATTAAGAATTAGATAAACAGGCGACATAATTAACTGTGTATTCTTAGAAAATATAAAAATATTACTTTTTATTTCCGCTATGTAAATCAGATTTTGTCGGCTTCGTGAATGACGTAACTCAAATATGAAAAGAATATATCTTATACATGTACATGTAGGCAAATATTTTTATAGTCTCGTTGACTTAGGTCGGGGCCATACATATAGTTTTACACTTGTTCTTCATCCCGTCATTCTGCCATTCCGTCATTCCATAATACCGCAGTCCCTCTGGGCCACGATCGCACTAAAATTGCAAATTTAGACGATCGGAGTGCGATCTCGTAGCTCGTAGTAAGGTCGTATCACGGTCGTAGTGAGGTCTTCAAGATCGTGATGAGCGTGGTCAACTTTAAACATGTTCAAAACAAAGTGGAGCGGTCGTGGCAAGATAGGTCGTAGAAGAAGCGTAGTGAGAGCGCACCGAGGTCGTGGTAAAATCGAAAAGGTCGCTATACCATCGTAAGGATAGCGTAGAGAAAGCGTGATTCTAATCGGAGAGGCTGCACTTCGATCTCACAGCGACGTCATTTCGACCTCACTACAACCATTAAGTTCTCACCGCGACCCAACTACGCTTCCACTACGACGTTATCACCACGCGGTTTACGACCATAGTACGATTCTAGCACGCTCATACCGCCCTCACCACGCTCGTTTTACGATCTGACTACGTTCCTACTACGACTATCATTCTCATTAAAATTTTGTCATTTTCACATAAAATATCAAATCTCTCCAGGTGTTGATTGTCTGTATGTAATAAGAATCTCTTGTCCATTGTCTCTATTAACGGCTCAAACATGCTTGACACATCTGTGTCATCTGTGCTATTATTCACTAATGTATCGTCATTTGAACTTCAGGGACCAGGAAAAGGTTGTAATTTAGGTTGAATTAGTCGGTCCGACATCTCTATTGAATCAGGAGTCGTTACTATCAGAGCTGCCGTTGCCTCTACATCTACCCCTACCACCACACGCCTAAGTGTTCTGGTAGATTTTGGTGGCATGACTGTTTTGTTTCCGAGAAATCTACGTACTAATCAGAAATAAACGGAAGCGTGGTAAGATCGTGTTGCAATCGGATATCTCGTGGTAAAGTCGTAGTGAGAACGTGATGAGCGTAGCAAGATCGTGATAATTATAGAAAAAAGCGTGGTGAGAACATTGTATTATTGTAGCTGGATCGTTGAGGAAGCATAATGAGGACGTAGTATATCCGTGAAAACAACGAAAATTAACATTTTTATGCCGCTCATAACGCGACCTTACCACGATCTGAATTAAATTTAGGTTATGGTGCGATCGTTGTTTAGTGGGACTGGGGCTTAACGAAGAGTTATAAGGATTATTTTCCAAACGCCTCCACATAATGAGCTCACATGATGGTTATCTACTATCATAAGTTAGTCATGCTCCATTTATTCACTTTATAATCAACAAAGTTTTTTCCTACAAATAAGAGTGCGGACACCCTGCCCCTTAATCCGTCTATCAATTTTTCGTAAATTGCGTTAAAATATGATTGAATACTAACGTGACCCTAAGTAGTTTTTTTTTTTAGCTCACCTGGCCCAACAGGGCCAAGTGAGCTTTTCTCAGCACTTGGCGTCCGTCGTCCGTCTATTTCAAAAATCTTCTCATCTGAAACTACTGGACCAAATTTAACCATACTTTGTCACAATCATCATTGGGGTATCTAGTTTTTAAAAATTGTCCGTAGACCCGGCCAACCAACCAAGATGGCCGCCATGGCTAAAAATAGAACATAGGGGTAAAATGTAGATTTTTGCTTTTAACTCTGAAACCAAAGCTTTTAGAGAAAATCTTACATGGAGTAAAATATTTATCAGGTCTGCCCCTGAATTGGTAATTTTAAGGAAAATTTTCTGTTTTGGGTTATTATCTTGAATATTATCATAGATAGAGATAAACTGTATGCAGCAATAATGTTCAGGAAAGTTAGATCTACATAAAAGGCAACATGACAAAAATGGTCAGTTGACTCCTTAACGAGTTATAATTGCCCTTTATAGTCAATTTTTGTCTTTTATCGTAATTTTATGTATTCTTTTTACAAAAATCTTCTCCTCTGAAACTACTGGACCAAATTTAACCATACTTGTCCACAATCATCATTGGGGTGTCTCGTTTAAAAAATATGTCCGATGACCCGACTTGCGAACCAAGACGGCGGACATGGCTAAAATGGTGCATAGGGTAAAATGAAGTTTTTGGATAAATCTCAGAAACCAAAGCATTAAAAATAATTGTTCGTTTGGTCAAGGTCTATCTGCTCAGAAATGTTCAGACCAAAAAAGATTTTTCTAGGAGCCGTGTATTGAATGTCGTCTAAATATTTCCAATACGTTCATGTAAATAAGTGGCGTCGTGTATTTATTAGAACAAGCGCTTATTCAACTGATTGGCCAACTAAATCGGTATACGGTACATGTATATCATTAAATCTGTAGGTCGGGGTGACCCATTAACACGAACTCATACGTCGTTCGGGGCAAGTAGCATCACTCGAGGCAGGTTAAATGATATATACCCTTTTGTTTGTCCCATTTAAAATTTAAAATATTATACTTTGGTAATTAATTTATTGAAAAGCGTGCAAACGTAGCTAGCTAGAAGGGTCGGTTAACTTCTATTATATAATGTAGTTACTGAAATGAAAATTCCTTAACATTTAAAAACGTTTAGAATTAGGTTTTTCGTATTCAAAGTCATGTATATACTGTTTGAAATCATTATACATGACAAAATTAAAAATTTATAAATGTATAAGTAGTCTTTTGGAAAATTTTGTTTGTGCTATATTCAAACCCCTCTACAAAGTTTTACATGCAAACGTTTAAAAACTGCGGTTTTTATCCGACGCAATCATACATGTACTAGGTTTGAACGCTGTTTTCAACTTGTATATATATATATTTCAGATTTTCTTCTTCTGTACACTGTTCTTAAAAGTGAATGCAGTCTTTATAGACAAACACCCCCTTTTGGACGACACGATTTACTCGAGAGAGGAACTTGTGAAAGCATATTTTGATAGAGGCTACACAAATCTGGAAATAGTAAATGCACTTTCAGTCGGTCATGCAATTTACTTAAGCATTTCCACGATTAAAAGACTTTTACGACGGTTAAATCTTAAAAGTCGTACCATGAACAGTAATTTGGAAGATGTGGTATCTGCGATATTGAAAGAAAAAAAGGATTCTGGGTCTTGTTTGGGATATAGATCCATGTGGAAAAGGTTAAAAATAAGTCACGGTATAAATGTGAAGCGGGATGTTGTCATGACTGCCATGAAAGTCTTTGATCCAGAAAGTGTAGACAGAAGAAAGAAACATAGATTAATTGCGCGGCACTACGTAAACCCTGGTCCTAACTGTATGTGGCATATCGACGGCAATGACAAGTTAAAGCCATACGGCTTTGCTATTCACTCGACGTATCTTATGGTTGGAAGTAGGGCCGTCAAACAAAAATCCCTATATCATAGCTTCGTACTATCTCAACTGCCTTCGGAGGTTGAAAGTAACACCAAAAATTATAAGAGCCGATCTTGGGACAGAGAATCAGGTTGTCAGCTTCCTTCAAACTTATTTTCGTTTTAGCGATAACGATTGTTTAAATGGCCAAAAAAGCTTTATTTTTGGCAAAAGTTGTCATAATCAAATTTAATAATTTGTCTGTCCGTTTTTCCCGTTTGTCCAAAAATGTTTGTAGTATAAAATAAGAATATGTGGTACAATTGACAATTAGACATCTTCTCACAGAACAAAAAAGGACACAGAAATTATTAATGACAACTGTAAGTCACCTTAACGTTCAAAATGTTTTTCATTCGAACTGTTTGACGTAGTTTCACACAAAAAGGAGAGAAAAGACAAAGACAGACATTTTTTTATTAAGAGCTAATTTCTTTCTTACACTAACAATACAAACTGTTCAGCGAGCACACGTTTTAATCATTTGTTTCTAAATTACTTTTGTAAAGTTTGCATAATTATGTCCTCTATGTCTGAAACATCTTCTACGGAGGATTTCCCCCCGCGTAATAAGTTTTAATAACAACAAAATGTGCATGCGTGTTTGGCAGTTCAAATAGGGTCAGCAAACTCTGGTTAAACGATGCATTTGTTTCTACTTCTGTAACATTTAACAAACTTTAACAAATGGCACACATTCAAAGTTTACCAAACTTTTGTTAGAAAGAAATGCACCTCTATCACTTGATAGATATATGCAAAGTTGTAAACAGTTTCAGAAAAAGTATCACTCCAGGGGATTGCAATTCTACTTAGGGTCAAATTTTAGGGAAATATGTGACATATTTGCCCTCTTTTTGCAATATATCTTAGGAAATACATGCAGGTTGTTGCCATACTGCAACACGAAAATAACCATATTAAACCATTCAACTACAGGATATCAAATCTATGAAACTACTTATTACATACTTATGCACATATATGACACAAGCAGCTCTTAAAATCTTGCTCACAAATCCAATTGCTTTATTTCTATGTAGATATTTTAAATGTTTGATTTTACTCGAATCTTCTACTGAATATAAAAAAAACATTCGAATAATGCCAGAGCTAGCATATATAACATTATTAAGGGTCATTACTCAAGAACGGTCACCCAAATGCGCATATGAACTGTGTTTTCTGGTAATAAGCATTGTGTGTTAGGCGTTTCACAATCTTTGGTTGAGGAAAATTAAATTAGAAAGCGGAAACTAATATTGTTGGGACGTACGCATGTACCTACGGAAGGACAAGGGTAACACTTAATGCCCTCTCCGAAGCGGCGGGGAATGAAAAAAATCGGAAGTTTTTATACTAAAATGTGCACGCCCGACCAATTCCCGATTTTCCCGACGATCCATATACGATCAGGTCGATCTGGTCTGGTCGAGATCAGGCTGAGATCGTGAATAGTTTATTTGGTCTAGATAGTCGAGTATAGATCGTGTAAAGATCGTGAATTATCGAATAAGTATTCATTTTGTTGTCGGGATAGAGTCGTGTTATTTAAGAGAACGTTCATTTTGTCGTGTACAGTCGGATGGCGGTCGGGTAGAAGTCGTTAACAGGCCCGATCAATAATTCGGTTGAGCTTGGTCGTGGAAATTTGGACAATCGGGTTCATCGAGCTGATCTGGTCGGCACTGTTAACCTAGCTTAAACTAAATGCAATCAATATTGAACTCTACGCCAGGTCGACTGTTGACCTCAATACGCTTGAGAATGCAGATGCATATTTTATTATGTCGGCATCAAATATGCTTGAGAGGTGAATCAATTTAGCATACAATCTAAAAAGAATTAGGTCCGGTATGACAAATTTATAGGAAAGAAATGCTGTAACAGAAAGGAGATTTCATGAGAAATGACCTTGCCTTAACTTATTGAAACCGAGGTAAAACTTTTCAAATGAATAGAGGAATTACATACAATATTGTAACGTAATCGAGGGGAGGAACGACACTGACACAGACGGACGGACATAACCATACTACGGCACGACAATACGACAATGAATCCTATGGTAATTCTCATGAACTAAATAATTCGTTATCTGACAAGTTTATTCACAAATGTACATTACTTCAGATGCATTGACAAAGTTAGTTGCATAGTTTAAACATATAAACTTTAAAAAAACAAGTCCTTCAGTATCTTTACTGATTAAAACATTCAAGAAAAATCCTTACAGTCGTGACAGTACCACAGATCTAGTATCTTGACCAACTGACCTTTATCATAGAGTTTAATTACTTTCTCCTAGACAAAACAAATAGGCATAACTAATTTGTATTACCCTACACCCCAAGACATCGTTACTTGTCTTAATTAGTCTGACAGTTCAACTTTAACTGCAGATAATAAAACTAGCCATTTGTGAAATAAGCCTTGCGTCATTAATTTTCTCTGTACACAAATAAACAGTTATAAAGCTAATGAACTAGAGGTAATTAAAAAAGTTTTGGTTATTTATATATTGCCAAAAATGCTCCATTATTACTAATCTTTGGTCTTCTTTTTTTATTTAAACTTATCACAGTAGTTGTTCAGTGGAAACTCTTTTTTCAAAGAGTCCTGTTCATCCTAATTTTTTTTTTTAAATTGTTAGCTAATTTTGTTAAGCCTTTTCTAATTATTATTTATTACTTCAATTTATAAATTAGTATACATTTATTAACATTATAATAATACTTACATCTAAACCAGCAGCCATCCTTTATCGAGGTCAGTTGAGGCGCATAGACCACGTAACAAAGAAACGTCGCGGGAATCGTAGTTCTTAATGTGAGAATTTTTAGTTTTGAATTATGAATTATGAATTTTGAATTTTGAATTTTGAATTTTGAATTTTGAATTTTGAAATTTGAATGGTCCTTCTCGGCTTTCGTAGTAGTATACCGCTGTTCAATAGTCATACATCAAATTAACTGAATCAAGTCCGGCTCATCAACTATAAGAAGAAAAAAACAGAACAGAAAGTTAACACTAAACTGCTACGTGAAGAAATGAAAACTTACATAGAAAAGGGCAATTTGAAAACAACTGTCACATTCCTGACTTGGTACAAGACAATTTAAGAAAATTGTTTGGTTGAATCTCGCGGAATAAACATCCCGCTTCAATGGCATTTAAAAAAATGAAAACATTATGTGACAGAGATTCAGTACAAATAAAAGTAAGAACACTCAGGACAGAGAAAAACATAATACATAAATATAATAGTACATTTCAATAATTATAAACTATACGCCACAGTATTAGGCCATTTTTAGAATTCTGCATGATATATATCTCTGTCTAAAATACCCCGACAAAAATGTTTGGCATCAATTATAGTATCTAATATCCGGTACGATGACCGACATTTAACTGACAGAGAAAATGTAGAATTTCTTAATAGTTTTTGGCTGTTTAAATGATAATGAAAAGTCGCCTACATTCTGCATTTTTGTGCCTGTCTGGAGTCAAGTGCCTGCAATTAAGTAGTTGTCGTTTGTGATGTTTTCAGTATTCGTTTTTCACATTTTTTTGTAAATATATTAGGCCATTATTTTTCTGGTTTGGTATGTTTTACGTTTATCATTTCGGGGCCTCTAAAAGCTGACTATGCAGTGTGGAATTTGCTCATTGATGAAGGCCATACGGAGACGGTCATTTTTTATTCTTGTAGAAAGTTTGCAATCATACCAGATCTTCTTTTTCTATACACATAAAACTATTTCCGATTGTGATATGTAACATTTTCTGCAATCGATTGTAAAAATAGAGAATAGAGTAAAAAGACACATCACAGCGACATATTTATGATTTATAGATTGAATTTCTGTCGACGTGCAATGCTCAGATCCGTATACTTAGTAACATGTATAAATGAAGATTTTTATATTTTGGGATTTAAAAAAACACAAGATCGAGTCCTTTACTCACCAAAAATTAAGTCCTCATGTAGTAAAACACATTGCCAAAACAGGGTCATTCCATTTCGACATGACCCATTTCTTTCGTCCTTGCACATAAATACAAATATGGAGGTGCTTAAAGAGACCATGCATGCCATCTCTGTATTTAAATCTTGATTTTCGTACTTTTGTTTCCGGACAATGTGCACAGGTTAAAGAGATATTACACAAACTCGAGCAAAGTTTAATTTAATTCACAATGTAATGTGCCTTTTTACTTATTTCCCAATTCGATTAGAACGTTTCAAGAAAATATTTCATCTCACAATCAAAAATAGTTATATGTGTATTTATATTATTCAAAATAACTAAAACAACAAATAAATAATCAGAAATTATACCTTTTTCTCTGTCTGTTGATCGTATTGCCCGTCGCTGTATTAGATTCCATTGAGTTCAAATATTTTCTGTCGTGTTTGTTTAGACACAGTGTATTCGATGAGTTAAATTTATGTCGTTAACATCTGAGTAAGAGGGGGCTTGTTTTTAAACAATGGACAGACATTTCCTACAAAAATGATAAAACTAAAATATATAAAGGTTTATGATGAGGTCGTCATTAATATCCTAAGAAATGATTTGCTTTATACCCGTAACATAGTTTCTTACATTTCTTTTTTTATTTAACTGTTACAAGTTTGATCGTTTATATCAATATACAATGTTATTTCCATTGTTTTATGCAATGAAGGTCTACTTATAATAGTAATGCTGCAGCTGATTTAATAAGTTTATGTAAATAAATCGAAAAAAACCTTCGGTTTCTTTATAGTACAATCTGAATAAAATTTGGATCTATTATGATTTTCATTCGTATAGTTCTGGACAAAATATTCAATTTCATGATGTTTGATGTATAGGGAAAACGGTAGTATTACATTTTCCCAGCATTAGGTTGACCTTTTGTGTACCCAAGACAGGGCGTATGAAGTCAACTTAAGAACGTTGTGATTGGATGCATTAAAGGGTACAAGTTATTTTTTTATTTATCTATTAATAACTGCAGTGTGTGTATTTACAATATAAATTTTAGTACCTATTGAAATATTTTCTAGAGAATTATTCGAAAATGTTGCATAATTAGTAAAGGTTGAATCAAGTGCATTTGGTTACTATGCAATTATTCTAAAAATAGTAAAATCACGTGAAGGCCGCGTGGAGTCTGCATGCACAAAGCGTGATAGATATTGTTCGGAACCAAATTGCGTTCTGAAATTCTCTTGACTTTTTATTACTTTAACGTATTCCCAATCATTTATTTATTAAGTATATTGATATATAATAAAGCCTGACGAAAGTTCATTCGGTTGTTTCAGAATTGTTCTTAAATGCTCTGATACATCGGGATTTTTCAATCTCAAAATTCTGAAAATCAAGTAAAGGCTGCTTGGAGTTTGCATGCAGCAAAAAAAGTGAAACCTTTGAAGAAACAACGTAAAAGTAGCATGTTCTGACAGAATATTAGACTTAAGTGAAATGTTTTTGACATCTCTTTTGAAAAAGGTCAAAATGACTGCCGTTGATAGAGACACAGCAAAATTTGAAAGTGAAGCATTTACGGCCTTCAACAATGAGAAAAATCAAATGCATAATATTTAGTTAGAATTTGTTTAAAAAATATAAAAAGTGAAGCATTTACGGCCTTCAACAATGAGCGAAACCAAATGCATTATATTTAGAAGTTGCTTTAAAAATATTATGTAAAATGAAGCATTTTCGACCTTCACCAATGAGCTAATAGCAACTGTTGCTTAAAGAGTGTTTCGTTGGAAGTCGCGAATTTCTGTATTCTTCCCATTATCATTTCATTGGTCTGTATTCTTTATTTTTGTTTAATTATTTTGTTTAAATTTCTTTATACTTTACCACCCTATTAGCCTCTATTTTTTTCTTTGGGGGGGGGGGGGAGGGGGGGGGTATATCAGCGTAAAGTATGCATTTACAGTTTAAGATGCCACAAATAAATTAATATAACTTCTGACATTACAAATTCTGTAATAAGATATTTATTTAGGCGCTCCATATAAATAACATAAGAATCAATCAAGTTCATATGGACAGGTTACTCTGACATTTTTCTATAAATAGAGAATCAGGAGAAAGCTGCATGGGTTCTTATTAGAGGACATTAATCACAACCAGGTCAAAATGTTGCATAATTAGTAAAGGTTGAATCAAGTGCATTTGGTTACTATGCATTTATTCTAAAAATAGTAAAATCACGTGAAGGCCGCGTGGAGTCTGCATGCACAAAGCGTGATAGATATTGTTCGGAACCAAATTGCGTTCTGAAATTCTCTTGACTTTTTATTACTTTAACGTATTCCCAATCATTTATTTATTAAGTATATTGATATATAATAAAGCCTGACGAAATTTCATTCGGTTGTTTCAGAATTGTTCTTAAATGCTCGGATACATCGGGATTTTTCAATCTCAAAATTCTGAAAATCAAGTAAAGGCTGCTTGGAGTTTGCATGCAGCAAAAAAAGTGAAACCTTTGGAGAAACAACGTAAAAGTAGCATGTTCTGACAGAATATTAGACTTAAGTGAAATGTTTTTGACATCTCTTTTGAAAAAGGTCAAAATGACTGCCGTTGATAGAGACACAGCAAAATTTGAAAGTGAAGCATTTACGGCCTTCAACAATGAGAAAAATCAAATGCATAATATTTAGTTAGAATTTGTTTAAAAAATATAAAAAGTGAAGCATTTACGGCCTTCAACAATGAGCGAAACCAAATGCATTATATTTAGAAGTTGCTTTAAAAATATTATGTAAAATGAAGCATTTTCGACCTTCACCAATGAGCTAATAGCAACTGTTGCTTAAAGAGTGTTTCGTTGGAAGTCGCGAATTTCTGTATTCTTCCCATTATCATTTCATTGGTCTGTATTCTTTATTTTTGTTTAATTATTTTGTTTAAATTTCTTTATACTTTACCACCCTATTAGCCTCTATTTTTTTTTTTGGGGGGGGAGGGGGGGTATATCAGCGTAAAGTATGCATTTACAGTTTAAGATGCCACAAATAAATTAATATAACTTCTGACATTACAAATTCTGTAATAAGATATTTATTTAGGCGCTCCATATAAATAACATAAGAATCAATCAAGTTCATATGGACAGGTTACTCTGACATTTTTCTATAAATAGAGAATCAGGAGAAAGCTGCATGGGTTCTTATTAGAGGACATTAATCACAACCAGGTCAAAATGTTGCATAATTAGTAAAGGTTGAATCAAGTGCATTTGGTTACTATGCATTTATTCTAAAAATAGTAAAATCACGTGAAGGCCGCGTGGAGTCTGCATGCACAAAGCGTGATAGATATTGTTCGGAACCAAATTGCGTTCTGAAATTCTCTTGACTTTTTATTACTTTAACGTATTCCCAATCATTTATTTATTAAGTATATTGATATATAATAAAGCCTGACGAAAGTTCATTCGGTTGTTTCAGAATTGTTCTTAAATGCTCGGATACATCGGGATTTTTCAATCTCAAAATTCTGAAAATCAAGTAAAGGCTGCTTGGAGTTTGCATGCAGCAAAAAAAGTGAAACCTTTGGAGAAACAACGTAAAAGTAGCATGTTCTGACAGAATATTAGACTTAAGTGAAATGTTTTTGACATCTCTTTTGAAAAAGGTCAAAATGACTGCCGTTGATAGAGACACAGCAAAATTTGAAAGTGAAGCATTTACGGCCTTCAACAATGAGAAAAATCAAATGCATAATATTTAGTTAGAATTTGTTTAAAAAATATAAAAAGTGAAGCATTTACGGCCTTCAACAATGAGCGAAACCAAATGCATTATATTTAGAAGTTGCTTTAAAAATATTATGTAAAATGAAGCATTTTCGACCTTCACCAATGAGCTAATAGCAACTGTTGCTTAAAGAGTGTTTCGTTGGAAGTCGCGAATTTCTGTATTCTTCCCATTATCATTTCATTGGTCTGTATTCTTTATTTTTGTTTAATTATTTTGTTTAAATTTCTTTATACTTTACCACCCTATTAGCCTCTATTTTTTTTTGGGGGGGGGGGGGGGGGGAGGGGGGGTATATCAGCGTAAAGTATGCATTTACAGTTTAAGATGCCACAAATAAATTAATATAACTTCTGACATTACAAATTCTGTAATAAGATATTTATTTAGGCGCTCCATATAAATAACATAAGAATCAATCAAGTTCATATGGACAGGTTACTCTGACATTTTTCTATAAATAGAGAATCAGGAGAAAGCTGCATGGGTTCTTATTAGAGGACATTAATCACAACCAGGTCAAAATGTTGCATAATTAGTAAAGGTTGAATCAAGTGCATTTGGTTACTATGCATTTATTCTAAAAATAGTAAAATTACGTGAAGGCCGCGTGGAGTCTGCATGCACAAAGCGTGATAGATATTGTTCGGAACCAAATTGCGTTCTGAAATTCTCTTGACTTTTTATTACTTTAACGTATTCCCAATCATTTATTTATTAAGTATATTGATATATAATAAAGCCTGACGAAAGTTCATTCGGTTGTTTCAGAATTGTTCTTAAATGCTCGGATACATCGGGATTTTTCAATCTCAAAATTCTGAAAATCAAGTAAAGGCTGCTTGGAGTTTGCATGCAGCAAAAAAAGTGAAACCTTTGGAGAAACAACGTAAAAGTAGCATGTTCTGACAGAATATTAGACTTAAGTGAAATGTTTTTGACATCTCTTTTGAAAAAGGTCAAAATGACTGCCGTTGATAGGGACACAGCAAAATTTGAAAGTGAAGCATTTACGGCCTTCAACAATGAGAAAAATCAAATGCATAATATTTAGTTAGAATTTGTTTAAAAAATATAAAAAGTGAAGCATCTACGGCCTTCAACAATGAGCGAAACCAAATGCATTATATTTAGAAGTTGCTTTAAAAATATTATGTAAAATGAAGCATTTTCGACCTTCACCAATGAGCTAATAGCAACTGTTGCTTAAAGAGTGTTTCGTTGGAAGTCGCGAATTTCTGTATTCTTCCCATTATCATTTCATTGGTCTGTATTCTTTATTTTTGTTTAATTATTTTGTTTAAATTTCTTTATACTTTACCACCCTATTAGCCTCTATTTTTTTTTTGGGGGGGGGGGGGGGGGGAAAGGGGGGGTATATCAGCGTAAAGTATGCATTTACAGTTTAAGATGCCACAAATAAATTAATATAACTTCTGACATTACAAATTCTGTAATAAGATATTTATTTAGGCGCTCCATATAAATAACATAAGAATCAATCAAGTTCATATGGACAGGTTACTCTGACATTTTTCTATAAATAGAGAATCAGGAGAAAGCTGCATGGGTTCTTATTAGAGGACATTAATCACAACCAGGTCAAAATGTTGCATAATTAGTAAAGGTTGAATCAAGTGCATTTGGTTACTATGCATTTATTCTAAAAATAGTAAAATCACGTGAAGGCCGCGTGGAGTCTGCATGCACAAAGCGTGATAGATATTGTTCGGAACCAAATTGCGTTCTGAAATTCTCTTGACTTTTTATTACTTTAACGTATTCCCAATCATTTATTTATTTAGTATATTGATATATAATAAAGCCTGACGAAAGTTCATTCGGTTGTTTCAGAATTGTTCTTAAATGCTCGGATACATCGGGATTTTTCAATCTCAAAATTCTGAAAATCAAGTAAAGGCTGCTTGGAGTTTGCATGCAGCAAAAAAAGTGAAACCTTTGGAGAAACAACGTAAAAGTAGCATGTTCTGACAGAATATTAGACTTAAGTGAAATGTTTTTGACATCTCTTTTGAAAAAGGTCAAAATGACTGCCGTTGATAGGGACACAGCAAAATTTGAAAGTGAAGCATTTACGGCCTTCAACAATGAGAAAAATCAAATGCATAATATTTAGTTAGAATTTGTTTAAAAAATATAAAAAGTGAAGCATTTACGGCCTTCAACAATGAGCGAAACCAAATGCATTATATTTAGAAGTTGCTTTAAAAATATTATGTAAAATGAAGCATTTTCGACCTTCACCAATGAGCTAATAGCAACTGTTGCTTAAAGAGTGTTTCGTTGGAAGTCGCGAATTTCTGTATTCTTCCCATTATCATTTAATTGGTCTGTATTCTTTATTTTTGTTTAATTATTTTGTTTAAATTTCTTTATACTTTACCACCCTATTAGCCTCTATTTTTTTTGGGGGGGGGGAAGGGGGGTTTATCAGCGTAAAGTATGCATTTACAGTTTAAGATGCCACAAATAAATTAATATAACTTCTGACATTACAAATTCTGTAATAAGATATTTATTTAGGCGCTCCATATAAATAACATAAGAATCAATCAAGTTCATATGGACAGGTTGTCACGGAATAGAAGTTCCTTCATAACATAAGTTCCAAAAGGAAAGAATATTCTGGAATATTATTTCCACAGGAATAAATATTACAGTATATGTTCCTAACGGAATAAATGGTATAGAATATTTGTTCAAACAGGTATAGGTATTATGACAATGTTTATAATAAAGTTTCCATTGGAACTTCTGTTAGGTGGAACAAATATACGTTGACAAGGTTACTCTGACATTGTTCTATAAATAGAGAATCAGGAGAAAGCTGCATGGGTTCTTATTAGAGGACATTAATCACAACCAGGTCAAAATGTTGCATAATTAGTAAAGGTTGAATCAAGTGCATTTGGTTACTATGCATTTATTCTAAAAATAGTAAAATCACGTGAAGGCCGCGTGGAGTCTGCATGCACAAAGCGTGATATATATTGTTCGGAACCAAATTGCGTTCTGAAATTCTCTTGACTTTTTATTACTTTAACGTATTCCCAATCATTTATTTATTTAGTATATTGATATATAATAAAGCCTGACGAAAGTTCATTCGGTTGTTTCAGAATTGTTCTTAAATGCTCGGATACATCGGGATTTTTCAATCTCAAAATTCTGAAAATCAAGTAAAGGCTGCTTGGAGTTTGCATGCAGCAAAAAAAGTGAAACCTTTGGAGAAACAACGTAAAAGTAGCATGTTCTGACAGAATATTAGACTTAAGTGAAATGTTTTTGACATCTCTTTTGAAAAAGGTCAAAATGACTGCCGTTGATAGGGACACAGCAAAATTTGAAAGTGAAGCATTTACGGCCTTCAACAATGAGAAAAATCAAATGCATAATATTTAGTTAGAATTTGTTTAAAAAATATAAAAAGTGAAGCATTTACGGCCTTCAACAATGAGCGAAACCAAATGCATTATATTTAGAAGTTGCTTTAAAAATATTATGTAAAATGAAGCATTTTCGACCTTCACCAATGAGCTAATAGCAACTGTTGCTTAAAGAGTGTTTCGTTGGAAGTCGCGAATTTCTGTATTCTTCCCATTATCATTTCATTGGTCTGTATTCTTTATTTTTGTTTAATTATTTTGTTTAAATTTCTTTATACTTTACCACCCTATTAGCCTCTATTTTTTTTGGGGGGGGGAAAGGGGGGGTATATCAGCGTAAAGTATGCATTTACAGTTTAAGATGCCACAAATAAATTAATATAACTTCTGACATTACAAATTCTGTAATAAGATATTTATTTAGGCGCTCCATATAAATAACATAAGAATCAATCAAGTTCATATGGACAGGTTACTCTGACATTTTTCTATAAATAGAGAATCAGGAGAAAGCTGCATGGGTTCTTATTAGAGGACATTAATCACAACCAGGTCAAAATGTTGCATAATTAGTAAAGGTTGAATCAAGTGCATTTGGTTACTATGCATTTATTCTAAACATAGTAAAATCACGTGAAGGCCGCGTGGAGTCTGCATGCACAAAGCGTGATAGATATTGTTCGGAACCAAAATGCGTTCTGAAATTCTCTTGACTTTTTATTACTTTAACGTATTCCCAATCATTTATTTATTTAGTATATTGATATATAATTAAGTTATATATAACGATATATAACTTTCCCTGGTATTTAGCCAAGTTCAAGACTTGGACTGATTTTGCTTGGGTAAAATTATATAAATTTTCTAGCTTCAATTATGTCGATTTCTTGACTCCGACATACTCAGATACATGAAAAATACCGCAAGGTGATTTGGATGTCCAATTAGGAGAGGAAAATGTTTCCATTAATCTTGAACTGGCAAAGAGTATGAAACAACAACTGCAACGAGTCTGGTGCATTTTGTTAAAATTGTTAAAAAGATTATAAAACAAATGTTCGTGTTATTTTTTTCGTTTTCCTCCACGGTACTTTGGAAATGTTTCTGTTTTTTCCTCTTAATTCTACGGATCGTGGCTACATAATGTTTGGGAGTCATGTTTTCATGTTTCTGTATTTTTTCTATGTTGTAATTTCTCCAATTAAACTAATGCTATACTAATTATTTACAATTTGGATTGAATGCTCACATGCATGTTGAAATCTGACAAAAGCATCATATACTCGTCCCAAGTCAGGAGCTTGACAGTACTTTTGTGGTTGTTTGTGCATGACTGTCGTATTTGTTTTTTTTTTTTTTGTTATTTGTTATTATAACTATTTTATTATAAATCAGCCTGTTGGGTTGTTCGTATACTGCACCTATCGTCCTGTTTATTATCAAAGGACATACGTTAATATGTAGTTGCTAGTTCCACGCTATTTAGACAAGTGGTACTATTTACAATGTATAGTAATTTGTAAATTGAATCCGTGAAGCCGTCATTTTATTCGTTGATGACAGATTGAAAAGAAGCTTTGTTATAGTTTTTATTTTGTTTTCTTTTTTTCAGCGCTAACATATAAAATGGAAATGTGATATGAAAAATTAGAAAGACAGAAAACAAGAAGGAACAAAAGAGCAGACAAAAGAATAAGAAGAGAAAGAAACGCCAATAACTATGTTGGTTTCATTTTTTTTTCATTTGTGTGTTTCATTTTCTAATCAAAAGAATAAAGACACTCCACGTATTGGCAGCTCTTTAGATTAACCAAAAGAGTGTAGTAGTGTGCTGTCAATTTAGTGGGTTCTTAAAGTCTCATGTTTAAAATAGTTGGATAATGTTTAATTTATTTGAATTAGTGGGAGATATTATGGACATACTTAGGCAAATCGTGATACAAGCATGACATTTGGCATAAAGGTTGACTCAATGATTATTGAAAAATTAGGTGCTGGCCATCAAAAATTTCCATTTTTTCAAGATGGCCACCGATCATTTTGCAATATCCAATTGGCTACATTTCGAAAATCCTTGAAAGTTTTGTTATAGGTAAAATCCAAGGTAAGTTTTGATAAAACGTAAAAAACAGTTCCTAAACTACGACAAAACAACACATAAATGACAAAAAAAGTAACTTCCGGTTCCAACGTGGTGGCAACATTTTTCGAAATGTATTTTTTTTTTATAATTTCCATCAGTTGAACAAGTGATATCACATTCTTTGTTAAGTTAACATGGCTAGTTTTGTTAGATATACAGGTTGATTATATTAATATGAGGCAGGCATTACCTATACATGGGGACGAAGTCTGTATGAATTATTTTTTTGTAACTTAAATATTTGTTAAAAAAAAGAAACGGAAATATCGTAACGTTTCCGGTTTTGGTTCTGTTGTTAGGGATTTTAGTTGTGACGTTATTTAAATAATGACCTCATATGCAATGTAAACAAAGAAACGCTATCATCAGGTTACGTTTTTCATATCAAGGAATTATTAAAAATGAAATTGGTATTGCGCGTTCCTTCCTATTTTATACTAGACTGATAAATATTTATTTTACTCAACGTTTCATACAAACGAGACCGGAAAAAGGAAGTACATTGTATATTTCTGCGCAGGTCCGGGATTTCAAAACTTGACATAAAAATATTGAACGATTTTGAGTTCATTAGCACAATGAAAAATTCGGGAAATTTTCCCGAATTTTCTTTTTTTATTGAATTTTCTACTGTTATTGGGGACTTCGTCCCCATATAATTATGTGACAATAGCCAATACAAAAATCCGTTCCAGGAAGGACAGAACGTTAGCATTTACAGATGTCAACACAGCTGGATTTTTTGCCTTCGCATTTCATAAGTTCCTGACAAGATGATGCAACGACAGCCCAGCCGAAGAAATCCTTTTTTTGTTTTTTGACTGTCAACGATTTTTTCTTTCATCCAACCCCAGTGTTCATGACTTGGTACATGTACCTGTCGAATACATAAATCAGGCTGAGCCCAAACGTGTCCTCCTTGATATGCTTTTCTTTGAATGTGCTCCGAGAAAAAAATCTTCTTGGCGGAACTGCATCACAATGCCGCTGCTTCTTGGGTAACAATTTACATCGCGCCTCGTCTACAGCGAATGTTGATGTTGTTCTGTCATACATGATGCAAACAAATGCTGTTGTTATGTCACACATGATCCAAACGAATGCTTCTATGACGTCCATGCATGTGTCTTAATACTTCAGTGAAGAAAAAAAAGTCCCTTACATCTGGAATTATTCCCATATCACCCAAACTGACCTATTCCATTTCCAACGAAAATCCAATAAAGTATCACATCTACAGAATGCACGAACGAAAAAAAAATTAGCTACACGAGGAAAACGCATTTGATATGTCAAGTACAGGAAGCAAGCCGAACATGGACAAACATTCGTGTATATGATTCTCCATAATTCCAAGGGGTAGCTGGATAGTATCCTTATTAGTCTCTAAAGAAGCAATTCTGTCGGCATGAAACTTGAAAAATTTCGTTTCGTTGTCATCTTCACAGAGAAAACTATTCCAGTCCCCTGGTGTTCTACTAGAACCAACACCTCTCCATCTAGCACAAAAACCTTGCTTTTTTCTTATCACATCTAGGCTTCCCGTTTGAATGGTTTTACACTAGTAATTTTGGGGTCCTTTATAGCTTGTTGTTCGGTGTGAGCCAAGGCTCCGTGTTGAAGGCCGTACTTTAACCTATAATGGTTTAATTTTTAAATTGTTATTTGGATGGAGAGTTGTCTCATTGGCACTCACACCACATCTTCCTATATCTATTTAAACTATTCATCTCGTAAACATCAAATACAATATCTTCTCTTGAATAATTATCGATGCAAATTTTATGTAAGGCAGTATGATATCATCTGCAAAATCATCAAATATTGTTGCCCAACAAGGTAGCCTGAAATAAACCATTGTTGTCCCATCAACGATAAATACATGTACGTCAGAATTTGGATCAGCTAATCGCAAAATGTTCCAAGTATACCCATTTGCACCGATTTAATACCACTTTTTAAAGTGAAATCCCGAGACAAAAACGGAGGAGCAGTTTGTTTATAATGGATAAAGAAATATTCCAAGTCATTTTGTCTACTGTGAAAAAAAAATAAGTCTAGAAAAGATGTGGCAATCATTTTTAAGGTTCTCTAGTGTTGTTTTTGACAAAGACGTTTACAGGTTTATTTTACGGACATAATAGGCAGTTGCTCTGGTTATAAGAAACAGGTTCTCCTTCGTTTTGCATTTGCTTCTAACGATCTTCGTATTGTTTGCCTTTGATATTTTATGTGTTTTTGTAGAGCTAATTAAATGGTTCATATGTTATAGAATGCCACTTGATCTTTTATATTAATTATCTGTTAGTTTACTGATTTCTGGTCCAGCTACCATTCTTATGTCTAAAAGGGATCTTCGGTATCAAATCATGTGTATCATAACCTTGAATAATGTAATCAAACCAAATTATAAGATAATTGAAAATCCTAAAACAGTAATTTTATAGTAAATAGTTTAAATGTTTTTTTTTATAGAATTTTGATACATTTTCGAGCATGCGCAAACCCTGGATATGTCAAATATTCATTTCTAGTAAATTTTTCACATGTAAGGAATGTAGCTACCAAACTTGATAGTTGTTTTTCACTATAAGAAGGTCAAAGAAAAGTTTTCTAGAAAAAAATAGTATTTTCAAAATGTAAAAACAGCCATTTTAGAAAAAGGCCGTGGCCGTCTTGAAGAAATCTTAAATGGTTAAATTTCAATATTAAACATGTGTGCGTGAATTTTCTTGTACCAGAAAACTATTTTTTATTATCAAAACCTTCATAAAAAAATTGAAAACAACACGTTTCATAATCTCATGCGTCCAAAGCACTTTTCTGTATTTACCCTCACAAGGAACACTCAAAGCCAAAAATGGCCGAGGATGCATAAGAAGCAATACAGTTGAAAAGCTATATCACAAAAAAACATAAATAAATAGTCAACTTCATCTTAGGTTAACTTTGCCTAAGAGAGTCAATGAAACCTCAGTTCCTTTATGATTTATAAATGTATAAACGGACTATTATAGAAAGGTTTGTAATAAAGCATGTCAGTAGAGACGTACTGACTTCGAAACTGATGATAACCGCAGGGCCTTAAATTCCATCATCAGAGTTATTGACCAGTGCTGTATAAAATCGAAAACAGCACATTTGATAATTTCATGCATCCGAAGCACTTTTCTACATTTATCTAAAAAAGAACATAAATATACTGCGATATTGTCTCCTAGTACACTAATTCGGCAATGTATTTCGTATTAGATGTCACTCTCCGGTAAACATCGAACTTTTAGTAAGCTTGCAACCACAAATCAATGAATTAAAAAGTATTTGTCGATGATACGTTATAGATTCCTAATACATAATAATAATAAAAATGTAGTGTAAATGCATGCATTGGTTCAATAATGTTGACAGAATTAAAATTTAAATAGGAGAAACTCGTTTTAAATGACTTAAAAAATCAAAAATCAAAACGTTTTTAAATCTTCAAAAAACAAAATAGTTTCAGTGTTTTGTCGATCGATATCAGTATTGAAAGTTTGAATCTGGTCTCATATATCTATATTAAAACGTCTTAGATTTAATAATAAAACTGCAAACACTGCAGAAACACGAGAAATAGTCCCAATTTAAGATCTGACTTGATACATTTTTGAAAGTGGTGGGGAAAAAAAAGTCTTTTTCTATATTCAGACTAATATCTTTTGTTAAAACCTCCACCTTACCTTACCTTATTCATAGACACTAATGTTTTTAATATTCACGTACTGTGAACAACGCAAATATTTATTTCGTAAAAACATATTTCTTTTCTTCATTACACTACAAAATCTGTTTTCATTTACCTGTGTACATTAATTACATGGATTTGGAGGTCAAACTGTGTTGTGTAAGAATCTATAAAAAAAATTGGGATGCTATGATTAACAAAGATACTAAGTTCATTCGAGTGTGGACATCACAATATAGCAACTAATTACATAACAAATAATAATGTTATAATGAAATTATTACAATTTGAAAGATTAGTCCATCATCTTTCTTTTGGTACCTCATTCATAAAATTTAAAGAAGAATGAGTGTAATTACATCAGTTTAAAGATGTCTGATTAGGGATGGAAAATCTTTGTATTGTGCTACCTTAAATTGGTCTATCTTATAAATGAATTAAACCGTACAATAGTTGCATGTTATTCATTTTTAATTTTTATAGGTCTAACCAAGGAAAAAATTATCAAAGACCACCAATAGACAGTAGACTACACGAAAATTCGAATATTCCTGCATTAGATTTTGGAAACAGGTAAACAAGAGTTATTTTTACATGTTAGTTAGAAACAGAGTCCAAAAAGGTATAAAAAGTTATAGCACATTCACATACATTTGTGATTATATCTAACCGAACTTTAGACCTGTCTGCATACCCTATTGTTAATCTGTTTAGGTGCAGTTTTCTAGCAGTTCTATCTTACTGTTTCCGGACAGTTAGCTAGATTATCCCTCCTCGTCATAATATTGAATATTAAAAAATTATTAAAGTATTGCATGTATGTTTCAGTTGTGTTTTCTCTCGTTTTTTCGAATATTTATAATTATTTATTTCATATCGGTTAAGAATAAGCTTCTATTATTGGATAAAAGGGGGCCACACGACATTCGTTATTCTTCAGTAATAATTGTAATCGGTCATTAACAGAACAAAACGGACCAGAAAACCGGTCGTTTACAAACTTTTACGTAATAATAACCGGTGGGGCGTTGTTTCCGTCTTATTATGACCGTTGGGGCGTGGTTTCTCTGTTAATTACCAGTGAGGCGTGGTTTTTCTTGTAATAAGAGAGATGTCCCTTTGATAAAACATTTTCCTGTTTTTAATATTATATTTAAGTTGCTGTATTGTTAACTCTATGTTTTCGTTAATTACAAAATTATAGAGAACTTGATAAAGTATTTATATACTGAAAAATTGCACTAAAATGACTGACAGTATTACTACGACTGGTCTTCACTCTTTGACAAAGAAATAATACAACTAATCGAGTCTGCCTTAAGAATTTTGAAATATTGCAAATTTTTCAAAACATGGTTTCTCAATGAAATAAACAATAGTTCTGAAAACTGGTCAATATCGTGATACATGGACTGCCCTTAGGACAGTGGTATTGAATCCGACAGCAATAATGACCTCGCCTTCGTCTCAGTCATTATCACTATCTTATTCAATACCAATGTCCTGTGGGCCATCCATATATCACGATAATGACCAGTTTTTCAAAAACTATTATATAAATAGTGATTTTCGCAGTCATTATATATACTTCTTTTATTTTCTTATAACGTGTATTGTAACATATTTCTGTAATACATTGGCTTTAGAAAGACATCAGCAGAGTATTTTTTTGTGTTTATTGCTGTTTAACAAGACAATACAATATCTTGCTTAAAGGGGCAATAGCTGTAAAATTCATGTTTATCGATTCGACTCAATTCAAACTCAAGCTAATATAAGGTACTTTTTGTCAAGGGAGAATTTAATATATATTAAAAAAAAATATCGAAAAGGAAGCTAACGATATAATACCTGCAAAGGGTGTTTGTGGTTTATTTGATATCAGATGATCTTGCAATATTATAAACCAGAAAGTTATTCTTTAGTCATTGAATTCCATTATAATTATTCATTTGGGGATCAAACAGAGTAGTTTGTTTAAACTATTAGTGCGGTAACAGTAGTGTTAAAAGTCGTCTAGATTGCGATTTTAATAACACTCGGCTAGAAATGGTCATCACTTAAAAACAAATGTATCGTCTTTAATTTCTGCCCTGTCGTCTGCCATCCAATTTCGGATGGTCATATTTTTCTAAAAAGTCGTTTTAAGGATAAGTAGTATATTGGAAAGTTTCAACTCCCTATTTTAAAAATGAAAATTTAAATGTGTTATCTTACCTTTGATTGAGTATGCTTTTATTTAGTTATTATCATATGTCAAACTATTATATTTAGTGTTTTATTTTCTTCTAATCTATGAAATTTACTTAATTTTGACGCACGACGCTTTATAACTTTCCTTCAATCACGTTTTTTTTTGTAATATTAAAGGTGTCGCGGTAGTATTGTCTTGCCCGTAAAGGATAATGATAGCCTTTTTAGAGTTTGTACAACTTACTAACATTGCCAAAAATTGAACATAGATCTACACAGTTAACCGAAGTACTTTCATTATAATGAATTTAAATATTTGTCATGACCGTTAATCTTTTTACTATCTTTCAAAACCTAAGGCCATGCAGTAAATATAAAATTAAAAAAAAATCTCAAATTCGTTTTCACTTGTATGTAAAATTATTTCATATTTTTCTTCACATGATTCATCCCTCAGTTTGGGAAAGTATTTTCAGTTGATACTGTATGTATTGCCTAATCACACTACACCAAATGGAAGTTTTTAACAACATTGACTGGCTATACAGCCCTTGCTCGTCAAACTGTTCAGATACATTGTCTTAAGTAGTGCACACAATAGAGCAACCTACATTCTTGAATGCAAATACTACCGTGCTACATAAACCTTATGATAAAAAATTTCCCCTCAACTGATATATGAAATTACTACATGTTTCGCTGTTTTAAACACATTTCAATAAAGTCCACCAATTTATAGTACATTTGATTGTATATGTTCATATTCTTTTTTTGTTGTTGTTATAATCCATCAAATATAAAAAAAAAAGTGTTATTGTAAAAATAAAAATTATTAACAGATAATTTCCTTTAAAATTTCACGACATGTTCGATTTGTCAAGTCCGTTGAAACTTGTCCCTTCTAGTCCAAAGAAAAGTTGAAAATCGTTATATTTCTGAAGACAAGGTTCGTAGTTTCTTTGGTTCTATCCCGCAGTCAAAGTTAAAAACATTTCAGGACCTAACGAAAAAAATAAAATGAAAATGTAGAACCGCTGCTTTTCAAATACATCTTCCGTTGTTGATGTCTTTGACAGATATGACGTCATACTTTCTATTGAGGCCCCGTAACGTGATCGCATATCACACTTTACAGCAAAGTTTTTCAAATTAATCGAAGGTCACAAGCATTGCTCCAGTTTCTTGGTAGCTTTATTATTGGTAATCACAAACGAATCCTAATGCATTAGTAAAAAATAATGAATATACGTTAGCTGGAGCTTTTTTCTGATCCTTAAATCGTAAAACGCATTTGTGATAAAACTGTCAACGACTGCGTTGAGCTTTACAGTTCGCATGCAGAAGCTGATACTCGTATGATTTTGCACGCAATGCATGCCGATAGACGGTTTGGTAGTGGTAGCTCCAAAGACAGAATCATAGTGAAATCCCCTGACACGGATGTTTCAGTCCTTTGTGTCCACTACTTCTCTTCTCTTAAAAACACAACAGAACGTTGGTTTGAAACAGGAACTGTAACGAGCATCAAAGATGCAAGACGTTTCATTTATAGACATGAATTATGCAATCCTTTGAATTCAGTCAATGCTTACCTGCAGTGCATGTAATTCCAGGATATGACACTATATCGGCAATGTTTGGGATAAGTAAAATAAGCTTTATAGTAGACCTGGCAAACTGCGATTTTGATAAATCTGTTTCAATTGTAAGATTGTTTGTGGCTATACTGTAGGGCCAATAGAATAAACTGAAAACAAAACTCTACGACTAAAGAGATGATACAGCTTTCCAATTGTGAACTTTCGATTTCTAAGTAGCAACATTCCAGCAGCACCTGCATACGGGGTATATATCTCCCAATTGAAACGCTATTCCCGTGCTTGCATTTCCTATCATGATTTGCTTGATAGGGGTTTCCTGCTCCCAAGGAAGCTATTAAATCAAGAGTTTCAAATGGTGAAGCTGAAATCATCGCTTCGTATATTTTACGGACGCCATCACGAGTTGGCTGACCGTTATGGAATAACCGTTTCAAAAATGATATCGGATATGTTCCGTACGTCGTAACTACAATCCCCTTCCCTTTCATGAATGTGACCTACCGAATTATACTATTTACCAGATTTGATATCACATAAGCAACACGACGGGTGCCACATGTGGAGCAGGATCTGAGCACCTGAGATCACCCTAGTTTTTTGTAGGGTTCGTTTTGCTTATTCTTTGGTTTTCTATGTTGTGTCATACATGTATGTACTATTGTTTGTCTGTTTGTCTTTTTCATTTTTTGATATCACATAAGCAACACGACGGGTGTCACATGTGGGGCAGGATCTGAGCACCAGAGATCACCCTAGTTTTTTTGTGGGGTTCGTTTTGCTTATTCTTTGGTTTTCTATGTTGTGTCATATTAGTATTGTTTGTCTGTTTGTCTTTTTTCATTTTTAGCCATGGCGTTGTCAGTTTGTTCTAGATTTATGAGTTTGACTGTCCCTTTGGTATCTTTCGTCCCTCGCTTTTAATGAATCATTTAAATGAAGAATTTATTCTTTTTGTACGTTTGTTTTCTCACAAGAGCTACCTGCATGTATTAAGCAATATCAATGTAATAGCACTTCAACCCGTTCTTTTGTCATATTAATTTTCATTACCTTGAAATCATTAAAATGAGAAATTGATACAGCTTGATTGGATACCTATTTAGGATAATATAAACATGCACTTCTTTGTTGCCACTCAATTGATAAATGTGTTTGCTTGTTTGCAAAGTCTGTTCTTGGTATGAGAAAGGGGTGCACATTACTCCAACTTGTATGAAAGTCTGAATTGGGCACAAATAATAGAGAATTGAAAACTTGACAAAAAGTGCAGAATACAAGATAATTAAAATAAAAGATAAAAAAAATAGATAAAAATAAAAATGAATAAAGAATAGTGGGCAAAAACATATAAAACAGAAAATAATGAGCACTAAAAAAAAGAAATAAGATAAATAGTGTAAAATTTAAAAACAATATAAAAAAGGAATCACCAGCCAGGCATTGTTGTAAAGTTTGGTGTAACTCTCCTATTATGGGTTAATATAATAATTAACACGAAGGTATTGATTTTAAGTATACTGACCAAAGAAAGAAATCAGATAGTTTTAAAAGGGCCAAGATTGCAACATTTTTTTCTCAAATTTGTCAAGCTATTTGAGGCGTCTAACCTTTGATGGTTTTTAGATATTTCTATACATTGCTTAAAACTTATAGATGACTTTAATGTTATTTCAATGATTTGAAAATGCAAATTTCAGCATCAATGCCTATGAGAAGGTTATTATTGTACTAGCATGTCATACTATACTAAATACAACTATGTGTAGGCATTTTTTTTATACAAAAGATCAAAATTATTTCCTTCTCAGAACTGGACCACAACCCATAAGAATTTAATTATAAACCATGGTTCAGAACTTAACGTTGAATCGACAACAAATATAAAGAATGAGTGATTCATGTTACATGTATGTTATTAAATACAGCTGATCAAATATGAGTCCTTAGTTTCCAGGCTAACATCCAATCAAATTTAAGCATAATGTACAATGTATATACATAGTCATTTAACTCCACCTAATTACCTAGCTTGATAATGCCAAGTACAATGCTTAAGCAAACGTTATTTCAAACAATGTATATCTGATTTTCGGGATTTTCCCAACATTATCTTTTGGTTTAACATGAATATCTGCAGATTCCTGGTTTGATTTCCCGTTTGACATCATTATGTGGGTATCATTAAATGTTCAACAGTAAAAAAAAATGTAAATAGTCCAAGAGCGCTACTAATACTGGAATTTAACTACCAAAACAATGAAACAAAGGCAACATTAGTATAAAAATTTTCCAAACTCATAAATCAAAATGTGGGTATCATTGAAATGTACAAAAGTAAAAAAATGTAAATAGTCCAAGAGCGCTACTAATACTGGAATTTAACAACCAAAACAATTAAATAAAGGCAACATTAACATAAAATTGTTCGAAACTCATAAATCGAAATCAATCAACCGAACAGGTGAACAAATATTGTCACATTCGTTACTATGTACAGGCATTTTCCAAAGAACATGGTGAATTAAATGTGGTTTTGAAGCCAGCAAAAACCTCTCACAAAGTTAGGCTCAGAAAAACGATACCTGTGTATTTGATTAACGCGACGGTACCCAAATTGCACATATTTTGACAGTTTTTTCACCTACTTTTTTTTATGATAAAGCCAAAAATGTCAATTCTGTGTTTATTTTGTTGCCGTATCCTTCTTTATTATATAGGTAAACCAATTTGATTTTTAATCCATGTGGAATCATAGAAAAATTGGTTTAAACTGACCTCCAAACCATCAATGAGTTTGAAAGGAGGAGTACCAAAATTGCATCCATGCTTACATTTGCATCGTCAAAAGTCGAATAACAGAGCTTTTGTTTAATTTCTTCAAATATTTTGAACAATTGGATATTAGTCCATGCTAACTCTTCATTTTTTTTAAATAGATACTTGCAACATATGGTATTTGATCATTTTAAAAAAGATGACGTTTTGATGACGTCGAATGGCGACGTTTCAGTACATTGTGCTTTTTCAGTGAACACTTCATCTATTTATAAACAATGTGAACGTTTTGTACATATCTAAATATTTTACCTATGTTGAAAGATGTGCATAGTATCAAATCATAAAAATAAAAATTGTGTAGTCTCTAGGAAATCTTGTTAGATGTCCGCTGCTATTTTTGCTAAAACGTTGCAATTTGGGTACTCGGTGCAATTTGGGTACCGTTACGTTACATGCTGATAAATAGTATCGGTATTTGAAAAAGGTGGAGTTGGTTTTTTTTTTTAAATTGTTTGACTTGTTTAAAATTGGGGTTTTATAACTGTATAAAAGTTTTCGATATCTCTATCCTCCCCCTGTTACACAGCTCATTTCGTTTAAAAATTTTACAAACGCTTAAAAAGCTGCACATAAATGTCAAACCATTTGTAAATTGGTAAATGCTAGGGTTTTAATCGTCTTTCAAATAAACTGTTTCTCACCAAAATAATAGACTCTTATAATCGAGATATCAGTTATATTCAATAAAAAGAGCGAATATCGCACTTTTACTTTTCATTTTATTTTCGCAAATTGCATATTTATCACGGCCAATTGCATGAATTGTATAACATCTAAAAAATTTAAAGAAAATAGAATGTGTGTGTGTAGATTACTCCAGAAATAAAGTGGACATATTCAACCACACGCGTCGTATGCAAGGTTTGCGGGAAATTACTGTTCCTGGAATTTACTTATTACTGCCATAATCAATTATTCTCAAGTGGTCAAGTCAATACTTGATGTTTGAAATTTTTAAGTGTGGTATTTACTTTTTATTATAGATAAAAAATGATTTGTAATGTGAAATATGTATACTTTTTGCATTACATTGACCAAATATTACAGTAAATGCTATTGGTATATTTTATCAAGTATCGACCTTATTTATTTCTTATTTAGTAATTTGAGGTTAATATATGATATTGCAGACATAATATAAAGAATGTACATGCTAGCAAAGTCAAATTAATTTATATACATGTGAATAAATAAAATAATCTAATATAACCGATAATTATTTTAGAAAAACTCCTGATAATCATACTTTCAACTTTGTATTTGTTTGGCTTTTTAACTATTTTGATCTGAGCGTCACTGATGAGTCTTATGTAGACGAAACGCGCGTCTGGCGTATAAAATAATAATCCTGGTACTTTTGATAACTATTAGTTATTTATCCAGTCTTACGGGGAACAATTGATTAGATGTAAAACTTTGGATTATATTTTCATTTGTTGATTTTTCAGAAGGCCTTTGTGGTCTGACTATTCCTTTGTGGGTTGGAAATGCACAGCAGTCCAATACTTTTTGGTCCATCTATTCATTGTCTTTTCTATAAACGTCCAGTTTCTCTTGTTAAGGTATCTTCAAAATATTCTTTTCAAGCAGCATAGTGCATATAATTCCAACAAAATGTCATGTGGGTCTAACCATCTAGTATCTTTACTGTTGTCCAATTCATCAATATCAGATAAAGGTTACCGCAGTATACCGCTGTTCAAAAGTCATAAATCTATTGAATGAAAAGAAATCCTGGTTAAAAAATAAAACCAAAGTGAACACGTCAACGACAAGAGGGAAATACAGGAACAACAGGAACACATCAAATGCAACGGAAACAAACGCCAACATACAAAGAAACAAAATTTTGATAATTACTGTCATATTCTTGACTTGGTACAGTATGTTGAACCCGGTTTTATGGTAGCCAAACTCTCGCTTATTTGGCAATGTTAAACAATATAACTAAAATGACAACTCCGTCACAGAAATACAACATATACACAAACAAAGGCACTCGTCATAGAGAATTGCACAAACAAATGATACAACAGTGGGGACAACATGTAGAACAATATCACGAACAGCCATCATTTTCCTTCAAGGCCAAACAAAACAGGACATCACAAATAGTAATGCACTTATGTAACGATATGTTATCTTGAATATCATATAGTCCATCAGCTGGTAGGGCAAAATTTCAATCCTGTGTTACACCCCAGGGTACCGCAATTTTTTGGTATGAATTTAAAGAGTAATATATGAAGAATATTTTAAGAGGTGTTAGACTTTTGAAAAAGTGTCCAAAAGGGGTAAAAAGGGGACTTATTTAAGGGTATATCAAAAATTTTGTTTTGCACATATTTACAGAAAAATGTAAAAATAACCAATAATTCAGTACTATTCTTTTTATTAAATGGAACAAATCATATCTTATTAAAACGCAGGCTTATTTTTAATTAATCTTTAAATCGTAGAGGACCAAGAAAAAAGGGGGAGGTTAATTTCCAAAATTCATGATTTTGAATGAAAAGAAGCAAAAGTACTAATTTTCTTGATAAAATGGTATATTTTTTTATATTGAAACATAGAGCATAATGTAACTACAATTTAAAGGCTGTTGAAAAAAACATTTAAAGGTAAGAAACAAAAACATAGAATCAACGACAAACACAAATATAGGCAACTAGAAATGCACGATTCTGTCACAAATTTTTACATCATATTCATGAAATAACTTACATATTAAAACACACAAAACTGTCAGGGTTTCTAGATCTCTATCTTTTCTATTTTTTTTAACAACCGAATCACTACATTTTAAGGTCACGCAGAAGGTCATTCCATAGAATCATCATTAGTTTGGTCACCTGCATCTACCGAACTATCATTATCATCATTTCCATCATATTCGTCGTCATCGTTAGCAATATCAACGTTTTGATAATCCTTATATCTACAAGCTTTCGAGCATTTACATACAGGTATCTGTTCAGGATAAACCTTGTTGAACACATGAACATCTGTTGTTGGCACAACCAGCTTTAAATGAACAGCACTTCAGAATTATTAAAGCATCTAACGCTGGTGGTTGGTCTAGCCAATTGATACTGATCAAATCGTTCTAAACAATCCAACTATAGTTGTTTAGCAACAGACCAGTGTTGTGTTTAAGAGCAGATTTCGAAATCTTCGTCTTTAAGTTGGATGATTTAATGTGCTTTAACATTGCATCTTTTGTTGGGGGCAGTAGATGACAATAAATCGTTTTTTGGTTGCATTTCAAAACGTTCTGATCTTTATTCATCGATATTTTTAATTTCGTTGCCATATATAGAACACGAAAACCTCTCGAGTGTTTTGCCAACTCTTCGTCAACCTCTTCAAAGGTTTCACCACGATGTAATAGACCTTCCGAAAACACATAACGTGTCAAAAAGCCGCATACTTTGCCTTTTTTCCTTTAACAGACAAAACACTTACTGAATCACAACCTGTACTGCCGTGAAGTCCTGGCAGTTTTCTACAAACATTCTCACCAATCTAACAATGTTAGAATTGATATGCAACTGTGAAAATAGTAAGCCAATACTTCCACATCAATGTCAGAAGGTTTTATAACAATGGAGTCGTAACTTTTGTCAGCTGCATATTTTTGCATTAAGAAACATTTTGTAATCGGCTTCTTCCTGTTTGATTATAAGATAAAACCATTATACGCTATTTCATTTCCAACATTTATTTTGTGGCACATACTTCCATGTGATACAAATAAATCAATACATTCAAGTGTAAATCTGTAGGATTATTTACTCTTTTCCGATCCAAAGAATTCAACAAGAGCAACTTTGTTGAGCAACTAACAAACATTTCTTCCATTCCCAAGAACACGATTGTGATGGTCTAGAATTTATCGTAATGATTTTCCCTCCCAAGTACCTGCTGTTTTAATTTTTTATGGATATTGTGGGATACTAATCAGTGACAAAATCAATAAAAGGATGGTTTTTAAAATAACAATTGCCAAATAAAAAAAGTGCTTGGTATCCTAGTAATGGGTTGAATAACTGCCATGTCATCAAATATCCACATGCTTTCCTAAGGAATGACCATTTTCTAAAAGACCATCCAGGACAGATTTTAATTTTCATTACATGTGTACCATCAAAGTTTGCAAGATACATTGGGAGAGGACCTAATTCAAACTGGAAAGCCTTTTGCGCAACCAACTATCTTGTCTGGGCTATGACAAAAAGGCGACATTTTTTTTCATCTGCTCTCAATGTTTTGTTGTTCTTATCAGCCATTAACTGCTTGTATTTTATTTCCTTTTTTTAAAATGTAAGCAATGATAATCTTTTAATTGTTTTGAAGATATCGGTTGACTTTTGTATAAGCCGTTCATTAATGAAAATTTTTGAAGTTAACTTTCCCTTTTCATACGCGTTTAGAAGGTTGCACATTAATTCCGAAGAAGCAACAGAACCCGAGAACACGCCATATAACTGCTCAGATGTTTCAAATTGATTTGGCCAGCTTTGCAGTTTCTGAAACAATTTCATAACATCGGTTTTGTCTCGCTTCATTCGAGTTTTTTAAAGTTCTTTTTGTGCGGATGTTTCAGGTTTACCCATTCCTACCAAATCTGGAATTTTAAGGATATTGAAGCTCTTTCCACTGCTGGTGGACGTTCCCGAGGGTATCACCAGCCCAGTAGTCAACAATCTGTGTTGACATGAATATCAATAATGTGGTCATTTATATAAATTTCCTGTTTATAAAACTTTGATTTGTTCGAAAAACTAAGGATGTTCTTATCCCAGAGATAGACTACCGTAGCCGTATTTGGCACAACTTTTTGGAATTTTGGATTCTCAATGCTCTTCAACTTTGTACTTGTTTGGCTTTACAAATATTTTGATATGAGCGTCACTGATGAGTCTAATGTAGAAGAAACGCGCGTCTGGCATACTAAATTATAATTTTGGTACCTTTGACAACAATTTCATGTACATTTAACAACCAACGCTTAACAGAATCTTTATTTAAACTGAAAACAACAAAGCAATTTTGTTGTGTATCTCTTAGAAACCTAAATAGTTATCAAAAGTACCAGGATTATAATTTTATATGCCAGACGCGCGTTTCGTCTACATCAGACTCATCAGTGACGCTCGGATCAAAATAGTTAAAAAAGCCAAATAAATACAAAGTTGAAGAGCATTGAGGATCCAAAATTCCAAAAAGTTGTGCCAAATACGGCTAAGGTAATCTACTCCTGGGGTAAGAAAATCCTTAGTTTTTCGAAAAATTCAAAGTTTTATAAACAGAAAATTTATAAAACAAAAACGTAAAAAGTATGGCGAATTCTCATAACTGACTATTTGACGTTCATTCAAAGCGATGTTTGTCGATTGCATGACTTAATAATCTTAAGTCAATCACTACATAGCTAAAACACAAAATGTAATCAAGCACACTTTTATTGAGTTCGATAGAGTGCACCTTTTCTGAACGCAAAAAAAAAACCACCTTTATTTGTACCTTTTCAGTAATATTTTGTTACACATTCACTTTATAAAATAACTTGTCTCACCAAAACATCATAAATCGACATTTAAATGTGTGTTTTCAGTTGCAAATTGATAATGCTTATGTGTGAATGCATTGTACATGTTGTATACTGAATCAAAGACGGTAATTTGATGATTTCCGTAATTTAAGGAGTATTTGCACGTACATTTATTTTATTAAATATTTCATATTTTAGACGATATATAAATACTGCAAATGATTGAAACATTGTATAATGATTAATTCTAAACTTTAATTAATTAAAACGGGTAAATATATAACGAATTTCTTTATGAAAGGAAAAAATATGCCTTAATTCTAACCCAAAAAATCGGATTGTTTGTAATGTAAAAAAAACTTTTTTTTAAAACAAAAAATCTTCAGAGTAACATTAAATATGATAGTTTTGTATCTGTTTTAGTTGTTTACACCTATACTTTATTTTTTTTTTAGTCGCTTTATATAAAAAAAAATAATTAAAAATTACTTAGTCGTGATTGCTAAATGAGGGGACCATTTAAAGGGACGTTTTTAAACCTCTTTTGGACACTTTTTTTTTTAGTCTAACACCTTGTATTTTATCAATTAGATAATGAAGTTGAATTCTATCAAAAAAAATCGCGGTACCCTGGGGTGTAACACAAACTCCTTAACTAGAGCGCTTTTGAGAACTAGCTGATGGACTAATACAATTATTATCACAATACCAGTCCAAATAATCATTATGTCAATGATGGTATTGTTAAACTATCTTATATTTATCTGGACTAAAGAAGATAAAACATAACACATTACTCAATTAAAACCACAACAGAAACATCAAAAATGAATCCATGAATGCTGGGTGTATAAAATACCAAGTAACATTAATGGCAATGCAAATCCACATTCGGTAAAACATTCAAAATTCTAGTCAGGAGAGTATAAACAAGTAAAAATAATAGTAAGTCTGATATTCGAATGTTATTCACACCAGATTGATGTAATCTTGTGGAATATTTTACTAATTGTGTCTACAAATTAAGGGCTAGTATACATCTTGGCTACCTTACCTTGTAGACATGCTATTAACATCTTGAAAAATGTCTGGCTTAGTCCTATTTTAAATAAAAATAATGTATCGATAATCAATAGTGACGCTGTTTTGTTTTGATATTTCACAATGTCCACATGAACAATTGAATTTATTTCATTTATTTGAACATTATTTTGCAGAAGATTGGCCCCAATAGCTATTGATATCACAGAAGCATCAACACTTGAAGTTTTTACAAAATTTGACCTTCAAGTTGAAGTATGCAGACTACGAAAGGAGTCATTGAAAATAGCAGACTATGAGTACGTTGAAGTAATGAAAGTTTGACTACAAAGTATTTGTTATTTCTTCACTATTTAATTTATACTTTTAGAATGTCAGGTGATAAAACGATGACAAATTAAATTTCCAATGTTATGAATACTGGTATAGATATCTAGGTTACGCTTTGTATGTCGATTATTTCTCAACATACAATGAAAAACTGTTTTGATATTTATATCGTATGTGACTTAGCATTTTCTGTTGCTGAACAAGAACTGTCAAAACAAAACAAAATCCCAGAATGACGTTTATATTATATTTGATTACCCAAATTATCAAATGAGACATAAATTTTATCTTTATCTTAATATTTGCAAATCTTATAAAAAATCATAAGGGTAAAACGAATTGTGTCAAGAAAAAAATACTTTTGATTTCAGAGAACCTCAAATTAAGCTTAAAACAAGTTATAATCGTAACAGGAACTGGTAAATGTTCAGCTGTAGTTAATGTAGCACTATCAATATATTCTTGGTGCCGATTTTTATATCTTAAATGAGACTGTAAAGGGATTATTTCTATTTCAAAAAGAAGAGAGAATACGAAACAGCTTGAGCATATTACGAAGTTGGCAAAAAAATTGCTAAACCATAGTCACCATGAGAAAACTGCAGGATCGATTACAGAAGATGAAGCAGTGAAATTGGTTGTAAAACCAAAGTTTGACCAAGCTATTGCTTATATTGAATTATATATTAGCAAACTAGACGATGAAAATAAGTGAGTGATAACGATTTGTCAGTTTTTATTGATTGTCTAAAATAAGTTTGTTAATATTTAAAACTGAATTTTGATATCTATGATGGTACCTTTGTTGCTGTTTAGTTTCAGTTTAAATAAAGCTTGGAACGGACATATTCGAGTACTTAGATTAAAATAAATTAAGATAATAATCTGTATTACATTGCAGATTATATTGACTTACAGAACAGAGCACAGAGATACAAATCGCATTTTCAATGTATTTCAATTGTAACAGTAATTGATATACTAGAGATAAATATTTTAATTTTGGAGAAGAATTAAGGTCCTAAAGTCCATTCCTCATTCCGAATAGTAAGAACATTTATACATATAATGTGATTACATAGAACCCCGATGCAATCCATTTTTGTTGTTGAATGAAGATACTTTTTCCCTGTTTCTTTATCTACTATCAGTATTCCATTTTTTTTTCTAAATTTCCTATATATGTATACAAAACACTACATTAAAACAAGAAATGCTAAACATTAAGAATTCATTGATAGTTTGAATTACTTTGAATTTCAAAGGTTCACAAAACTTTATTAATTTTCTCCGCTCAAATGTTGTTTATAGTTGAAATACACTGTTAAGGTTATTTATGAACACCTTATTGTTGAAGTAGCTATAATGGCAGAGCAGTTACGATAGTGATATATCATGGAACGCACCTGGTGCAGTTTACCTAAAGATTATAACATATACTCAAAAAGGAATATCCGAACTCGCAAAAAAAAACCGTCACAAAACAAAAAACCCTGAGCATCTAGAGAAAATAATCAAAGACTCGAATAACTGATTGATTTGATCGACTTTCCTTTAAAAAATCAATCAAAATTAAACTAAAGGTATAATTTTATTTTCAATTTTTATATGAGGAGATAAATTGCCAATTGTTTCTCATTTTTCAAAATGGCTGACAGTGCATTGTAAACCCATCATTGTATTGCTTTTTTTTAATAAGTAAGTACTTGTCGTCAATGTTATCAATACATGCTTTCCACAATATTTTTACATATGTTTAGATGTTTGGAGAAAGAAATTAAAATATTCGGAACTATAAGATAAAAGTTGTACTCGAAACAAATGCAAAGATGGAAATTCTAAAGTATTCATGAGAAGCATTTACTTATTTCATTTCAAGTAAATAGTAAATAGATATTATAACAGATTTTTTAAAGATTTGGGAGACGACTACGGTTTATTTTAAACTTGTAATATACAGTTATCTTCTTCATTTTAGATAAGTTTTGAATAAATATATTTCCGTTTAAAGGGATGAGCTTTTATCAGCATTGAGACTTACCTTTGAATAAATATTTGGAATAGTGTGACAGGTAAAAAGTTATCAAAGGTATCAGGATTATAATTTTATACGCCAGACGCGCGTTTCGTCTACATAAGACTCATCAGTGACGCTCAGATCAAAATAGTTAAAAAGCCAAATAAATACAAAGTTGAAGAGCATTGAGGATCCAAAATTCCAAAAAGTTGTGCCAAATATGGCTAAGGTAATCTACTCCTGGGGTAAGAAAATCCTTAGTTTTTCGAAAAATTCAAAGTTTTGTAAACAGAAAATTTATAAAAATGACCATATAATTGATATTCATGTCAACACCGAAGTGCTGACTACTGAAAAAATGCAAATCATACAATGCTATCCAAATAAAAGTTTTTGCTTTTGGTATGATTCATGTGGTCACTGTTATTCCATTATTATTTTTTCTCTGCAGTAGGATGTTTGAACTTTTAATTGCGCACACTATTAAGATCCTTAATTCATAATACGAATTTCCACGCGTGGAAATACGACAATGAGATGTAAAATAGGATTAAAGATTTTTTTTTAAAAAGACAGGAAGAGGCACTCTGCAAAACAAAAAGCAGGATAAACTAATAAAAAATGCAGCACCGAAAAGAGTAAAAATAAAAAAGGCACGACATAGATAACAACAAATCAAAATTTTCAATCCAAATTTCTTCTATTAGTTTTAAGTTTTAATTTCGAGGTTTTGTTTATTTCAAACAGGATAGCACATTCTCATTGTATACGCCTGTTTACGACGTATTGAGGAATACCTTATATGTGCACAATCCTTCGTCAATATGTCAGACAATAACTCAAAAACGCTTTAAATAAAGGCAATAAAAGTTCACAGTTGTCCTCTACTCATATAGCGATTTAACGGTGAGAAAAATACAGTTTACAAACCAAACCCATTTGAAACACATCAACTTCAAGAGGAATACAACGGAACAATAGAAATGCTCAGCTGTTACAAAAACATGTAAATATACATAGAAACAACAGTGCTATGTTGCTGACTTCGTACAGGTCATTTCAATACAGATGATTGGTTAAACATTGGAATTGCGATAACTTAACTTACAGAATCTCAATAGTGAACCAAAATGTTATCTTGTAAAACAAAAAGGGCATTTTTAAACAGCCTGGTACCTTTGATAACTAATTTTACTAAAGCGGGTCCAATTAACATATAGTTTTTTTTTTTATATTAAAAAAGGACCTAAACAATGTAAAACATACATTTTTAAATGCCCATTCAATTACAGATATGGATAAGTCGGCCTCATATCTTGTCTTACATCTAGAAATAACCAATGATGGTCGGTTGAAAACAAAACTTTACAACAAAAGAGATGATTTCAGCTTTCCAATTGTGAACTTTCAATTTCTAAGTAGCAACATTCCAGCAGGATCTGCTTTCCCTTCCGGAGCACCTGATATCACCCCCTAGTTTTTGGTGGGGTTCGTGTTGTTTATTCTTCAGTTTTCTATGTTATGTCATGTGTCTTATTGTTGTCTGTTTGTCTTTTTAATTTTTAGCCATGGCGTTGTCAGTTAAATTTAGATTTATGAGTTTGACTGACCCTATGGTATCTGTCGTTCTCTTTTATTTAGGTGTGTGGATTTTTCTGAATAAGATTATGATACAATGTGGTATATAGGGCAGAAAACTTTCTACATTGAACAGATTTGAAATCACCAATAAAGGCATGCAATTTATTAAGTCCTTCCAAGGACTTATATAGAAGGATTCGAATCTCATAATTTTTTGAAAATATGTAGAGAATCGTTGGATTTGATCATTTTAAAATTGCTTACATTTAATCTTATACCTTATTGATAACCATGAAAATTCTTCTGTACATGTAAAAAACATTAAGACTTCAGACAAAATATATTTCATTAAAATCAATCAAGAACTTTTTAAGTTTTTAGCTTAACAGTTGAACTACGTTTTATTGTGTTTTTCACCCAAAATGTAGAATAATGCCCCAAAAATAATTACCCTCCTTTCTTAAATAATTCAGATTACATGAAGGACATGAACATTATTACCCAATTAACTCTATTTATGTAGGAATCATTTAAGTTTAAGAAAATCTTTATTTCATTAAAATCCATCAACAACTTTTAAAGTTTTAAGGTGTACAGTGTGGTTTCTCCAATGATTCTCTACATATTATTTTTTAACGCAACAAGGATTGTTAAGAAGTAACCTATCCCTCTATATACGTCCCTGGTCCTTCCAAGGACTTTTTGACACTCGAAAAGTTATTATCCCAAAGACCTTATTTGAACAATTTCTTACCAGAATTCTGATTTTCTTAGGCTAGTAAGTAGATAGTTATCAAATGTACCAGGATTATAATTTAGTACGCCAGACGCTCGTTTCGTCTGCATTACACTCATCATTGACGCTCATATCAAAATATTTATAAAGCCAAACAAGTACAAGGTTCAAGAGAATTGAGAAGTTGTGCCACGTACGGCTAAGGAAAAGTTTGCCTGGAATAAGAAAATCCTTAATTTTTTGAAAAATTCAAAGTTTTGTCATCAGAAAATTTTATGAAAAAAATAGAATAGAATAGACAGTCTAATAGTGAAGTGAAACAATGGGCCAAGAAGAAATAAATCTATATGTTTTCTGTGTTTTTTGCAGCTTCGGAAGCCATTAAATAGTTTTAGTAGGAGTTAAACATGTTCAATGTTTTCTAAAAAATGCTATAAATGTATATACACTCCTGAAAACCTTTCTGAATTAAAACAAACATTCGAAGGATTTATTTGTCACTTTTTTCTTGATGAACATTATAATTATGCATGTCAGCATAAAAACTTGAGAATAACAATGAACTCCTTAAAATTTATTTGCAACAGTATTCACCCAATTGCATTAAACTTTGGTTAATTGTTTATATCCGTTAGCTTCCTTTCTATCTTTCTATCTTTATATTTAATGTTAACGAGTTAAAGAGTTTTATTCATAAAAAAAAGATTTGCCAGTTTTATTTCAATAACACTTTTACCACTTCGCAAAAAAACTTTATTGAATTGTTTATATCTATTCATGTGATATTTATATTACGAATTTCGAATTTTACCCTCATGAGTTGTGAGATTGTACGTCAATAAAACAGAGGTATACGCTTGGTGAACACTACAACTCCAGGAAATATTTATGCAGCATTAACATTTTCGTCTTGCTCAAGCGTGTGTCTAGCGTATATCTGTACGCTACACACTCGTTATACAAACGCTACAAGTGTGTTTAACGCGCTACAGAATAGTTTGAGACACGTTAAAGGCACGTTGTATACGCTTTCGAGATCGTTCGACCTTAACTAAAACGTATGCGGGTGTGTGTGTGTAACAAACACCTCATAATAGAACGTCCAAGAAAGGACTGGGACGCGTCTCACATAAGTTAAAGAATGTTTTCCCTTCGTAACGTGCATTCTTGACCGCCCGATAAACGCTTAGGTACGCTTCTCGTACGCCCAATACATGTTCAAAACGTACATGATTTTTGAACACGCCCGGCGTACGTTGGAGCTTTACGCTGATGTGTGACGCCGGTATTAGATCAAAAGAGTTAGAAAGCCAAACAAATCTAAAGTTGAAAAGCATTGATGACCCAAATTTCCAAGGCTGATGTCATCTTAGCCTGGGATTACTATAAGCTAGTATGCCAGCTATGCTGGCACTTATGGTAGAAGCATCGTTTTGGGACAAAGAACGATAACTCTTGCTAGACGACCCATCTGAAAAGTTTCGTCACTCTCGTTAAATCTCGTACGATTTTTTTTTTAATGGCTGCCAAAACTCTCGTTCAATCGCGATCTTGTAAAAACAGGCAGAACGGAACAAATTCGATGTTAAATACAATGTGAATTTTTATTTGTTTGATAAAACAAGAATTCAGAAATTTTGGTGACCTGTGTAGCTTATTTAAATTTTATTGTACCACGGAAATTACCGAAGTTAGGACAACAACAACTGACGCCATGTTTCGTCTGCTTCAACATTCCATTATCAGTGAGTTCAAAACAAATTACCTAAATAATTACAGGTACTTCATTTAAAAGTCACAAAATCAAAGTTAAAGATAACATATTTAGCGTAAAAGTTCCGTCCAGCCATAGGAACACAGAAAAAACCTTTGCAGGCAATACATTTCGATTTTTATTAAAATGGCCATGCGGCATGCGGGGTTACCGGTGCACTGGTTGACCATGACTACTTATGTTCATCTGCCGCATTATTCCCCACATCAAGGAACACTGAATGTGGTTATTCAACATCATGTATAGCCAATGACGAATCCAGCATTTCTTATAAGGAGGGCCAGCTGACATTTTTTTCTGAAGAAAAGGGAAACCCCTACCTTTCTGGGTCTTATGGTAGCCCCGAACTTATTCAAAACTTAACAAAAGTTTAAAGCATAAAAAAATATTCAAATAATTCACAATTTTTTAATTCTGTACTTCCTTTGGCAAACACTCAACAAATCTTTTCATTGATTATGTTACACCTTATACATGTTATGCAGTCCCAGGAAATGGAAACTGTTTCATTTTATTCTCTCTAAGTTCAACTTCAATCATAAAAGGAGACTTGAGTCTGAATAGTACATTTAGAACTGACTACTTCATATATATTGTATGTTCCCATATTGTCCAAAATTGGATTTTATGGGAAGATGGAGTTATTATTGTAATACCATGACTTTGATAGGTATATAGGGCATGCTTCTTGAAAGTGTGTGGGCTACATCCTAAATTCAAGCTGCAGCAGTTGCCCACATATTGAATGCATCAGTTTAAAACTGTCAGATCAAAACATTTTCACTGTAACAACAATGAACAAGCACTATATCACTATCAGGTTCACATTTCAACCTATTACACAATTATGGTTATATAACATCACAGAACCAAAATTATACTCAATAACCAAATTGCACCTTTTCAGCCAAAATACTGCAAAAATCTTACTTTCACCATGTGAAGTTATCTTATCATCTTTTTTAAATGAGCAAATTAAATTTGTTACCAGGATCCTTTTCTTCAAAAAAATATATTAAAGCATGGAATAATGTCAAATTGTTCAAAATATTTGAAGAAATAAATCAAATTCTCTGTTTATATCCCAGTTTAAAGGATTTGAAATTAACCATACATGTAATGATGTATGGAATTTGGGTACTGACCTGTGTTGCTGACTATGCGGTATGGGCTTTGCTCATTGTTGAAGGCCGTACAGTAACATATAATTGTTAATGTTTGTGTCATTTTGGTCTTTTGTGGATAGTTGTCTCATTGTCAATTATACCATATCTTCTTTTTTGTATCATTACAGTATCATGGATTGTTTGGATTTAATTCAAAACCCATTTTTCAATGACTCTACATGGACTCAAAATTATATTGGTGTAACTATATTGCAAACCAGGATAGTCTACAAAATAAGGACAGAATAAACTTTTGTCTGGTTAAGTAAAAAAAATTGGTAAAAAAATGACAATTTATGTGCAATTTGGGTTTTCTCATGTTAGCAACTTCACAACAGAACTACAAATTTATTTTCATGACCAAAATCAAAACAAAAAGTCCAAACCTAAAGGCAATACAATGCTTCACCACGCACAGCTTGATACGACCAAAGATGTGTATTTAGCATACATGTACATGTATAAAAAAAAACAATTTTTTTATGTCAGTTGAAATCAAACATATTTTAATTTTGGATCCTTTAAACTTCAATATGGACTAATTTGAAAACAGGTATTGAGGCGAATCCACTTATTTCTATTAATCAGAAGTCTCTAACTACATATATCCTTAATTTCATATTGAACGTCAGTCCTACAACAATATTGAAAATGTGTACATTTAATTTTTTTTCTAGAATCTCTCATGTGAAAGCAGTACCTTTTTGGTCACTATTTATGTGTTGCGTCTAAATAAGAATTGTAAAACTTTATAGTGACTGAACAGGTTAAACAAATACTTCTCAAGAAACCGAAAAAGAAGACAACTTGAAACAGCACCAGCCATGCCAGTATTCATGTATGTATGAATAAAAACTCAGATCAGAATAGCCTGGACAATATGTAAGTTCTATGTCCTTGTGAATATATTGTGAGAAAAGTTATCAATAATTCTGCAGATAATGCAATTTTATTAAGTGTTTTGTACATTTTCTGTTTAAATTTTCACACAATCAGTGAAACATTATAACAGGCTGAACTAAATTTTTATAACTGAAAGTTTCAAACAATGACAAGTGTTTTTATTATATATACTAGATGAGTACATGTTTAATCAATGTACATACATTGTAAGGTAATTTTTTGAAGAAAGAACAAAAATTTTGAAAAAAACCCACCCCAAATAATGTTGTACCATAACACCAAAATCAATTCTAATCATCCTTTTGTGTATTGAACCTCCTAGTAAAATTTCATAGAGATCAATTCACTTATACATGTACTCAAATTATTGTCTGGAAACCAAATGTGTCTTCTTGAAAACAACTTTGACATGATTAAGCATTTATTTCACTCGAAAGCAAATTTTTGACATGCTTGTATTTCCCTTTTCCATTTTCCATTTTATTTTGCTGTCATATAAAAACTTGAAAAGTAAGCTACATCATGTACATGTAACAAAAACAAATATATGCAAGAAATGACATAAAACCGACTCTGAATTAGTACATGAAATTGATGTAGAACTCACAAACGGAAGATGATCAGAAATACAATGTTTTTTTTATTCAGGTCAGATTTTTTTTACCGAAGCCCTTCAGTGCTATCAATTAAAATTATTTAGTCAAAATTTAACACTAGTATTAGGTTTATCATAACAAATTGGCAAATACAGCCTTATTATCACTAAAAAAACTACTGTGTACAGACTGACATGTGCGGTTTGGGAAGTTTTTATGTTTTTACATATAAAAAAGTTAAATTTATTTTGCATATCTGAAAATCAAAATTATTTTTGGTGAAGATCTGGTTCAAAATATTTTGTTTGTCCTATGCTTGAACAGATTTTTTATTCATCAATTTGGGAATCAGAATATTTTTGCAGTAAAAATACCATAACCCTTCATGGCTTTTCAAGTTCAATGTTCGTTCCCTAAACATGATCCATCTGAACTTATAATTTTATTTTAGATATAAACAATACGTTAATTGAGCCTAGGACATTCGTTCTAAACATGCATGAAATATTTGCGTTAAACAACCAACAAATATATAGGACATTGTCTTAGTATAAAGCTGGCATTTAAGGTAGCGCCTTCGTCATATTAGTTGGTATGCACGGAAGTCGCTACGGAAGTGAAAACTATCCCCTTGTTGTTATGCCTTCATCCGAGTTGGTAAATCATCTGGTTATGAAAGGCTATTTCTTATGTTCAAAGTGTCAGAAGAGACTGTATTGTTGTTATTGTTTTGGTCAAAGAAGTGATTTGCTTCGTGCTTCGTGTATCGGATTAGTCGTTCTAGTCTAGTACCTACGAGAAGCTAGCACTTCTTAAAATGCTGATTTTCCTAATCTGTAGTTAAAAGGGTAATAAATCGGCTGCAATGATTGGTGGCGTTGTTGTATCACATTAAGACCTCCAATTATGAAGACAGAATAGAATATAATTTAAGACACTTGATAACAAAATGTAAAACAACGTAAAGAGCTCATTCAGTGCACATCAAATGAAAGGAAACAACAAATACTTAAGCTAATGAACACCTGGCTTTTGACATAATATGTCATATTACATGTCATGTATATTTTCAGACCAGCTGAAAGATTTTAACGCGGTTCTACATTTTGTTTGCGTTCTGTTAAATGCCCTCTGGCTGTTGTGTATATTTGAATTTATTACATTGGTTACCATTTATTACCATGCTTTCCTAGTGAAATAAAAACCGAAAATTTCACATGTGAAATAAACGGAGTTACTACACTCCTTTGACGTCATACAACAATTGGTGCTGCCGAAACGTTGTCAAAAATGTAGCAAAAATCAAAAGGTAAGTGTGTATAATAGATATAGGTCATAAACTGTTTTTAAATTTTATATAAAAAAGGCCATTATCAATGTAATAAAAAGAATAACTTAGTCACTAGTAAAAGACTTCAAATTTTGAATTACTTTCAACAAGTGACAGAACAACACTGATAACTGGCGCGTTCGATTAAGTTGTTGTTTATTGATACGTTGGTCACGCGTGAATTATTTTTCTATATTTGAATTAGTATTAATCACAGTATCTTGACCACTTAGGGAAGGTCTCGTTATACAGGTACGCCAAATATAAAATATATTTTATTACACTTGAAAATGTCAAAAAAAACATAACTACTTATTTTATTTGTAGTGAGTTAAAAGCAGTATGTTCTGATATTGTGAAACTGAATAGAGAAATGGGATTTTAACGTTGGCGATGTCGATGAAGGAAAATATTTTGCAGTTGTAGCGAAGGAAGCATTACATGTTGTGGAGGAAATGAACAGGTGATTTTTTATTAAAGTTATTTAGCCTTACGAAATTTATATGTTTTTTTCATTTGTATTAGATTAAATATTCAGTTTTTAAGAAAACAAATCAAATCAAATCAAAAAATTTATTGGTGTACATTCTAAAACAGGACTGATACAAACCGTCACTTACATAATACACATACAAAAACAACAGTGAAAAAAAACAAAAACAATTGAGGCATTTCTAAATCACTTATCGTTAATGCTCATTAAAATATGTAATACACACATCCATCATAAGTAAATCGAATTAAACTGTTATGGCCATCGTAATCTAAGCATTACTTTAAAGCCTGTATAATAAAAAAAAATATTATAAAAAAGGCAATAGTAGCATAGCGCTTTTAAATGGTCATTAATTGATTAGGCATAAACAAATCCGGATCAAAAACCAAAACCAAGGGAAAAACATCAACTATAAAAGGAAAATAACAGAACAACATTGAACTGCTACAAATACAATCATATATATAAAGGACGTTTGATAACAAGTTAACTGCGATACTCCTGATTTGGTAAAGGAAATTTTAGGGGGAAATAGGGTTGAACGCTAAATTGACAAGGATAATATGATTACAGTACAAATAACTCAAAACACTAATGGAATAATATAACAGTACGTTACAAGATGTAAACCACAGAATAACATCGAGCAAAACTTGTTTTTATTTCCAACAGTACACCTGTAAACCACAATAGAATTATAAACTGTGTGTTACACAAATGTATCTTGATAGAAATGTTCATTCTTTCAAACTAATCTAATATTTCGGGGCCTTGTTTAACTTGCTATGCGGTATGGGCTATTCTCATTGTCGAAGGTCGTATGGTGACCTATAGTTGTGTATTTATGTGTCATTTTGGTCTCTTGTTTAGAGTTTTCTCATTGGCAATCATACCACATCTTTATTTATAAGTAAGTAAATTCAAAACTATTCAAGCAATTTCCTTGCAAAAAAAAATCAAAAACAGATTTGGTTTAATTGCCAATTAAACAACTATCCGCACAAATTCAAATTCAAATTAATTGAATTTAAATTATGTGGCTTTCAATAACGAAAAAACATACATCATATGGTCGGTTACTTTATTGGGCCTCATTGCTGTTCAACTTTGTACTTGTTTTGGCTTTTGAACTTATGTATCTGGGCGTCACTAGTAAGTCTTGTGTGGGCAAAACGCACTTTTTTTGGCGTATTAGATTTTAAACCTGGTGCCTTTTGTTAGCAATTACTCGAGTATTTCTTTGTCCAATACGTTCTCCTAATTATTTGTTTTATAGTCCTGTAATGTTGTATTGTCATTTAAATGTTATATTGAGCATTGCTTTTTAAGCGGGAGGTTTTGCATTCCACAAAATCAGGTTCAATCCACTTTTTTTCCTTTTTAAAAAATGACCTTTTGACTATTCTATTTAGTGTGTCTGTTTGTGTAACGCATCAATGTAAATATAACGGAATTTGATGAGACTGTCATTAAAGTGAGAGGGTTAGCGCTATAGAACCAGGTTAAATTCACCATTTTCTACATTTGAAAATGCCTTTACCAAGTCAGGAATATGACAGATCTTGCCCATTCGTTTTTGATGCGTTTTGTTATTTGATTTGGCCATGTGATTAAGGACTTTCCGAATTGATTTTCCTCTAAGATCAGTATTTTTGTGATTTTACTTTTTTCTGTACCAAGTCAGGAATACGGCCATTGTTATTTTAGAGTTCGTGTCTGTGTGTTTTACATTATAATGTTATGTTTCTGTTGTGTCTTTCGTTTCCTCTTTCTTTTGAGTGTGAATTCGCACTACTATAAGACGTGTCACGGTACTTTTTCTATTCCAAATTCATGTATTTAGTTTTGATATTATGTTTGATATTCTCATCGGATTTGTCTAATGCTTTGTTCGTTTCTGCGTGTGCTACATTTGAATGTTGTGTCGTTGTTCTCAAATTATATTTAATCCATTTCCCTCAGTTTTAGTTTGTAACTCGGATTTGATTCTTTTTATGAGTTTCGAACAGCGGTATACCATTGTTGACCTTATCTTTACAAGGCACTGGCATGAAAATAGGAAAAAGTAAACTCACAAAAATACTAAACTCCGAAGAAAGTTCAAAAAGGAAAATTAGCCGAAAAGTGTTAGACCCATTCAATATATACAAAGCACATACAAACAAAATCAAAAACATTAAAGACGCAAAGTACAGATCTGCAAGTTATTGCAGTAATTAAAGGCTTGGTCGAGGTCAATGACAACTAATAAATCATGTCTCAGTCTTGAAAATTAATCAGTACACATTCAACATACAATGGTAAAGTGTAAAGATGTCTTAAACAGTCAGAAAAGAAAATTACGTTTCGCAATGCCAACAAATAGGTATCGACAACGGTAGATTCGTGAGTCTAATTATGTATACAACATTTATGTTACTTTTGTTTAATTAACTGATTACAAAATAAATATTTATACCGGTACAAATGATAGTAAAAATCTTAATATATATAGTTGAATTCGTGATCATTTAGAAAAGTTTTTTTTCGAAAAAAAGATGTAAGGATTGATAGGGGACATCTGAAATAAAACATAAAGTGTTTTTACCTTAACTCTATGACATATAAGACTGTATTACACATTCGTATCATACCATAACTGTCTTCGAATGTGTGCATAGATTCCATATTGCTTATAAAGTAAATACGAAACGTAGCATATCAAAACAAGAATGATTTTATCACAGATACATATGTTATCATTATATTGGCACAACACAATTGTTTCAGTGTATTAATTTTGACTTTTTGTGTACCTAACTCAAATTGATATGATTTTAGACGAATGGAAACATTTCTGAAGAAGTCTGTTCGGTTAATATTGAATAAATCACCAAAAGATCAATTTGAAACCCTTGAACTCTACAGTCAAGTTTGCGGAAAGTTAGAGACGTGTATTAAGGGATATCATAGACGTCAATTAGAAAATGAAGAAAGCAAACTATGCAATCGGTACGTATTGTAACAATAATAAACGGTTCAAAGGTACTTTTTCTTTATAATCAGACTATTGTACAGCGGTATAAAAATGCAACAGTAGTATACCGCTGTTCGAAATTCATAAATCGATTGAGAGAAAAAAATCCGGGTAACAAACTATAACTCAGAAATACGCATCAAATATCACAGAAGAAGTACGACACAACAGGAACCCAACATTTAGATGTAACACACACAGAAACGAACTATAACATAACAATGATTTGGTACAGGGCATTCAAAAAAAATGGTGGGTATACTACAGTAATCGAATGTGCCTTAAAAATATTCATCGACATTACTTGAAAGGAAAATGACAGTTCTGTATATGTCTAATTAACAATTTAATGAGCACAACACCCACGTTAATTCCGATAAATTTGAAGGAGAAACCTAAAATCTTTCTTTGGAAGAGTAATTCTAAACAAAAAGTGTAAAATAACACTGACTAATATCAGAGTAATTAGTTATCAAAGGTACCAGGATTATAATTTAGTACGCGAATATGCTAAGAACGTTACAACTCCTTATAGACTGCAAACGAATTCGAAAGAAATTGGAAGATACAAATAAAGAAGCAAACAAATACTATATAAAAATTCGTCTTTTTCAACTCAAGAAAATTTTAAAAAAGGACAATTTTGGTTACAAGAATGGGAACTTAAGTTACAAATGAAAGGAACCTAACCTGTAAATACAAGAAATGCTTTTTTATAAGTAAAACTCATTGGTTTTCGACAAACATAATAATTCTGAATTCTGCTAACATTTATTTGTATTATGATTGCTGTTGATCTGGTGCTCATCCAGATCTTATGTTATTCATTTTAACATAAAAGTTAAAGATATTTCCTTAAATATAGGATTTATTGCTGTAATTGGTTTTTTGACATCCAATACAAATGTGTCATTCGTGTTCAAAACGAATAAACTTATATTTAAGAAAGTTGAAGAGAATGCTACAGAAAAATGAGAAAATTTAATTTGTAAAAAGCTTCCACTGGACCACTTAGAAACGTGTTACGTTGATACATTAACCTGCGAAAAGTGTGAAATGATAACTAAACGAGGCACCGAATTTAACGATCCAATTCTGACTTGATCGAATCTAAATGTGGATGGATAGTTCTGTTGGCAGTGATCTCTCTTGCACATTTCTTTGACATATGAAATTGAATTATCATTTATAGGTGTAAGACCACCAAGTCATATCGTTGAATTTATAACGTATCTTAAAGTAACAATTTTCTGACAGAAAATAGTGCACTTAATGTCAATGATTAATTAAACTAACCAACAAGTTTGCAGAAATAAACTTTTGGTGAAAAAGAAAATTATGTTGACCAGTTTGTCGATATTTATTTGTTAAAAGTTTGCATTAATATTTAAGGATTAATGCACTCCATATTAAACTAATCTAATATTTCCTGTACACAATGGATATTTGTACTGTAGTACTTGTTTGCCGAAGGGTAGTTCTTTCTTATCAATCATTAAACATGGAATGAAAATTGACATGAAGAAGGATGATAAGTGTTTACCACCGCCGCAATTTTGCGTCTGTCCCAAGTCAGGAGCCTCTGGCCTTTGTTAGTCTTGTATGATTTTTGATTTTAGTTTCTTGTGTATAATTCGGAGTTAAGTATGACGTCCATTATCACTGTACTATTATAAATATCTTTTAAGGGGCCAGCTGCAGGACGCTTTTGAGTGGCGAGATTCTCGTTATATTAAAGACCCATTTGTGGCCTTCGGCTGTTGTCTGCTCTATGGTCGGGTTGTTGCCGCTTTGAAACATTCCCCATTTCCTTTCTCAATCTTAATAACAATTTGGGATATACCTGGTTTCTGGAGTCAAACTTAATGATGTGTTCTTCTGACGTTTTTGGTCGTTAAAACATGTTTTGATTCGAACGTCACTGATAAATCTTTTTTAAACGAATCGCACATCTGGTGTAAATATAAAATGTTGATCCTTGTATCTATGATAAGTTTATTTTTCAGTCTCGTTGAAATGAAGTTCTGGAATTTTCCTCTAAACATGTAATACAAGAGGAACGAATTTTGAAAAAGGGACGAAAGATACCAAAGGGACAGTCAAATTCATAAATAGAAAATAAACTGACAACGCCATGGCTAAAAATGAAAACGAAAACCACACAAACCATAGTACTCATGACACAACAAAGAAAACTTAAGAATAAGCAACGTGAATCCCACCACAAACTAGGGGTTATCTCAGGTGCTCCGGAAGGATAAGCAGATCCTGATCCACATGTGGCACCCGACGTGTTGCTTATGTGATAACAAATCCGGTAATTAGTTAATTCGGTAGGTCACATTCATGAATGGGAAGGGGATTGTCGTTACGACGTAAGGAACATATCCGATATCAATTGTGAAACGATTCTTCAATAACGGCCAAACCAACTGGTGATGGCGTCCGTAAAATTTACGAAGGGATGATTTCAACTTCACCATTTGGAACTCTGGTCTTTATAGCGGAGAGTAGAGATAAAGGATAGTATTTTCTTATCTTTCTTCCGAAGAAGTTCCTGTATGTAGTCAGCCTCATAATTAAAAAGAAACGTCTGCAAGAATAGGGGCACAATTTATTCCCATTTGAATGCCGACAGTCTATTGAAAACACGTCCTCCGAACGTAACAAATATGTTGTCAATCTAAACATTCAGCATTTTGATAATGTCAGTTTCAAAGAATTTTTTGTTACAATCCGTTACATATTATGATGTATCTCTCCCTATGAGAAGATACTTGTATCTATGTTGGCCATTCTTTTTTTATGAAACAAAGCAATGCCAACTCTTTCAATTTGTCTTTTAGTTTGGAATGTGGATACTTGTGTAAAGTGTAGAAAAGTTAAAAATGTTTTAATACTATTACCAGATAAAAGAGAGTTGATTTATGTACTCTTAAAGATCTTTGGAGTTTTTAAGTATCCACATCTGATTCACGCCACCTCTAGAATATGCAGTTTCACAATACATTTGAAGCCCGTCTTTAATTGCTGATAAGATAGATGTTGATTATTTAGAAAGAGGTTTCTTGGAGCACTTGGAAGACCCAGCAATATACCGTTGTTTGTAAAGACACTTGTGTAGTTCATGTATCCAATACAGCGTATTGTTATGCTTTTACTTTTCTACATTGGTTAGAGGTATAGGGGGAGGGTTGAGATCTCACAAACATGTTTAAGTCAGGAGCCTTTGGCCTTTGTTAGTCTTGTATTATTTTAATTTTAGTTTCTTGTGTACAATTTGGAAATTAGTATGGCGTTCATTATCACTGAACTAGTATATATTTGTTAAGGGGCAAGCTGAAGGACGCCTCCGGGTGCGGGAATTTCTCACTACAATGAAGACCTGTTGGTGACCTTCTGCTGTTGTTTTTTTATTTGGTCGGTTTGTTGTCTCTTTGACACATTCCCCATTTCCATTCTCAATTTTATTGAGAAAAGTTCTAATTTTTCGTCTTTGGTTGAAATTCCAAAGAAACATAGAAAAACAGTTTTTGAGTAATTAAGTTTTGAAATTATTTTACCCAAAAGTGGTAACAATTGATGACACATGGGAAAATCATATAGATTTGGTATTTCTAAGGGCCGTAGCAAAAAAGAAACATTGTCTACCATCTTTAATCACTCTAAAATTCTCTTCGAATGTGTGTGTATAGATTCCATATGCTTAAGTTATTCTAAGAAAAAAAAATGTTAGAATGAAAAGGTTTACATCATTACGAAGTAAATTTTCAGTGTATATATTCATTTTGAATCTAACTTCAATTGATATACTTGTAGACAAATGGAAACACTTCTGAAGGAGACTATTCACTTAGTGTCACATAAAGTATCTAAAGATCAATTGGGAATCATTGAACAATATCGTCAAATTTTCGAAAAGATAGAAAAATGTGTAAATTGCTATCCAAAACTTCATTCAGAACTTGAAGAAATCAGGCTATATAATCGGTACGTATTGTTTCAGAATAAGTGACTTAAACCTCCGTAAACTCATTTGTGCACGATCTAATTTTTTTTAACCTTCATTAAAGGAAAATGTAAATGTTGTATCATTTCTACCATCAACGTAACAATCAACAATTTGATTATCGTTTTGTGTACTGCTGTCTCGATTTCGACATTTTCAGTTAGTTAACTGATAAATTTAGATATTCCTTTCGCCTCTCTCTTATTATAGTTCATTGTGGTATATTTGAAACAGCTTATGAATTTATCATTTAGAGTTATCAAAAGGAAGTTGTTGGATATTTGTTAGGCGACTAAAATATGAACTGCAGTCTAGTCTCCTTACTACGGATAGTCGTCAAACTATTTCAAAAAATGTATGGGGAAAATCAGGACTTCATCAGTTGTTTTCATTTCCTATATGATATTCTAAAGGACTTTAAGGTTACAAAGTGTCGAGTCTGAGTTGCTTTACAATAATCAGTTTGTTCTTATTGATTATTTTTATATGATTGATACACAAAGGCGATATTACGAGCTGGTTGAGTTTTTTCCCGCAGAAATAGAAACTCATCTACAAAGCCGCTATGATTTTATGTTGGTTTTTTTTTTGCATAAGGTTAGTTGTAAATGATCCTACATATTCTTGATTAGCACACACTTACATTATCATACCACTCTGCTATTGAGTTGATTATCTTAAAAAAAACAGGAAAAATGAGGGTTTTTTTGGCACTGTATAGAGTCTATTTTGCATACTTTTTAGCTCTTTGATACCGTTTTATTACTGTATCAAATTTGTGAGAACAGTACAACATGTTCAATACTAATTAATAAAAAAAAACAGTATAATATATTAAACGATCACTGTACGGTAAACAAAAAACACTTGATACAATGTAATAAAAAAAATGAATAATTACAACAATCAACAAATATAGACAAACTCAAAAGTTAATATAGTTTGTTGAAAAAGTATTTATGTAAAGGTAATGTCGCTAAAACATTTACAAGGGACATGTGTGTATCTTTTGAATTTTAAAGACGGATACATTCAATCTTCAAAGTATAAACATTGAATGACGGTCACCTAGATGTGGTACTTCATTTCTTTTCGTTTTCGTTAAAAAATATCCATATATCTATCATAGGTCTATCTGATAAAAATTAACATCAACTTATGTTGTGCGTCCAATGCTGATTCTTCAAACAGTGGTGTAAAAACAGAAAAACCAACCATGCAATCAGTTGAATAAGGCTTAAATCATTAGATGGATAATAATACAATTACCTCTAACAAAAAACACAGAGTGCATGTGATAGGGAACACGTTCATTCCAAAAACAAAAATACATTATATAGAGATTTGAGCGTATTATAAGTTACTTGCAGCTAGTTCAAAGCCAATAACAACTTATAATAAAAATCATGCAACTAAGACTAAATTATCAATCAGTACACATCAAACATCCAATGCATTAGTGTAAATATGTCATAGTCAGAGAAAAACATGACATTGTGCAATGTTCAGTGACGGGTATCGACATATTGAACATCTAGGAAAGATCGACTTTGCCAAAGACAGTAGGGATCTTCGTTTATTTTTTTAATTAATCAACGTAATCTTATTCCAACTTGTGCATTCATTCTTAATATATTCAGCTTAAACTAAAATAAGGATTATAAAAAAAGGTAATTACTAGCATATAATCTTAGAATATAACACACATCAATTAACTTTATTGAAGTTATGCCTGTATGTATATTTTTTGTAGACAATTGGAAGTTATTCTCATAGAGCATTTTAAACAAAAGACCAAAAAACAGAAGTGAAACACTTGGACTATACCGTCAAATTTCCGCAAAAATTGAAAAATATATACAGGTCTATCCTAAAATACTATCAGATTTTGAAGAATGCAAACTATACAATCGGTATGTTCTGTCACATTAATAGTTGAGATCCTATGAAAGTGCATGTACATGTATAAATACATTGGCTGATTTTGAAACGCTCTAACATGAAATAAAAGGTTAATTTTGGTACGTGTTGTAAGGTTCTTATTACATCTCAATTTTCAAAACTGCTTTCCCTAGAGATTTTATCAACTCGAAACATGTTAATCATACAAGCAGATGTGAACACTTACACTTCAAATCTTATAATTTTTTAATTGGTGTTATACGTCAAATGACGTATTTGCATGTACATCACGTACATGTGTTTATAGAAGAAGAAAAATGTAAATTTATAACTTTTTTTACGGTCAAAACTATAATTCAGGTCACTTTTTTCCAGACCAATTATTCTAACGTATTTAAAGGGCAAAACCAATTATCAATCACCCTATTGTGTCATTCTCAATAATAAATGGCTAACCAAATTCACACATGTTCGAAAATTGAGTTTGCTTAACACCACCAAACTCGATAAACTACACTGTACGCCGTGTTATTCAATTATCGAGACAAAAGAACTTGATAGCTCCAATCAGTGCATTACTACTCAGTCTGAATTGAATTATTCAAACTGAAATAACAGTAATATATTTGCTATTGTATAAATGGATTTCTTTTCGTCACCTTCGCAGTCCTAGTAAAATTGTTTGAAATGAAGTGATATAGTTTTGGGTTTTTTTTTGTTGTTAAAAGGACCACATTCGTCAAGATTAATACTTTTCTACATTGTCTGTTGGACAAACAAGTTCATTGTAAACACCGAATTTTCTTATTAAGTAGAGAATACTGTATAATGCATAATTACATTCAACATTGTTGCTATATGATGATATTAGTGCATACATACAATACTGTTTGGTGTCATTGGTTTTGTTTATGGACTCAACCAGACGAGTCAAACTCAACTGATAAATTTTACGTTTAAAGAACAACTGATAAGTTCCTAATCTAAGAAAGTCATTGCTTATCCCTTTCAAACGACTTTGTCCAATCCCTGTTTTTATCGTGACGCTAACCTAGATTCATGTGTAGTATTTGTGAACTGTTCGACGTTTGGCCATTATACAATTTCTTTTTTCGATTTATGGTTTTCCTCCTGTATTAGTACAGTGAAAACAAATTTCCATGGCTAAAAACCTTGTGTTGTATAGATTGTTTAAGGTAACATAATACATCGAATTCTTCTTCGTATTGGTCGTGACTGTGTAGTAAAACATGTCAAACAGACAACGGATGTCCCTGTATTGAACTTTTAAAAGATTTACGTTTTTAATAAAAATGTAGAGCACACAAGTTTATAGATGTTTATGTGTAACAGTGTGTGTCTGTAAAACCGTTGTATTAGTTTACATGCTATAATTGTAGACAAATGGAAACATTTCTGAGGGACCATATTCGTATACTGCTAAATAAAAATCCAAAAGATGAATGTGAAACCCTTGACCTATATCGTCAAGTTTCAGCAAAAATAGAGACCTGCATAATGGACTACCCTTCTCTTCAAAACGATGTTGAAAAATGCAGACAATACAATCGGTAGGGAAAATCAAATTAAATAACCTTAGTAAGTCGAATATCAGAAAGCAATGTTTGAATTGCCATTGCTACATATTGTGTGTATGTTAATCATTATAATGTTTCAGTGATCAAAATTTTATGAATAACAATTACTTTTACCAGTGCCATATCGTAAAAATTCTGATACATGTGAAGTTATTTTCTACATCCATAATTTTCCTAAGACAATTTCAATAGCAACTTGTTGATGGTACAGTTTCAGTTGGAATTTGTCTCTAACAATGCTGGAAATTATTTGTTAATTCCAACAATTCTTTGATAAACTGAACAACTGTCCAAATGTTTTTTGGATGATTTGACGTCAACGTTCATTTCAATCTATAAAGAAGGATCTATTTTGTTTCCAAAGTCAGCAACGATTTAAAGGTCGAAGTTAGAAGAAAAATCGACCAAAGTCTTATATCTTGAGATTGTTATAATGATGGAAGGCATTATAAAACAAAGAATGTGAGTTAACTATGGAATAATTTAATATTGTAAGTTTGAAGCAAACAATATAGGTTATCTGAGATTGTATAAAAATACTTCTTGAAAACCTTACGACACAAGGAACCAAAGTAGATCACACCTTATATAATGTTTTGATATTTTCAAAGTCATAGGTACAATTACATACATTTATTTAGTTTCTTCATCTAATATCAAATATGCTCCCATGAGTATAATCCTGACCTAGATAAACAAAAGCAACAGTAAAAACATTGTTTATACCATATCGAACCCGTTATATATTTTATCAAACCCCCGGCTTACGCCTTATGATTAATTTAGAAGCTTGTGATAGTAAGAGAGTCTTTATCATGTTTGTTGAAAAAATAATTTACTTTGTATGTCTTATGAAACCCATATTTATACCATATAATCTCATTTTACATACATACTTATGTCTATAACCAATACCAGCTCACCTGACTTGCAGTCAGGCTATATAATTGAGGGTCGTCAGTCTTATGTAATATATTGTCACTTGTTTTAATAACTGGAGTAGTTATTAGGTTTTATATTATATGTAAACATAATAAAAGAAGATGTAGTATGATTGAGACAGCTCTCCACAAGAGATCAAATGACACAGAAATTAACAAAAATAGTTCGTTTGTTTATTATAGCAAAAATAAATACACGCGAATCTAAATCCAACATTTTTACTGAAACTTAATGTTCATTTTTACATGTAAACTTGACCTTACATCGATGACATGTAAAAAAGAAGATGTGGTATGATTGCCAATGAGACAGCTATCCACAAAAGACCAAAATGACACAAACATAACAACTATAGGTCACCGTACGGTCTTTAACAATGAGCAAAGCCCATACCGTATAGTCAGCTATAAAAGGCCTCGAAATGACAAATCTAAAGCATTTCAAACGACTTTACAATTACAGATAAAGTTAAGTCTGTCTCATACCTTGACTTACATCTAGAAAATGACAATGAGGACCGAATGAAAACAAAACTTTAGGAAAAAAGTGGAGCAGGTGCTGCTTACACTTTCGGAGCATCATAGATCACTCCCGGTGTTGTTGGGGTTTATGTTGCTTAATGTTCTATGTGGTGCCTTCTGTACTATCAATTGTGAGTTTGTCTTTTTATTTTGTCAGTTTATTTTCAATCTATGAGATTGACTGTCCCTCTGGTATCTTTCGCCCCTCTTTAATGTACAAAAAAGGAACAAAAAACAAATATGTACCAAACGACAACCATTGAATTACCGGCTTCTGACTTTGGTCAGGCGGATACATTCAGAATATGGCGGGTTAAACATGTTAGCGGGATCCCAGTTCGCCCCTAATATGTAATTAAATTACAAAACAAATACGTGATAAATAAAAAAATTATTAAGGAATAGATTAAATGAATGACTGAAGCAAATTCTGTCTTCTATTTTCATGGCAAAACAACAAATTACAAACACGTAACATATATTCTCTGAAGGTTGTTAATGTTTGTTTTTAGAACCATGGACACGGAGAATTGATGATTTGAAGTTAGAACTGGCGGCATTACATAATGAAACCCAATATCTAAAGACAGTGCAGGTATTAAATATTATGGAATCTGTTGATAAAAAATATTTTATTGCACTGTTCTTGGGATTTCAACTTGACAAATAATGAATGAAGTAACATATGATTATTCTGAAATGTGTATTCATCAAAAGTATCAACACGTGAACTGTAGTTGTTTACACTTAAGAAATAATTTATGCAAGCTATACTTTATTGTAGTTAAAATGGGTAGGCATTATATTCGTGATTATTTTTGCCCTTGGTAGTGAGGGCTAAGATAACACGAATACAATTACTATGAATGTTAAAACTACAATAAAGTAAAGCTTGTATCAACTATTTATATACTGAATAGGACAATTAAGGTAATTTCTGTGTAGGCTCTTCCATGAACATCCTTTTTTTGTTTCTAAAGAAGCAAACCACTGGCGTTGTGATTTTTCAGAGGGAGGAGTTTGAACAGTCAGCATGAACGGTTTTTGTATCTAGGTCAAATATGTTAATATCGGAATGCAACACATTACAGTCATAATAAATGAATAAGTAACATCATGTGCACCATTCAGTGTTCGTGCGGGCTAAGATAACACGATTACAATTACTAACAATGTTAAAACTACAATAAAGTATAGCTTGTATCAACTATCTATATACTGAATAGGAGAATTAAGGTAATTTCTGTGTAGGCTCTTCCATGAACATCCTTTTTTTGTTTCTAAAGAAGCAAACCACTGGCGTTGTGATTTTCCAGATGGAGGAGTTTGAACAGTCAGCATGAACGGTTTTTGTATCTAGGTCAAATATGTTAATATCGGAATGCAACTCATTACAGTCATAATAAATGAATAAGTAACATCATTTGCACCATTCAGTGTTTTTGCGGGCTAAGATAACACGAATACAATTACTAACAATGTTAAAACTACAATAAAGTAGAGCTTGTATCAACTATCTATATACTGAATAGGACAATTAAGGTAATTTCTGTGTAGGCTCTTCCATGAACATCCTTTTTTTTTGTTTCTAAAGAAGCAAACCACTGGCGTTGTGATTTTTCAGAGGGAGGAGTTTGAACAGTCAGCATGCACGGTTTTTGTATCTAGGTCAAATATGTTAATATCGGAATGCAACACATTACAGTCATAATAAATGAATAAGTAACATCATGTGCACCATTTAAGAGTTTGAATGTGTTTATAAATTAAAAAAAAATATATTAAGTGCATGCTAATTTTATAGCATTTATTATTCTGAAGAAGTCAATATACGCATGTGCAAACAAATTATATTGAATTTAGAGCATCAGTTTGTTCACAAAACGAATGAATCAACGAATACTCCTTTAATGGTTACAGAGTTTTTCCATATTCAATAAAACAAGGAAAAAAATCGTCAGTAGGTCTTGGTAGGGACAACCGCGACATGTTTGATATATTGTTAGCATTTTGTAAGGATACTCTAGGGTGCGTAATTCGAAAACATTAAGAAAATAAAAAAGATACTTGCACATTGCAGTCTCTTTACTCACTAATGGTTGCCTTAACTCGAGGAGTCTATAGTCTGATAAAAATTGGTACCGCTAGGACTGCACCCATTTGTATGTTATGACTACAACAATGTCGATGCCTCCGCTGATGGACTAATAGTCGCCACGGATATCCAGTACCAAATACAGACATGCAAATCCGCTAATTTTCAAAAATATAATAAAATGTATAAGTCACCATGTTATTTTCAAAGCTAGGAGTCGTTGAAAATTGCATACATTAGATATTACATTGTTTATGAAAAAAACAAATTTATGCGCATAAAAAAAAATCTATGTGATAGAATTTTTCAATAAGTTGTGAGACCATCGGTTTTAAACATGTTTTAGTAACAGCAAAATAAAATGGTGTCACCGACCTTATTTTCTTGCTAAAAATACAAAAGTTAAAAATCCTTATCAGTCCAGAATATACTTTTTACTAAAAGATTTATCTCCCCTTAAATTTCTTTGTTTGAATAAAATATTCTTAAAGCAGAAAATTGGAAATTTGTTTGAATATTTTGATTAGTACGATGAAACACCAAGTTTTCTTTATATACATAAACAGTATAACCATTTAATGGCAAATCTGTCTCAATATTTGCAGATTTGGACAAGTAATGATACCGATTTTGTACTGCGATTGTACAATCCACTATGACGGTATATCTTAAATCTTCCTTAAGGAATGAAACTGACAATTTCTTTTTCTAAAGCAATAAGTTTGTTACGAAAATTTCGTTTGGACGTTGACAAATATTTTGAGGGGTTAGAGTCCACGTTCTACCAGTCCATAACTAAGAAGCCACCATTTTGAATTCCGATTTTTTTGGAGTATGTAATTTCTCAAAAAATAAACAAGACTTTTTGTCTATATTAGAACCATTTTGAAGCGTACGAAAAATAAACATACATTTAGTTATCATGTTTGACATCTAGAATATACATATGACGTCACAAAGACAACTTGAAAGAGTTCGTATTGCTTTGTTTCATAAAATAAAATAGCCAACGTAGACACTAGTATCTTGTCTTAGGGAAGAGTTTAAACCTGCTTTGTACAGGATCAATCTGAATGGAACAAAACATTCTCTGAAACTGACGTTGGTGACCTTCGGCTGTTGTTTTTTTTTATGGTCGGGTGGTTGTCTCTTTGACACATTCCATATTTCCATTCTCAATTTTATTATCAAGATGCTTGATTTCTTGATTAACAACATATTTGTTACGTTCAGAAGACTGTCGGTATTTTAACGGATTTAAAGTGTTCCCCTTTTCCTGCCGACTTGTTTCTTTATTAACATGAGGCTGATTTCATACAGGAACTTCTTAGGAAGAATGACAAGAAGTTATGATTATCCTTTAACTCTACTTTTCGCTATATAAATGAAGTTCTTCCACTGAATAATTCAAAATTTGGTGACTATGTTGAAATCATCCATCCCATCGAACTAGAGATAAAGGATCCTACAGATACAGTTAAGTGGGCCTCATATCTTGACTTACATCTATATATTTACAATGAGGGTCGGTTGAAAACAAAACTTTACGACAAAAGAGATGATTTCAGCTTTCCAAGTGTGAACTTTCTATTTCTAAGTAGAAACATTCCAGCAGCACCTTTATACGGGATATACATCTCCCAATTGATACGATATTCCCGTGCTTGCATTTCCTATCATGATTTTCTTGATAGAAGGTTGCTGCTTACAAGGAAGCTATTAAACAAAGAGTTCCAAATGGTGAAGTTGAAATCACGCCATCACGAGTTGATTGCAAATATCTGTTTACCTATCTGCGCTTCGCGTCGCTAGTTAACTCAATTTGCGACAGTAAAATCTACGACTACGAAATATAAATATATTTTTTGTGTGACCCTAATAGGCTTTCAAAAAAATGTGTAAACTAGTGATATAATTTTTCAGAATCAACTTCTTCAAGAGTTGGAAGAGGAAAAGGAAATGTACGTTAACATAAACTTTTAAGAGTTATTAAGACATCAACATGTTTAAATGGGCATTCCGGTGTATTTAAAAAAAACATCTTAAATGCATTCATATCACAGTTGAATTTCAAAGAGTAAACAAACAAAAATAACAAATAACATTACACGCAACAATATACAGATTACAAAATAAAAGAATAAATGTGTAACTTAAACTTTATCATATAAATTTACATTTGGAATAGAGTAAAGTCGACAAGTGAAAATGTAAATATCTAAATTCATTATCATATAAGTTTGAATAATATATCATGTAAAACAAGGTATACAGTCGATTTAAACAAATATGCTATTCCTTGATTTGATGATAATGCCGATGTTGTTAGCTCACCTAGTCTAAAAGGCTAAGTGAGCTTTTGCTTCTATTTTTTGTTGGTCGTCCACAATAGCCCAAACGTCATCAACTTGTATAAAGATCTTCTCCACTGTAATCATGAAATCAATTTCCACAAACTTTGAAATAATTATCGTTATCATATCTAGAATAACGTTTATGGTCGTCAAGGCAAAACAGAAGGATTTAAGGCATAATGATTGTATCTTGACAATCATAAAAGTATGATATATCATAGTAACTACATTAATAACCTTTATGACAAACAAAAATATAGTTGATTCAGGCGGTGTTGCCACGATGTAACTAAATCTGTTGTTCAAATATCGCAGGAAAAGCAAATATATTCATATAGCTGCTCTAAATTTTAATACAACAATGTTAAATTTGCCGATTTGCTATTACTATTACTATTACTATTCTCGCAGGGATAAGAACTCATGCTATTTGGATATCGAGACAACACTGTATGCACTATTTCATCAATCTAGCCACATTTAATAATTCAGTTAGGTGGTCTTTTTAAACCTCGTCAGTAGAATCGAGAATCGTAACACAGAACATGGTATATCAGGCATGAAGATGGAAATGCTTGCAAATTAGCTACCTATCGTAATGTATCGTATGATACAGTCAAAGAAACAATTATTCTTAACAACAAATGTACGACAGGTCCACCTTGTGCATCACAGTACAGATGATACACAAATGAACAATTAAGTGCCAGTCTTTGTAAGAATCAGGCAATTTTGAAAAAAATAAAAACATGGCTGTGAAAACCCACCTTCCAAGCCATCCAATTTTGAAGTAACACTTATCATGAGTTAGAAATGGTAGGTCTTTAGTGTCTGCGTGTCTGGTAACTTGAGAAATATTTAGATAAACTTTGGTTAGAATGATAGCAAATACCAGAGTTAGCTCCCCTTAATTGTTAATTTCTAGTGCATTGTAACCAAATTTTATCTCCAATTACCAGAACAGGACAATGAAACGAAAGGTATATTTGTGCATAATTATACATTTTGAACATAAATTAATGTCAGCCTGAGTGGGTTTTTATTTGTCATGTGATTCGGAATGTACATGCTGCTTCGTAGTCAAATCAAAATTAAAATTTCACACACATCAAACGCAAAGATACAAACTGTCATTGTCCTGACTTGTTACATGCTTTTTCAAAGTAACTGAGGTATCGTGATAAATGCATAATGATATATCAGTCATAAGTTTATCAAATGTTACAGTATACTGATTTTCATCTTTGGATTTTCCGGGCACATATATTTATCGTTATTTCGTGGGGTTGGTGTCCATGTTAGCACTCACACGAATCTATGCATAACTGAAATTTTGTAAAAAAAAGTAAAAGTTTACCTCGTAAAATTAGAAAATAATGAATCATCACTTGTATTATGAAGATACCTTAAAAAATGTACCGAAGTTCCATGATATACTTTACTTTACAATCAAGGCAAAAATGTATATGATCGACGAGTCACAGTTGCTTTTAAACCATGTTTTCGTAATTATGTATTTGAGATAAACGAAAATATTTTAGAATTACCATGTCAGAACTTGTATTTTCTTGTTTTTTTAATACACAAATATGATGTGATTATAACTCGACGATATAATATCGATTGGCATTAGCCTCTGAAGCATTAAAAACATTGAAAGTATTGAAATCTGAAGACTATACTTTATTTATATTGACAACAATGAACAATTTGAAACTAGAATGCTTTTTTTGTTTTTTTCTGATATTTTGACTGAGAATGCAATAGCATTACAGGTAATGCGTATTCCTTGGTGTATGTTTGTAACCTTGATTAGTTTTTTCTTTATCGATTTGGGTTTTTTTCATAATGCGTAGAAAATGGTTTTGCGTGTTTTAGTCTACTTTTGTGTGTTTCTGTTTCAGAAAGAGAGGGCGTGAAATAGATGTTTTTATGGTGAACATCACCTACAGCTATAAAATGCAAAAGGTTCTACAGCTACAGCAATATTTTCCTAGAAAATTCTAATTATTTTGCAAATGTACTAATTCTATTTCTTTATTGATCTCTTTTAACTGAGAACTGGCATGTAGTTCATCCAAATTATTTGATATTTTTATATTAACTTGCCGTATTAGTTATCTTATTTTATTTCTAGGTATTTTCAATGGTAGCATAAATGTTTGTATTGTTAGATCTTTTACATATTTCGTTGTCTTTTACAGATAACCAGATTTGTTTTTTTCAAAGCGCTGATGTAATTTGATCGAAATCTAGTAAACATTTTGGCTAAAACTAGGGTGGCAATTAGTCTTGAAGTAAAATAAGAGTGTGTGTTCCAGCTAGAAAGCTTCATTGTCACTCTTCAAAAAGGAGGACAATCAAGTTTGTTTTGCAGATTTTTTCATGTTCATGTGCAAATAATTATTTTGTACATCTTATGTGCAAATAGTATTTTTTTTGCATGTGCATGCGCATGCGCAAAACTATTTTTTTATGTGTATGTGCATAATTATATATCAATATACTAAATAAATAAATGATTGGGAATACGTTAAAGTAATAAAAAGTCAAGAGAATTTCCGAATGCAATTTGGTTCCGAAAAATATCTTTCACGCTTTGTGCATGCAGACTCCACGCGGCCTTCACGTGATTTTACTATTTTTAGAATAATTGCATAGTAACCAAATGCACTTGATTCAACCTTTACTTATTATGTAACATTTTTGACCTGGTCGAGATTAATGTCCTATAATAAGAACCCATGCAGCTTTCACCTGATTCTCTATTTATAGAAAAATGTCAGAGTAACCTGTTAATATGAACTTGATTGATTCTTATCATGCTATTTAAATGTAGCGCCTAAATAAATATCATATTAACAGAATTTGTAGTGTCAGATGTTATATTAATTTATCTATGGCATCTTAAACTGTAAATGCATACTATAAGCTTTTATTCCCCAATATAAAAATAGAGGCTAATAGGGTGGTAAAGTATCAAGAAATTTAAAGAGAATAATTAAACAAAAATAAAGAATACAGACCCAGTGAAAATACTTTTTTCACAAATTGCAGGACCCCGAAAGATAGTGAAAAATGTCACTCTCCCCATGAAATGATCCCAGATAATGATCATGAAATTCAATGAAAAATTTGTCCTTTCTAATAATTTAGTCAAGGTCAAATCTACATTTTCTCTCTCATCACATTATCTCTATAAAACAGTTATTATTGTTCAATTATGTTCATTCATAAAATCACAGCATCCACAATTGTATGGCGGACTAATATTTTTTTAATTACGTCATCTGAGTTCCTCGTCTCAAGCCCACTAGGGATATATATCTTTTTTTTTAAATAACAAATATTTTATTCAATCATTTCCTGATTTATAATTACCTTAGTAGCCCTTGTCGCATACTTATGGGCCCCTGTTTTTTTTAACAAGCCTCACTTGACCAAGAAAAATATCAAATGAGTTTATACAATAGTTTTACATACATAATTATATTTCAGTAACCAATAAAATTGATTGTTCACATCTGATAAGATCACTGTATAAAATCACTACCGTTTATCCGGTTCACTGAAAAAACATGTGTTGATTTAAACTGCATGATGTGAATTTTTCACAGAAAAACGTTCATATTTTCGTTTTACATTTCGATAACTAAATATGCCGTTAAAAAAATAATAATTAATCAAATCAATTTCGACTTGTAACCTTTCAAAAAGCTATTCGATTAATGGACATGTTAAAGTGCATCAAGGTTTTGGAACTGACAAAAAGAAAAACAAAACCAAAACGAGTGAAAAAAAGAAACATGATATGACATTTTCGTGTTTCATTCAATTTATAATGTTTATCAAAAGTACAATACACGATTGTTAGTGAACATCTGCGCCTTAAAGCAACAAGTTTAAGTATATAGGAAAACAGCATTACCCGGGGGTGCATTTGCATATGCAAAATATCTACAACGGTAATATAAAATTGTATTTTCATCAAACAATGCCGAGTAGCATGGCCCCCTGAGCTGTTCCCCCGTTCCTGGTGAATCCCACTGCTGGTGCATTCGTCGACGAGGTTATCACCAGCCCAGTAGACAGCACTTCTGAGTTGACATGACTTTCGATTATATGGTCATTTCTGATAAATCCACAATAAAATTGTAATCTGAGCGTCAATAAAAAATCTTATGTAGATCAAACGCCCTTCTGGCGTATAAAATGATAAGCCTTGTACCTTTGAGATCTATTTACACTACTCTGTCGATGACACTGCTGGTGTACGTTTCCTCCCAGAAGGTATCACTAACTCAGTAGTCTGTACTTCGATGTTGATATAGTAAGTTTTCTGCATTACCTTTTTTGCAAAAGTATTCTTTGGTTATGCAAAATACTAAACATTTTTGGAATTTGTGTTCTCAATGCTGTTCATCTTATACTTGTTAGGCTTGCTTACTATTTTGATCTGAGCGTCACTGACGAGTGTTATGTAGACGACACGCGCGTTTGTTGTATCAAATTATAAGGCTTATACCTTTGATTACATATATAACTTTAAATACATTAGGACTGAGATGTAGAGTAGCCTGATTTGCAATTATACTACAACTTCAAATTTATATGAATTTTAATGATACAATAAACTGTTAATAAAAAAAAAATATATACATATCCTTAACAGTAATTTAGTTTTAAATGAAATATGCCACCTGTCTATACTAACAACATTGCGATAAGAGAACGTGCCTACTAATTGAATTGTCATTGATATGGTTATATTTATAAATTAACTGTTTACAAAATTTTGAATATTTGAAATATTAAGGCTTTTTTTCCTCGGGCATAGAATACCTTAGCTGTATTTGGCAAAATATTTAGGAATTTTGGTCCTCAATGCTCCTCAACTTCGTACTGTATTTGGCATTTTTAACTTTTTTTGGATGTTTATGAAAGTCGTCTCCGATATATTTTTTATTCTGTGTGACTGGGATGGAGAGTAGATTCATTGGAAGTGATACCATATTTTCTCTATTTACATAAATTAAACAGGAGACTTTAATAACTAACAACGAGTGGTAAATGAGTTTGTTTGTACAATATATTGCCGACTGAAGGATGAATGACTGGTAGTAACGTTTATATTTTATAAGTTTTAATTTACATGGGAAAACAAATTCGATTAAGTTATATTGAAAGAGTTGGGAACTTCAGTCTTATCATTAATTTTTCAGAATATCGATTTAAAGACGATGATATAATTACAAATTCAACGCTAAACATTAAAAAAATTAAAGAAATCGGGAGCAAAGACCTCAAATTCACATATAAGTATGGAGTCTTCTAAGAACATAATCATCAGTACAATTTTAAGAAGACAAGAATTAAAAATCATAACTGGTTGAATTTAGTAGACTGGAAGTATGTTTTTTTCTTGAAGAGCGTCCTCGTGAGTTCCATTTAAAAAAAAATCACAGGAAAGATAATTAACTACTTTATGTATGTACTAGATGCAACATCAATTTCAATTTCTACCTTTGACAAAAGTATCTTAAGTTAATAATAGAAATATAAAAAAAAGTAATTTGTGTACACCTGTTACCTACCGACGTGTCTGAAAATCCGATATAAACTTTATAGATTATACATATAAAATAGAAATTAATGACACGAAAACACTATTTCAATGTCAACATATTTCCAATATTAGTAGGTGTTTTATCTATTCGAAACTTTATTTGTGAGACTTTCACCATTTAAATTTGATCAAATCACTATTACACAGTTAAAACCAAAAACTATAACATGTAATAGTAACGAAAACACTAAAATGGCACTTTTATTATAAAGTTAAAGTGCATAAAAAAATCAAACATTAACAATAAACTATGTAACTAAATTATGTCGTCTTATAGGCTCTAGATAAAATGTTGTAATTCAGAACGGATTTCATGCAACAAATGTTAACTAGAGGCTCTAAAGAGCCTGTGTCGCTCACCTAAGTAAATGTGAATATTAAACAAAGGAAGCAGATTGATTCATGACAAAATTGTTTTTTGGTGATGGTGATGTGTTTGTACATCTTTCTTTACTGAACATTCTTGCTGCTTACAATTATATCCTAAATGGGGTCAACTGATAATTTCTGTCATGTTGACTTATTTGTAAATTTTACTTTTCTGAACATTATTGCTGTTTACAGTTTATCTCTATCTATAATAATATTCAAGATAATAACCAAAAACAGTAAAATTGCCTTAAAATGACCAATTTAGGGGCAGCAACACAACACTGGGTTGTCTGATTCATCAGAAAATTTCAGGGCAGATAGATCTTGACCTGATAAACAATTTAACTATAGTCAGATTTGCTCTAAATGCTTTGGTTTTTAAGTTATGAGCCAAAAACTGCATTTTACCCCTATGTTCTACTTTTAGCCATGGCGGCCATCTTTGTTTGATGGCCGGGTCACTGGACACATTTTTTAAACTAGAAACCACAAAGATGTTTGTGGCCAAGTTTGGATTAACTTTGACCAAGTAGTTTTAGAAGAGAAGATTTTTGTAACAGATTACGAAGATATACGAAAAATGGTTAAAAATTGACTAAAAAGGGCAATAACTCCTAAATGGGGTCAACTGATAATTTCTGTCATGTTTGACTTATTTGTAAATTTTACTTTTCTGAACATTATTGCTGTTTACAGTTTATCTCTATCTATAATAATATTCAAGATAATAACCAAAAACAGTAAAATTGCCTTAAAATGACCAATTTAGGGGCAGCAACACAACACTGGGTTGTCTGATTCATCTGAAAATTTCAGGGCAGATAGATCTTGACCTGATAAACAATTTAACCATAGTCAGATTTTTGCTCTAAATGCTTTGGTTTTTGAGTTATGAGCCAAAAACTGCATTTTACCCCTATGTTTTATTTTTAGCCATGGCGGCCATCTTGGATGGTTGGCCGGGTCAAAAAACACAAACTTTAAACTAGATACATCAATGATGATTGTGGCCAAGTTTGGATTAATTTGGCTCGGTAGTTTCAGAGGAGAAGATTTTTGTAAAAGATCATGGATATTTACGAAAAATGGTTAAAAATTGACTATAAAGGGCAATAACTCCTAAAGGGGTCAACTGACCATTTTGGTCATGTTGACTTATTTGTAAATCTTACTTTGCTGAACATTATTGCTGTTTACAGTTTATCTCCATCTATAATAATATTCAAGATGATAACCAAAAACAGTAAAATTTCCTTACAATTACCAGTTTAGGGGCAGCAGCCCAACAATGGGTTGTCTGATTCATCTGAAAATTTCAGGGCAGATAGATCTTGACCTGATAAACAATTTAACTCCTGTCAGATTTGCTCTAAATGCTTTGGTTTTTGAGTTATGAGCCAAAAACTGCATTTTACCCCTGTTCTATTTTTAGCCATGGCGGCCATCATGGATGGTTGGCCGGGTCAAAAAACACAAACTTAAAACTAGATACATCAATGATGATTGTGGCCAAGTTTGGTTTAATTTGGCCCAGTAGTTTCAGAGGAGAAGATTTTTGTAAAAGTGAACGACGACAGACGACGGACGACGACAGAGGACGGACGACGGACGCCGGACGCCAAGTGATGGGAAAAGCTCACTTGGCCTTTTATGCCAGGTGAGCTAAAAAGATCGACAGCATATATAAATAAGTCTTACTAAGACTTGTTACTTTGCAAAAATTTAAAATCAAGTAAAGGAGGATTTAAGTGGATTTCATTGATTTTAGATCCACAGGCTATTTTATTAAACTTTTGACATTTTCAATATAGACAAAAGCTGTCTCTAAATTTTTTTGGCACAATCAATGTATCTTAATATAGTTTATAAACTTTAAATGGCACGTCAAACATTTCAATATTAAAACAAATATATACTGATCATCAAAAGAAACGATATAAGACTTTTTTTACAAATTAGAGATAAATTTTCCATTCAGTGGACCTATATTGAAGGTAGTAATAATCAATCATTATGGAAATATAAATCCGTTAAAAAAAAAAAAATCTTTCCTTTCGTGACGTTTTTTTCGCGTTTTTTTTTGTTTTTTACAAAATTTACATAAAACGACAATTTTAAAAAAAGAAGTTCCAAATAATGATGCCAACCTCTTATGTAAAGGTAAAGACAGTGTTTGCCATCAAGTTGTTTTTAAAAATCATACAGTTTCTTCGTTTATTTGTTAAGCAAAGTTTGTCCCCACGAGAAATCGTTAACATGTATACATTATCAACTGATTTACCATAGACAGTATGTGTAAAGTGATATTCAAAAAGCGGTAACAATCTTAAAACTTATCCGAAAGGTTCCAAATTTACTGTGTTTTGTTTTCATATCTAAAGCATTGATTTGAGACGAAAATAAACAAAATATTTTTGCATTTTTTGAGATTTCAAAAAGCAATTTTTTTCCCAAAAATTAAAAAAAAAAAATATTTCAACCCATTACTTACAACATGAACATTACTTGATTATCATATTGAATATTTTTAAACAAATTTGAAATTCTATTTAGAACTTAGAAAATTATGTCTCGATTTTTTATTCAACTTTCCGCAAAACTAATTTGCACCCTACGATCGTTTACACTGAATTTAGATCCTTTCCGACAGGTTTTGATTTTCATTATCACATGTTAATACATTGCAAATGAAAGCTTTTTTAAAAAGGTGTATCTCATTTTTTCTTATATTTAATACTTTTTGATAAATTTTATTTCAGAGTCGTGTATCGTTTCTTTTATTGACTAGTATATTTAAAAGAATCTATATTTAAAACTTACCAATACATATGCATTATTTTTCTGTTTATTTTCATCATTTCGAATATATATTCAATATTCATCTATGTATATTTATAAAAAATAAAATAATATACATTACATAGATGTGGTAAAATTTATATATTCAATAGTAAATGTAATGTGTAAAAGTTTTAGAACATTTGGTTGAGACAAACTAAACTCCGTGTTGAAGGCCGTACTTTAACCTATAATGGTTTACTTTTTAAATTGTTATTTGGATGGAGAGTTGTCTCTTAGGCACTCACACCACATCTTCCTATATCTATTTGAGAACAGAAATAAATTTCGGGGACGGACGGAACGGACATACGGACGGGTCGGACTAGGGCCAAAGCGGAGAGGGGCATAATGGTGCTACTTTTGTATGAACTGTCCGTTTGTCTGTTTAACCGTACAACTTATCTGAATGTTCGAAATAACACAAACCACAGACAGGTATAAACACTAAATTGAAATAAAATAATCGATATCTATGGCTTGCACAATGATAGAACTGAAAAGAATGAGCATTTGATAACAGTTTACGTCTCGAGCCGTAAGACCATCATTACATTCATTTTGTAACGGATGGATGTTTCCTATCTAAATACGATATTTCTTGTCAATCGAAAAAGAAATATTTCAAATGAAAATCGTTTTCTATAAAGGAAATACCAAAGTGTATATGAAATGAAAATAAAATCAACTGAAACATTTTATTATTATCCCGTAATTAAAGAAAACCGGTAAAAATCGCCTTAACCAAAACTACCGCAGTGAAAGTACATAATAATCAAACATTGCAATATAACTGGTATACTAAATTATGTCGTCGTACATGCTCTATATAATACGTTGATATTCAGAACAGATTAAATACAACAAATGTTACACAAATCGACAGCATATGAGAGTAAAATAATAAATGAAATATGATTCACAAGTAGGTGCTTAAATAACGAGTAAGTTATCAGTTGAATCTTTGTCAAATATAATTGTTGCAATCCTATTTGCTTCAATAGAAACTAAAAATCAAGCAGGATTCAAATCATGCCAGTCTGAATTTACGTATGACATTGATGACTTGAGACTTTTAGCAAACTTTCTTTGAAGTACTGTCAATTTGACTGATTTCTGTTGATAATTGGTAAAATATTTTGTTCTAAACATGCACCATGGTATAAAATATTCATACGTCACAGTTGATAAAGTTTCTTCTTGGACTACATCGATTTGCTGGAGTGACAAAAAAAAATACAAATGTGCTCGTATAGTATTGATTCAAACGTTGGTTAACACTATGACTTAGACCTGTACAATGTATCTTGTGTTTTTGTTGGGATTTTAGGAACTTTGTATCGATACGATGATTAGAGTCCTTTTAACTGATTTGTAAGGTGTGTTTTTGAGTTGATCTGAACAAGGTTAGGGGTGGATGTTTGAACCAAACAACATGCTAATGCCCGCCTATTCTGTAGTTGTATGCACTTATTCGAGAGCGTGTTATTAAGTTGTTCACTGGTTGACGTTTGTTGTTTATAACAAATTTGTTTTTGTTAATTGTTTTGTTCATAAATCAGGGCGTGAGTTTTCTCGTTAACTTTAGTTTTAAGTCGTTGTTTATTATGCTTGTATATCGTACTTTGATGTCTAGGTTTCATGCTTTGTACACGGCCGTACAGTTACCGATAGTCATTTACTTCTTTTGTGTTTTGTTTTTAAAGAACGGTTGTCTTATTGCAATATTTAAAAAAAAAGAAAAAGACTTATTAATAAAATTAAAATTTATCTATGTTTAATTGCTTTCTCTACGAATCAACAGATCATCCTGCATGAATATACCAGCGGCAGAAACAGAAACAAATAAGTTGATGCCCCCATCGAACACACAGCTGATGTATCTGAATTATATATCGCTGAAAAGAGAAAATTGTGAACTTTCAAATTTTATCAGTTTATGTTATTCTAAGAAGTGGTCGGAATTTTGCATAATATAGGTTAAAAGTCACATATTTCATATTATTTTTTCAAAAATTATCTTAACTGTTAATTTTATATTGCACAATAAATGTATCATATAAGGTTAAAAACTTCATATGGCACGACAAAGGTTTCAATATTAAAACAAATAAATTGATTAAAAAATATATATATTTTTTAAAATTCATATGCAATATTAATCTATATATATTTATAAAATGATATTTAAAAAAAAGATTGGGAATAAAAACCATATTTAATAGTATTGCATTCTGGGTAATATTTGTAATTATAATGACAATTAAAACAAAGTATAAAAAAAAAGAATTTGACTGTATAAATGAGATTAAATGCCGTTCGTTTTCTCGTTTGAATTGTTTTACATTGTCCTATCGGGGCCTTTTATAGCTTGGCTCATTGTTGAAGGCCGTACGGTGACCTATATTTGTTTATATCTGTGTCATTTTGGTCTTTTGTGGATAGTTGTCTCATTGACAATCATACCACATCTTTCTTTTTATAATTTATGTTTAACAGAAATGACAATTGCATGTTTCTGAATTTGCAAAATATTATAAAAAGAAATGGAAAATCTGTATATAGGCCAAAGATGCCCCATCTTTTAAATATGCAAGAATTAACTTCCACATACAGGTACACTTTGTAATGCCAATATGAGGCTAACTAAAGATACAGAACGGAGACAAAAAATCAGAAAGTTTTCAATTTAAAAAGGACCATAACTCATGAACGGACCGCACATCCATAATTAGATTAATAGTGTAACGGATTGATGTTTCCTATCTAATTTAAATAATTCTTGTAAATCGAACAAGGAATGTTTCAAATGAAAATATCTTTATAAAGTAAATACAAATTTGAAAGTGAATATGAATTAAAAAAAAAAGAGTATTTTTATTTTTATCCCGTAATTTAAGGAAACCGTTGAAAATAATGTCAACTACTGAAGTGAAACGGTTCTTTAAATTGTAATAGTAAACAAAAAATAATTTATGTCGCTTTTTATCATTCATACTATATTTGTACATTTGCATTTTTGCCGTTAAATTGTGAATAGAAATAATATTTAAGTGTATCAGTGATTGTGTCTTATTCACTAAAGATACATTTTTACAGAAATTTTACTTTTACCTTTAAAGTAATTTTATAGGAAACCTCTAATTAAAAAAAATATGCATTATGTACAAATACTTATAAACACATCAAATTCTTTAATTTGTCCACATTAAGAAGAAGTTTACTTATTTTTAATTGCTTTCTTCCAGGAAGCAATTCGCCGACATATTTTCCGTATGCATAGTGACCTGAGCGTAACCCTCTTCGTTAAAATCCAGTGATTGCAATACGCATGGACCAAATTTAAAACTCATGAATGGACCGCACATCCATAATTTCATTAATTGTGTAACGGATTGATGTTTTCTATCTAAATTAAATAATTCTTGAAAATGGAACAAGGAATGTTTCAAATGAAAATGTTTTTATAAAGTAAATACCATGGACCTAGGCCTGTCAGGCCTGTCATTAAAATAAGCAAACATCTAATTGTACATGTTAACCATGTGCTCAATACCCGTGCTTTTTATTATTTGTTTACTATAAGGTGACAATCGGTTAACTTCGGTTTCAAAACACGGCATTTAATGAGCAGCCATATTTGTTAAATCATAACAGACAGAGAGGAAAAAATGACGATTATACAATACATTTGCGTAAAAAATGAGAAAATCGTGCACATAGGACTAAGTTTATGATATATACATGTATTGGTTCTAGAATCTGATAAACATTATTTTTCACAATTCACTCGTTTCATATGACTTTGTAAAAAAGATATTAATAACACTTACACAATAAAAACGTGACAATAAAAGTTGCAAAACATTTAAGGCAATGTAAGGATGATAATACACACATATTTTATGTTAAATAGAATAAGAAAAATATTTATATTTTCAGTTGTACCCCAGTCCCACTAGGCCACGATCGCAATACGATCTGTGAAAAAATGCAAATTTTAATGATCGTAGTGCGATCGTGTAGATCGCAGTAAGGTCGTATCGCGGTCGTGGTGAGGTCTTCAAGATCGTGAAGAGCGTGGTCAACTTTGAAACAAAACAATCGTGGTGCGGTCGTGGCGAAATCAGGTCGTAGTAGAAGCGAAGTGAGAGCGCACTAAAATCGAAGTAAGATCGCAAAGGTCGCTGTACAATCGTAGCGAAAGCGTGATTCTATACGGAGAGACTGCGCTACGATCACAGAACGACGTTATCACGACCTTACCACGACCATCACGTTCTCACTGCCACCCACCTACGCTTCCACTACGACTATAACAAAAAATAAATTTAGATCGTGGTGAGGTCGCGGTATGAGTGGCATGAACATGTTAATTTTCGTTGCTTTCACGATGCTACTACGTCCTAATTACGCTTCTACAACGATCGCGCTTCGATTAAACCACGTTCTCACCGCGCTTATTCTGCGACCTCATTACGCTTATAAAGATCTTTCTACGCTCTTCACGTTCTCATTACGACCATACCACGAGTTATCCGATTGCAACACGATCTTACTGCGATTATAGCACGTTCTTACCACGATTATACTACGTTCATACCGCGATCTTACTACGTTCTCAGCAATACCGTCAATATCGTGTTTCATATCAATATAGTTCCATTCCTTCTATTTCTGATTAAAACGGAGATTTCTCGGAAACAATACAGTCATGCCACCACAATTTACTAGAATACGTGGGCGTGGTGGTAGGGGTTGATGTAGAGGTAGAGGCAATGGGAGCAAAGTATGAACATCATACTAAACTCCAAATAGTACACAAGAAACTAAAATTTTAAATAGTACTTACAAAAGACTAAAAAGGCCAGAGGCTCCTGACTTGGGACAGGCGCAAAAATATTGGGGTTTAACATGTTTGTGAGAACTCAACCCTCCCCCTATACCTCTAGCCAATGAAGAAAAGTAAACGCATACCAATACGCCCAAGTTCAAGTTCAGTTCAAGAGAAGTCCGAATCCGATGTCAGAAGATGTGACTAAAAAAAATAAACAAAATGACAATAATACATAAATAACAACAGACTACTAGCAGTTAACTGACATGCCAGCTCCAGACTTCAATTAAACTGATACTATACACATAAGTATTATAATATCAAGAGATGTCGGAACGACCAATCAAACCTAAATTACAACCTATTGCTGGTCCATAAAGCTCAAATGACGATATTTTAGTGAACGATAGAAGAGATGACACAGATGTGTCAATATATATAGGAAGATGTGGTATGAGTGCCAATGAGACAACTCTCCATCAACGTAAAAATCTATAAAAGTAAACCATTATAGGCAAAGGTACGGCCTTCAATACGGAGCCTTGGCTCACACCGAACAGCACGCTATAAAGGGTCCCCCAAAAAATACTAATGTTAAACCATTCAAACGGGAAAAACCAACGGTCTAATCTATATAAAAAGGAGACGCATGGTTGAGCCGTTAGAGCAAATGGATAAATACATTCAGACAAACAAAATCTAGGGAGTTTTTTTTTATATATTTTATGTGAAAATAACAATAAAAATGATGGTCGTAGTTTGATCGTAAAAAGGTCGTGAGAAGAGCGTGATGAGGACGGCAAGGGCGTGCTAGAATAGTACTATGGTCGTGAACAGCGTGGTAAAGTCGTAGAGGTAGCGTAGTTGGGTCGCGGTGAGAACGTGATGATCGTAGTAAGGTCGTTATAACGTCGCTGTGAGATCGTAGCGCAATATCTCCGAATAGAATCACGCTCTCGCTACGATTGTACAGCGACCTTTGCGATCTTACTACGATTTTAGTGCGCTCTCACTGCGCTTCTACTACGACCTAATTTCGCCACGACCACACCACGATTGTTTTGAACATGTTCAAAGTTGGCCACGCTCTTCGCGATCTTGAAGACCTCACCACGACCGTGGTACGACCTTACTGCGACCTACACGATCGTACCACGATCATCAACATTGGCATTTTTTTCACAGATCGTAGTGCGATCGTGGCCTAGTGGGACTGGGGTATTAGACCATTGTTTTTCCCGTTTTAATGGTTTAACACTAGTAATATTTTGGATCCTTTTTATCGTGTTGATTAATATGAGCCACGCCTCCGTGTTGAAGGCCGTACCTTGGCCTATAATGGTTTTATGAATTGTTACTTGGATGGAGAGTTGTCTCATTGGGACTCATACCACATCTTCCTGTATACATTGATACATCTATGTCTTCTCTGCTATCGTTCACTAAACTATCGTCATTGAGCTTTATTGACCAGCAACAGGTTGTAATTTAGATTGGATCGGTCGGTCCGACATCTCTGCTTGATCAGGACTCGTTACTTTGCTCCCTCTGCCTCTATATCAACTCTTACCACCATGCCCACGTGTTCTGGTAGATTTTGGTGGCATGACTGTATTGTTTCCGAAAAATCTATGATTTAATCAGAAATAGAAGGAATTGAACTGTATTGATATGGAACACAATGTTGACGTTATTGCTGAGAACGTAGTATAATCGTGGTAAGAACGTGTTATAATCGTGGTAAGAACGTGTTATAATCGTGGTAAGAACGTGTTATAATCGCAGTAAGATCGTGTTACAATCGGATAACTCGTGGTATGGTCGTAATGAGAACGTGAAGAGCGTAAAAAGATCTTGATAAGCGTAGTGAGGTCGAAGAATAAGCGCGGTGAGAACGTGGTATAATCGTAGCGGGATCTTTGTAGAAGCGTAGAGAGGACGTAGTAGCATCGTGAAAGCAACGAAAATTTACATTTTCATGCCGCTCATACCGCGACCTCACCACGATCTAAATTTATTTTAGATCGCGGTGAGCGTGGTGCGATCGTGGTCTAGTGGGACTAGGTCTAAAAAGCTTAATTTATCAAATAAAAACCACCTTAGAGTTAACAAAACAAAAACACATATCATACAATAATACACAATTAGCTGACTTCACAAATATGACAACAGATATGTATAGTCATCAAATATTTTTTTCATTTGTTATTTTTACTGTATGAAAAAGCTTTATTATTTAAGAATTATTGTTTCATTAAAATCAATTCAAATTAACTGAATACACTAGGAATTATACTTCTTTCCAACAGCTTTGTCATTTGGTTGTTTTTATATACGCGCACGTTAATATCTTCTATACTTGACAAATCTTAAAATCTCAAAAATCGTTCATGCGTTACTACACATGTTTGGTGACATTAAATTCAGTATTTTTATAAATCTTGATAATTTAGTCCATTTCACGTTGTGTTGACAAGGAGAATATGCAAATTTCAATTTGATAAGAATATGTGCTTGAAAATCAACATGTGTTGTATTTCATTTTTGCCATATATATAAAAAAAAAGAAGATGTGGTATGATTGGCAATGAGACAACTATCCACAAAAGACCAAAATGACACAAACAATAACAATTATAGGTCACCGTACGGCCTTCAACAATGAGCAAAGCCCATACCGCATATAGTCAGCTATAAAAGGCCCCGATAAGACAATGTAAAACAATTCAAACGAGAAAACTAACGGCCTTATTTATGTAAAAAAATGAATAGATATGCTTATGACAGTTTTTTATAATAACACGTAACAATGTTACCATCCATTCAATACTAAATGCATATTTTTATTAAAAATTATATCCATCCTCGCGATCGACTGTCTTGGATGTTCTGACTAATTATTTATAATCATGTCATTAAAATTTTTTGCATCTATGTTTGAATATGTTAAACATCAGATACCTTATTTCAACATTATAATAAGTGTAAACCAAAGTCAATGTTTGACGTTGGTAAACGTTGCAAGATACTATAAATGGTTACTTTGTATTTACCTGATTTATTTAACACAAATATGCTGTGAATCCAATTGGTATCATTATACAGAACATTCGGTGTGGATCCTTGTGTTTTAGTTACCATTAACAACTGATTGAAATTAGAATAATATATGTTATTGTCAAAGACACCAATACCATAGTATCTTCTACGATCATGTGTTGAAATAATCATGTTTACATCTGAACCATCAACTTTAGCTGATTTCATATCACCATCATAATTAATCCAATAAAGTCTTCTTTCTTCATTGTCTACAATTTTTTTTAAACAAATGATAGAGAAATAACAACTCGGTCTTATATCAATAATATATATAAGAGTATCGCAGTTTTTAAAATCGATTGAAGCCAAATATTGCAGAATTCAGATTGTTTTGAAAAGATCTTCATCGTACACATTGAAGCCAACATAAAATGTGTTGCCATTATCAAATATTAACATTTACAGAACTTGCAGCGTTATGCTTTATCGTATGACAGAACCCTGAATGATTGGTGAGTGATCGGTAATAGATCGATAAACAATCGGTTATTAGTTATCCATTTATCCATTGAATCCGTTAGATACATTAAATATGTTATTATGTGACAACAGTCTTCATCGATCAGTAAACTAATTATATGCAAGGATCGAACAAATATATACAATCAAAATTGTTATATAAAACTTACCATACAGTATTTATATGGGTGTAGACTTAACAAGATTTTTTTTAAAAATTAAACTTATTTTATTAACAATCACCTGTTACATCAACCCTCAGTTCCCAAGTTGTCGGGGAAAAAGCAAATGAGGAAAAAAAACTCCCACTATTAATTATTAACATCAACCTTTATAAATATTAGCTATCCTTGTACAAATGACATTATATACATGTACCTGCAATCATTATTGATCTATATATCTATACCTCTCACCATATCTAATTATTTGAATAAAGTATGTTTGTTATCTTTATTTCTCTCTCACAAAGGCTACCTGTATTTATTAAGCAGTTTCAATTTTATCGTACATCAAGTCTTTTGTTATGTTAATTTCAATCACATTAAATTTCTGGTCGAGTGATCATTTACCACGTGCGATTAGTTAAAGGGATGTGTAATTCATTCATAAAAAAAAATATTAATGATTTTGATTCCCAATAAGGATTTATTTCAAAGATATGCTGAGTTAATATTTGTTAATAATATGAACCTGTTGATACAATATGTCTTGTTACAATTAGATAATATACATGAATAACATACACAATAGAAATTACATGCAGGGAGTTGAGAGCAGTGTACATATTATTATTCAATCAGAATCAAAGAGGTCATTGCACTGACCTGACCATGCAAAATATATATTTATATACAAAACATTTCAACCATAGTAGAAAAAAAGGCTTCAATTTTCTTATTCGGTTTAAGATATTTGAGCAAAATTTGCATTTCATGTTTTATCATATTTAAAATCACCGATTTACGTATCTCTTTCTTTTGATATTTTGCGATATTTCTAGTTTTCCAGATAACCCATTTCGTGATAAGAAGCACCGTATCTAAATTTTGGGTATAAGATGCATCTGCATAAATGACCACAAAAATTATACTTTTTTTGTAATTTTTAGTCAGTCCAGAAAATTAAAAGTTCTTTATAATTATTTGGACATTTGTATTTGCCTAAAACATGTAGTGTCCGAAGAAGAACATATAAAAAAAGTCTGTATCATATTTTTCGTCTACTGGCGTTAACCAGTATTTTCCTATTGAATTCCATTTTTGTGATTTTGTGTTGACAATACTGTACATACTTTTCACTTGTATTGATTTAATAAAGTCCCTTAAGTTTATCATTCCTATCCCCCCTTTTCTTTCAGTAAACAGCACACAGTTCTAGCGATTTGGTTTGTTTTCCCATCCCATATATAGAACCATATAATATTATTTATTTGTTTTCCGTTTATATCCGTTGTACCCCTAATGCTTTCACAGGACGCGTAGACCATTTAATTTTGTTAAATTTTGGTTTTTTATTTCACCACTTGCCTCAATACATGCCAACAGTCTTATCCATATTCATTTTAGCCCCCGAAGCATTTTCGTGCAGTTTTTAAAAGTTTTAAATGTTTCTTCGATAGACTCCTTGCTTTTATTAAAGAGTTGAGTATCGTCAGCAAACATATTTAGCTTTTTTTCAATATATCCCCCAGTTCTAGTAGGAAGTTTTATTCCGTCTATAAGAGGACTGTTTCTAATTGATGCTGCAAGTGGTTCTGCTTTTTTACCCAACTCCTGAATTTTTCCCCAAACCCCAATTTTAATAAGCAAAAATCGATCCATTTCCATTCCGCCCTATCAAATGCTTTTTGTTAAAAATAATATCGCACCCTCCTCATCTTCTAATTCACAACAATCTATAACATCTTGTAATAATATATTGCCTTGAAAAATATTGCGCCCTTTGACAAACCTTTTTTGATCGAAATCAATTATTTGCGGTAATACATTTTTTAACCTTTCCGCGAGTACTTTGGAAATAATTTTATAGTCCATGTTCAAGAGCGTTATAGGACGCCAATTTGTTATGTCTTCTCTCTCACCAGACTTAAACATAAGTGTGATCATACCTCTATATTGAGATTCACAGACCAAATTGTTGACAAAGATTTCCTTAATAACTGCCACGAAGTAGTCCTTTATCAAATACCAATACATTTTGTTAAATTCATTTACAATTCCGTCTTCCCCAGGGGATTTATCAGGTTTCAAAATTGTAATGGCCTTACTCATGTCATCCAAAGTTATTTCCATTTCACACATTTTTTTTATTTTCTTCGTTTAGTTTATGGTCTATATTCTGTAAAAAGTAAAAACACAAAAATACTGAAATCCGAGAAAAATTAAAAAAAGAAAATCCAAAATCAAACGGCAAAATCAAAAGTCCAAACACATCAAACGAATGGATTATAATAGATTATCTACAGCCTCCCTATCCCAACCCTCTGACGTAAATATTTTTTTGAAGAAAGATACTTGTTCTTCTAAAATAGATTCTATATCATTTTATACTTTCCGTCTGCACCTTTTATTCTAGACCATAATTTTCCGCGCCCCTCTATTTTTCTAGTTTAAAGGAGTACCCTGTAGATTTTTCGCCTTTCTCGTACCAATTAATCTTAGACTAATTCTGACTGCCTCGGCTTTTTGTCAAAATAGTCTTTTGTTTTACCTTTTAAATCATTTAATTTGTTTTCATTATTTGTAAGATCGGTTCCCGTAATTTTATCCAACTTTTTTTCCCACTCCTTTCTTTTTTTTCTGTAACGTTTAATTGCTTCTTCTATAATAATACGTTTTATTTTTACTTAGTTTCCTCCAAACATTCAAGACTATTTTCAAACTTATTATATTTCAATTTCCAGTTTTCCCAAAAGCTTTCGAACGTATTTCTAAATAAATCCGATTGAATAACTGATGAGTTCATTTTCCACGTTCCGGGACCGCGTTCTGGTTCATTAGTTTTTTTATTTCATGAATACACCGTCGTGGTCACTGAACGGAAAATAAACTATGTTTGCCTGTTGCGATTTATATTGAAGCTCACTACTCATAAAGATATAATCAATTCGTGACCTCGAGTTAACCGACAAAAAGTATATTGTTTGTCTTTAGGGTATCGTTTTCTCCACACGTCTATTAACTCGTTATGCTCGACAAATGTTTTTAATTCAAGCGATCTAATGTCTTCCCGAAATGGCACCGGTTTTCGATCTAAGTTTTTTATAAGAGCACAGTTAAAATCCCAGAGAACGATATTTCTATTATTGTTATCAATAAGAATATGTTTTTCAAAATATAATTTTCTGTCACCAGCCAAATTGGGAGTAAACATATTGTGAATACAAAAAATATTTTTTTCCTGGAGTTTTAACATGTACAGAAATTGTTCTACCATTACTATCTAGGTCGTTTTTAGAGATTTCAAACTTAATTTTTTCTGAAAAAAGGATCGCTACCACTTTTGAATTACTTGATCCATGATTCCAAAAACTGTCCCCCTTCCATTCATTTTTTTTCATTTTGTTTCGACCTCGCTGGAGCTATGTGTTTCTTGCAAGCATATTACGTGAATATTTTTCTTTTTACAGCAATTAAAAACAGCATTTATTATTTACCATACCATTGACATTTAAACTAACAATTGAAATTTACATAATACAAAGTTATGGTAAAATAATGCTTTGTTATTGTTTATTAATCATAAGTTCTACAGATATGTAAAAATAATTTATACACAATATATATATAGAAAGTCACTCACAATTACAAACGTCACATTAATTACTACAAATAATCATGGAATCTTGTTTTCTTCTATCAACATGATAATTATATTTCACTATCTGATAACACATTGGTAATTTCATAGTGTACGTTGGTTAACATACATAATGTTTTAATCCACAAATGACTGCATCAAGATGAGTAAATATTTGAAAATTTATTAGTATTTTTTAAATATTTTTTACTCAGAGCTCTGAAAACCAGGACTTGGCACATCAAGGGCACAAACATCCTCCTCAACAAGAAAATTAACGACTGGGAAGATTTTTATTTCAGACGACATCCAGTGTGCAAAAAGTCAAACTTTAAAATCTATATTCAATTGAATCATGTTAGATAGCTAACTTGTTAAATGACACTGACATTGATAAGCAGCAAGTTAACAACGCGATACATGTAAAACGTATGTCCGATAAACATAAATGATATTAAGATCTCCATAGTGACACTTCTGGACGGAATAGACCAGGCGGTAACAAGATACGTGCAATTAAAAATTTTGATACCGATAATAGATGTAATATGTTTTATGATTTAACTTTTGTTTTATAATAGCTTTTTGAAAATGTGTCATAGCTTGTTCTTTCTTATCAGTCCCTAATAATTCTTTTTGAAATGCCATTAATATTATAAACAAGAGTGCACACACTGAAATGTCTCACCTTCTTAACTAATCATTGATATTATGTTGATAGTCCTTAGTATAAAGCTTTATTACAACAGTCACATAAACTTAACATTAACCAAGATAGCTAAACAAAGAATAATGAACCATGAAGATGAGGTCAAGATCAGATGAACCATGCCAGGCAGACAACTAACAATGCTTCCATACATTAAATATAGTTGACCTATTACCTATAATTTACGACAAATAGACCTAAACACAAAAACTTAACACTGTGCAATGAACCGTGAAATTAAGGTCATGGTCAAATAAAGCGTGCGGGACTAACATATAGATCATAAAATATTTCCATAGATAAAAAGACCAAAACTCAAAAACTTCACTATAACCACTGAACCGTGAAAATAAGGTCAAGGACAAATGACATCTGCCCGCTAGACATGTACACCTTACAATCATTCCATACAACAAATATAGTACACCTATTGCATAAAGTGTAAGAAAAACAGACCAAAACACAAAAATTTAACCTTAACCACTGAACCATAAAAATGAGGTCAAGGTCAGATGACACCTGCCAGTTGGACATGTACAGCTTATAGTCCTTCCATACACCGAATATACTAGACCTATTGCTTATAGTATCTGCGATATGGACTTGACGACCAAAACTTAACCTTGTTCACTGATCCATGAAATGAGGTCTAGGTCAATTGAAAACTGTCTGACGGGCATGAGAACTTTGCAAGGTACGCGCATACCAAATATAGTAATCATATTACTTATAATAAGAGGGAATTCAGCAGTAAAAAAATCTGATTTTTTTTTCAAGTGGTCACTGAACCATGAAAATGAGGTCAAGGACATTGGACATGTAACTGACGGAAACTTTGTAACATGAGGCATCTATATACAAAGTATGAAGCATCCAGGTCTTCCTGCTTCTAAAATTTAAAGCTTTTAAGAAGTTAGCTAACGCCGCCGCCGCCGGATCACTATCCCTATGTCGAGCTTTCTGCAACAAAAGTTGCAGGCTCGACAAAAAGAGAACTTTTACAATGTGAAATGTGTACACTGTATTATTGATGGTGAGATATTAATAAATCATTATTGTATTGTATTGTACTGCATATCACAAGCCAAGTAGTCGTAGTAGAAGTAGTAGACATGAATTATCATTAATATTGTTATATTTATAAATTAACTGTTAACAAAATTTTGAATTTTTGAAATACTACGACTTTTCTACCTCAGGCATAGATTACCTTAGCTGTATTTGGCAAAAGTTTTAGGAATTTTGGTCCTCAATGCTCTTCAACTTCGTACTTTATTTGGCCTTTTTAACTTTTTTGGATTCGAGCGTCACTGATGAGTCTTTTGTAGACGAAACGCGTGTCTGGCGTATATATAAAATTTAGTCCTTGTATCTATACTGAGTTTTTTTTCTCATAAAATATGCTTAATTTCAGGAAAGTGTTACTAAAATTTGTTTGCATATTTAGAATTACAAATATAATTTTTCTTTTATATTGGAAATAAAGCAATGTGATTTGCAATCAGTTATTATCAATCCCTTTAGGTAATTATCTTTATATATAATAAAAAAAATAGAAATTAGTCAATTGAAAGTTACTTTTTTTTTATTGAATTACCATTTACGTGAACTAAGACTCGGCAAATCGAGTCGTCCTTTATTCGTATTGTTATGCTAATTTTAGCATTTGAGAGTTTAGCCGTGAAAATTCGTGTATTTTAACAGTCACTTTTACATTGAAAACAACACGAAGTGGACGTTGAAAATTGTGACCTATTAAATCATTAATAAATGTGAAGCGATCCTTGTTGTTCATTAAAACGGCAGCACACTAACTCCACAACAAGATGAAATGCAATAGCTATCGTATATTTTCTCAGACTTTGTTTTATCTTTTTTCTTTGGTGATGCTACTAAACTTCCTATGATATATTATTACACAATTAAGTGCCAGATTTTCAAAAGAACTGTACTTGAATTGTGTAATGTCTTTTATATTTTTTTTTATATTTTTTACTGGTTTTTTTAGGCGGGGCTTTATAAATTTCTATGGGATAAGAAGGTTTGTACGCCATTAATGTTGAACAATTGTGTCCATCATAAACATATAGATAAATAGCTCGACTTCTTATATTTGAATTAATATTTAGTATTTTATATGAAAAAAATTCAAATGGTTTCAATTTAACAACATGCATATGAAAGATGATTTGAGACAACATACCTATATCCATGCATTGAACAGGTGTTGATGTAAAGTTAACAATAGAATGAATTTCAGCTAAATCGAATGCATACTTAGATATTCCAGAAGTGTGATAAGCAATATACATCCATCTATAAAAAAATGAAAGTATAACATTTTAAGATATTGTAGTTTCATGTTAAGCATTACGTATGTTTCGCTGTCACTTAAATTCATTGTGGGTCATTATAAAAGTGCATGGTGGCCCTAAAAATAATAAAATATGAGTATGTTTAATTTTTTTGTAGTTGACCGACTGTTGCGAAAGATAAAATCACTAAAATACTGATCTTCAAGGAAAATTCAATATGGAAATTCTTTAACCGAATTTCAAAATCAAAATCAAAAGCTCAAACACATCAAACGAATGGATAACAACTGTCATTTTCCTGATTCGGTACAGGTATTTCCTTATGTAGAAAATGATGGATATAACCCTGGTTTTGATTCTAGCTAAACCTTTCACTTATATGACAGTCGCATAAAATTCCATAGACTACGAACGATGTGTGAACAATACAATAACCAATATTAAATATGGTAAAACAACATAATGATGGAAAGTAATAGTACAGAGCCACGTCATTGTGAACTCACATAAAAAACTAATCTTGGTACAACTTTGTAGGAACTGAAGTTCTAATGCAACATCTTTGCAACAGATGAGTTATCAGCTGTACATTTGAATACAATTGAGAAGTAAGGCTCAAAAACAGTTGTTTTGGGGATATATTTAGGACTAGCCACCTTACTGAAAGAGAATCTTAAATGAAAATTATGTTTCATTTAATAATGACTGGATGTTTCTCTGGGCATAAACACGATAAGCTGATGCAGAAATAAAATGAAATAAATTTGTGCAAGGGAACAAGGTTTATTTTGGCCTTTTATCTATGTGTATTGTACAACAAGCACGTCAATAGGTATAAAATTGATACACCTAGTTCGAAGTCTTTAATATTTATTATTTAAGCAAAATATATATGCTATATCATTAACGACATAATTTTCCCCGTAGTAAAATGCCTCGATATATCAAAGAGAAAAGGCATTGTGTAAGATATCACTTTCATAAAATACAGCCGAGTTTCGAGATTTGTTTTTGATTGTCTTCATAGGTGATTGACTAGTCATTGCATTTTCTTATTAAAACAATTGAAGTATGGGCTGCACTGTGACCTATATGTGGTTATTAATGTATCATTTGGTCTATTGTGAAGAGTCCTCTTATTTGCAATTCTACCACCTCTTCTTTGTATATGTAGTCTGTTGACACAGATTTTACAGGACGTCTTTTATATGTCGTAGCTACCTTTAATTAGTGTATATACAATATTGTCATGCAAATACAGAACCTAAAACAACATTGCTTTTGTTATTACAATATTGTTTTGAATCATTTAGAATCACGATGTAGCTGTACGTTATTCTCATGCAAAGTAAGACGGTGCTGTGTCGAAAATAAAGTTTGAATAATAAATTACAACACTTGAAAAAAAAACAAATTGAAGTTCGAAAACCAATATGAATTTCAAAAGAGAGGCAACAAGTACTAAAAAAATGATCCAACACATCAGTCAACTACAAACTGAAAATGCCATGGCAAACAAAACCGTGATAAAACACTAACATAATACATAGATAGAATATTACGACTGGGCAACACGGACCCAACAGAAAATAGGGGGTTCGCAGGTGCTAAGATATTAAAAGCAAATCCCCATCCAAGAATTTCAAGAAGTCTCGTTACTAATTCAAGTTCGAAACCCAGTGATAATTTTTGTTCAATATGTCACAATTAAGGACAAGAGAATAAGATGATGTTAACAACGGTTGGAAAAAAATCGTCGTCACCTGTCAAGCAGATAGTTCAGAAATGGCAATCCAATCACGAAGGTGTTTGTTAAATGTACGAAATGATGAGTTCCTGATCAAATTCCCAAGTTGGAATTTTTGGTTTAATATATCCTTGTAAGACGTGAACCTGTACTATTAATGAAACACTCATTGGAAATAAAAGCTCCAGAATAGCGTTTAAATTGAGAGATACTCCATATCGAGGTGCTACTGGAATGTTTCTATATTAACAAGGAAAACTACCATTTGGGAAACTAATATCATTTCTTTCGTTGTAACGTGATGTTTTCAACCGATTTCATTTTTAATATCTTACTGTTAGTCAAAGTTCAATGCATCTGATGTATTAAAAGTTCAATGGGATATTCATCTGTTATTTCTATGTAGATCATGATAATATAAGGCAATGCTATCTTCTTCTAAATTTTCTTTAAAAGCTTCAGTATGAAGTCATATGCATTACGAAACAAATCGGTAAAACAAACAAGTTGGAATCAAAAATATTATGCATATATATAATGTCAGTTTCAGAGGATTTTTCTATTTGTATCAGAGTGATTTTTACAAGGTTTGTTCAATCTCTAAAATACAAGATATGTGTCTATCCAGTATCTTTTCTCCTTTTATGAAACACCTTCTCTTAATTGATCTTTTAGGTTGAATTGGGTTATACATGTGTACAGATGTTTTTACATTAGGACCATTACATGGTTCAGTATTAAATTTGATCTCCATTAGCTTTCAATATTGTAACATACGATTGCGTGTTAAACAATAGCCTCAAATGTATCGTTTATATATTTTCTGAGAAAACGTCTTTTTTAGTATGTCTTGCGTTATAATATTGCAAGAATAATTCAAAGATGCCACAGATGTCAGAAATGTTTACCTATCTTAAAGTTTATAAACCAGGCTTTTGTATGCTTTCTGCATCTATATTGACCTACAAGTATTTCCAAATAGCAAAATAAGGTACATTTTTTCCTCTTTCGAGTAAATTTTGTGATTTTGAACATAAATCACGAAAAAGTTTAAAACAAGATCAAGAATTTTGATTTTAAATCAACCGTTTATCATGTTTGTTACGTTTTAATGTCAACTGCTAACTCTTATAAATCTTTATTAATGAACTATTTACAAAACAATATAAGTTACCGTATGATACGTTTTAGCTAGCAGGAAACAGAAAATTATCTTTAAATGTTAAATCAGGAGTCATATTCAGGTAGTCTTTCATAGTTAGGTGGACAATGGTTGTGTTGATTTTTCAAATATAAAAGCTAGCTAGTGTTCCATAAAATTCATTTTTGGATACTTGTGGGTTTATAGGAACATAAAGATTGTTTAATGTGGGCTAATTACATCTTATGAAAAAAAGTAGGAGAAAAACACTTAATATACATTTTCTCATTTGGTAGAACAATGTCAAAAGTGTCATAAAAATTATAACTACAAGGGATCGAAATTCTAGTTTGAACTAAATTTTCGGGGAATATATTACTTATTCCTCCCCTACTCTCCAAATTGTATTGTTAACAAATGATGATTGTTTGCATATACACAAACAATATGAATTTTGTTTCACCATTTTAACCTTTTGTTATCAATTCTCTGGAAAATACTTATTACATACGTACGCACATGCATTTATAATGTATTTCACAGCCAGGAATTAATTTTGTTTTGTAGAGTGCTACCTACTCACTTATAGTAAACAGCCAGCAGAAGCCCGTTTTCAGGGGCAGAATTTTATGGGCTGCATTGTACAAAAATAAGTGGTTTTAAGCTGTCCTTGTTTTTTGGTCTTGTTTTAATATCTTTGACACATTCGCTGTTTCCATTTTGAAATTTACATAACAAATAATTGTTAATATTAACATACCTGTCAATAAGTTGCAAAGAAACGCGTGATTGAAGCTAAGAATTAGAAGGATATTTTGGCAAATGAAAAGAAATAAAAGTGTAAACTGTTGAATTTCAATGAAAACAAGTCTTATTTTCTTTTCTTTTAAAAATGCTGACGTCATTTATATTTCTTTTTGAAAGTAATCGGTTGAGAAATAAATAGTAGTATGATTTTAATTGATAATTAGTTTCAAATGAAGTAAATAAAATAGTTCATCTCAGTTGTATTCTTTAATAGATCGAATTTGGTTACAATCCTTCTCTTGGATAGACCTAATTTGTTTATGACCGAGTTATCCATCATCGAAGTTCGGATGGTGCCGTAACTTTACTTTCAGCTATATAGATAATGTTCTTTCACTAAATAATAAAAAATTCGGTTGACTATGTTGAAGGCATTTATTCCATCAAACTTGTGATATAAAAACAAATACAGTTAAGTCTGCCTTATATTTGGACTTACATCGTGGAAATTGACAACGAGGTTCCATTAAAACATAAATAATAATTTCAGCTTTCTACGGTAAACTGTTTATTTTTATGTAGCAACATGTAAGAAGGGCTTGATTACGGGGTATATATTTCCCAGTTGATACGATATTCTGCAGCTTGTGTACGCGGATATATTGATATTGTCGTAGCTGAAACCAAGTCTCATTTTCAAGTCACATACATGTACCAAACAATGACGTCATTCAAAAAATTGACATATTTTGAAGAATTTTTTTTTTAGCCAAAAAATAAAATAAACTGACTTAATTTAAAAAAAAAAAAAAAAAAAAAAAAAGTAGGGGTGTGATAAAGGGTAGGGGTGCGATAAAGGGTATGCGATAAAGGTTAGGGGTGTGATAAAGGGTATGCGATAAAGGGTGCGCATCAAAGTTTCGCGATATGGATTAAACAGCAGGCTATTTATCACATATGCAAAACTGCTGTATTTACTACTAAACATATGATAAATGTTTTTATCATATATTTAGTACAAAATACAGCTACATGTATTTTGTATATCTAATAAAGGTTCTTTTTTCCAGTCTGTATCACCTACCCTGTATCGCATACCCCGTAATGGCATGGTAAAACCCGTATCGCATACCTTTTTTTTTTTTTTTTTTTTTTTAACTAAAGTCAGTTTTTTAGGGTTTTTTTTTTTGCTTAAGAATTTTTTTTCTAAAAATAGGTAATTTTTTGGAATGAAGTCATTGTTTGGTATGTAACGTCACGTACATCAAGTTTTCATATTGTATGTGACGTCACGAACATTAAGTTTTACAACATATTTTTTGGCACACTCAATGCAACTATAAAAAATACAAAACACTTAAATATATACAATAATAAACAAAATATTTTCAAAACAACAGATTGTAAGGTAACCTAGGTGCTTCGTATAAATAATGGAGCAGTTATTTTAAAGCTTTGAAATAAGACAAAAGCAGAACTGAAGGTAACCCAGTGCTATGGATCAGAAAACAGTTCATATACTATAATACTCTTCTGTTGAAATATATGATAAAGCGTATAATACATGGCAAAATCCGTATCACATGCCGTATCACCCTCGACCAATATCATCAGAGCGATATGGTGTATTCTTCCTCAGAATTAGTTGAAAATATAACACCTAAAGGGGTTGAAAAGAGGTCTTACTGGACCTACTACTTTTCCCCATCTTAACAGCTATGAACCAACTGCATCTGCATGTAGCTATATACATTTCCACTTCATTTTTTTCTTTTAAGCTTGCAATTTCTACTCAGACTTTATAAACATTACCAGTTTCAACTACTACAAAAAAAATAATATCCAAACCCGTTTATACTTCTCTCCGCATTTAAAAAAACCCAGAGAGTCCCATATCAAATTTCAAAACCAAAAGCTTAAACACATGAGACGAATGGATAACACATGTTTTATTTTTTAGTTGGTAAAGCCATTTTCTTATGTAGAAAATTATGGGGGTCAATTTGGTTATATAGCTAGCTAAACCTCTCATTTGCATGACAGTAACCAATTCCATTATAAAGACGATGATGTGTGAACTAAACAAACAGCTATAATAAGTAAAATTTCACAAAGAGGGGTACAGTAGTCAAGATTGCGTTATAATCTAATACACTATAAAAACAAAGTTAATACGTCAACAAAGAAAAACAGAAAGTATCATAGAAAAACACATTTGATAAAAGAAAGACAAGAATACATATATTTACCATACAACAATAGCACAGTTACGGGATGTATAAAGGCCGAGCCACGTCAAATAGATATTACCAAAATAGGTCACATAATAAAAGTAGTAATTTACAAAGACAAATAAAACACATTATAACATGGTATTCCAATGAAAAACAACGTCAGTACCTAAAATATGTACTGCAAGATCATCGTTTATTTTGTATGAAGTTAATACGAATTATTCATTAAAATGATCTTGGTATCTTTTTTTCGGAAAAAGACAACACTTTATCTGACAAACCTCTGGTTCATCAATTTTCTTCTCAAACACTTATGACGTTGTACAAAGGCCGGATAGCAGGTACATGCTATTGAAAAACGAAATATATATCCCTCATGCAGATAAAGTTAATATAATACGAAGGTAGGGAAATTGATGATTTCAAGATTTAAATCATCTAGCTTGACATAGATTCTGGTACTGACATGACTGAATAAATCAAATGAGTCAGAGAAAGCCGTATATTTTGTTTCTTTAATTTCTAGTTTTTGAATGATATATCAATTGAGCTCAATCAGAAACGATTTGGATTTTTAATATAAAAAAAAAACATCATCAATATATCTGAATGTTAAATTACATGATGTGTTTTCTTTGATTTTTCTTCTTTTTAAGGCCACACCATTTTAATTTCTTGTTCTACGCATTTTTGTACTCCAAAAATTTGGGAGAGCTAACGATTTGAAAATTTAAATAAAAAAAAATCAATTTGCTAATTTTTTAGGCGAAGCTTGAAAAGTAAAGGCGAGCGATTATAATTTGTTTTTGTAAACATAAAATAGCAGGATTTGACAATATTAAAACTTGATTTATCACTTGTACTCTGACATTTCTTTAGTTTATGAAGTGGGTTTTTTTCCTGTTTACCAAGAAATAATTAGATAATTAAATCTGGTCTGTGTATGTGTGACTGACAATGGGACAATTCTCCATCCAAGTCATAATCAGGTTTGGAACAACCTCTTAATAAATATCTCTTTTAATGAGGGGTCCACATAACTTTATAATATATTTTTTGGTAAAAACCACTTTTTAGTATAAAAGGGCTCAAATTTTCCAAAAGAACTATATATCTATCTGGTATTAAATGGTCCAAGAATATTGTCATATTTCTGGACTTTAACCATGTTAACACATTTACTTTAGCAGTTTAATATTATTAAAAATAAGTGGACCCCCCTTTTAGAAAAGTTATTAAAAATATGTTGTATTTAACCCCTTGAGTAAAAAATTCTAAGTTATCAAAGGTTTTGTATAGCAGCACTTTACAAATCCGTGGTATTTCTATTTTCTTTTCTACAACAGTAAAATGACCCTTTGTCTGAAAAGGGGGTATTGTTCCAAACTTGATTATAACAAACACAGGTCAAAGTACGGCCTTTTACACATGGCTTTGTTCAATACCAAACATCAAGCTATAAGGGGCCCCAAAATCATTAGGTGTACACAATTCGAACCGGAAAACCAACGATATAATTTATATGTTCAAACAGGAAAATACCTATGCATCACTTCAACAAACGACAACTGCTGAACGACAGGTCCCTGCATCAATCAGGACAGGTGCATAAACATACAGCGGCTATGGATAGTTTTGTTTCGCCAGCATACAATATAATTGCAGTTGAAGGCAACTCTTTCAGAAGTTCCTTGTATTTTATTCTAACAACGAACATTTTGTACTAGGGAATATAAGTAAGGGGGAGAGAAACCTATGTTTTGTTCTGTATAGGTATTTCCGCTGTTAGATTTAGGAGTACTCCAACTTGGGATTAATTGGTTTCACAGATATGTACAGTGTGGTGGGGTGCTAATATGTTTAACGTCATAAGAAACGAGTGAGTGGTGAAAAATAATGTTTATCCAATTCTTGAACCAATGCATGTATATATCATAAATTTAGTCCTCTGTCCACGATTTTCTTATTTTTTACGCAAATATATCCTATAATCGTGAATTTTTGTTCCCTCTTGTCTGTTCTGATTTAACAAATATGGCTGCTCATTAAATGCCGTGTTTTGAAGCCGAATACACCGGTAGTCACCTAATAGTAGACACATAACAATAAGCATGGGTATTAAGCACGTGTTTAACATGTACAATCAGATAATTATTTATTTTAAAGACATATCCATGCGTATTGTGACCACCGGATTTTTACGAGGAGGGTTACGCTCAGGTCACTATGCATACGGAAAATATGTCGGCGAATTGCTTTCTGAAAGGAAGCAGTGGCGGATCCAGAACTTTTCCTAAGGGGGGCCCGCTCCAGTCATGCTTCAATGATTCCCTATATAATCAACTAAATTTTTCCTCAGAAAGGGGACCGGGCCTCTCTGGATCCGTCTATGGGAAGCAATTGAAAATAAGTAAACTTCTTTTAAATGAGGACAAATTAAAGAACTTTCCTCAGAAGAAAGTATATGTACATAATTTGTATAATGAAAACGATCCATTAAGTTATAAAAAAGCATATGCATATTTTTTTTTTAAATTTGAGGTTTCTTATGACTTTAAAATCGTTTATACAGGTTTAAAAAACTTTTATCTAAAGACAAATGCTTATATCTTTTTATTAATATTTACAAAAAACGGTGCGGGAAATTGACATGATTACATTTACGGATGCAGGAAGCGAGAATATAAAGAACAAATCTGTCTTGAAAAAAATAGGTGCGGGCGGGTCTGTCGAACAAGGAATGAAATTGGTGTGGCCTAACAAGTGTTTAAATGAACTCCGACAAGGAGATGCTAACTATAGATTTCCATAGGAATGCCGTTAATTTGTTGAAAAAGTATATCCCAAATTCAAAAATATATTGTAAATTAGAAACTCAAGTATACTGATCAATTACTGCCATTGTACTTTTTTTCGCAGGTACTTATTTTCGCGAGTTGTATATTTCAAACAAGTTTGCGGGTATTTATTTTCGCGATATTTTCTCCAATATATATTAAAAAATTGTTTTATAGTTGTAATTATTACCTCGTGTGTAAATCTGAACTGTTTTTAAATTTAAATCGTAAATAGGTGTCGGGTATACTGTATTACACGCTGGGTAGTTAGTTTATGCATTTCAATATGTAAACAATTAGCTTGAAAAAAGAGGTTTGGTTAAAACCGGTAATGCACTCGGTAAATGACAATCTGTAGTAACGTTGGTTTATTGGAAATAATATTCGTGTGCATTTATTTGTGCTTCTATTATTTTCATAAAATCTAATTATAAAAACGATTTTGTTTGTTATCAAATGGTTACAGTAAAGCTTTCAAAAACATTGATTGCTACTTAACAGTACACGCATGTTTGTAAATAGATCGATAGCAACAATAAAAATCATATGGTTCAATGTAATCTGGGGTCATTATTGTTTCTTTGAACTTTAAATGGGTTTTACGTGTCACCTGTTGATATTCTAGTTTGTTTGTTGCGATAATAAACCAACCGCGAAATTCATGAAAATAAATACAAAATAAGTACAATTACAGTATTCCTCTGTCTAGCATATTCGCTATTAACATAATGTGCCGTATGATATCCTAAAATAACAGATTTATAGCGTATGCTACTTTTTTTTAAGTAAATTGTTAGCCTTCATCTTTTACAAGACCCACGAAGTAGTACGATTTAATTACAAAGACACTATTAATAGATTAATAGATTAATTGCACGAGCAACACCATGCCTATCGTGAAGAGATGATATAAACATTTCACAGCCTCTTTATCTCTGAAAACGGGCTCTGGTCGAACATTGACACATTCGAACAAAGTGTCTAATTTCACTTCTCGTTTAGACTTTGCTCAAGCGTAGTACTAAATGAATTCCAAATTATTTATAAGTTATGGTTCCAATTAATGTGATGGGGTTGTCTGATTGTTATGTTTAGATCCCAAGTAAAATCATAGACGAAGGACTCTAAATTATATAAGGCAAGTAGAAACTTGCTCGTAAGAGGTTTTTATGTATTGGCCATGCAATTCTTGCTTATAGCTAAATACTTACGGTGTAATTGTTTTGTTGTATTGGTCATATCAAAATATGATTGTAAAAGAACAAAACAAACACTTCCTTAAAACTTTACCAGATAAAAACCTTCACCAAGCATTAACTGAAGATATAATCAATTTTACGCGGTTTGTTTTAAACTCTCAGGTCCATGAAAAGTGGTGTGCATTGCTATAGAGCCAATACCGAAATATTAAAGGGACCTTGATATCATTATCATGTGCATTAACTTAATATCTTTATCAGTGTTGATGTATATGTACACTTCCCAAATCGATATAGCAAGGTTCATATCGACAAAATTTCTTTATTCACGCCTTAAGTTTAAGTACAGACACCATTTTGCATTTATAGTTTTTAGAAATAGAATGACCGAGATAATTGAAATTAAAATATATTTTCTGATTAAAAAAAAATGAAAAAAAGTTGGTGTGATTTTTTTTCTCGAACTTTAATGAATCAATTAATCATAACACATCACACACAGGTCATTTGACTTATAATTGTTGTGTAACGAACAGAATAAATCTAGGTCTGAAATTAATTTCTAAACACAACAACAGCTGTTTAAACAATTATATTATCCTAAGATTCGAGCCATCAAAGGCAGAAATATTTTCAGATTTTTATTTTGCTCCTTTAATTTGAATCTGTTAAGCTCTTGTATACACTATGTTACTGTATATGTAATTTAATAGGTATTTACAATTAAAATTATTATTTCAAGCATGGTGTAAGGTAATGGGAATTAAAATTAACAAAAACATGACGTGAACACAAATTTTATAACAACAATATGTGAAATATGATGCATTACAAATTTGGGTATGCTAACTGTATAAGGTATTACAATTGGTGATCAAATTTTTGTGTTTCTCAATTTGTTCGAATCGCACGTGTATGTTACAACGTTTTTGATTTTAACAAAAGAAATAACTGCATTACTGAAAAACATGTTCCCTCCGATCGGCAAGTTATCTCGTTTACACATTTTTAAATTGAAATCTTAAATCATTTGTTGCTAATTTACAAATCTTGGCCACAATCTTGAATCCCAATATATGAGTGGGCTGAAAATTTTATGCATAAATATGTGAATAGAAGGGGGAGTTACATCACAACCACACTTCTGTACCCTTTTTAAACCGAAAACCGAAGCAATCCACCAACCCTTTAGGATATATCTCCATGTAACATAGTACTTGCAGACAAAGCGAAATGATGACGACACGTAAATTTTTCCTTATTAACCCAAAATAATTTCACAACACGCTCCGCTCCAGAGAAGCATATTTTTGGCATCTCCCCTAACATTCAATCCTGGATCCGCACCTGATTTCTTGTGTTCCTGTGCTCAGAACCACCCCCATATATAAGTAGGCTGAGCCTATTAAGCATTCATATATGAATGGATGTGAGTCCCATTCCAGTCGCACTTCCGTACTCATACTTAACCGAAAACTGAAGAAATCCTCCCCTTTTCATGTTGAATTGAGGAAGTTCCCCGGAAGGAAAAGCTCATGACGTGTTCACGTCTGTTGCTGAGAGCGTAAAGGGAATGTGTATAACAAAGTGTTTCAGTGTAACGTCAATATTGACAGCATCTGCTACGAAATCATTTTTTTTTTTGCCGGGCAGACTTGCAAGGACGGAAATGATGACGGCACGTAAATTTCAGAGCCGGACTTCGTGCAGGACAGTCGATTTGAATTGGCTTTTTCCAATTTGAACCCTCAAACAAACCCCAAAAGATCTTGAAATGAAAAATTGATAAACTACGCTGGTCATTACCCCAGTGGGTATAAAACAATATCCGTGGATGTGATGTGAAAGAAGAAAACGCGACACCCAATTTCAACTCTTTTCATTTAATAATATAGATTAGCCCTCGCCCTCTTTTTTTTGTAAACCCGAATCTTTTCTTTTTTTTATATAACAGAACAAGTAACGAGTAACATTGACAATGTCGCACATTTTTTAAACAGTTCCCTGCATGAAGAACATGCGTATAAGATGTGTTGCACAAAACATTTCAAAACTTTTTGATAATTGTTTTAATATTTCAATTTTGAGATAATTTGAATTATAATAGTAGATTTCTGCTGTAAATATAGTAAACCTCGAAGAAAAATGGCAAAGATAGAAAAACATCTTAATACTATTTGATATCAACAAACGAAACTTAAGTCAGATAATTAGTATTCCATAGAATGGTGTAACAAAATAGAGGACTGGGTGAAAGATCTGTCAAAGTAATTTAACTACATCGATCACAAGGATGTGAACACTGATATTGTTAGTTCCAACCCGCTCGTGGAAGGTTCATTCGCCATACTCTGAGCTAAACGGACTTGTAGTTGCCATGATATAGCACATGGTAATTAATTCGAATTGAGAATAGAAATGGAGAATGTGTCAAAGATACATCGACCAAATCAAAGAGCAGGACACAGCTAGAGGCACCAATGGATCTTCAACACACAGCGAGAAAATCCCGAACCTTCAGCGGGACCCGTAAACAAAATGTGTACATTGGCATCATACATAACTTTACAACATTTAAATGAACCAAAGTGTGAAAAAATAATTTCTCTTTTTCAGTCCCATCATATTGACTGGTATACGCAAAAATTGTACTGCCTGTCACGAAGAAAACTTGCGCTGAAGAAGTCATTAGTTCGGATGTTTTTGGTGTATTAATAAGCTTCCAAGTCCGCTCGGGATGGGTACCGATTACTCCCTCCCCCCTATTTTTTAAGTAAGAAGCCAACACTCTTTGCACGTTGAATGAGAATTGTATGTAGCGAGTAATGGTCTTTTTGCTGCCTATTGTAAGTCCGAAGCTCTGCTTTATCCAACACGATATTTATAGGAGGCATAAATACTTGCCGACCTACCTTGCAGAATTGACATTTTCGTTTATATTCAGTACAGCAATTTTAACAACGGAAAACATACATGAGCAATAGTAAAGGGGATATTAGTCCGAGCTGACATTAATACTACTAAGAGGTCGGGTGAAATAAGAGATTGCCTTGTTAAATAATCTTTTATATTTTGGTTGGTATTTCTTAGCTATTTAATCCTTACATTTTATTAATTTATGTACGCACTGGAAATTTGAAATTGAAGAAAAAATATTTTTGCAAATTAGTTACATTTCATTTACCTAAAACAATCTTACTTGAAAATAAAGTTTGTAAGTATAAATAAACACAATGGCAAGTGAAATATCATAGTTTTAAAGAAAAAAGAAATATAGAAGTATTGTTATTTTTAAAAAAAATAACAAAGCAGATATTGAGTACGGAGTTAAAGTATTCAATGTTTAATAGAAAACAAAAAGCTGGTAGACCTGTAATAACATTGAAACTATGAAGTCATAAAATGCTACTCTACCACTTAATTAATGACATGCGTGTAACGTTTTATTCACTATTGTGTTCTTAATATCTGGACCATTATTTGTTTCCAAATAATCGTATTTTGTATTTTGTTTTAAGTCTATTAAATAAGGTCCACCGTCCTCCTGGGTAGTGCATAACAAAAAGACGCATTTTAGGGGATTATTGCATTTTTCGCTTCACATATATATTTTTATTGTTAACTTATAAATCACCATGTTGTAAGTCACAAGTGTAGGATATAAAGCTGTATACGATATACAATTAAAAAACAAGTTAGTAAATATTTCAAATTTCTTATTTTAGGAGTTCGACAATATTTAATATAATGTTACACTGAATGTACTCCTTGATTGGAAGTAGATTTTCCTTGTGGTATGCAAGTTCATCCTTTTGAGTTTTTATAGTCAAAGATTTTGAAGTAAGGCGTTAGTATTAGTTAAGTTAACATTAGCTCAAATTAAGGACTGACAAATTGTAACCAGTTCTTGTTTAATTTCTAATAAACGAAATACCTGTTGGAAACATCAAGTCGTATCACCCGAGGTGGTTCATATATAATTGATAAAACAGTAGTATTGCGTCCGTCTAAAGATCTTCTTGAGAGTGTCTCTTCTCCAGATATCCAGTAGATGTAACTATTGATTGAATCAACAGCTAATCCTACAGGGTTTCGTGCTGTCTGGAAAACTGTCTGTAATGTTCTGTTCTTTGCGGGATACGGAAATCTTAATGAATAATAAAACTTATGAAATTGAATAATGTAATATAGACTACCATTTCAGTACTTTCATTGTAAATACAAGAAATGCACTGAACAAGCTCTGTCCTATTGCAAGCAGAAATAATTGTAATGGCAACTGATCACCTATTTAAATCATCGGTTAGGCATATCTCTTTATATATATATTGATTAACATTGCAAATAATAAAAAAAACAATTTTTATGAAATTATCATAGTTAAGATTTTGGAACATTACAAACTTTAGTTGAGGACACAAATACATAATTTGATACATTGCATCATCAAAACTATGATTTCAATCTGTCATACTTAAGAACAAAGCTTAAAGACTACTTAAATTGACGAAAACCTAGGTTTCCAGGTTTGGATGGCTTATATTTAGCCTGGATAGCAATATTCCAGATATTCAGAGAAAAATATAATTTATATGCAAAAAGGGTTTCTACTTTGTTGCATGTTTATCAACTAACGACTCATCTACCATCTTTTTAAGCAATCCATCATTGGTTTACACTTGAATTATCTTCATTTATTACAATTACATGTAGCTGTATTAATTTAGTACTTATGACTAATGTTAATAGATACATTGTACACTAGTAGCAGTAGAGATTTACAGTAAGTGTATGACATATACCCGACTCTGAGTACGATAATAGGACTTGAACAAAAAACGGGAGTGATTTCACTTTGAAAAATAATAATTTTGTACTTATTTGTTATTTTGTTTAATATAGTTTATTTCGGTTATGGAGCAATCATTCAAACTAAATTGGTTTTAAATTTCTAACATGAATGCTTTTTAAATTTTTACTTTAAGTCATATGAAACTTCAAATCCAAAAAACAAATATGCATACGTTTTTTTATTTATAACTTAATGGCTACTGTTAATATCAAACTTATGTACTTTTTTCTCAATACTTGTGTTATGGATATTGAATTAGATAGAGATGCAGCTTCTATTATTGGCTATTATGGATAAGTTAATAGGAAATTGTTTTGCTCTTCTTTGCTGAAAGAATGTTAAATGCTTCAAGTAAAAGAAATAATCATATTCTAAGAATTTCATCTTATCGTCGTTCCATTCATTAAATGCAGTCATTTATGGTCCGAGACCACAATTATTTCGTAGTGCATTTCTTTTAGAACATAAATGAAAATAATAAAAATCCCACCTGCGCTTTCTCAAAGAAACTGTTACAGTGTGCTGTACTACTTTTGGGACAGATTATATCAAAATCATAGAAAATTTCATCGGCTCGAACTCAAAATATGGACAATTTTATGTTAAGGGCGTCTTGAAATCTTTTGACAGCTTCCAAAGTGATAGTTTTAAACCTTTTTCAGCTGGACCAAATGACTACTTTCCTTTAAAATTCTGGACCCAAATTTTTTGACAGTGTAATTTCAACCCCCTACTTGCAGTTTGAGGCATTAAACTAGGAGAAATAAATTTGGAAGCGGTATAAAAATTATTGACAAGTAATCCACTGTCAACAATAGGGACTATGTTTGTGAACACTACTAAAAGACTATTATTTGGTTATGACAATGAAGCCACCTTGGAATAAATTTATAAAGGTCATCCAAGATGTTTATTGATAATTTCACTTAAGACAAACTAAAGTTATATGCACATGAAAATAACTTATGAGAGCCATACACATTGTTTAGACATAAAAACATATATATAAAAGTTATAAAAGCCATGAAACAAATTTTATTGATTAAAAAAAAAGTAGTATGTTCAAGATTGTAATTTTCCAAAATTTTACAATTAACTCCTGTTAAATTATGTGTATACGATAGATTAGCAGCGGATGTCAACATTTATAACTTTTCAATGACTAATGTCGTCCAATAAAACTTTTGTTTTTTGCTTAAACGTAAAATCAAATTTTTAATTCGGAAATTTCATTTACCTTTGACAAGAACAAAATCAATCGATTAATTAATAAAATATTACATACCGTACTATGTCACGGACATAGTATCTTGGAAAATAAACGTATTTGTTTTTGTAATCGTAGTCCAAATCAAACACAAAAGTGCCTCCATGCTTAACCAGGACAGTCACATTGCGTGTATCAACATCAAATTCCATTATTGAAGTAACATTTGAAAACAGAATGTGTCCATTGGAAACTGAAAAAAAAGAGTTTAGGTAATTATCATCACTATTTTCTATAAAGCAAATTGCCAGACAAATGTACTTTGTGAGTTAAACTCCTTTCAAAAGTCTACAATTTTAGGACATTTGCATTATTTGTGTGTGTTTGAATGGCTCAAATGACATCATATTATTCTAGATAAGATGAAGGACAAATATGCACGCATATGAGTAATTCAAAAAAATATTTTCTTAAGTTTACGCATGCTGTTTAAGTTTAATGTAGTCGATTTTTATCTTGCATTTACAAGAACACAAATGAAATTGCATGGTTTGATAATGAATATGTTCCGGACCATAAGAGTATTAGGACCATACGCGAATGGTCGGACCATATGAGTATATACTCGTTTGGTTATTATCGGGCCGGACCATATAAGTATTTTGACCATATTATTAATTTTTCAAATATGCATTTTAACCGTTTCAATGATGCAATACACTTTATAATTCAAAGGCTACATAAGCCTAAGATATTGATGCCAAAGTTAGTTGTCATCGCTACTTGTATTATTGTATTTATGCGTAAGATGAAATTTATTTCTACCCGGTACGGTCGCCGTACCATAACTTTTATGCATTAGCTCGTCTTGGTTATGCACGATCCTTTGTAGTTACACTTTTTGCTTTCGAGTGAAAAGATAACCTTCTTAGTAGCTTCGTGCAGTGATAACAAGGTCTTGTTAATTCCATAACGGTTCTTTTAAGAAATTTTGGAATATATCTTTCAAGATCGACATGTTGCTATTTTTAAAGCGTAATAACAAATCGATAGTTAGATATTAAATGTGTAACGTCAAATGCGGGATACTGCTTATTTTATTTAGTTAGTCTTTTTATATTCAAAATAAAAAAAAATGTCCTTTAGTATCGTCTTTTTAATGACGTGACAACTAGAAGAGGGATGGGTTAAGTATTAACTGTAAACTTTTTAATAGCCCTGACCTTACGCGTACGGTCGGATCATACGCGTATGGTCGGACTATATTTGTATATACCCATACGGACATGAGCTGACGCGTATGGTCCAAAAAGTCATATGATCCGGAACAGATAAAACAATTGTTTAGAAAAATCCTGGCTTTGTTCATTTCATTGTTCAAATAAATCAGGCCGTTACTTTTCTTGTTTGGATTGTTTTGCATAGTCATTTTGGGGTATTTTAAAGCTGACTATGAGGTATGGGTTTTTCGCATTGTTGAAGGCCGTACGGTGACCCTTAGAGGTTAAGGACGAAACAGGGAAAATTAAAATTATAGAGTTTTAGACACAAATTATAAAAAAAATATGTAACACTTGTAAAATCAGAAGATATAGACATTATTATTGCATTTGTTAATTAAACTCAGCTTCTAACAATTGCCACTTCTGATCCATTTTTTTTAATCAGAGGTTAAGAAACATACAGAGTATTTTTCTATATAAATCCGATATTTTCAATATTCTACCCCACCATATTTTGTAGAAATATGGTCTTACATCTACATTTGTATGTATAGTATCTAAATAACAAAAAAGATATCATTAACTGTAACAGTTTTATGGCACACAACTCAAATGACCTCTGTTGTACTGAAAGGCAAGAAGATGTCATTATTTCTAATCCAACATATATAATGGATAGCTAGAAGTTTTGTTTCCTTACTTTCCTAAAAATGTGAGAGAAAAAAATCTCTAATTTTTAAACAAAACGTTCATAGTTCAGTTTTTTTTAATTTACATTTCAAAAAAAACAAATTACATGATAGAATCCTACGAACAATCGTAATTTGAAAATTTTGTAAAAACGAATTTCTGGATATAATGAAGGCCATGGAATGCATAGCATTCCATATAAATCTATTTTCCATTTCTTACGAGAAGATAACGATAGCACTTTAAATAACTTATTATCCTCCAAAAACAAATTATAGACACAATTAACAAGATTCTGGTTCTTTTTTAACTTTTACTCATTTATTTTAAATATTATCAAGTTTAAAACTACATTCTATCATACTTTTCCATCTATTTGGAATAGCCCTTCAGATACCATAAAACTCTACAAAATTAGTATTATAAAATAGATTTTTGTTTAAATTCTGCATATTAGAACAATGTAGTATCATATGACACAAATAAAGGCAACAGTAGAATACCGCTGTTGAAAACTCATAAATCCATGGAAAAAAAACAAAATCGGAGTAACAAACAAAAACGCATTAAATATAAGAGGAGAAAAACGACACAACATAAAAATGTAACACACACACAGAAACGAACTATAATATAACAATGGCTACATTCCTGACTTGGTATAGGACATTTGTAAAGAAACAAATGGTGTATTGAACCTGGTATTGTGGCATTTCAAACCTCGCACTTTAACTAATCAGACAAAGAAACACATGAAAAATAGTTTACAAAAGGCATCAAGTTTAAAATTCAATATGACAGAATCGCGCCGTCCACACAAGACTTACCTGTGACGCCCAGATATTAAAGTTCGAAAGGCAAAACAAGTACAAAAATGAACAGCACTGAGGATAAAAAGTTCAAAAACATTATTCCAAATACGGCTAGGGTTTTCTGCTTGAAATAAGAACATCCTTGTTATTTAGAATAATTTATGCTTTTGCAAACAGTAAATTTTATCAAATGAATATAAAAGATATGCATGATAAAAGAGGGACGAAAGATACCAAAGGGACAGTCAAACTAATAAATCTAAAACAAACTGACAACGCCATAAAACTGAAGAATTAACTTATTACAGAAAACAAAAAACAAAACATACCTAAACCAACACAAAAAATAGACACATCCGACTTTGTCAAGGCCTCAACGCAAGTGCAAAAAGGGGATGACGTCACATACGAAGTGGTGAATAGGCACAAAAATTACGTCACATTATTGAAATTCTTAAACAGCACAAAAATGACGTCACATTAGAATGACTAAAACTATATCTCAAAAATAAGATACAATTGGGATTGATTTAAGATTATATTTGAACTAAATACTGATATTACATTTTATAATAATGCACATTGCAAACTAATTATAAGGTAGCAATAAAATATATTATAAAGCTATGTCCGTATTTACTTCAAACGTAAAATTTCGTACAGATTACGTTGAACAAAATCAAATCTAATAATTTAAGGCGGTGCTTAATTTTCTTTACCATAACACATGAATATATTAGAAAAGACGTCAACACATTTGACAAAATCCGATGAGAATTACCACTATAACATCAATTACATCAAACTAAATACATGAATTTGGGATAGATAAGTACCGTAACACGTCTTATAGTAATGCGAATTCACACTCTGCAAAACAGGTTCAATCGGTAAGTAAAAGATTAGACGACGTAATGACAAACAACAATCTTCCCTGTAGTAAAAATGTGCTTGGCTAGTTTAGTCAAAGACACATCGTATGGATCATTATTAAAAATAGACAATTTTCAATATATTAAAACTTCAAAATGATCTTGCCATCCAGTTTGTTGTTTGGATTTAGCCTTACTTAAATGTAAAATTTTAATTCAGCTTAGATTTCCATCAAAATTTTCAGCTATCTTTATCATATGTTATTTAACAGAATGTCAGGTTGTTTTGTATTTTGGTGTATTGCTGTCAAAATTAAGGACCAGGTATAAAAAGCTAAAATGTTCACTTTTGACTAAATTCAGATATATACCTTTAATTAAAAAATCTAAATTGGACAGCAATAAACCAAATCACCAAATAACCTGGTATTTTGTAAGATATATATATGGAGATAGCTGTAGATGTTGATGAAAATCCAAGTTACATTAAAATAGTTATAAAAAATTAAGGATGACTATCTGAACTAAGTCCGAACTGAAAGTTCTACCTTTATTTACCTTGATGAATGAAATCCCTCAATTTGACAACAATATATATGCTAAACAACATATCAGCCTAGGATTCAGAAAGTTCAATACTCAACTGAGATAGCTATATAGTTTAATAAAACAATCCAAGTTAATTTGAAAAATTAATTAATGTAAGAAATTTAAAGATGACTATCCGAACTAAGAAATTCTAGCTTCTAAAATTACTGCAAATAACCAAAATGCCCAACAGATTGGCATTCTTTTTAATGAATATATAACTGAGATAGCTGTATAGTTTGATGAAGATCTGAGTTAAATTGTTTAGATGAAATTGTAGCTTTTTTTACCTTGATTAATTAAATCCCCTTTTTTTTACAGCAATACATCAAACTACCAAACAACCTGGAATTCAGTAAAGTCAATATATAACTGAGATAGCTGTAGAGTTTTATGACAATCCAAGTTAATTTGTATGAGAAATAAACAAATATAAAGGTGACTATCTTAATTCAGTTCAAACTGAAAATGTTTGCTTTTATTAGCCCATTAATTAAATCCTTAAATGTGACATCAATAAGCAAACAGCCGAACAACCTTGCATCCTGTAAGATAAATGTATAATTGAAATAGCTGTAACTGAAAATTCTTCCTTTCTTTACCTATTAATTAAACTCTTCAATTTGACAACAATGAACCAAACTACCAAAAAAATGGAGATTTGGAAGATCAATATACAATTGAGGTAGATGGGCTGATTCAGACTAGTCATGACTTGATTTGAAGGTCAAGACTGGTCGAGACAGATCGAGTATGGTTCAGACAAGGTCGAGCACGATTCAGACGCAATAAAGTGGTTAAGTATTGGTCGAGTAAAGGTCTAGTAAAAATTCAGACTGTTAAATATTGGTCAGACAACAGTCATGCCCAATCCACCATTTGAAAATGCCTGTACTAATTCAGGAATAAGACAGTTGTTGTCAATTCGTTTGATATGTTTTGTCATTTGATTTTGACATTTGATTAAGGACTTTACGTTTTGAATTGTCCTCGGAGTTCAGTATTTTTGTGACTTTACTTCTTATCCAACTACTAGTAATAAATATAAGGTCAAAGCATAAAAGTGCAAAGCCTCTAATATAAAAGACCATTCGACCGTGCCGGAAGTGTTTTTAAAATCGACTACAAGTAAAAGTCCAGAATGTCGTCTTCCACTATTTTTCCATCAGATCATTAATAAATCTAGTACATTCGCCTATTACATACCTAACCTTAAGTAAACCTTTTTGTGTTTAACTATTATATTTACTATCACCTTTTTAAGTATAATAGCTAAACTTGCTGTAGCTATCTTAAGGCATACACACAATAGTCGCCAGTTCCTTAGATAAAATTTTGACTTACCCTTCTTTGGTATACAAGTACCGGTCCCTGCCTTTGGGTGATTTCGAACTTTCAATATTCTGAATTTGAACATCTTATCAGTTGTATCTTTATATAACTCCAAAACAAAAGTATAAATCTCAACAGTGAATCCATCTATACCAGGTGATTTGGAGTTCCATTTGTTAACGAGAAGACATACATTGATGCATTGTTAAAGAAGAGGTCAAACTCATAAATCGAAAATAAACTGAAAACTCCATGGCTAAAATGAAAAAGACAAACAGACAACAGTACACATGACACAACATAGAAAACGAAAGAATAAAGAAAATGAACACCCACCAATTAAAAGTCCCTCACAGGAAACTACCTCCTCCTCATTAGGTTCACTAATAGAAGGATTGTCATGCTGAAAAAATGTACTCCTGTGAGTTTCAAGTAAAATTTAGAAATAGCATATATTTTTTCATGAAATTGTTTTTGTTCATTTTTAAAAATACTTGGATCTGTTATCTCAGACTCGTCCTCCAGAATAAGTTTTGTCTTTGTAAGGTTTTTCTTCAAATTACAAAAATTGTTACTTCCCTCTTTCCCCTCTACTTGCCATCTTATCTTTGCTCTTGTTATAATCCCTCTGACATACTTTTCCCTTATTATTTTTAATTTTAGTTCTAACGCTTCCCTTTCTTGGTGTACTAATGGCAAGCTATTCTCCATAAGATTTTTTAAACTTATAATGATATCTTATATAATAATTTTTATCTTTTTTCTTTTCTTCCTTCTTTTAAAAGGACAAAAATGAGTTTGCAGATCCGCGATCTTTTATTTTAGTCATATCCCACAAAAAGTGATAGCTTATATTAAACATTTTATCCTCTGTCTCAGTATATATAGTGGATCAGCCTTATATTCTTCAAGGACAGTTTTGATGTCCCCTTTTACTTTTTCAATAAATGTAGCTTCCCTCAAACATGTCAAACGACTGTTATTAAATTTCCATGTACCCGTCCCTCTTACCTGGCTCGAAAATCTTAAATAAAGAAGTACCGTAGAATAATCTGATCTATAACTGATCCCTATATCTGATGAAGTTACAAATGCTTCTATGTCAGAGGTAATCATGAAGTAGTCCAAACGACTTGGACCCCACCATTAGTACCTTTTTCACAAGGATGTTGCAGGAGCCATATATTTAATGCATGACGTCATGTATCATGGCTTTATCAACAACAATATTTTTGATTAAAAATTAAATGGATTCACGAAATGTTTCACGTAGAAAAAAATCCAAAAAAAGTCATGAATATGCGCTTCTAATTTCGAGTCATGTTTGAATAGTTTTACACTAGTATTTTGGGGCCTTTTATATCTTACTTTTCGGTGTGAGCCACTGCTCTAACTTAAAGACTATACTTTGACCTATAAAACCTATCAAAGACGGGCGAAAGATATCGGAGGGACAACACCATGGTTAAGAAAGGAAAAGACCAACAGACAAATAATAGCACACAATACAAACCAAAGAAAACAAGACAAAGCAACTAGAAACCCATCAATAACTGGGAGTTATCGCAGGTGCTCCGGAAGGGTTATACCTTATGATAACAATAATCATATCATTAAGGGTTGAGATATATCATGCTGAAATTGTTATATACTATAACGGCATTTGACTATAATACTCTGTTAATTTGCTATATCACTAAGGTAAATGTATATAATATAACGGCATTTGACTATAATACTCTGTCAATTTGCTATATCACTAACTTAAGGTAAATTTATATACTATAATGGCATTTGACTACAATACTCTTTCAATTTGCTATATCACTAAGTTAAATTTATATACTATAACGGCATTTGACTATAATACTCTCAATTTGGTATATCATTAAGATCAATGTATATACTATAACGGCATTTGACTATAATACTCTGTCAATTTCCTATATTACTAAGGTAAGTTTATATACTATAACGGCATTTGACTACAATACTCTGTCAATTTGCTATTTCACTAAGGTAAATTTATATACTATAAAGGCATTTGACTATAATACTCTGTCAATTTGCTATATCACTAAGATCAATTTATATACTATAAAGACACTTTGATACAGCATGAAGTAAGATTTTCATATTAATCTGTCATTTAACTTTGTTATTAAGATAATATTTCATACTATGAAGACATCTGTATATAACATGGAGCTACACTTTCATATTGATTTGTCATTTTAATAAATTATTATGTAATATTGCTACGTCATAAAGATACATTTTAAACTATAAAGACATTGTTTTATAGCATAAAGCATTTTTTTCATACTACATTGTCACCACAGTATGCTATAACAATACATTTTTATACAATACAATCATCTCGATATAGCATTGAACACAATTTTGTCCTACTATTATGTCATAAACTATCTTTCAAAGACAAATTTTAATATCAAGCTATTAATTCTTATATCACGAGGCATCATCCATATACCAGTAGACTATTTCATTACGCTTTAAGACCAATATATTAATAGCGGTGAAAATTACCCGCGAAATTCATCAGCAAAATCGATTGTAAAAATAAAAAAAGACCGTGAAGGAAATTGATTTGCGGACCAAAGGAAATCGCTTTCAAGATGAATGAATTTATCGACTTTAGCGAGGACCCATCAACGAAGAGTAAGACAAAACTTATCCAAGAATAAAAGGGGATGGATATAGAAGTTCCTGCCAATCTTAGTAAGCCAATCATTTTACAATTATTCTATAGTAATATCAAATCCAAACGAAAGGAGGCAACCGTAATTGAAAATGAAGCAGAAGTAATTCAAGATATCGGAACTCAAATCCCGCTGGAGAAACGCCTAATCAACAACCCAGAACCAGCATGTGTAATGCGTTTGTCTCTATGTCCCAAAGTTTAACGGGTTTACATAGTACCGTTACCAAACTTCTTTTGAGGAATCTCGGGGAAAAGCAGCAAAACACAATCAAAGACGGATTTATCCTTTAACATTGGTACAACCAGTCTAGTACCGTTGACAACTATACTACTTCTCATTCCGGAATACTAATGAGAATAAGAGGACTGCATTCTTCTGTTATGTGTTAAATGAAGTGAAACAATAAAGGGTTATTCAAGGCATCTTTATATATATATTGTAACACTGAATAATTTTGCTAGATATAGTATATGATCTCAATGCACATAAAACTTTTATAAACGATATTACATTAAAAACCTTTTTAGGACACACAAAAATACAACTTATTTTTAGTAGGTTATAGGCGTAAAACATTTCTAGGTCATACTCTTGGGTATTTCAAAGCACTTTTTTTTTATTCAAGGTGTAATATCACCGTTAATTTTCCCAAATAAGTGTTTGTTAAATTTTTACTTTTCACAACATTGTGCAGAAATTATCTTTGTTTCAAATAAAGAAATACTTGGCAGGAGAACAGTTGTATCCTGTCCAATCCTATAGAAAAACATTTACTTAAAATGTCATTGCATACACGAAAATATCCATCACTGGATGTTTACCAATCAAATGTTCCCATCTTTTTAACCAAGCTTAAGTTACCATGTAACCTCAAGTTTCCCAAATAGTCTTTAGAAATCCCAAATAAAGAAATAACAGTGCTTTGAAACATCCACGATATATGTTCATGACCCAGAAATGTTATACTGCAATGAATTGTAGGATAAATTTCCTCCAACAGTCAAGGGAATATTTTGTTCGACCTATTTTCGAATGAAACCGTATGTGACGTGTTATAATTTGGTGGTATAACACTTTAACATAATTGCCATGCCAACATGGCGTTTTGCATTAAAAAGAGAACAAAGATACAAAGAGAGACTGGCAACGCCATTGCAAAACTCACATCTATACTATTGAACGAGAAGACCTCATTTTGTGTGTCGTTTCTCTTCCTTCCACAGTGTCCTATGGATACCATGTATTTGTCATTCATTCTTATGATTATTCAGTTTGTGTTATTTTGGAAGAAAACGAAAATATATGCGTTCGGATATTTTTCCGTGATTGGACGAAATTTTAAGTCAGACTAGACTTCCGGTGTTCGTTCTTCCGTATTTTTCTGCCATTTGAACATACAAAGAATATGATAAAGTGTATTTGCGGTAGTCACAGAGTTTATTAAATAGAGAGGGTCTTATATAATATATCAATGACCGCCGTGGAATGATTAGTAAACAATTGATAATAAAAAGTAGAAGGGAAAGTGGGGGTTCTGGCGACCTTTTGCTGATATTAAACCTATGGGAGAGGATACCCAGTGAGGATACCCTTTGACGTCATAATTAAGTATTACGACAATGATTAGAGAAATACTTTAGATGAGGTCATTATAAAGTGTTTTTATTATGGATAAATATATACATTTTTCTCTCTTTAAATTTAATTGATGAAAGTCTTTAATAGATATACAGGAAAACTCCACCTTAATGTGTATAATCAGATCATAATTGTATTATATGTCTCTGATATTACATAATATTTATTCACTTACGGCTATTAATCTGTGATAACATAATTATCAAGTCATATTATATATAAAAATATTGAAAATATTGAAAACGTGTTTAAACTTGTACATTCGTGTACGTAGTAACCTTTAACACGTTAATTACGTGTCAATAAATCCGGGATATTGAATTATTGTACAAAATTTCGAGTTGGTCATTTGAAATCATTCAATCGTTATTATTATTGGTCCTTGTTAGTATAATATATCTTAATAATTATGGGGCTATTTTTTTATGATAAGTATTTGAATTTATAATATAATTGCTAAATCAATGAAGGCGTGCGTTAACTTGTCTTTGTCGTACTATATTATCCAGGTTAGTCTTGTCAATAATCGGATTTAAATTAGTCGCAATGTTGAAAATATAATCAACATTGTCACATTATGCAGTCTTTCGGAAGAAGTCAATTATTATATAAGTTGAATTATATAGTATTATCGCTATTTTGTGCATTTTTCCTTTGATCTTTTTTGTGATAATTTTCATATCATCCTTCTCGCTTGAGGTGGAAAAATTATTACTAGAAACTAAGGAGGCCACGTGGCATTGCTAACGAAATTGACATTGAAATAGACAACGTCGTCATAGGTAAAATAGCGATAAACAGATTATCATTGGTCATCTCAACTCGATTGCTTTTCTCACTTTCGCTGTACCAGCTCAAGCGAGAAAATCAATCTCGTTGAGATAATCAACGATAATCTATAATTATTCTTCCAAAAATGAGATTTATCAAGTAATTTATTTTAATGATTTCGATGATAGATAATGTTACAATACGTCTTTTGTTTAATATTCAACTATCATCCCTCTGTTTATCAAAAAATCATTAGTATAAATTGAAAACTTATTTTATTGTTTCATCGATCATATTCACTTTAAAACTGTAATCCTTTTACTATAAAATACCAAAGTGATAAACAAGACATTTGAACACTTTATTTTGACCTCAATAACCTGGTATGATTAAGTACATGGGTGAATAACCATTAATGTAATTAGTGAAGTAGTTATTTCAACCTTTAATTTTTATTTTTGGCTGTACTGAAACTCTTAAGTTATATTAATTTTTGACAAACTTATTCATTATTGGATGCTTTTATTTCAAGTTATTTTGTATTACATCAGGATCATACCCCAAAAATAAATTTGCCTTGCAAGCAAAGGAAATAACGTCTGATCCCTCCAACAGGTTAATTAGACTGAACTGATTATCGATTGAAAAAAATTGCCGGATTCGAAATTGATCAATCAGATTACATAAATTACGGAATTTCCACAATTCAGGAAAATTCTGCTATATAAACCGATGAGAATCGCGGGGCTCGAACAGTCTTATCGAAGACATTCTAAACGTCAAATCAAGTTAACATTCTCAGTATCCTAAGGAGTTAAAGGACTGGTATGGTACGCCTAATAATCATCTATATTGTCTAGTGGTTTTTATTGCGATTATAGTTATCTTGCTTTAAGAATAATGGGAAAAATAGGCAGAGTCTGTATTTTAATTTTCAGTTCTCGAAAGTTTGAAGTCGTCTCTTGCACTGGTATGGTGTACTGACAAAGGGCAGTGTCATTTAGCTAACAATGGAGAGGAAGTGTCATGTGGCATGCCCCGCTACAGTCAAGAAGACTCTCCGACTTAAACCTTTGCAGCCTTGCTTTACTGCGAGATCAGCTCTCTTTCCAGTGATGGAAATGTTGACGGGCGGTGACTACTTTGGCGAAAGCCTTAGTAAAAAATTCTTAAATATCAATCAGATCGCTATTCATATCGGTAACAAGACTGGGATCCCATACGGTCGATAGACTAAGGAGTCATTTTTCCGACCCGTGTGCAGAATATTGACATTTTTTACAATTCATCAGGTCCGAGTACACAGTTATCGTCCTTTGATTTTCGTTGTCCACGAATATAGATCTTAGTGTGGACTTGTTACTTGCCAATTTTTGTTATACCCCTTCCAAATTTATTTCTCCATGTTGTATTCCTCATATAGCAAATAGGGTGGTGAAATGACACTGTAAAAACATTTGGGTCATAAATATTAATGTAAAGTAGTGATTTGGTCCAGCTGAAATAGGTAAAAAATTAGCACTTCGGATGCTCTCTTAAGATTTCAAGACCCCCTTAACATAAAATTGTCCATATTTTGAGTTAGAGCTGAGGAAGTTTTCTATAATTTTGATATATACATGTAATTTGTTCCTAAAGTAGTATATCACACTGTAAAAATATAATGGAGAAAGCGCAGGTGGGATTTTTATTTTTATTTTCATTTAATGTCTAAAAGAAATGCACTACGAAATAACTGTGTACTCGGACCTAAGAGGTGAAATCAGGAAATATAGAATATGTACTTTGGCATCTTCCCTGAATAATTGGATGGTGTCAATTTGTCTAATAGCATAAAACTAAAGGATTTGCACTTTTATTTGATAGAATTTCTGCAAAAATGACCAATTTCGGCATTATATGGTCAAAAAAAGCATTCCATAGCTTTTTCAATTTTGATGCATTAGTGGCATTCTGACTTTCTATCTGACATGTTTTCATGTGTCAATTTTTGTGTTTCTATGCTTTAATCCAGTTGTTTTACTCATTTGTGAAATCTGAATCTACAGAAAAGAAGATTATTTCAGACAATATGAGCAAAATGTGTTGAATAAATGACCCTCGTCTAACGCCCTGTTTGGATCAAGTTAAGTGAGGAGAAATGGCACGTAAAAGTTGAAGTCCATAATAAAGACCTCACTAAATTTATATAAAAAGCACTTAACAATGTCTTTTGTACCTGTTTAATTTCACATACTATCTTTCTTTACTTCTGTAGGATAGCATGTGTTTCAAATATAAGCCTGTTGAGACTAAAATTGCATGCAAGTTTTTCACTAAAAAGTGAAAAATCTTTGTATCAGACCATACTGTCTGCTAAAAAAAAGTTGAATGGAAGAGCCTTTTTGTGCTCAGATTTATTGTATCATATCACCTGAGTATAGAAATGATAGAAAAGACACAATTTTTTTTTATTTCCTATAGCTTCAATATGTATTTTTAAATGTAAATATGTGCTACGGCCTAAATTGACCCTTAATTATTTTTAGTCTTACTTGGCCTAAGACCCTTTTAAACTAACATGATATGTTATTTGTAAGTTTTTTTTCCATTTAAAGTAAATTAATACATACATGTATGTAAGGATTATTTATAATCTTCATGTAAGGCACCCCTTCATTGGAAAACCTCCATTTTTAGACACAGGCTAATATAAATTTAACTTTTGAATAATTAAACTTAGTCTGATATATCAAATGAGTACTATATTGCTTTAAATACATGAAATAGTATATATTAATGCATTTTAAAAGTATTTTTTTGCAACATTTTAGTTTTAAAAGCCCCAAATGTTGATGGTTGAAATTCCTCAATTTTAACGTCTAAATTTAACACGCAAAGTTGAATATAGAATAAATCATGTTGTCTGTAATATATATCCTATTGCTAAAAAAAACTTTGGAAGTAGTCTTTTAATTTATTAAGCTTTAGTCATATCAAGTTTTATTAAGATTGGTCAACTTTTTCAATCTGATCAGGTCCGAGTACACACTTATCGTACTTTGATTTTCGTTATCCACGAATATAGTCCTTAGTGTGGACAGTGTGTATATGGTTATATTTAAAAATCAATTGTTTACAAAAATTTTAATTTGTTTGAAATACTAAGGCTTTTCTACCGCAAGGAATAGATTACCTTAGCTGTATTTGGCAAAACGTTTAGGAATTTTGGTCCTCAATGCTCTTCAATTTCGTACTTTTTGGCTTGTTTTAACTTTTTTGGATTCGAGTGTCACTGATGAGTCTTTGTAGACGAAACGCGCGTCTGGCGTATATACAAAATGTAGTCCTGGTATCTATGATGAGTTTATTTACTTGCCAATTTTTGTTAAACCCCTTCCAAAATCAATTTTCCATGTTTTATTCCTCATATAGCAAGTACGGGGGTGAAAATACACTATAAAAACATTTGGGTCATAAATATTAGTCTAAAGTAGTGATTAGGTCCAGCTGAAAAAGGTCAAAAATTAGCACTTCGGATGCTGTCTAAAGATTTCAAGACCCCCTTAACATAAAATTGTCCATATTTTGAGTTAGAACTGAGGAAGTTTTCTATAATTTTTATATAATTTGTCCCAAAAGTAGGACAACACACTGTAAAAATATTATTGAGAAAGCGCAGTTTGATTTTTTTTTATTTTCATTTATTGTTTAAAAGAAATGCACAACGAAATACCTGTGAACTCAGACCATCATTAAAATTACAACATCAGAGTACATGCAGAAAGGAATGAACAAGTTAAAATATTAATGTGTTCAAAAATTGATCACGCATATGTTATGCAACCAGTTCAATTTTATTCTAACCAGTAACGATAGGCTCCTTTGATATGAATAATGAATGGTTGTCCGTATCATATCACAATTAATGATAATAATAAAAATAAAAGTACTTTAACAATATTGAGCTAATTACTTTTCAGATTGTTGAGAAGCGAAAAAAGAAAAGTAAAATAGAAATAAAAAGTTATCAAAGATACCAGGATTATAATTTAGTACGCCAGACGCTCATATCAAAATAGTTAAAAAGTAAAACAAATACAAAGTTGAAGAGCATTGAGGATCCAAAATTCCAAAAAGTTGTGCCAAGTACGGTGATATATGCCTAAAATAAGCAAGCCCTTAGTTTTTCGAAAAATTTCAAGTTTTTTGTAAACAGGAAATTTATAAAAATTACCACATAATACGCACACAAACACATATACTTGCTATGAATGCAGACAAATATTCAGCAAGAAATCCAATTTATATCGACACAAGAGGACGGTTCACATGGGAGAAAATATTGTGGAAATGGTGTGATGTATCGTTTAACAGACGCGACAACTATCTACGCCATATACAAATGCACGAATCACAACAAAAAGGAGGTGGTAATACTAAAAGTTATTGTGAATACGAAAAAAGAGTTGGACACATGCAATTTCAAAGCACTAAATGAAACCGTAGAAACACATACTATTGAGACAAATGGATTGAATAAATTCGTTCCAATGACATTCCTAAAAAGCAAATATGATGATGTTAAAAATGTTATAAAGCGTAAAATCAAAGAAAAAAATGGATTGAAATGGTATCTTTCCATGAAAAATAAAGTGAGCAGACGAAAAAAGATGCCATAGAAACAGCAGAACCTCATTTCCGTGAAAAATGTCAGACCGGTTTAAAGTTGGAGGATATCGATGCGGAATAAAGGAATCTATCAAAAAAATGTATACAACTTTCATTGAATATAAGCGCCAAGGGAGTAATTGGACGGTGAATAAAGAGGTAAATCTTACCATACACATGGCACGGTAAAGACTCTTAAAAGGTTCAAGTTATATTCCACTTCCAATAAAACTCAGATCAAAACATGCCACTATCAATGTCAAAAATAAAGACAGCAAATGTTTCATGTTGTCGATTTTAGTAGCATTGTACCCAGCAAAACGTGATGCAGAGCGAGTATGGAAATACAAGGAACACACTTCAAGCTTAAAGTTTGATAACATCATGTTTCCTGTGAAATTAGCCGCCAAACCAAACTTTAAAAAGCAGAATGAAATATCTATCAACGTGTATGGGTTTAACAAAGGCCAAGTATTCCCTATACATTTTTCAAAACATCGATTTGAACAACATGTTAATCTACTCAAGTATCAGATAGCAAAAAAATCACATTTCTGCTGGATTAAGGATCTCAATCGATTATTGGGGGACCAGCATAGCCATCGTGAACGACAATTTTACTGTCAATACTGCTTACACGAAGAAAAACTTTTAAACAGTAATTTACCAAATGCCAGACCCACGGACCCCAAAAAATTGAACTTCCCAATTGGAGACAATAAGTGGTTACATTATAAAAAGTAAAATGACAAAAAAAATGGGCTCAGAGGAGAATCCAATCGGAAAGTCCATAATCACATGGCAAAATCAAATAACAAAACACATCAAAAACGAATGGACAAGAATTGTCATATTCCTGACTTGGTACAGGCATTTTCAAATGTAGAAAATAGTGGATTACACATAACTGTAAAGCGCTAAACCTCTCAATTGATGACAGTTTCATCAAATTCCCATATATTTACAATTTACAACTAAACAGACATAATAAATTAAATAGTCAAAATATGGGTACAGCAGTCATCATCGCGTAACACTTTTAAAAATAACAAATAACAGAACACAAAAAACATCTACAAACACATTCATTGATTCGCGTGTCTGACGTTAGAAAATTTTATACGTTCAATGTATATACAAACGATATAAAAATTTCACATGAGCAATGTTAGCATACAGGGTTAAAAATGAAAGTATGTAAGAATTAATTTCAAAAATAGCCCGAGATCTAAAATAGTCCAAAAGTTATTATAATTTATAAGAATCCACAATAGTTCATCTCACTACGCGATTGAATAGTTTTGATGTATTTTCTAATACAAAATAGAAATATATCATAATGACATATAATTGATAATTGATAATTAACATCATATTGACGGGATCTTTTAAAGTACAGAGTCACATTATAAAGACATTCGTAAACAGCTAAATATAAAGGTACTATATATCATATATGCAGATTTTAAATGTCTTCAAAAACCAATCCTGGATAACAACGAAGATGGCTCAAAGACGAAAAAGACTACAAAACACATACCATGTGACTTTGTTTACAAAGAGGTAATTCTGACACTTGAAACATCAAATGAACCAGTAGTTTATCGAGGTGCTGATGCTGGTGATGAATTTGTGGAGTGTACGGTACAAAAACAAGACAATATAGAACAGAAATTTAAGTTTTGCGAACCCATGACCATGACTTGGAGTGAGTGGCAATCTTTGAAGAAGGCAACTCGTTGTCACGTATGAAAAAAATGAACTAGCAGACATTAGAGTTCGAGATCATTGTCACGTGGCTGATAAAATTTATAGGGACAGCTCATAACGACTGTAACATCAACTATAAGTTTACAGGTCGAATATCTGTTGTTTTTTTCACAATCTGAGAGGATATGATAGTCATTTAATTATGCAAGCTGTTAAAAAAGTTAAAGGAAAGCAGCTTAATTGTATCGCGAATAATATGGAAAAGTATATTTCTTTTTTTTTAGGATGTATGGATTTTATAGACTCGCTTCAGTTTATGTTTTTCTTATTACAATAGCTCGTGGAAAACCATCCAAAAGAAGGTTCAAGTAAATTTAGACACATGACAAGCCACTTTGGAGAAGAACAGATAAGCCTACTTCTACGAAAACAAGTATATCCTTACGAGTATTTTGATTATGAGGCAAAGTTTGTGGAAACTCGACTACCACCGATTCAAGATTTTTACAGTACACTATCGGGAGAAGGTATAACAACACCGGATTATGCACATGTACAACACGTATGGCAATTGTTTAACATACATAATCTCGGGCAGTATCACGATCTAAACGTTCTGTCAGATATCCCTGCATTAGCCGACGTCTTCGAAAATTTCATTGAGATCCGTCTCAACTAATATGGATTGGATGCTGCACATATTTAAACATCTCCCGGTTTAGCCTGACAGGCTGCCTTGAAAATGACAGGTGTCATGCTGGAATAACTAACTGACATAGACATTTATTTGTTTTTAGAGAAAGGAAGGATTAAGAGGTGGAATATTAATGATATCCCATCGTCGTCATGCCAAAGCTAACAATAAACATGTACCACACTACGATCCAAATCAACCCATTAACCACGTATTGTACATAGATGCCAACAACTTATACGGATGGGCCATGTCACAAGCACTTCCAGTTGAAGGTTTCAGATGGCATAACGATTCTGTAACTGAGAACCTAAACAAGAGTGACGTCGAAGATGACAGTTAAAATGGTTTAATATCATAAATTGAATTAGAATATCCTAGGGAAATACACGACGACCACAACGAATATCCACTGGCCCCAGAAAAATTAAAGGTTACAAATGATATGTTATCGCCCTATGCAGAAAAGTTATCGAACGATTTAAACTTTAACGGAACATCGACAGAAAAATTTATACCAAAGGAAAAATACGTGGTACATTACAGAAATTTAAAACTCTACTTGGAATGACACTAACACAGACCCATACAGTCATGACATTTCAACAACGACCCTGGATAAAGGCATATATTGATTTCAATACATAGAAGATAAAGCTTGCATATAATGAGTTCGAGAAGGATTTTTTTAAACTCATAAATAATGCAGTCTTTGGAAAGACGATGGAAAATTTAAGGAAGAAAACAGATATAAAACCTTTGAATGACCAATCAAGGCTAGAAAATTAATCAACGAACCAACATTTCATGCCTTCAAAATATTCAACGACAATTTGGTGGCTGTTCACATGTTGAAACAACTATTATGCTTAAACAGACCCATCTACGTGGGATTCACCAAACTCGATTTGTCAAAGACACTTATGTACAATTTCCATTATAATTACATGAAGGATAAATATTGATCTGGAGCAACATTCTAGTTAACGGACACCGACTCGCTATGCTACAACATCAACACTGATAATATTGTTACGATTTAGCGATCGTATCATATAAATTAATAAATTAATTAGACCGTTGGTTTTCCCGTTTGAATGGTTTTACACTAGTAATTTTGGGGCCCTTTATAGCTTGTTGTTCGGTGTGAGCCAAGGCTCCGTGTTGAAGGCCGTACTTTAACCTATAATGGTTTAATTTTTAAATTGTTATTTGGATGGAGAGTTGTCTCATTGGCACTCACACCACATCTTCCTATATCTAATAGTACTCGTGTTGTCCATATTCTAAAGTAGTAATTTTCGAGTCAGCTGTTTTGTTTACGTTTTCGCATCGCTATTTGTACGATGGAATGTCACCTTGTACAGATCATTCACGGTTGGTTGGCAGGTATTTGTATACTGATGGTGTAATGTGTTTACCTTATTAGCTTACTTTTTTTCTTAATGTAATAACTTGTGTTTTAGCCGTAATCATCTAAATCCGAGCGATGACATAGTTTATTTACTAGAGGAGCCATATTTAATTTAATTGTGTATTGGCGGTCTAATACGCCAGATTGCCTGTGAACATAGAAAACGTTTTGATTGGTCGATCCATTTACCGGAAAATTATAAATAGAGGTTGACGAAACGACTTAAGAATTATTCTCATCGTCTGCAAGAACAGTCCAAGTTTTCGTAGCATCATATATATTTAGTAAACATTAATAGTCAGAGTGTCTGAACCACAGTCAACCATTTGTATTGTACGGAGGTTTTATTTGCTTTAGGAAAAACTTAAACCTTCTAGCACATGGATATGTTTGTTTTGTAAAAGTCAACATTCGAACTACCCGAAAGTCCCGTCAACCATCGTTCTACTTAGTCAAACTTCCATCAATGCAATAACATGATAGTTATCAAAGTGGGATTCTATTAACTTTGAATTTGGTTAAATATTTTTTTTAAAGTATACTAAAGAAGCTTAAGTGTAATTACTTGATGTTAACCTATTTCACTAAATGTTTATAATTAAAATTATTAAAATTTTAGTACATCATGGATGATTCTGGAGAAGTAATTATAGCTATAAATCGTTCTTTCCAAGAGGAAATAACCATTCCTCTAAATGAACAAAAGGTTGACAGTGTTGACTATGCAGAGCAGACAATAAGCCATGACAAAGAGCAAAACATTGGTAAATGAAGTTTATTTCATGAGCAATGATGGGGGGATAACCCATGAGTTCACTAATTGTCAGAGAGAAGTTATCTGTGATATAAATCAGATAACAAGAGATTTTGAAGATGAAATTTCTTCTTTCAAAGGTCGTATTAACCAAATTGAATATGTACATGAGTACAAGAAAAATATCTCTACCTTTTATGAAATGATGGAACAAAATAAATATTTTGTAAATCACAATAATAACATGAGTGACATGGAAAACAATGAAAACATATCTAAAGTGATATCAGGTGTATGGCAAGCAGATCCTGATGTAGCTAATCAGACAAATCAAAATACATAAAAACAACAAAATACAGATAATATTTATTCATTTGATAAAGATAAAATGTATAATATAAATCAAAACTATGCTGTACTGGATAGATCCCAGGTTCCAAGATTAACCGATTCCCATACCCATTCATCCAAGTCAAGTAATGCAACCATGAAGCCACAATTGTATGAGGGAGATGATGATTTAAATGAATATTTAGCTCAATTTGATATTTTAGCTGAAATAAATGGTTGGAATTATGCAACCAAATCATTATATTTGGCTGGCAGTTTGAACGGGGGAGCAAGAGCTCTGTTTAATGAACTAGATAAAGAATCTAGAAAAAAACTATGATAGCTTAGTAAAAGTTTTAGCCAATAGATATGTTTCAGCTGAGAAATCAAAACTTTTTATGGCAAAACTCCAGGCCCGTATGAAAGGTTAAGTAAACTCATCATAGAAACATTGTACCAGGACTAAATTTAGTATAAAGAAAAGAAGAAAGTTCACATGAGTTGGCCCAGTCAATTACAAAATCGACTAGGCAAGCTTATCCAAGTGCCCCATCCACAATAACTAGTGTATATTGGCACTATAACATTTTATAGATACTTACCAAGATGCTGATCTGAGACTGATACTTAGGGAATCTAACCCTAAATCTATACATGAAGCAGACACAATAGCTGCTAGGCTAGCAACCTTGAAGTTAGCTTAGAGACAAAAAGGTCGCATGGTTAGACAGGCTGATTCAGTTCAGACTGATGATAGATTTAATACGTATACAGAATTGAATGATGACAGGGGGAAGATTTAAAATCATTAAAAAATAAATTGTTTAATTTTAAAAGAGAGCTGGTCTCGTTGACCAGAAATATAAAGGGTATGTCCCAAAATCAGAATAGAAATAGCCAAGGGATGGTAACCAACAGAGGAACTATCAAAATGGCCAGAGAGGATATAAAAACCAAAATAAGAATTTTGGTCAGGGAAATAGAAATTTCAACCAGAAATAATAACTTTGATCAGAATAGACAAAATCAGAATAATTGTTATCAGCAGGAAAACCAGTTGAGGTCGGGGCAAGTCCGGGACCGAATGGTTCAAGTCGATAAAGATACATCAATCTTTGGCAAATAATGAGGGACTATTCATAAGAGCTAAAATTAATGATAAATATTTAGCTTTTCTTGTGGATACAGGAGCAAATGTTACTATTGAAAGTAAGAAATGTATTGATGAAACAAATCCCTAATTACTTCCAAAAATGAATCCTGTAAATCTTAATTTGATTACTGCTACTGGTGATAGTGCACCATTTATATTTATAGGATGTTGAAATTTGTTTTGAAAATTATATTTATCACCACAATCTGTTAGTGGCTGATATTTCCAATGAAGGTATCATTTGAATGGATTTTCTTAGGACGCATGACTGCGATGTCTTGTTAAGTCAAAATAAGTTGAAGATTAAAAGGGAAACAATTCAATGTTTTCATTGTGCAAGTAGTGCTAAATCTTGTTATAGAGTTGCTATACAAGACACAGCAGTGGTGCCTCCTAACTCAGAAATTATTGTTTCTGGGGAGTCAGATGAACCTATTTTTAGAGGGTTATCTGATTTGATAGAACCTAATTAGAAATTTATGGAGAAAAATAGTTTATTGGTGGCAAGATCAATTGTACATCGAGAGATGTATAATATTCCTTTTGAGGATAATAAATATGAATAAAGAGCCCTGCACTTTATATAAGGGTACAATTAGACTACCTGCAATAAAGTAAATGAAGAAGATATTCAACTTCAAAGTTTGTTAATAGTGTGGATGGTGGTCAAGCTATAGCAAATAAAGGGAGACAATTACATGAATATTTACATGAAGTTTTTGTACATCTAGTCAGGCTAATCTTGATAAAGAGCAGAAGGAAAAAAATAGAAACCTTTTAATGGAATAAAATAGTATATTCTCAAAGTCCTCTGAGAACATTTGTTTAACTAATTTAGTTGAACATACCATAAATACTGGAAATCACCCTCCAGTACGTCAGCGACCCAGACGAATATACCTAGCTAGAATAAAAGGATGATGAAGCTGAGATTCAGAAATTGGTTAAGTAAGATATTATAGAACCTTCTTAAGTCCCTGGAACTCCAATATTGTTCTGGCGAAGAAGTCAGATGGTAGTTGGCGATTCTGTATTGATTTTCGCGCTGTACGTTTATTGGTTTTACGCCCATCATACCCCTTACTCCGTATAGATGACACTATTGATTTCTTGTCAGGCTCAAAGTTCTTCTCAACCGTCGATTTGAAGTCAGGATATTATCAGATTCCGGTAGCCAAAGAATATAGACAAAAACAGCCTTTTCCTTTCCAGGGGGTGGTCACCTGCAGTTCAAGAGAATGTCAATGTATGTAACAGTTTTTTTTTAAATTAATTGAGACGGTTTTATCAGGTTTGACTTGGAAAATGTGTTTAGTTATTTAGATGATATTATTATTTTCTAAAAATCATTTGAGGAACATATGAAGAACTTGACAGACGTTTTTAAAGATTAAAAGCTTATTTGAAGCTGAATCCCAAGAAATGTAATTTTCTTAAGAAATAAGTTAAATTTATTGGTCACATTGTTAGCGAAAGTGGAGTAGCTACTGACCCAAAAAAAATAAAGCAGTTAAGGATTGGCCAGTGCCCAAGAGTCATCCTATTATAGAAAATTCATTTTGAAATATGCTGATAAAGCTAAACCTTTATTTAAGGTTACTGGACAGACGATTGTCTTTGAGGAATTAAGGACTACTCAAATTAATGCACCTATTTTAGCCTACCCTTCCAGGGAGGATTTATTTATTTTGGATACCGACGCGAGTAATATTGGTATGGGAGCAGTGCTATTTCAACTCCAGGAAAAAGTAACTTGTTACTTTAGTAAAACTTTCAGTAGATCTGAGAGAAAATATTGTGTTACCAGAAGAGAGCTGCTAGCTGTAATAGCCTCTATTAAATATTTTCACCATTATTTATATGGTAAATACTTCATGGTTAGAAGTGACCATGGTGCATTAAGTTGGTTGTTTAATTCAGAAGGTCAGTTAGCTCGTTGGTTCGAGGTCCTGGCATCATATGATTTTAAAATGGAGCACTGAGCTGGAAGGTCCCATAAGTATGCAGACGCCTTAACTCGACGTCCTTGCTATAATAAAGAATGTCCGCACTGTGCTAGAGCAGAAATAAATTATGAATTTGTTCCAACTCATAAAAACGTTATAACGGTTGAAAAATGTAATGATAATGTCACTGTTAGTGAATCTTGCAGAAATGTTCAAGATATTAGTGTCAAACATATAGTTACAACAACTAGTATTAGCTGTAAAAATGAAGATTGGCCAAACTTGACAAGTGACGAAACGTGCCACAAAGTAAAATGTCATGTAATTCATAATTAATTAGAAGTAAGGGTAAAGATATAAACCCTGATGTACTTCCTGTTCAGTCTAAGATAGTAAGAATTTGTACCAGATCTAAGGATTATGGTTGCTGTCTTAAAAAGAAGGACGACCCATTTAAAGAGATAAATTTTGAAAATGTTTCAGAATCTCAATTATCTGATGATGTAATCAGTATAACTATCTAATGGAAACTAGATGAAGCTAAACCCATTTGGGCAGATGTATCTCATATAAGTCCTGAAGTTAAATTTTATTGGTCAAGATTAAATTCTCAAATTCTTGTCAATGGAATTTTATAGAGAAAGTGGGAAAGCTATAATGGAAAACATTATGATCTACATATTGTTCTTCCAGCTAATTTTAAATGGTTCGTGTTGAACCAAGTTCATAACACAGTAACCGATGTTCATCGTGGTGTAAGAAAGACTCTTTCAAAAATTAAACAGAGATATTTTTGGTATGAAATGAGACAGGATGTTAAATTTGGTGTACCAAATGTGATATTTGTGCTTCTAAGAAAGCACTTTGTATAAAACCTAAGGCCCCAAAGAAGCAGTATCTTGTGGGTGCTCCATGGAAAAGAATGGCTATTGACATTCTAGGACCTTTACCATGTAGTGTGAATAATAATCTTTATTTAATGGTTGTTCAGGATTATCTTTCAAAATGGATTGAAGCTATGCCATTTCCAGATACTGGAGCAGTAACAGTAACTAAGAAATTTATGGAGAGAAAAGTAACCATGTTTGGGGTCCTCTTTTTATTCACTCAGACCAAGGTTCTAATTTTGAATCAAATGTGTTTCAAGAGATTTGTACTATTTTGGGTATCCATAAAACCCGTACAACACCATTTCGACCAAATTTGGAAGGTATGGTTGAAAAATCGAATTCGACCATTGAGACGATGTTATCTGCTTTTGTAAACAAACACCAGAGAGATTGGGACGAATATATTTATTTATTATTGTTGGCCTATAGGTAATCAGAACATGAGAGTTTGGGCACACCTCCATGTTCCATGTTATTTGGAATAGAAGTTAATCTTCCAGTAGATTTGATTCTGGGTAGATCAGTTACTGAAAAGTCACCTTTATATTTAAACACTGGTTATGCATATGAATTATCCAAAAGTTGTAGGTAATTCATAAATTTGCACGAAATAAATTAAAACCATCAAGCGACAAGATGAAAAGAAATTATAGTAGAACCTATTTCTCCTCTGCCAAGTGATCCCTTCAAGACCAGCCCACATCCTGTCCTGCCATCCATAGACGTCCCTGTTATAACCGTCCCCAATATTGATACCACCATCCCTTTTATAATCATCCCTAATTTTGATGTCCCCATTGTGGAACCACCATCATTGGCAATACCACTCATCCCCATTAGTTTATGTCTTCCTTTATCAACACAGCCTTGTCAACCATACTCCGTGTGAGCCAAGGCTCAATGTTGAAGGTCGTACATTGACCTATAATGGTTAAACTTTTTTTAATTGTTATCTAAATGGAGATGAAAAAGACCCAACAATCTCGTTTCTTCATAAATGTGGGTAGAACTAGATTTAAAACTTCGGCTATTATTATCCAGTCCTGCCCAGATTCACTTTTATCAGAAATGACAAAAGAAGGCTCCTGTGTGAAGCCATATTTATATGATGGACGCCAAACCTATTTTTAAGACAGAATTGCCAAACATGTTCACCTCATTTTCAATTACTTGAGGAACCAGACCAGGATCCATTCAGATATGCTGTCTAGAGATGTACGCAGTTTACGAGAGTTACAGGTGGAGTGCAACTACTATGAGTTGTGACGTCTGGAACTCGCCGTCCAGAAGAAAATATTGGATTTGCAGCAGTTAAGCTTGCTTTAAGAAAGAACATTAGGGGGATTTTTTTAGAACAATTTCTTTCATAGGATTATGTGAAGAGCATTGGGGGTGAATATTATATATTTGCTTATTTATTCAAATATAGTAGAATGTCTTTTATATCCACTAATAGTGCTATTTAATATGTCGTTATTTGACATAATTCGTTGTTGAATTTTCATTACCCATTTACTGGTATGTGAATAGACAAGTTAGAGTGTATAGAATGAGTTTAGTATTATATGACAGTGTTGGTTTATGGATTTTGTGTTTCAAATTTTGAGCCACCAACCAGTTAATTTAATAAATGTATAGATGGTTTATGTGCATTTCAGGACAAATGCCTAGTGGTAAGGAGGATGTGACCGTAACTATCATTAAAATTAATAGTACTCGTGTTGTCCATATTCTATAGTAGTAATTTTACGAGGCAGCTGTTTAGTTTAAATTTTCGCATTGCTATTTTCACGATAGAATGTCACCTTGTACGTATACAGATCATTCACGGATGGTTGACAGGTATTTGTATATAAAATGATTGGCTTAAGTGTTTACCTTATTAGCTTACTTATTTTCTTAATGTTATAACTTGTGTTTTAGCCGCAATCATCTTATTCCCAGCAGTGACATAGTTTATTTACTAGAGGGGCCATATTTAATTGTGTATTGGCGGTCTAATACACGATATTGCCTGTGAATATAACAAACGTTCTGATTGGTCGATTCATTGACCGAAAAATTATAAATAGAAGGTTGGCGAAACGAACTTTTGAATTAGTATCATCGTCTGCAAGAGAAGTCAAAGAAGTAGGTCCGGTAAGACCTCTTTTTGGCCCCAAAATAAAGCGGTTTTACAAAATTGTTAAAATGTAAACTTTTAGTTATTTATTGGACAGTAGAATGCTTCTACTACATAAATATGGGCTGTTTTTTTACAATACAATGCGCATATAACGGGTCCTAGCACCATTAAGTCATGCTAGATTACTGAAATCTTAACAATTCCATCATTTCAGTTAAATTTTAGACGGTTTTCGGGTAAAACGAAAGTAGCCGCATTCGTGTTCATCCTTTAAATTGAAATGTAAGTTGTATTTTATGATAAGACATAACATATATAAAGTTTAAGGATGAACACGGATGCGGCCACTTTCATTTTTGACAAAAGGCATCTGAAAAGTGACATTTTTCGGCATATTTGGTAGATTTTTCATATTTGAGCTTGAATCAGATCAAGTGTAATGACTAAATCAGTTAAAATCTTTCACATACACTAATTTATTCAAATGAAATAGACACTTAAGTGTTTAAAAAGTGGTCAAAATCTTTCGCCAGATGAACCTGAAAATTTTGGCCAAAATCGGTCCTTACCGGACCTTCTTCTTTTCTCGTAGCATCATATATATTTAGTTAACCACAATTTTTCAGAATGTCTGAACCACAATCAACCATTTAAGTATGGTACGCAGGTTTTAATTGTTTTAAGAAAAACTTTAACCTTCGAGCACATGGATATATGTTTGTTTTGCAGAAGTCAACATTCGAACTACCCGAAAGTCCCGTCATCAATCGTTCTACTTGGTCAACCTTCTATCGATGCAATAACATGAAAGAGGTTTTCTGGAAATCTACTTTCGTTTTACAAATGTTTTAGGAAATAAGATATTTGAAAATTTTATTAAAACCAACCCTTTTAAATGGATGTCTACGAGAAAACCATGCAAAATCAAAAAAAAATTATGAAAGGGGTTGTGGAGTTTTTAGCTGATTTTGGGTTCCTAGTAAAGTATTAAGTACATCTAATAGTTCTATGTATAAAAATTGACAATTTATCTCAAAATATGTGAATACAGGGCAATTCTATTAAAGTACCAAATTTGCTGAAAAATGTTGTTGAAAATGGACATTTTTGGTTTTTTTTTATTGAATAGTTCAAAGTATTATATGACAAAAAAAACAGTTTTACCTTAAAATTCAGACTTTCTACTAAAATAAACTGTAATTTTGATCTTATTTCAACCTTCATTTTTGTTTTTATTTTTATTGACATAAATGTGTTTTTCTAGAATTTGAATCCAGCCTGTACTGAAAATGTCCATAAAACCTCAAAAGTCACTCAAATTGAAACAATATTTTGTTAAACGTTATGGTTCACTTCAAACTACTATTCCTTAACGGGATTTTCGTTGCAAATTGATATAAGCTTATTTAAATAAATGATGAAAAACTGAAAAATATACCTAAAATTATCTCCCTTTGTAAAACTCTTCACAATAAAAGGTAGATTTATTGTCAATAACAGAAGGAGGGAAATCAACAAATGTGCAAAAGGATAGAAAATAATGGTATTTTTGATGAATATGGTGTAGCCAAAAACTTATTTTCATTTAAAGAGTGTAACAAAAACATAGTAAACCATGTGGCCAAGACATTCCAACTGCCATTGGGATAGTCTAGACATGACTCATGAGGCTAGACTCACTATCATGTCTAGGTTTCAGACTCGCATAACATAATTTTAAATGCATATGCTGCAAACATGGACAGGAGTTGGATTGCAGTGGACAAGAAGACAAAATGAGTTGATGTCATCCTTTCATGACCCTTGCAAATCTAGCAACGGAAATTCGTAGGCAAAACTTTCAGTTTCATTTGGTTCTGGTAAGTTTGTTATTTATTTCTTTTGGTTAGAAAAAGCAATTTGACACCATAAAAAGACCTACTTTAGACACATCACATCAACTCATAAATATAGGAAGAAGAGCATTGACCATTTGTCTTTGGGAGAGAAAAAGGGGGGGGGGGGGGGGGTATTTACATAATTTTCTGGAAGCAAACACTGATTTAATTTTCATTGACATACATTTATAATGATTTAGAATTCTTCTGAAATTTATAATAATCATGATAAAAGATATATTCGATTACAAAGTTCGCCCTGAGTTTGTTTTCCAAATTGTCAATAAGAGTCCGTTGACTCAGGTTTTTTTCTCCTAATTCAAAATTAATGGTTGCTTCAAATCCCTGTTTTTAATTATATAACCCATTGAAATAGTAAACATTCAGTAGCAATTTATAAAAGTAAACCATTATAGGTCAATGTACGGCCTTCAATACAGAGCCTTGCCTCACACGGAACAACAAGCTATAAAAATGATAAAGGACCCCAAAATTACTTGTGTAAAACCCTTTGAAAAGGAAAACTAATGGTCTAAAAAGGAATAACAAGAAACACGTACAAATTAATGTACATAAACATAACGAAAACTACTGTACATTTAGGCCAACTAAAAAGTATGTGTGTTAACCGCACTACCCTTACCTACCATTATTTTTATCCCTTACCTAAAGATTTTTGTAAGGTTTTGATAAAACACTGTTCAAGTCACAATATAGCTCCCGAAGAGTTGTGAATTTCCTGTCTTTATTCATTCCTTTACCGATACTACATTGTACAATGCAACTAGATTGATTCAATATATGGTTCTCAAACTCAAAAACATGTTTTACAGACTATGAGCTTGTTTTTTTTTCTCTCTAAATATTTGTTACTGTGAATCTTTTTCTTTATATTTCCGAAGTGAAGGTCATGTATCACAGTTATAAACATGGGCAAAGAACTTGTACATGTATTTACTTCTATCAGTTAATAAAATAGAATCAGAATAGAATATGCTTACAAACTAATCCAAATTAAAGGGCAAAGAACGGGCACTTTAATAAAATAGAATCAGAATAGAATATGCTTACAAACTAATCCAAATTAAAGGGCACAGAACGGGCACTATGAGATTATAACATTACAGATTACTCAGATAAAACAAATTCAAAATGACAATACTGAAGAAATGAATTACTTGATGGTGTGATTGATATCGTAGCATTTATGACATTTACACAGATTAATTATCATATCTACAAAACTTTTTTTTTCAATGATCCAATGCATTATTTTATAAAGCCAACTCAATTTACAATGTACATATACATGTAGATGTAACTCACTGTACTGATCATGCAAATGCACAAATATATAATATTGTATTTCTTATCAACAGGTTAATGTTGAAGATGGAAAAGCACAAAAAAAATATAAAAGTGAAAGCAGATACATGTATGATAGGAGATCATATAGGTAAATATATGATATAATTGATAAAAAAATGAATCAAACAAGTCATAACAAGAGACTACTAAATAGACAGCAAATATGACCTGTGTTGTGGCATTATTTGTGAAATATAATCATATATAGAAATTGGAAATTGACCAGTTACATTTATTATTGTAAAAACATGATAAATGTTCAGAAATTAGATTTACCCTTCAATTTTAAAAGTTGAATCTGGTAAACAAAAAGTAAAAATAACACACAGAACACTCAAATTCTTATTTTATGATCAAGTAAGGCATGTAAGGGCCATATCAGTACAATTTACACAACAAAATTTTCATTACTCATCATATTGAAATTGTTTTCTTTATTAGAATTAAACCTAGAAAAAAAATATATATGTTCTTGTCAGCTTGACAGATCCTCATTTATAGTATACATGCATACATTTGTATATTGTAAACCTGAAGACTACATTTGGGTTTTTCATTTTTGAAAAAGCACTTTAAGCATTATTACAGCTATTTTCCTACTGCATGTAGAGTAAAACTTTGGAAGGTTTGCTTGCTCCGTTGTATATATATTAATTCAAGCTTTGTAATTAATGTTGATATCTTCTTGTAGAGTACTTTTAAATTTGATTAGACGTTATGCCAATTGTAATTGTACAATATACAAACAAACCATGCAAGCTAACCAAAGTCTTAGATTTACATGCCTTTGGAATTCAGCTGTAAAATTAATTATATATTTGTTTTCAATGCTTATTGTTTTTTTACAAATTTCAAATGTTTTGGCTTGTTTTTAAATGATCCATATCAGCCATAGGGTCAAAAGAGTCCAAAGTTAAACTTTAAGTATGTTTTACTTGTGTCTGATGCTTTTTTGCTTTGAGCAAATAAAATATGTTTAAATCTAAATAAAGTTAAACTTGATTTGATAAAACAATGGAATAATTGGTGTTCTTTGATATTATGCAAAATTAAACTGCATTGTAGTCATATTTCTCTAATTTCGGGCATGTCTTAAAAGCTTTAAATTGAACCACATCAAGGTATAAGGGATTCAGAACTAAACTTAGTTTGATTTTTTTGTCGAGCCTGCACCTTTTGTTGCAGAAAGCTTGACATAGGGATAGTGATCCGGCGTCGGCGTTAGCTAACTTCTTAAAAGCTTTATATTTTAGAAGGTAGAAGACCTGGATGCTTCATACTTTGTATATAGATGCCTCATGTTAAGAACTTTCCATCGGTCACATGTCCAATGTACTTAACCTCATTTTCATGGTTCAGAGACCACTTGAAAAAAAAGTTAAGAATTTTTGTAATGTTTAATTCTCTCTTATCATAAGTAATTGGATAACTATATTTGGTATGTGCGTACCTTGCAAGGTACTCATGCCCATCATACAGTTTTCACTTGACCTCAACCTCATTTCATGGTCAGTGAACAAGGTTAAGTTTTGGTGGTCAAGTCCATATCTGAGATACTATAAGCAATAGGGCTAGTATATTCGGTGTATGGAAGGACTGTAAGGTGTATATGTCCAACTGGCAGGTGTCATCTGACCTTGGCCTCATTTTCATGGTTCAGTGGATATACATTGTAGTTAAGTTTTTGTGTTTTGGTCTGTTTTTCTTATACTATATGCAATAGGTCTACTATATTTGTTGTATGGAATGATTGTAAGGTGTACATGTCTAGCTGACAGGTGTCATCTGACCTTGACCTCATTTTTATGATTCAGTGGTCAAAGTTAAGTTTTTGAGTTATGGTCTATTTTGGCTAATACTTTATGCATTAGTCAACTATATTTGGTATACAAACACCACCAACCTCATTAAGGTGCAATCTCTGCGTTGTAATAGAATGTACTTGAGCTGTTTAAATTTTATTGTTGAAGGTTGTACAGGGGACTTACATTCATTTCATTTTATCTTTTGTGGATATTTGTCTCATTTGTAATCAATTCTCATCTCCCTATTTTTGTGTTGTCATAATGTCATTAATTAAATACAAGATGAAATCTGCAAATTTAAATTCATTAAAATTTAGTTTGCTGCAGCTTTTTAGCTAGTTTACTTTATTTCTTATTCTATGTACTGGAATGTCAGAGTTGTGATACTCGAAACACATTTACACTAAGACCAAGTTAATAATTAATTTCTTTTTTAGGAAATTTCAATCATTTAATGGATAACAATTGTTTTCTTATTATTTTTTACAGATATTTGGTGATCCAAAAATGACTGGAGTTCATGAAACAAGACTGATTGCTGGGACACATTTTTGTTGATAAACATGTTTATGATGAAGAAAAACTTGGATAGTATTACAGATACTTGAATAAGGCTCTGATCTGTCTTTGATTTTTCCTGTTGGTGTTAAAAAATTGCAAGCTCAAATAAAAATAAATTGAAATGGAACTCATGGATATGCTTTGAAAAAAGAAATAAACAGCAATGTGATCAATCTCGCCGAAGTCTTACCAACAACCAAGTCAACACACTGGAAATAGAAGGTTGAAATAACATTAACGGTACCAATTTGTCTGCACCAGATGCGCATTTCGACAAAACATGGCTCTTCAAAGTTCAATCTTCTATCAAATCAACCTACGGAAACAGTCAACCCTATGGACATTTGAAGTCAACTTCCTTACCTATAAATAAAGTTGATTACGGCAAATTGTATATAAATATAAATGTATGTTTTTATGATCAATTGTAAATATTTGATTATATGGATGTTATATAAAATGCATCTGAACTTTATACCTGACTAAGTTATTATTTCAACCATATACCAACTCAAAGGATCCATGCAAATTATGTTCGATCGAGCCTACTTATTCAATTTAACTTACCACTCGGTTAAGAGGCGAAATCGTTACAATATAAATCAAGATATGATAGAGGACAAATACTTGTTTGATACGTCAGAGTACAACCATGAACATCGGCTTTATCATGTTATAGCACTTTAAAAAAAAGTGTTGAGAAAGATGAAGGACGAAACACATGGTATTCCCACACAAGAATTTGTTGGTCTTAAGTCAAAGATATACTCATTAATATATGAGGAGAATGAAACACACGGCGAAAAGAAGAACGCAAAGGGTAAAAAGAATGGTGTGATCAAGCATGACACACGAAATGAACATTATAAACAATGTTTATTCAATAAAGAGAACACATGTCAACCCTGACACAGATCTGTTCATACGACCACAAGTTATATAATATATGTATCACCAAACTTGAATATCCCCTTAGAATGACTAAAGATACTTAGTAGATGATGGAATACAAAGTTTAGCTTATGGACATTGCAGAATATAAATATCATATGTGTCAATATTTTAATCACTTATCGTCTGTCATTCGAAGGAATTGGACGTGTTTTAAAAACTCTCAAAGATGTCGAATACTTGTCCAGATTGTGGTTCAGAATTTTCGAGAAAAGACGTCATGTTGCGACACCAAAGAAACAAACACAGAATCAGTAAACCATATCCGCAGACCAATGATGCATATCCGACGCTGCCACTTCAACCACCACCGCCGCCGCCACCTCCATCGCCGCCGCCGCCATAGAATGTGGTATTACATCGTCCATTCACTATGATGTTGGCTGGACTTACTGGTTCAGGTAAGACGTTTTTGATGAAAACATTATTGAAGCGAGCACGGACTATGATAAAACCATTACCTGAGAGGATTATTTGGTGTTATAAAAGGTGGCAGCCATTATTAAATGAACTGCAACAAACCATTAAAAACATTTTATTTGTTCAAGGTGTACCTAAAATTTGAATGATGACTCATTCGTTGACTCTAGATATCCAAGTTAAATCATTCTTGACGATTTAATGAGAGACGTCACCAATAGTAAGAATGTTTGTGAACTCTTTTTGGAGGGTAGCTATCACAGAAACATAAGTGTGGCTTGTATTTTCAAAATGCGTTGTCGAAGGAAAAGTAAAGTTGAACCATGAGCATCAATAGCCAGTATATATGTCCTATTCAAAAACCCAGGTGATCAGGTATTTGCTAGACGGTTTACTCCTGGTTTGCCCACTTTTAATTCTACCAATTATCTATAAGTAAAGAAAACAAAAAAGACAAAAGGTTTAATGAGCATACAATTGTATAGTCTGTTCCAACATAGGTATATAGTTTGTAAGTGTTTTCTATATATTCAGTTTTTTTTTTATCAGAGCAAAGTTATTAAAAAAATCAAATATTTTTTCTCAATAGTTTAATATAAATTCATTCAATTCATTCAATTCATTCAATTCATTCAACATACATACATGTACACAACAAATAACAAAAAAAATATTATTCAGTTACATTGGTGTCTTTATAGTTTATTAGTTTCTGAATAATTTTTCATGATATAAATACATTAATACAAGATGTCTTTTATTGCAACCACAATTTAATAAATTAATCAATTTTGTAAATGCAGAGGTATACAATTTTTATGTATATAATACATCAAAAGTCACAAAACATATTTACAAAGTCGTAATCTACAATATTTCACTTCATAGTTCAGTTCAAATGGAGAAGATTGGTAATCTACCACGTTGATGAGTCTGTTTTGGTATCTGTCTTTCAGATGTTGGAGTCTGGTGTCTATTACTCATTTTACTCTGTATCATCGTCGTTTTGGTGGGCGGGCTCCTGTAGATCTTGTAGATGTTTGGATGGGCATGTTTAAGTCTTTTCAGACTTCTTAAGTTTGTTGTGCCATCCTTCCAGGTTATTTGTGGTTCGGGGTCCCTCTGTGTAGTAGTGATTCCATAAAAAAAACGATAGTTTTTAACCCATTACTCTGTCATGTATTCTGTAAATGAAGTTGTAGCGGGGATATTTTCAGCTTCTCTCATGTCTTCTTAACATCCTCAACAAGGTGGGGTGGAACAAGAGGTAGTACTGTGGCTCCTCGTCTCAGTTGAGTTATGTCTTCATTTCGTTATAATAGGACTGTAGTCCATATTTCTGTGTCTATTGCCAAATACACTGAGTGAAGATGTAGAAAATGCTAGCTTGGATGCAGATAACTGTTCAAATTGTGTCATATTTATAGTTTGGCTACTAAACAGTTTCATTTACATTCTAGTTGTTAAATCTATTGAATCGAAATCTGAATCTGTTAGAATTAGTTGGATTTTTTTTATATTAAATCTCAGAACAGTGTATTTTTTTTAAATTTAAAAAAAAAGTTGAATAAAGTCAAAGATATTCAAATGAGATTTATTCTAATGAATCTTTAGTTTCATTCTTTTACTTTTTCTTTTCTTTTTCAGAATGTTCCAATAATAAAAACTATTTGTTGATAAATTGGAATAATAATTCATTTAAAAGTACATGTTTTTCTAAAAAAAAATTATAAATAAAAATACATTTTCCTGCCAAAGATATATAAAATATTGAAAAGTTTTGCCCATTTTATTTGATTTAATAGCAGAATATAATATTCTTACAATTTACAGGTAAAATAAATGGTAAAAAATATGACTATAATTCAGAAATAAACTATAATTGTTAAAACAACAATTGCCTCTATGTTTACATATACATGCAATTAAAAGTGGGCAAACCAGGATGACACCTTGCTAGACAGATGTATCCTAATAATCCGAAAAAAATCATGAATAAGTACATAAAGGGGACACAGCGATCATACATGAAACAGACTACACTGGAAGACGACAGACAAAAACTTAATATATTTGAAAACAAGAATATGATTGAGGGAGGTGTTTCTGAAAGGTATATTAGCAGAAAACACTATAACCACCTTAGTTTGAATAATCATTTCAAAGTGAACAGACGTATTTACCAGACGAGAAAGATATCATGCCTTCATGTGGTGATTGCGGTGTAGTCTTTGAAAGCGTTCCTGATTAAGCTAGACATATGAATAAGTGGTGCCCGAAAAATAATGATTTAAAAAGAAAACGTGAATTTGAGGATGAAGACATACCCCCAAAGAAGTATGAATGATTACATTTAATTGTGTAAGTTGTTATTGTCTTTCCTGTTTTAGTTTACATTAGGGATCAGTATAATTGGTGTGTTCTTTTGTGCAAAATTAAAACAAAGCAAAAGGCTAACAAAATTCAAACAAACTTAAATAAAAAATGACAAAACAGAAACAAACAAGAATGTGTCGCTAGTACACAGATGTCCAATCCGCACTTTCATTTTCTATGTGTCTCTATTTTGGCATTTAAAGAAAAGATCATATCATAGGGAACATGTTTACCAAGTAGGTTGGATTTCAACTTCATCAAAAACCACCTCGAACAAAAACTTTAACCTGAAGCGGGACAGACGGACGGACGAACTGACGAACGGATAGACGGACGAACGAATAGACGGACGGACCAATGAACGGACGCAGACCAGAAAACATAATGACCATAAATGGGACAGTCTTGTTTCTCGGGTTACAAATATGTAACTTCTATTTACTATTTCAGAAATTCAAAACTGGAAGATGTTCCAAAGCGATGAGATATTTTCATGATATCATATTGTCCGTCAACAAAATCCGATACATATTTGAAATATTAGAAAATACTATGTAAATCATATATATGTTTTCCTCTTAATTGTCCAGACAATGCCCGCCCTCGTGCCGTTTCGTGATTTGATTTATAAAAGACAAATGATTATAAAATACCAGTTGCAACTACTTATAGGGCAGCATCTCAAGTTTAGACTTCACATGAAGTGGATGTACTTGTAAACATTTTTACATCAAAGATTCCTCACTATAACGTATGAAGATGTGGTATGATTGCCAATTTAATTACACCTTATGTAAGAATCCGGGGTTTTGATTGGTTGATAGCCAGTGTATTTTTCACCAATTTACTGTTATCAAATGAATATCGTTCATTTTTAACGCCGCCGGGGTATTTGCTAAAAGGATATGCCTTTTTTACCCTCTCTGCCGTGAAACTTGCCCAAAAAAACTCTATCCGACTGGACGCTTGTAACGTCAAGATCATCAATGCGTTTTAGTACATTAACATTCGGTGTAATTAAACAGATATACCATGTTATTGAGGGTATTTGCAAAAAATACCAGTCTTGAGAATGAATTTCCCTCGCCTTACGGCTCGTGAAATTTAACATTCTCTCCACTGGTATTTTTCGCAAATACCCCTCCTTAACATGATATATCTGTTCAAAATATCTATTTACGAGAGTTCAAATGACATGGATATAATAAGAATAAATGTAAGATATACAGCAGCTCTCTTAACAATTTGCTTTAATGTCTATTAAGCTTGTGAATATACGATAATACTTGATCATACTTACATGGTTCTAGTAGTATGCAATTCAGTAAAACACACATAAAAAAACAGACTTTTACTTCCATTATAGTCAATGTCAGGACTTCGTAAATATGTATTTGGCTGATGAAACTTGTGAACGTGACTCTTTGGTTATATATCAACAAAAGCAAACAAAACTAAGTGTGTTCATGCATAAAACATATGAGTTACCACGAGGAAATATAATCCGTAAATTGCGTAATATCAAACCTTCTGACATTTTAAAAGAAATGTTTACCTTTACCTAGGTTTTTTTCATATTAGTACGGTCACCGAGTAAGGAAAAGGAGTTTAATTGTCATTCGGACTATACGGCTATAAATCACAGTATTAGTAGTTCAATGGTTAAAATTATAACATTTTTACTTGTCGTCAAAAAATCGTATAGTGCAATTTTTGTAAAATGGGCTTTAAAGGACGTGTGTTTACTTACAAGAAAAATCGACTTTAAAGTTTTAAGGTATACATTGTAAAAGAATATCCGTGGTATGATTATTATATCTGTTATTTTATACATTGTTGTTGCACCTTATTTTAAAGATTTCAAATAAAGATTAGCAAAATGAATCCGTTATTAAAGATATTTTATGTAAAAGATTAACACTACGAATATACGTTTTAATTTACGCAAAATGTAAAATAATCAACATTTTTATGATATATCATGCCTTTATTAATTATCAATATCGAATTCAGTTATCTCGGAAGCATTATTTCCGCAATTCAAGCCAGACACACGTCCTAACGCTCACATAACATATATATTCGAAGCTCATATACAGCCTCTTATATATACATATAAGCAATGGTAATGTCATGTATCACTTACATTCATATCTACTAGGATTAGTTCTTTATTTAAGGTTAATGCCAGTTTACGTACTCGATATGCTACAATTTTCTGAGAATATTTGATCACCTTTTTGTAGATGGCGACTTGGCTGTTAGACCGACTCCTGGATATTCTAACGGTATATGGCAACCAAAAAGACCGTTATAACAGCATCAAGGGGATCGGGCGGCACTGTAGGCATAACAAATCAAAAGTCCTTCAGATGGACTCTTACCAGACATTTCCTAGAATCCCTTAGTCGTGTTATGCTGTAAAGGGTTGGAATTGCTGCAAATAATTCAAATTCACACGAGGAAACAAAAAAAACAGCAATTAAAGAAGACGACGATTATGGCATTGCTATTGTGAACCATCTGAATAAATCTTGACTGATCCCTTTGATGTGGAATTCCATTCTCCATATCTTATCAATATATCTTCTGGAATGTAGGCTACAAGAGATATTCAAGATTTTTTGCTCACAGCCGTCGAGGAAGGCCTAATATGTCTAGACATTTTATCACAAGGGCTTTTTCTTTATGTCAATTAAGGAGTTTTTATAGTCCAATATCAAAGTCAAAACTACAAACGTTGAAAACATGACCAACCACAAAAACAAACCTTAAATGTAAAGCGGGGGAAATACTTTCAGGTCACATAAATCCATAATTTGAATTTAGACGTGCATAGCTTTTGGTGAAATGTAGAGATGATGTTACAATAAAAATGTGCTGTCGCACCATGTAGGTCACATTTCATTTCCCTTTTTCACGATGACAGCACCATGAGACAATCATGCAAGTATGATTTGGTGAAGCAATCAGAATTTTGAGTCTCTTGTGCACTTTCCCTACCTTCCTTTGTACCACCACTCACAACTTACATCAGGGATGGAATGGCATTGGTTCAAGTATTGATGTTGGGAAAAGTAAAACATTCGGTTACCTTGCAGCTTACTATAATAAAAATATGTCCCAATGAATTTTTATAGCGCACACAGTAGCAGATGTTTTTTTTATCACTACGACATGAACAACTCGATAAAGTCTGCAGAAAGGGAATGCCGCACAAAGACTACAGCTTCCCCCCCCCCCCCCCCCCGAACGGAAAACTTTGACAAATCTCCTATGATTCCAACTGATTTGAGATTCACTTAGCCGGAACGTTTGTAAATCCCGATCTAGTCAAAAGTTATTCATACCAACACTGTTCATGACTTTACTTGCTAAGCACTCAAAAGGAGGCAGATACTCGTATGATTCTGTATGCCTTTAACTTTGACACGGTATATATAAGTTTATAGAAATGTGAAAGAGCGGAAGAGCAACAATACGGACATCAGAGGCTGATTTAGGGGGGCAAGGACCCCCCATTTTGGGAAAAAAGATGGTTGCTTATATAACATGTATAAGGAATCACTGAAGCGTTACTGGAGCGGTCCCCCTCTTAGGCAGTCAGTGGGCCCCCACTTTTCTGGATCCGCCAGTAGACCTCTAATACGAATGTGATTGTTCTGTGTGATCACTACTATAAACATATGACACATACAAGCGAGTTGTGGGTTGCAGATGGGGAACATTAGCAGTGTAAAGGATGGGTTAAGATTTTCACTCATTCACTAACTATGTGCCTGTCTTTTCCCCACAATTTATAAACTATTGCCTGCTGTACATTCACTTATCGAATGCGATACAACTTGGTCTCTGTTTGGAGTAGGTAAACAAACTGTCTACAAGACTTTGAAAGACACGCGAGACTATTTAAGTGGTTTGAAGAGCTTTTGTAACATTGACAAAGAGCAAGCCCTTGTTTGGGTATGACAGTTTTCATTTCAAAGCATTATGATCAGAAAAATCTCATTAAGGATGTTCACTTCTGAAAAGCCAAATTTTTCCTCTCTTAAACTTTTTAAATGGTCATTATATTTTGGAAGATAAGTGTTTTCTGAAGTGAATTCCTAAAAAAAATCCTAGGCTAATGCGCTTTTTAAGAAACTATGGCCATCCGGAAAAGGACCATTTACAGAGTATGAAAAAAATGCTAATTTCCAACAAAAACAGCAGTATATGGATTTTTTCAAAATCTATCTAATAAAAACTCATTTTGGATGTTTCATCTTTTTAATACCATGTATCATAGACAAAAAATCCTAAAACACACAATATAAAGTGAAGATGCAAGTTTAATCAGGTTACCTCCCTATGAAGCTGCATTCAAACATCATATTTAACGTATTTCGTTTCAAATAATGAACCGCTCTACACATTGCTAAACCCCGTATTCCGTCGAATTAACAATAAGGTTGGCGAGAGTTAATTTATTCATTACACCCCGTGTATTTTAAATGGCATATGTCAGCAGAATTCTTGCTGGATCTTGTGTTTTCAAGGGAAAATCTCTATGTAAAAAGTCATGTGTTTTTTTTCACAACAAAACCTTACATGTTCGGAGTTTTGCTCCCGTAAAGAGTCAGAATTATGTAGAAATTTCAAATCATGTTCCTTGACAAACCAGAAGATACTCCTGGTATAATTCTGTTATGTGGATCTCTTTGAATGGAATTTTTAATTGTAACTGTTTTCGAGGTACTGAGTGGTTTTTAGTTTAAGTGAATTACATGAATGGAATAATACAAAATACACCTTCATGATAGTAGGCTTCAGGTAAAAATAATATTTATCATTTATTGCTGAGGTTGAATGTCATCCGGCAAAGTAGTTACTGTAACTTTAACAGAATATGTGTTAATCTTGTATAATAGAAGAATTGTTTGTAAAACGCCAATTTTCATAATAAATTTTCGATTTCCTAATTTATTTTGTTTTTAATTATCGGTATAATTCATTGCTTATTGATTAGAAAAAAAATGTCTGTATCTGAATAAACTCATCATAGATACCAGGACTAAATTCAGTATATACGCCAGACGCGCGTTTTGTCTACAAAAGACTCATCAGTGACGCTCGAATCGAAAAAGTTTAAAAGACCAAATAAAGTACGAAATTAAAGTGCATTGAGGACCAAAATTTCTAAAAGTTTTGCCAAATACAGCTTAGGTAATCTATGCCTGAGGAAAAGCCTTAGTGTTTCAAAAAATTCAAAAATTTGTAAACAGTAAATTTATAAATATAACATGTCAGCACAAACAGTGCTGACTACTGAAATTTAACCTTAATTGTTGTATATATTTTCAAATTCAAATTGAAAATATATGGAAGAAAAAAAAAATAACCGAATTTGATCTTTGACCTTATTTTATGCAAAACTGTAACCACATTTCCCTTTGACGTCATCGATATTTCAAAAGTATTCATTTTTCCGAATCTAATGATATATAATGTATCCATATAGTATGTTTGACGATTAAATCTAATAAATATTGTGTCTGTACACCGTACTATATCAACCATGATAACAACAAGCCCATTTTTTTTTTGTCAAAGGCCAACTTGAAATATATTCCTAATGCTTGGAGGGTTAAAATTAGTAAAATTAAGATTTGTCTTTTTTTGTTGATGTGATATATAAGTACCTGGACAGTTCCACTCTGTGTTTTTGTTAAATATATTTCTTTGTGTATTCATCTGATGAGTTAAGCTTTTTCAACTAGTTCTTTCATTGTACTGTTACACCAATGTCCCGTGTAAGAGGAGGGTTGGGATCCCGCCACACTCGGTATGTGTATGCATGTCCCAAGTCAAGAGCCTGTAATTCAGTGGTTGTCGTTTGTTGCTGTGTGACTTATTAGTTTTTTATTTATTCTTTTGTACATTAATAGATTTTAAGACCTGTACTTTAATTTCGTTATCACGGTGCGCTGTAAAATTGGGTTGGTTTTGTTATTAGTGAGTTTAAGAAAACTGGATGTCATGGCTAAACATAGATCATAGGGGTAAAATGTAGATGTTGGCTTATAACTCTGAAACTGAAGCATTTGGAGAAAATCTGACTGGGGTTAAATTGTTTATCAAGTTAAGATCTATCTGACCTGCACTTTTTCAGACGAATCGGATAACCGGTTGTTGGGTTGCTACCCTTGAATTGGTAATGTATAAGGAAAGGAGTAGGTCCGGTAAGGACCGATTTTGGCCTCAAATGTCAGATTTATCTGACGAAAGATTTTGACCAGTTTTTAAACACTTAGTTAAGTGTCTATTTCATTTGATTCAATTAATTTATGTGAAAGATTTTTACTAATTTAGTCGTTAAAAACGTTCCGATTCAAGCTTAAAAGTAGTGGGGGAAGTGGGGGTTCTGGCGACTTTTGTCTAATGTTAACGCTATGGGGAAAAGGTAGCCTCCTCAGAGGTAGCCTCCCGATGTGAAGCTTATTTCTATGACGTCATTTTTAGGTATTCTGACATTAATTAATTAAATTAATTAATTTCTGTGGAGATAAGATCATTAAAAAGTGTAACTAATTACGTTTGTTTTTATTATGGATAATTATATATATTTTTTTCTTTAAATTTGATGAAAATTCCCAGTCTATTAATAGACAGACAGGAAAACCCCACCTCAGTATTAACAGATCATTATTGTATTATATGGCCCTGATATTACATATGTATTCACCTATGGCAGATCATTATTGTATTATATGGCCCTGATATTACATATGTATTCACCTATGGTTATTAATCTGTGATAACATGATTATTAAATCAATATTGAATGCGTGTTTAAACTTGTCCATTATTGTACGTAGTGACCTTTAACATGTTGAAACGTGATAAATTTGTGGAGTGCATGGTAAAAGAACAAGAAGAAATAGAACAACGATTTAAGCATTGCGAACCCATGATCATGACTGGGAGTGATTGGCAACCCTTTAAGAAGGCAACCCTGTGTCACATATGTACAAAAGAACTAGCAGACATAAAAGTTCGAGATCATTGTCACGTAACTGGAAAAGTTCGAGAAGCGGCTCATAACGACTGTAATATTATTTACAAGTTTACAGGTCGAATTCCAGTGGTATTTCATAATCTCAGAGGATATGATAGTCATTTGATTATGCAAGCTATTGGAAAAGTTGAAGGAAAGCAACTGAATTTTATCGCTAATAATATGGAAAAGTATATTTCTTTTTCATTAGGATGTATGGATTTTATAGACTAGCTCCAATTTATGTCATCCTCATTACAAAAACTCGTGGAAAACCTTGCAATAGAAGGTTCGAGTAAATTGAGACACATGACAAGCCACTTTGGAGAAGAACAGATAAGTCTACTTCTGCGAAAACAAGTATATCCATACGAGTATTTTGATTCCGAGGCAAAATTTTTAGAGTCTCAACTACCACCGATTGAAAAAATTTACAGTACACTATCGGGAGAAGGTATAACCACACTGGACTATGCACATGCACAACACGTATGGCAATTGTTTAACATACAGAATCGCGAACAGTACCACGATCTATAAGTTCTATCAGATGTCCTTGCATTAGCCAACGTCTTCGAAAATTTCAGGGAGATCTGTCTCAACTACTATGGACTGGAATCTGCACATTTTTATACATCTCCCGGTTTAGCCTGGCATGCCGCCTTGAAAATGAGAGGTGTCAAGCTGGAATTACTAACTGACGTAGACATGCATTTGTTAATAGAAAAGGGATTAAGAGGGGGAATATCAATGATATCCCATCGCAATGCCAAAGCTAACAATAAACATGTACCAAACTACGATCCAAATCAACCAATTAATCACGTGATGTACCTAGATTCCAACAACTTATACGGATTGGCAATGTCACAGGCACTTCCAGTGGAAGGTTTTAGATGGCTCAACTATTCTGAAATTGAAACTCTACACATAGGTGACATTGCAGATGACAGTGCAAATGGTTATATACTAGAATTTGACCTAGAATATCCAAGGGAACTGCACGATGACCACAACGAATATCCACTCGCTCCCGAAAAATTAAAGGTTGCAAATGATATGCTATCGCCCTATGCAGAGAAGCTATTGGACGATCTAAACTTAAAAGGAACATCGACAGAAAAATTGATACCAAATTTACATCCAAAGGAAAAATACGTGGTACATTACAGAAATTTAAAACTCTACTTATCACTAGGAATGAGACTTATAAAGATCCATAGAGTTATGACATTTGAACAACGATCCTGGTTAAAGACATATATTGATTTCAATACAGGAAAGAGAAAGCTTGCAAAAACAATTTCGAGAAGGATTTGTTTAAGCTCATGAATAATGCAGTCTTTGGAAAAACGATGGAAAATTTAAGGAAGAGAACAGATATAAAACTTTTGAAAGACCAAACAAAGTCCAGAAAATTAATCAGCAAACAAACATTTCATGTCTTCAAAATATTCAACGACGACTTGGTGGCTGTACACATGTTGAAACATCGATTATACTTAAACAGACCCATCTACGTTGGATTCACTATACTCGATTCGTCAAAGACACTTATGTACGATTTCCATTATAATTACATGGAGGATAGATATGGACCCAAGGCAACACTTTTGTTTACGGACACCGACTCGCTATGCTACAACATCAACACTGATGATATATATCAAGACATGATGGAGGACAAACACGTGTTTGATACGTCAGAGTATAACCCTGAACATCGGCTTTATAGCACTTTAAATAAAAAGGTGTTAGGAAAGATGAAAGACGAAACACATGGTATACCCATACAGGAATTTGTTGGTCTCAAGTGAAAGATGTACTCATTGATATATATGAGGAGAATGAAGCACTCTGCGAAAAGAAGACAGCGAAGGGTATAAAGAAGAGTGTGATCAAACATGACACAAGACACAAACATTATAAACAATGTTTATTCAATAAAAAGATCCACATGTCTACCATGACACAGATCCGGTCATACGACCATACGCTATATAGTATATATCTATCAACAAACTGGGCTTATCCTCTTATGATGATAAAACATATTTACTAGATGATGGGATACAAAGATTGGCCTATGGACATTGGAGAATATAATTATGATGTATGTCAATATTTTAATCACTATACTTCTGTCATTCGAAGGAAGAGGACGTGTTTGAAGAGCTCTCAAAAATGTATACAACCTGTCCAGAATGTGGTAAAGAATTTTCGAGAAAAGATGCTATGTTGAGACATTATAGGAAAAAGCATGAAACCAATCAACCATATCCACTGAGCAGTCATGCATAACCACCACCAACACCTCCACCACCACCACAACCACCACCACCTCCACCACCACCACTACCACCACCGCCTCCATTACCACCGCCGCCGCCACACAATGTCGAACTACATCATCTATTTACTATGATGGTGGCTGGACCTACCGGTTCAGGTGAGACGTTTTGGATGAAAATATTGTAATGCCGTCAACCCCCCTTTTTGAATGTGCTGTGTTATTTTAAGTACAAATAATAATACGAAGATGACTGTGAGATGATATGCTTTGCATATGAATGTATTTGATACGCTGATTACACTGAAATTGATTTAATTCTATTGTGTTTAAAGTGATGTTATGAGTTTAATTTTATTGCGGTGACAAAGTTTGTTCCCGGAGTGCCGCTACCTTTAGTTTTGTTGTTTATTTGAGATATTAACCTTTTTCATGTGTTCCTAAGTTATCCTGTTGGTGTAATAACCTTCATGATGAATACATATGTTAATTCTTAATGAGTTTAAGCTGGAAAACATCTTTATTTACATAAAATGTCCAGTGTTTACATTTTGAATTGCCATTTCGGGAATTTCCCTAATTAGAGAGATGGTTGCTGATTGGTCCGACTTATATAAGAGAGTCGGTGATTGGCTGATTTTCTTATAAAACTAAAATGATCAGCTTTTGAAAGCAGTAATTGTTGTGGTTTGGAATTGAATGTTATGAAACACCAAACTTGAAAGCTCGGAGAATTTAGGAGGAAATTAAGGAGCTGTGGGAGCTTAAGGAGCTGTGGGAGTAAAGTTAGGAGATAAATTTGGGAGCTTAATGAGCTGTGGGAGCTCAAGGAGCTGTGGGAGCAAAGTTAGGAGCTTAAGGAGCTGTGGGAGCTTAAGGAGCTGTGGGAGCTCAAGGAGCTGTGGGAGCTCAAGGAGCTGTGGGAGCTCAAGGAGCTGTGGGAGCTCAAGGAGCTGTGGGAGCTCAAGGAGCTGTGGGAGCAAAGTTAGGAGCTTAAGGAGCTGTGTGAGTAAAGTTAGGAGCTTAAGGAGCTGTGGGAGTAAAGTTAGGAGCTTAAGGAGCTGTGGGAGCAAAGTTAGGAGATATTTGGGAGCTTAAGGAGGAAATTAAGGAGATAAAGTTGGGAGCCTATATGGGAGTAAATATATTTCTTTAAGTATTAAAGAAATAGATTGTCTTGGTCACAGTAATAACCATTACAGTATTTTTATACAGATAGTTATTTTAAATAGATGTTGTTGAATTAAGGCTACGTAATTTTATAGGTATTCTTTTATTGAGACCCTTTGTAAGCCTGAATGAGCTATATGCTAATGATAGTTTTTAAACTTGTCGACTGAATCTACAGAGTAGTTACTCTGGATTGCTATATATGTATGTGTATACATATATTTAATAAGATAGACCAACCATACCGGGAACCCAACCCAACCAGTAACAGCTAGAGCCTTCACAGCCATTCTCTCTGCCATTTTAAGATTGTCAAATAAATGATCATAACTTTTATATGATTTGTCTTTATTTATAAATAATAATTATATAACATTTGATAGACTTCTAAAGTCTAGGTTTAGGAAGCTGTAAAGTGTGTTGGTTCGACGGTATTCCAATTAGACGTCGGGCCGTACATTTTATAGTATTATAAATCATACCAGTTAAAGAAATCCCTTTTGTTTGTAACCTGTTATCTCTGGTGTCCGACTCTAACACCAGGGAGGCAGCGTTATAATATTACTGGAGCGAGCACGGACTATGATAAAACCATCACCTGAGAGGATTATATGGTGTTATAAAATGATGTCAGCCATTATTTGTTCAAGGTTTACCTGAAAATTTGAATGATGGCTCATTCATTTACTCTAGATATCCAAGTTTAATCATCCTAGACGATTTAATGAGAGACGTCACTTATAGTAAGGATGTGTGTGAATTATTTGAAGAGGGCAGTCATCACAGAAACCTTAGTGTAGCTTGTATACTGTAAAATGTGTTGTCGATGGGAAAGGAGAGTAGAACCATGAGCATCAATAGCCAGTATATAGCATGTATAGTCCTATTCAAAAACCCACGTGATCAAGTTGGGCCAGCCATATTTGCCAGACAGATGTATCCTAATAATCCGAATAAGTACAAAGAAGGGACACAACGACCATATGGAAGTCTATTCAATGATCTGAAACAAAATACACCGGAAGACGACAGATTAAAACTTAATATAGTTGAAAGCGAGAACATGGTTGGTGGGGGTGATTCTAAAGATTATATTAGCGGAAAAGAACTAGAACCACATCCGTTTGAAGAATCATTTCAAAGTGAGCAGACGTATTTATCAGACGATAAAGAAATCATGCCTTCATGTGATGATTGCGGTGTAGTCTTTGAAAGCGTTCCTGATTCAGCTAGACATATGAATAAGTGGTGCCCGGAAAATAATGATTTAAAAAAGAAAAAGGGAAATTGAGGATGAATACATACCCTCAAAGAAGCCTCGTGTAAACGAAATTGATATAGAAGGTGGAGAAGATATGGCTTTTATAAAATTAGCTGAACTTGCCAGAGAGGCAAATGCAGATATATGGGAAGAAAAAGTAAAAAAAATACATGGATGGTGACATGAATGAAGACCACGCCATAAGTAAGGCCAATCGCAAATCAAAAGACGAGGATATGGGTCAGTTTTTGTCCAGATATAGCAGTTTAGTTGAGTATTTACTACAGCTACAAAATGGTTAACTGTATGGCAAAGTCATGCATATGATTACAGAATTAGTTAACGATGGCATGGACTCTGTAACTAAAGTAGCCATCAGGAAATATAAACCTATGTTGGAAAGCTATCTAGATGAAGCTATTGAAATCGAAACAAATAATGATACATACATGAGAAATCATTTTACCCGGGAATACGATAAGAAATGGAGCGGAGAGATATTTTAAATATCTCAAAGAATATTACGTGGTGAACCAGTTTATCGACTTATTGATTTTCAAGACGAAGAAATTTCAGGAACCTTCTACCAGTCAGAAGTGCAAAAAATTAATGTTCGGGAAGACGATATGTTGAAAGTTGAAAAAATCCTCAAAACGAAAGGCAAAGGACCCAACAAACAATATTATGTGAAATGGTTACACAAGCCAAAGAAATTCAATTCTTGGATTAAATCTCGCGATTTATATTTGAGAGAGTTAACTACTCTGGAAAGACTAACTTCAAGTCTCGACAGTTTACACCCCTGCACGAAAGATAGCATACTGTTTTTCGTGAGGTTATAGATACTGTTGAGTTGTAGATAATTCTTTAATCCTTTTATCTCGATTTTTAAAATAGTTATATATAATTTTGTTATATTGTAAAGGCACCATGTGGATGGCTCTCCGACCCATGTTTGTCTGAATTGACAGAGATATTAAATAATGTACATACCATTGTTATTATTATTACTAGTGTGGTATCAAGAAGTCGAAACTTAAAAAAAATATATAAAAAATAGGGATACAATCATACAAAAGCAGATTCGGAGTGGATAATTCTTTGCTCAAATTGACATTAGCAAAACCTTGAATCGATACTGATACAAACACACACACACACAACTACACACACATACCTGAAAAATGATAAGCATCTACATACGTTATTCAATGAAAACAATTAATTAATGTCAGAATACCTAAAAATGACGTCATAGAAATAAGCCTCACATCGGGAGGCTATTTCTCAGGAGGCTACCTTTTTCCCATAGGGTTAACATTAGACATCCCACACTACTCTTAAATACAAAAAATCTACCAAATATGCAAAAAATGTCACTTTTCAGATGTTTTTTTGTCAAAAATGAAAGTGGCCGCATCCGTGTTCATCCTCAATCTTTATATATGTTATGTATTATCATCAAATACAACTTACATTTCAATATTTAGGATGAACACGAATGCGGCCACTTTCGTTTTACACGGAAACCGTCTAAAATTTAACTAAAATGCTAGAATTATGAAGATTTCAGTAATTTAGCATGACTTATTGGTGCTAGTACCCGATATGTGTGCATTGTATTGCAAAAAAAAAAGCCCATATTTATGTAGCAGAAGCATTCTACTGTCCATTAAATAACTAAAAGTTTACATGTTAACAATTTTGTAAAAATTCTATATTTTGGGGCCAAAAAGGGGACTTACTGGATCTACCTCTTTTCTCGTTTTTGGTTATTATCTTGAATCTTATTGTAGATAGATATAAACTGCAAACAGCAATAATGTTCAGCAAAGTAGGATCTATAAATAAATAAACATGACAAGAATTGCCAATTGACCCCTTAAAGAGTTACAGCCCTTTACAGACAATTTTTAACAATTTTCATAAATGTTGTAAGTTTTTGTAATTTTTTAACAAAATATTTTCCTCTGTTAGTAATGGGCCAAGTTCATTAAAGATGAAGATAATTGTAAGTAGCAAGAATGTCCAGTAAAGTAAGATCTACAAACACATCACCATCACCAAAACAGAATTCTGTCATTAATCCATCTGCGTCTTTTGTTGAATATGCACATAGACCAAGGTCCAACATTCGATTTTCAACTTTCAACATTCGTTTTCAACATTCAACATTCGTTTTCAACATTCAACATTCGTTTTCAACATTCAACATTCGTTTTCAACATTCAACATTCGTTTTCAACATTCGACTTTCAACTTTCAATATTCGTTTTCAACATTCAACATTCGTTTTCAACATTCGACTTTCAACATTCAACATTCGTTTTCAACATTCGATTTTCAACTTTCAACATTCGTTTTCAACATTCAACATTCGTTTTCAACATTCAACATTCGTTTTCAACATTCAACATTCGTTTTCAACATTCAACATTCGTTTTCAACATTCGATTTTCAACTTTCAATATTCGTTTTCAACATTCAACATTCGTTTTCAACATTCATCATTCGTTTTCAACATTCAACATTCGTTTTCAACATTCGATTTTCAACTTTCGATATTCGTTTTCAACATTCAACATTCGTTTTCAACATTCGACTTTCAACATTCAACATTCGTTTTCAACATTCGATTTTCAACTTTCAACATTCGTTTTCAACATTCAACATTCGATTTTCAACATTCAACATTTGTTTTTCAACATTCGACTTTCAACATTCAACATTCGTTTTCAACATTCGATTTTCAACTTTCAACTTTCGTTTTCAACATTCAACATTCGTTTTCAACATTCAACATTCGATTTCAACATTCGATATTAAACTTTCAACATTCGTTTTCAACATTCAACATTCGTTTTCAATATTCAACATTTGTTTTCAACATTCAACATTCGTTTTCAACATTCAACATTCGTTTTCAACATTCAACATTCGTTTTAAACATTCGACTTTCAACATTCAACATTCGTTTTCAACATTCGATTTTCAACATTCAACATTCGTTTTCAACATTCAACATTCGATTTTCAACATTCAACATTCGTTTTCAACATTCAACATTCGTTTTCAACATTCAACATTCGATTTCAACATTCGATTTTCAACTTTCAACATTCGTTTTCAACATTCAACAATTAATATTCGTTTTCAACATTCAACATTCGTTTTCAACATTCAACATTCGTTTTAAACATTCAACATTCGTTTTCAACATTCGACTTTCAACATTCAACATTCGTTTTCAACATTCGATTTTCAACTTTCAACATTCGTTTTCAACATTCAACATTCGTTTTCAACTTTCAACATTCGTTTTCAACATTCAACATTCGTTTTCAACATTCAACATTCAATTTCAACATTCGATATTAAACTTTCAACATTCGTTTTCAACATTCAACATTCGTTTTCAATATTCAACATTCGTTTTCAACATTCAACATTCGTTTTCAACATTCAATATTCAACATTCCAAAATTCACAATTTGTTTTCTATATATATTTACCATTCGATTTCAACATTGGATTTTGGACGTTATTCTTTTTATTACATCATTCAACGCTCCATTTTTAGATTCAACATTTGTTTTGAACTACGGTGATAAAGTAATCAAAGACTTTCAAATTACATTGTTTATATATTTGATAAAGAATAATTTGTTACATTTAGATATTAAACAGATCACAAATTTAAATTGTTCAATATAATATTACATAAAGATGGTACAAGAAAATAGATTGATTACAACATGACACTAACAAGGGAGGTAATTACTTTTTTAAACTGACAAGAAAACTAGCCCGTTAAACTTAGAGTATAAATTCACAAGTCAGAGATTGTCAGATCAATATTTTTTTTAATCGGAGATTATGTCGACGGAGCATATGCAAAAGTCTTTTTCAATCTAAACAATAAGGGTGCGTGATTCTTAGTCTTAAGTTTGGAGATGATCTAAGATGATAAGACATAACAGTGACTATCCTCTATTACTATTGTGGCTATTGTAAAATGGGCATAAATGGTCAGGTTCCGCTTATTTATTTTCCCGCAAAAACAAATACAGGGCTACCGGTTCCTTGCCGGTATTGTCGCAAAACGTTCTTTTGGATAGTCTTCCGCATGTTTTAACGTACCAAAAATCATCCCAATATGTGAAAGCGTTTAGAAAAAAAGTCCGTATAATGGTTTATTGCGGAATGACAGAATGACAGAATTACGGACAAGGGTAAAACTATATAGCACCGACAACTTCGTTGCGGGGCCATAATTATTTCTGCAAGTTCACATTTGAAACCGCGAGTAGCTTTCATTTTTTTTGCCATTCGGAGCCTATTCAGTATGAATATTGTTCATTTGTGAAGACTATATGATCACTTAAACGAGAAGGTGTGGATGGCGTTTAAGGAATAGAGAATAGCGGGGATTGAATATTAGAGACAATGGAACAAACACGAATAAAATAGAATAATGAGATGTTCAAATATACAGAGAATAAGTTAACTGGCAAAAAGTATGAAGAATAGAAAAAAATGGCTCACAACATTAAAGAGTATATAGAGAAAAATTCTTAAGGGTTTCGCGGAACCCAGTGTCTAGCCTTCTTATGCTGTTAATCGCAGGCTCAACAAAAGAGGAATAAAATCGATAAAAGTATTCCTCTTGATACTATCTTATGATTCTAAGAAGCTTCTGTCCACGTTTGGTAAAAATACAGAATGTTTTAAAAACCTTAACTACAGACAGTCTGTAATGTAAACTGGAAGAAAAATAATTACAATAAGTAAATGAAGAAACAGTGGATCAATTATTGGTACAGTAATTTCTTCGTTTATCTGTTTACCGTTAGTTTTGTAAGAAGCTGAACAAAAATTGTTTACAATATAAAAAAGAAGATGTGGTATGATTGCCAATGAGACAACTATCCACAAAAGACCAAAATGACACAAACATTAACAACTATAGGTCACCGTACGGCCTTCAACAATGAGCAAAGCCCATATCGCGTAGTCAGCTATAAAAGGCGCCGATAAGACAAAGTAAAACAATTCAAACGAGAAAACTAACGACCTTATTTATGTAAAAGAATGAACGAAAAACAAATATGTAACACATAAACAATCGACAACCACTGAATTACAGGCTCCTGATTTGGGACAGGCACATACATGAATAATGTAAGTCCATTTATAAGTAAAATACAGATACACAGGTACAAAATTTTAAAAAAATTTTCATTTAGATACATTTTGTTCTAGCTTTTGATCATAGACAAGCTGCTGTCCAATTTTGGTACAAGTCCAAAGTAGTATAAGAAAGTTCTTAAAATTTTAAACACTTTAACCACATAGTGAATGTGTTCTTTCCTGGCAGAAAATTAAAGTCCATTTAAAAGTAAAATGCTCAAAAAAATGGATTTATTTGTCAACAAAATTTACTTCTGTCTTAGTTTGGTACAAACCCAGGATAGTTTAAGAAAGTTATTAAAATTTCAAAAACTTTAACCACAGAGTGAATGTAATGTTTCCTGGCAGAAAAACTAAGTCCATTCTCTTAAAAGTAAAATATGGAAAAAAAGGAATTTTATTTTTCCAAAATTTACTTCTGGATATATATACTATCTTATGATCATAAACAAACTTCTGTCCAAGTTTGGTACAGTATAGTTTAAGAAATTTATTAAAATTTCAAAAACTTAAACCACAGGGTGAATGCAATGTTTTCTGGCAGAAAACTAAGTATATTTATAAGTGAAATACGGAAAAAATGGAATTTCATTTTTACAAAATTTACTTCTGCATACTATCTTATGAACATAAAAAAGCTTCTGTCTAAGTTTGGTAGAATTGTGGACGCCGCCGACGACACCGACGCAGACGCCGACGGAATGTAGGATCGCTATGTCTCGCTTTTTCGACTAAAGTCGAAGGCTCGACAAAAATGGCCTAAAGTAAAACTATGGTTCTAGTATTACAGAATACAGAAACGAAAACCTTTACTTTGAGACCATTATACTAGTTGCCTAAAGCAACGTCATTTTGTCCCTGGTAGATTGCTATTGGTTTTCATACGTTTTTTCTTTATTTATCTCTATGCCTACAAATAAGTACGTGAGCTTTCATAATATGCCAACATATGGTTCCTGAAGTTCTTTTGCTTCCTTGTTACAAAATGTATAAAGTTTATTAATTAACTCATCATAGATATTCATTGCGTCCGAAGCATTTTTCGTGTTTTATCTTTATCATGAGGGTCAAGCGGGGAAAACAACAGTATATTTCAACTATTGGTACTTTAGCGGAACTGTTTTCTTGTGCGTCTTTTGTTTTCTTTACATCTGGGCCCGTATGCATAAAGCTACTTAAGTTAAGATTTTCCTTAGTAAACACTTAAGTTAAGGAAACTCCGCCCTTTTTATCTAAGTGGTATGCATAAAAAATCTTAAACTTAATATTTCCTAAGTAAAATCTTAGTTGTTTTAAGTCACGCCCACAAAACTTAAGTGGTATGCATAAAACTCCTTATACTAAGAAAACGCCTAAGATAACACATAAGTCTAAGGTACCTATAGAGCTACCTTAAATTTTCATAAATAGTTAAAAATTAGTCGAAAATATGCGTTTTTGGCAGAACAATAGTGGGTTACCTACAATTTAATTGATTAATAACTTTATCAGTTATAAAATACTAATTATTCGTTTATTTATTGCTTCAATACTAACAATCATCGTAATTTTTTACCAATCCCGAGATAACAGTGGCTAGTTATATATACTATTTCCTAATCTCATTGTTGCGTGTATGTATACCAAAAAGTACTCAGTTTTTTCACTCATGTAATTCATGGTACTACCGTATATTTTCTTTTTTTCCCTCTGTACGTGTGCACGTTTTTTCAAAATTGTTTAAATACACCGAATATAACCAAATTAAGGAACGAGGAGCCTCGGAGAGCATGTAAAACCACATTTTATATATGTGTGTGTAGGTTATTTTATTTTCTTATTTATTTTTTGGGGGGAGAAGGGGGGGGGGTGTCATTTGAATTTTCTAAAGATGAAAGGCAAACCCTAATTTTTTTTCACTTACCGGGACAAAATCGAAAAGTTTAAAGACCTACCCAGAGGTGGATTTTTTTCATAAAGGGGAAGGGGAAGCAATGACCTCTATTTTATATAAACAATATGGTTGATTCATTAGAATCACTGTAACGGCAGTCAGAGGTCCCTCCCAAATTCTAAATCCCATTGAATTCAGCGTTTATGTAAGGTATTTATGAGATCCAGGCTTACTCGTATTCGTATTGATTGGTTTTTTTTCATATTTCCTTCAGTGAGATATACGCGGTTTCGAAAATATTGCTTAGTACGTTAAGATGTTGAGAATATACTACTGTAATAATGTGTTTAAGTAAAGCAAAATGGCATTAAGCCTTAGTTTGTTTATGGATTTCTGGAGACAAAAAATCTACCTCCCCCTTTTTGGTTGTAAAAGGGAAGTGATAAAAATGTTAATTTCACATCAAAATAGATTTTTTCAAAACAATAAGCAAAAGTAAGCAAGGGGTCTGGAAAGAGAGATGGGAACACATAATAAGCTAACGATTAGTGAACATTTTATTGAAAAAAGTGTTTTGTAAAATTATTTGTTAGCACATGCTCACAGTGCTACACCCAGTATTGTGCTACGCCACTGAAACATTGATCATGTTTTGTTATAGTTTAAAATATATTGTTGTTTCCAGAAAATATTACGCCCATGAAAATTAATTAAAGATTAAGTAGAGGAAAGTTTTGGATTACCGAAATAAACTAACCTTAATAGTGTTGTCTTATATGCGCCAATTGTTTATTTATACTATGTAATTACGTTCTATTGAATTGTTTTTCATACCAATATCAATTTACACTGGTATTAAAGAGAATTACGATTATCCCAATATGGCGACGGCAGATATAGGTAAAATCTTTACAGTCATTTTTCTCAAATGAAGCATGTTTTTGTCGCTAGTTACTTAGCTGCAAGGGTTTTCTATACCATTACAACATATTTGAATCGTTACGGTGCGCTGGAATTGTCTAAGCGCTTTGAAAATTGTCGTTGAAAAATTCGGGATGATAATCGTAACTCGGAAAAAAAGATAATCGTAATTATGGTATTAAAAAAATGAGAAGATAATCGTAACTGGATAGTGTTTTATTGATATTGACACTAAAAACGTATATCTGATAGCACATGATGAAATTATGGTGATGAATTAATCACGTTTCAACATCTTATGACATATATCTTAACAAACAGAACACAAACAGTAGTCCTTGAAGGTGAAACATCAAATATAATTCCTGTAACATCTGGGGTACCTCAAGGCACAGTGCTTGGTCCAATTTTATTTTTAGTCTTCATTAATGATTTGGCAGAATATACTGAACACAGTACATTTAGATTGTTTGCAGATGACAGCATTATTTATAGGAAAATTAAAAAACTAGATGACGCACTTAAACTACAGTCTGACTTAGAAGCGGCCGGTAGGTGGGAGCAGGACTGGCTCATGCATTTTCACCCTGATAAGTGCAACATTCTCAGTGTAACTCAAAAACGCAAACCTTTAGACTTTACTTTTAAATTACACAATCACTCTCTAGAAAAAGTCGACTCTACAAAATATTTAGGCCTAACTCGTCAATCAAATTTAAAATGGGACAAACATATAGATAACATGACATCAAAAGCAAACCAGTCCCTTGGCTTTATTCGAAGAAACCTTAAAATAACATCACCGAAAGTTAAAGTTAGAGTACTGCTCAACAATTTGGGACCCACATCAAAAACAATAAACTCTACAAATTAAAAAAGGTCAGAGAAGAGCCGCACGCTTCTCATACAACCGCTTCCATAACACCAGCTCAGTTACTGAAATGATGACAGACCTAAATTGGTACCCACTCGGAATTAGCTAGGCGTTTACTGATTATGCGGTATGGGCTTTGTTCATTGTTGAAGGCCGTACGGTTACCTATTATTGTTAATGTTTGTGTCATTTTGGTCTTTTGTGGATAGTTTCATTGGCAATAATACCACATCTTCTTTTTTATATTGTTTTCTTTTAGAAAATTATTCACGAAATTTTTGCAGTCCCTACACATAATCTTTTGGTCCCACTTGACAATAGAACCAGACATAGCAATCCACACTCATTTAGGCAAATACAAACATCTAAAGACAGTTATAAATATATATTCATTTTATCCACGAACTGTTATAAATTGGAATCATCTATCACAACAAATAGTAGCATGCAGTACAGTAGAGGGATTCAAAAGTATGATCTCAGAATCTGCTCTCATCCCCATATTCTATCCCTTACTTTTCTGTTATCAAATGTATATAGATTTATCACAATTTATTTTTTCAAATGTACATACGTTATATTGATTTTGTTATTTTTGATTTTTTGTTGCTTAATTAATAGTGTAATTTATAAATTTTATATTCGGCGCCCGGCGAATAATCTTCAATAATTGAAGGATCGCTAGAAACCTAAAGAAAGAAAAAGATATCTTTTTGTGCATATATAATTATTAATGGTTCTAATGAAAACAGCTACATACTATTATATCATAAAATTGGAAGGGTGAACAAGCTTCAAGAAATTTGGATATCGGAAAAACACGAACTATGTTAAAATATAGAAAACTCCCAAGAATTAGGAATGTCACAAAATATTGGAATGAGCGAAGGAAGTTATAATATATGGCAATACTTGTCAGGGGAACGCATGTGTCACCCTACATCAGATTTGTGATTAATAAAATTGAGAATGGAAATGGGGAATGTATCAAAGAGAAAGCAACCAGACCTTAGAAAAAACAACAGCAGAAGGTCACCAACAGGTCTTCAATGTCGCGAGAAATTCCCGCACCCGGAGGCGTACTTCAGCTGGCCTTGAGACTGTTGAAGATCATTGATTTATCCTGAATAAAACCATAGTAAATATAGAAAATATTGTTTTAAATCATTTACTGCAGGTGGCTATATGTGCTATTTCTTCCCCCGGGAAGCGACTGCTGGTTCAATTCTAGCCCATACCCTTTATGCCATAATGAAGTAGAAAAGACGTTTAGTATTCGCCAGAAACAGTTTGACGAGAAATTAAAAGAACAACAGTTTTGCACTTTTGGGATAGGGGATATTGCTAATCCCCCTCCATTATCTCAAATAAACACCACCTTCAACGCGCACATACCATTGAAACTTTGAAAACAATTAGAATATCTACTTACCACAATACCTGACCCGACAGCTGCTTAATTGTCAATATCTTGAACATGTACATATAGATTCTTACATTGATACCAGTGGATTATCGGATTTATCCAATCGAGATAGTTAAATTATCAATTTTAAAGTCCGAGCCATCTCGGCGAGGACTTTAAAATTTATAATTTAACTATCGAGATTGGATAAATCCGATAATCCACGAGTAACTATGTAAGAATCTGTTTCTCTAATGATTAAAAAGACATATTCTTTTTTTTTGTTAACCAAAAATCCCCTTCGAGTGCCTTTCAAATTGCACGAAGTTGTCAATTTCATTAACACCTGTTATCATAGTTTGATTCATTCAGTTAGCTAAAAAGGTCATGACCCTTAAAATCATTCAATGATCTTTTGAGATCACTAGCAACCACACGTTGATTAATTTTTTTATACAATGGGTTCGGAAAGGGATAAATTTCCATAGAGTTAGAGAAATGTATATATTAAAAGATTATGCATATTGTTGTCTGTTATAAGGGCATTTTTCAATAAAAGTGTGAATTTCAGACCTAAAAAAATTAAATTGTCGATATTTTTATTTCTAGAGTTATTTTAAATACCTGGGGCCTGGTTTTCGAAAGTATCATAAGATATGTCATAAGATATATCTTAGGACATAGTTTATGATAATCTTATGACTATCATATGATATGTCATAGGATGTAAATCAAAGCTGTCTTAAGAGAGTCATTGCTATGATGCTCTTATGACTGTCATAAGTAACATTATTGTAAATAATGATTAAAAAGTGATAAATATAAAAATGAAAATGAAAAGTTTGAACATAATAATTATTACCATTCTTAATATTTACGAATATTTTATTTTTTTCGTTATAATGAACATGAAATTTTATACAAAAAGGAATTATAATATGAGTGGATAACTTGTTTAAAGGTTGTAATATATGATAAATCTTAAACTTCGCTTTGAATTTCGTGTATTACCATACATGCATTGTTATTTAACTGTAAATACTTTTAAGATTCGGTACATCGAGTATCCGCTTAACGAAATGTCCGTGCACATCACTAATATGGTAAGTATTAAATATACAAGGAACGAAATAATATGTATATTTATTATACAAAACCATGAGTAAGAAAAGAATTCAATATTGTATGTCGCAGGCAGGAGATTCAAGTTTTAATTTACGTAGTTGACTAAGAAAAATCAAATCTTTACTGATTAGCTACTGAGAAACACAACATATATTTTTTTATTGCAATTAACATGAAATTATACATGAAAAGTAAATAAAATTTTAGTTGACAATCATAAGACCATCATAAGTCATGTCGCGAGGGGTCTTAAGTTTACGACAAATGTTATGACAAATCGTAACTTGAGACACTTTCGAAAACATATCTTACGACTATGACATGTCCTAAGACCATCATAAGACATGTCTTAGTCATAAGATACTTTCGAAAACCAGGCCCTGTATTATAGACCTGTTTGTAAATAAAAAGTGTACTCTTAAATACTCTATGAAATGATATCATTTTCATAATGTGTGAACTGTTTCGAAGGGGACATTTGTCCACATCGAAACTGCTTTTAAACGCACATCTTATTGCATTTTATTCCTTTCACGAATTTGACTATACTTTTTGGACCTTTTGGATTCTAGCTCTTCATCTTTTATATAAGCTTTGGATTTCAAATATTTTGGCCACGAGCATCACTGAAGAGACATGTTTTGTCGAAATGCGCATCTGGTGCAACAAAATTGGTACCGTTGATTTTATTAATGTCTCCTATAGACATTTTAGTTTGTTTTACTTTATAAACTAGAAAGATCTCATTTTTTTCTGAATGTGAGAACCATTTTTTATCGATAAATATTAGACAGTACTTCGCATATGATCGTACAACTTATGTTACGTAGTGGACATTTTGAGGAATATCGTAGTTGACATCAACCCTATTTTATGTTGATAACATACTGAAAATTACATGAAGCTAACCCTTGTTATTTGTTTTGCACGAACAGAATTGAAAAAATAAAAATCTCCAATACTTGTTTCGTAGGTGACCGTTTTGTAATGAACATATTTACACGTTTTTTTCTCTCTACAATCTCTTTATAGCAATAGTAACAAGAATGATTATATTCATCAAAACACGCACTAAGCTGTACACCGATTTTGTTTTATAATTTTAAAACCAGATACTGAAGGAGATTTGAACCGTTTCGAAGTTGACATGAACAAAAATACGGTATCACTCTGGTCCATTTGATGTGCTCTTTTTTGTCAACAATTAAACTGCCGTTATTAAAACATAATTTCTTTTGTAAGACCCTTATGTTTATATCTCTTGCAAACATTGAGCATGAATGTTGAAAAGGGCGTCTAGGGAAATGCCATTTTGGTAATTTTGAATCATTCAGGAATCAATAGCTTATTAGTCCCTCTAAAAATGGTATGTTTCTTTGCTTAAAAATGTCAAATCTAATTCAATGTACTGACTGCATAAAAAAAAAAATACTAGTCAAAGATCAAACATTTTTAATTTTTAAAAAAGGGTCTTCGGCAAGAAATCAAGGTTTGGTAGAAAAACGCCAATAAATCGATAGATATCATAAGTAAATTTGTCTTAGATATTAACCTGTAAGTTTCTTCATTTTTTTTTATTTTCCGTTAATGTCATCAATTAACTGTACATTTGCATTTAAATACACAAAACCATTGAAATGCTGAAAGTTACATTTAATATTTTTCAGTTACTATTATCCGATAAAGAAATTACGATTATCAAACAAGAAAAAATCCATAGAGTTACGATTATCATCCCGAATTTTTCAACGGCAATTTCCAAAGCGCTTAGACAATTCCATTGCACCGTTACGATTCAAATATGATGTAATGGTATAGAAAAACCTTGCAGCTGAGTAACTACTGACAAAAACATGCTACATTTGAGAAAAATGACTGTAAAGATTTTACCTATATCTACCGTCGCCATATTGGGATAATCGTAATTGCAGTTACGATCATCCCTTTAATACCAGTGAATTTAACCCCAGCTCTTTAAAATAAAAGCATGCGTTTATCAACAAATTTAAATAATCATAACAAACTTTTACACGGATGAGTACATGTGATGAGCTAATATATATCATACGGTAACTAGAGAAAGGTTCCGATTTAAGTATTCCTTAGTTAAGTAAAGATTTGAGTAAGTTTATGCATACCACTTAAGAATTTAACTTAACTAAGAAAATTTTTAGTGAAATCTAAGTTTAAGGAATACTTAATTTAAGATGTTTTATGCATACGGCCCCAGGTTAGACTTTTCATTTTTAGAACCTGTCTATCCCCCGCCTTTTCCGCGCAAAATATCATAATAAAACACATAATCATAGCCAATAGTTTATTCTTAACCCAGACGAGAAAACATGCCTTTACACATAGCCACTCACAAACAAAATATCTTAAAAGCAATTATTTTTACTCTTTTTTTTTATTTTTATGTTGTTTTGGAATATAAATTTGACTTGAATTTATATGAGTATATTAAATATACATGTACATGTACATACCAATCTAAATTAGTTTATATCTTGTTTCTCGTCTTACTTTACAAAAGGCCATTAGAGTTACTTTGATAGATCAGGTTGACTGATAAGCTGTCTATATAAAGTAATGGGACAATGCATGGAATGACGACATCACCAAGTCACCGTATGCAATATTTAAAAAGACATCCTGAGCTTATCATATAGTCATCACCTACCCATCAACACGGTGTGAGCTCTGGTTTCTGCGTATTTATAGATTATAGATCGGTAACAAGTCCAACACGCAAGTGCCGTAAAGGAAAGCTCTCTCGCAACAATAGACCGGAATAACTTTACGGTCATCTGCTGTAAAAGGGACAAAAAATACAGATCCGAGAGTAATCGCAGTTACTGACAGCTAGTTCAATTCCAATAAAAAAAACTAATACAAAAATCATGTATCCCAAACAAATATGTCAATCAGTGCAAATCCACATCCAGTGGATTTAGTATAAAGACGTTATTAACAATAAGAGAAGCATAGGTAACAACAGATTGTAGTACCTTCATGTGTAAAACAATGATCTATTTAATATGGTTTTAAGTTACTGATAACAAAATTACTATTTATACCAATGTCTTTTTGAGAACAATATTCAAAAATATTTTTAAAGTATTTGATTGGTATTGAAAGGACTGCTAAGTTTGATGCCCTGGTCATTTTTAATATGCATGCATACAGTTTCTTTTACATTATTATTGATAAATACTATATTGCAGAAGAAGTGGCAATACATTTTAAGCGAAAGATATTGTTTGTGACCTTGGGGAAATTTATTTGGATATGCCGATTATGGTCTCATTGAGATTTACCAGACCTTCATTCAATTTCATCACATTTTTTACGTTCCATTTATGGACTTTATGCTGTTCGTTCTGTGAGTCCGTTCGTTCTTCCGTTCATAGGTTTGTTTCGCTTCTGGTTAAAGTTTTTTGGTAAAGGTAGTTTTTGATGAAGTTGCAGTCTAATCAATTTGAAACACAGTACACATATTCCATATTGCAAATTGTGACTTGGATGGAGAGTTGTCTCATTGGCACTCATAACACACCTTCTTATATCTATATAATCTGTTGATCGGTTTAATTGGGGTCTTGAGCTGGCATGTCAGTAACTGCTAGTAGTTTAATTTATGAATCAGTTTCATTTTGCGTATTTTTTTTGTTGTTACCTATTCCGACATCGGACTAGGATTTCTTTTAAACTGAGTGTTACTGTGCAAATTGTTGTGTGTTTGTTTATTCTACATTGGCTAGCTATAGTTGTATAGTTGTATAGTAGGAGGATTTAGATCTCAAAAATTATGTCTAACCCCGCCGCCATTTTTGCGCCTGTTCCAAGTCAGGAGACTCTGGCCTTTGTTAGTTATTTTATGGTGTTATTTTGTTTTAGTTTAGTGTAGACCTATTGGTGGCCTTCGTTGTTTTCTTTTTTCTGCTCTTTGGTTTGGCTGTTGTCTCTTTGCCACATTCTTTATTTCCATTCTTAATTGTATTAATTGAATAATTGATTAGTTGATTGATTGATTTCTTAATTGATTGATTGATTGATTGATTGATTGATTGATTGATTGATTGATTGATTGATTGATTGATTGATTGATTGATTGATTGATTGATTGATTGATTGATTGATTGATTGATTGATTGATTGATTGATTGATTTGCGGGATTTGCTCATTGTACTAAAAACAAAAGTCATGATCATTTGAGAATTCTTTATTTGTATTGTAGTCTTCATTTAACCAATGAAACTCTACATTTACTTTTGCCTTAAAATTAAATTAATGACTGTCTGGTAAATATATATAAGACACGCAAGAATGTGAAATATGAAAACTTATTTGGCCTTCAATGTCTCAACCTTTTTTAATGTATGTAACTTCTTTGTTCAGTTATATATCGAATTTGACATTGTTTTTACAAACTACCATTATAGATTTCCGGGAAATGTTCTGTATAAAACCCTTTGGGAAAGCACATTGACGTAATTTCTCAAACATTTATTGTAGCCCAATAATTTTGCAAGGTGTGGCAACATGTAATGTAAAGACGTTACAGCCGATTCAGTGAGTGTGTAGGCAAATGTGATATTCTTGGTTATATTGCTTGCTAGCTGTATGGTGAAGTCATTATTAGGTTAGATAAACTACCCTCCAATAAGAGTAGACTTGTCCGACATATAACCAATTAAACTGTCTGTAGGACTAGGCTACTTCCACAGAAGGGTAGTATACCTTACCTAAAAATGACTTCACGGTTTAACAAGAAAGGTAACCAATGATATTACCTTTGAATGAAAATGCGGAGTTTGTAAGACTAGGCTCAACCAGCCCGTCGGCAGCATCCAGCTTTCTAATATTTATAAACACAAATTTTGCATAAGACTCAAATGTACTTCAAATGTTTTTATTAATAAATGACCACTATATCACCAGTTAAGCAGTTGAAGACACCATTTAATGATTTTTTTTAATTTCATTTATGATTCATTATTTATACAGGCAACATAAACCGCTTTCAATATATTATACAGCGTGCAGCACGCTTTACATTTTAAAGAGTTAACAATTGTGTGTGTTTATAGAATCGTAAATAGTTATGATCATTTTTAAATGATGACAAATTGCTCTATTCTGTGAAATATATAGCCTTCGGAAATTCCATATTCTCGGCATCCTGTAAAATAGTTCATGAACAGTAATAATTGCTCTGCATTAAAAGAAAAGAAAGTTGCACTCTTGCTTTTAACTTTTTTTTTGGCCACACAAAACAGATTTTACAAACCATTCTACCTCGGAACTAATGGATTTCGCTTGATTATGATTAGACCAAATGTTTATATTTTGTATTCAAAGTATGGTGGGCAAGGAAATTATTCATTCGCTTAAAAAGAATTATCCTAGCTATACCCAAACTTGTTATTTTGATCAAGTAGGCCCTATATCTCTAGCTTACGTTTTTAACTAGTGCAGATAAAAGTATTGCCGCAGAATTGTTTTTATTAACTATCCGGTAATGGTTGGGTTGGGTATCCGACCTCAAGTTGAGAACTACTTTAGAAGAAAAAAAACTAAGCAGAACAACACCCTGGATTTTTTCTACTATAAACCTCTGCTTTCAAGCTTCCCTTTGCACCTAGTGCGGACAATTTTTATTATATTTTCGGTAAGGGTTGGGTTGGGTGTCCGACCCCGACTTTGGTCATATCTTTTGAAAATGAAATAAGCCAAACAAAAACTTTGATTTTTTTCTCAAGTAGACATCAGCTAGCCTACCCAGCTCCCCTTTACACATTATGCGGACAAAAGTATGGCCGTTGAAATGTTTTTTTATAATCTTTTCGGTAATGACAGGGTAGGGTGGTTAGCTGAAGTCCACTTGAAAAAAAGTGGCCTCCAATGGGGTTTTATGCAGAACAGTTACCCGCAAATCTATGGTAGTTCGCAAAAAAAATAATAGTATTTTTTGTTATAATGTGATATGTAAAATGTTGGCAAATAATGAAAGCTCGTATCTTAATTAATAGACATCGAAATAAAGAGAAACAGTATGATAACCAATGCAAATATCCCAGAGACAAACTAACATTGATTAAGGCAACTAGTATGATGGTCTGGATTCATGGTTCTTAATTTCTGTATTCTTTGATATTTTAGGCCATTTTTCTCTATTCTTTATACTTTTTGCCAATTATTCTCTTCTCTTTATATTTTACACCATTATTCTAGCTTTTTTATTTATTTTTTTGTCCATTGTCTCTATAATTTATTGTTTTTGTCAACTATTCTCAATAACATAATACCACAACAACGCCCTCTATAGTTCAGGTCACCATATATGTAGCCTTCACAAATAAGCAAAACAAAAACTATAGGCTCCGAATTGGCAAAACAGTTGAATGCTTGTCCAGGTTTGAATAGTGAGATTGCGGAAATTTGTTTTTTAATCAATCTATCAAGCAAAACATATTATCGTCCTCGATGTTCACGGTACTGACAATACTGGCAGATGGACGTTGGTCATCAATTCTAATAATCTTAGATCGACCTTTCTAAACTTAAAAGTAAAGTTCACGCACCCGGTTCCAGATTGTTATTAAAGACTTTTGATCTGACAACCGCTTTAACGACAAGGCTAGTTTTCTTGTCAGTTTTAAAAAGTAATTACCTCCCTTATAGTGTCATGTTGTAACAAATCTATTTATTTGTACCATCTTTATGTATCGTAATATTATATTGTACAATTTAAATTTGTGATTCGTTTAAAATTAAAATATTATAATGTATTATTAATCAAAGGTATAAACAAGGTAATTTGAAAGTCTTTGATTATTTTATCACCGTTTTTTTTGTTTTTTTTTTTATATTTCAAAATGAAAAACGAATGGACTCTAATATACACAGATATCGAATAATGAATGTTGAAAACAAATGTTAAATGCTGAATATCGATGATGAAAATGAATGTTGAATGTTGAAAACGAATGTTGAAAACTGAAAATCGAATGTTGAATGTTGAAAACAAATGTTGAATGTTGAGAACGAATGTTGAAAGTTTTAAAAATCGAATGTTGAATTTTGAAAACGAATGTTGAATGTTGAAAACGAATGTTGAGAGTTGAAAATCGAATGTTGAAAACAAAATCTGAATGTTGAAAAAGAATTTTGAATGTAAAAAATGGCTGTTGAACGTGAAAACGAATATAGAATATTGAAAACGAATGTTGAATGTTGAAAACGAATGTTGAAAGTTGAAAATCGAATGTTGAAAACGAATGTTGAATGTTGAAAATCGAATGTTGAAAACGAATGTTGAATGTTGAAAACGACTGTTGGATGTTGAAAACGAATGTAGAAAGTTGAAAATCGAATGTTTAAAACGGATGTTGAACGTTAAAAACGAATATTGAATATTGAAAACGAATGTTGAATGTTGAAGTTGAAATCGAATGTTGAAAACAAATGTTGAATGTTGAAAATCGAATGTTGAAAGTTGAAAACCGAATGTTGAAAACGAATGTTTTGAATGTTGAAAACGACTGTTAAATGTTAAAAACGAATGTTGAAAGTTGAAAATCGAATGTTGAAAGTTGAAAATCGAATGTTGAAAACGAATGTTGAATGTTGAAAACCAATGTTGAATGTTGAAAACGAATGTTGAATATTGAAAATCGAATGTTTAAACGAATGTTGTCACTTGAATGTTGAAAACGAATGTTAAATGTTGAAAACGAATGTCGAAAGTTGAAATCGAATGTTGAAAACGAATGTTGAATGTTGAAAACAAATGTTGAAAGTTGAAAATCGAATGTTGAAAAAGAATGTTGAATGTTGAAAACGAATGAATGCTGAAAGTTGAAAATCGAATGTTGAAAACGAATGTTGAATGTTGAAAACGAATGTTGAATATTGAAAACGAATGTTGAATGTTGAAAACGAATGTTGAATGTTGAAAACGAATGTTGAATGTTGAAAACGAATGTTGAATGTTGAAATCGAATATTGAATGTTGAAAATGGAAACGAGAAAAAAAAATGAGTGTTGAATATTGAAATCGAATGTTGAATGTTGAAATAGAATGTTGAATGTTGAAAACGAATGTTAAATATTGAAAACGAAAGTTAAATGTTGAAAACGAATGTTTTAAGTTGAAAATTGAATGTTGAATATTGAAATCGAATTTTGAATATTGAAATCGAATGTTGAATGTTGAAATCGAATGTTGAATGTTGAAAATGGATACAAGAAAAATTTTTAAAAAAAAACTGAATGTTGAATATTGAAATCGAATGTTGAATGTTGAAATCGAATGTTGAATGTTGAAAATGGGTACGGGAAAAAAAATTTAAAAATTGAATGTTGAATATTGAAATCGAATGTTGAATGTTGAAATCGAATGTTCAATTGTTATATATCAGTATGTATGGTCAAATTATGTTCTGTATGTGAGAGAGAGTTGTTCCCCTTTTGTCAGTATTTTGTATCTATGTTTGTGACGTCATCTTTGTCTGATTAAAATGTAGAAAATGGAAGCTGATGTGTTTTTATGTGTCCGTATATAATCGCCTCCATCCATGCTACCAGAGCTATTCCCCTAGTCTGTAATATGGTGGAGTGACCTAAACGATCGGTGGATAATGATTTATACATATTTTGGATTTAGTTTTTCATTGGATATTGGATATTTTTACATATATGTTTGACCGAATGTTCCTGATGAATCCTGCCATGCCACCATGATGCTGAACACTTTTCATTGTTTTAAAAAAAAAAATCATACCTGAACTTTTAATATAACACCAACATTTAAATTGATTTTTTGGAAAAAAAGAAGAACAGACCATGTCTCGTCTCGTGTACGTACTGTCTTTGTGAATTATGAATGTCTACATGTATTCCGTTTTCAATCAGAAAGCACGTGAGATTTATCTCATTGCATCATCGTGATCATACATTTTATTTCTGTAACATTTGGATCCTGTTTATATATATGCTGTTTGATTTTACATATGTCAACTTGTATCGGTGATAACTGTATCGCCATGCATACGAAACTTCCGATTTCACCAAAAAAGCCATTAAAAAGTTAACTGTTTATTGATGTTGACCCAGTTAATCCGTTGGACTACACGTGTGATGTGTATTGCGTAATTTTTACTGTATTGCTGTTGTGTTTCATTCCGCCGTAACCTTTATTTGACTCCGTCTTTTAAAAACGTAATTATATTAACTGTACTGTTTGGTGATAACTGTATCGCCATGGTTTTGAAGAGTTTCGAGAAGAAAAGCTGATGAATTTATTGTGTACGAAAACATTTTATTTTTAACTGTTGATTTTATGAATCCAGATATTTTCATGCTAATTTGATTTACGAGATTTGTTTTCTTTGAATTTAAGCTAATGTGAATGTGTTTATCATTTAGCGGTGTGATATTTATCATAAATAAAACCTTATTAAATTTAAGAGTTTAAGGTCTCTGATGGTATTATCAAATGTGTATTCAGCTATTTATAATGATATATGTTTGTCTAGTAGGAAATGCCATTAATATGTGTGTATCACTGTAATTGTTTGTGTGAGAGTAATGCGTGAATAAGGTCATCCGAGGGAGGAGTCCGAGATGCCAGACTTTAGGTTTTGCAGCGTTGGTACGTTTGTTTTAAAATAGTAACTAGAGTGTGAGAGAATAACTTTATTCGTGTAAACTTTTAATTTTGAAATGATTATAAATTGCATTTTTTTAACACATAAAAATATTGACCATTGTAAAAATTAAGTAAATTTTTGTTTTTGGGGGCGGGATGTTATATAACAGTATGTATGGTCAGATTATGTTTCTGTATGTGAGAGAGAGTTGTTCCCCTTTTGTCAGTATTTTGTATCTATGTTTGTGATGTCATCTTTGTCTAATTAAAATGTAGAAAATGGAAGCTGATGTGTTTTAATGTGTCCGTATATAATCGCCTCCATCCATGCTACCAGAGCTATTCCCCTAGTCTGTAATACAATGTTGAAAACGAATATTGAATATTGAAAACGAATGTTGAATGTTGAATGTTTAAAATTGAAAATCGAATGTTGAATGTTGAATGTTGAAAGTTGAAAATCGAATGTTGAAAACGAATGTTCAATGTTGAAAACGAATGTTCAATGTTGAAAACGAATGTTCAATGTTAAAAACGAATATTGAATATTAAAAACGAATGTTGAAAGTTGAATATCGAATGTTGAAAACGAATGTTGAATGTTGAAATCGAATGTTGAATGTTGAAAATGGATACGAGAAAAAAAAAAATTAAAAAAAAATTGAATGTTGAATATTGAAATCGAATGTTGAATGTTGAAAACGAATGTTGAAAGTTGAAAATTGAATGTTGAAAACGAATGTTGAATGTTTAAAACGAATGTTGAAAGTTGTAAATCGAAAGTTGAAATCGAATGTTGAATGTTGAAAACGAATGTTGAATGTTGAAAACGAATGTTGAAAGTTGAAAATTGAATGTTGAAAACGAATGTTGAATGTTTAAAACGAATGTTGAAAGTTGTAAATCGAAAGTTGAAATCGAAAGTTGAATGTTGAAAACGAATATTGAATGTTGAAATCGAATGTTGAATGTTGAAAATGGATACGAGAAAAAAAAAATAAAAAAAAATTGAATGTTGAATATTGAAATCGAATGTTGAATGTTGAAATCGAATGTTCGATGTTGAAAACGAATGTTGTATATTGAAAACAGTGTTGAATGTTGAAAACGAATGTTGAAAGTTGAAAATCGAATATGAAAACGAATGTTGAATGTTGAAAACGAATGTTGAAAGTTGAAAGTCGAATGTTAAAAACGAATGTTGAATGTTGAAAACGAATGTTGAATGTTGAAAACGAATGTTGAATGTTGAAAACGAATGTTGAATGTTGAAAACGAATGTTGAATGTTGAAAACGAATGTTGAAAGTTGAAAATCGAATGTTGAAAACGAATGTTGAATGCTGAAAACGAATGTTGAAAGTTGAAAATCGAATGTTGAAAACGAATGTTGAATGTTGAAAACGAATGTTGAATGTTGAAAACAAATGTTGAAAGTTGAAAATCTAATGTTGAAAACGAATGTTGAATGTTGTTGAAAACGAATGTTGAAAGTTGAAAATCTAGTGTTGAAAAAGAATTTTGAATGTTGAAAACGAATGTTGAAAGTTGAAAATCGAATGTTGAAAACGAATGTTGATGTTGAAAACGAATGTTACATATTGAAAACTAATGTTGAATGTTAAAAACGAATGTTGAATGTTGAAAACGAATGTTGAAAGTTGAAAATCGAATGTTGAAAACGAATGTTACATATTGAAAACTAATGTTGAATGTTAAAAACGAATGTTGAATGTTGAAAACGAATGTTGAAAGTTGAAAATCGAATGTTGAAAACGAATGTTTAATGTTGAAAACGAATGTTGAATGTTGAAAACGAATCTTTTAAATTTGAAATCGAATGTTGAAATCGAATGTTGAATGTTGAAAACAAATGTTGAATGTTGAAATCGAATATTAAATGTTGAAAATGGATACGAGAAGAAAAAAAAATTGAATGTTGAATTTTTAAATTGAATGTTAAATGTTGAAATCGAATGTTGAATGTTGAAAATGGATACGAGAAAAAAAAAATGAAATAAAAAAAAAATTGAATGTTGAATATTGAAATAGAATGTTGAATGTTGAAATCGATTGTTGAATGTTGAAATCGAATGTTGAATGTTGAAAATGGACACGAGAAAAAAAAAAAAAAAAAAAAAAAAAATTTGAATGTTGAATGTTGAATATTGAACCAACTCGACATCCGTATTTTTTCCTACATAATTTTCTTGCAATGCATTTTCTATTGCTATTTTTGTGCCTTTGTCCATCCATACAGTAAGCTATCAATAATTTTTCAGATCTGCCAGAATTTTCCAAGACGTTTAGCTTTAAACGCAATAAAGAAGGTCTTTGTTTGTTGTTTCACTTTTCCAATGTGTAAATTTTTACTATGCACATGACCCTGACACATATTTTGTTATAAACGTTATATGACGTATATTGAAAAAAGAAAACAATGTCACAGTCAATTTGTGTAGGGGATCAAAAGGGGTTTTAGTTACTTTAAAATACAAGTATCGTATGGAATTGTGAAAATCAACAACTTTTAATCAAAATTTCATTCATGTCTTTAATAAAATCAGTATTTTTAGAGCTCTTTGAAACAGGTACAATGAAAAGAATCTAAACTTCCGACTGTTTTGTAGTAGAAACGTAGCTAAAACCAGATACAAATTGACAAGGCTGGTGGTCATTAAAATTGATGTATAAAATCAAAAAATGATGGCTTCAAAAAAGTGTATAAATTTGAAATAGGTTTCCCGGTTTCATTTAAGATTATAACCGTTCTTTTCTGTATTTGGATACGCAAACGTCAAATTAGAAAAAAATCGCTATTTTTTAAAAAACGGACAGGATAAAGGAATCGCAATAACAAGCTATTTTGTGTAATGTTTGTATGTCGTAAAGAAATTATATTGGTCACAAAACCTACAAATTTTTAAATTTAATTTTAAGACAAGTTGCACAAAATACTTTAAACGTCAATCTTTTAGCCGATAGATTTGGCGGACTTTTTGACGTTACGGATGACTGTAGCGCCACCTAATTAATTCCCCCTTGCTATTGTTGCTGATAGAGCTTGACGACAACGACAACTTGCTTTCCAACTGTTTGAATGCATTTAAATCTGAAACGGCGAATTGTGGAACTCAGTTGATCCGCGAAATTTATTATCAAGTTTACAAATTGTAATATTCGTTTTGTTCATTTCATTTTAAAAAAATCAATCTATAAGTCATATTCGGTGATGATCATCAACGGAGAAAGGAAACGTGAGTTGTGAACCCTTCTATTCAGGAACACACATCTTGCAGAACGGTGTACTTTTTTACAATGGCATTTTATAAACATATGTTGATATATATACATGACACTGCTTTACCAAAGAACAAAATTAATACACTATACATGTAACATATATAATACACAAGTTAGATCTAGATATACGTTGGACAATTTTGGACAGATCCCGAAACAAAATGAAAATTAAACAAAAACTAAAAAAAAACACACAAAAAACAAACCTTGGAACAATAACATGAAAAATGTTTTGGAGGGTTGAATATTAAACCTTATTGACTTACTACAAATTTCAACTCTCTTAAAAAAATCCATGTGTGTCGTTTGTCAACCTTGTACAACGCAGATATGGTGAAAACTTTGCTGTAAGGTTACGACAATTTTTTTATGGTAAATTCTTAACACTTATTCAACAAGAATGTGTATCCAGTACACGGATGCACCATCCGCACTATCATTTTCTATGATCAGTGGACCATGAAAATGGGATAATACCATTAATTTGGCATTAACATTAGAAAGATTATATCTTGCAGAACATGCATACTAAGGTTCAAGTTGATTGGACTTCAATTTCATCAAAAAGTACCGCGACCAAAATCTTAAACCTTGAGTAGGACAGACAGTCGTACGAACGAATCGACGCACAGACCAGAAAATATAATGCCCATGAATGTGGCATAAAAAAACAAGTTGCACAAAATTTATTCTTTTAAGTGTGTAGGGAATCAAAACTTGGTGGTAGATTAAATGATTTACATGATGCAAAGCAATGATTAACGCTGAATCTTTTAATAGCGTATCATAAATAAATATGATATGAGTTTTGGTGTTACATTGTCAGAATAGGAGTTATGATGTTATGATAAATGTCGTCACAATAAAGAATAGCTATGTATTTTGGATTAGAGCATCACTGATGATTCTTTTGTAGACGAAACACGCGTCTGGCGTATATACAAAATTTAGTCCTGGTATATATGATGTGTTTATTTACAACCACTGGGTTGATGCCATTGCTGGTGGAGATTTATTTTCCCAAAGGTATTATTAGCCCCGTAGTCAGCACTTTTTTTGCTGACATGAATTATAATTGATATTGTTATATTTATAAATTAACTATTTAAAAAAATGAATTTTTGAAAATATAAGGCTTTCTACCTCAGGCATAGATCATCTTAGCTGTATTTGGCAAAACATTCAGGAATTTTGGTTCTCAGTGCTCTTCAACTTAGTACTTTATTTGACCTTTTTAACTTTTTGGTGATAATAGCGTCACTGATGAATCTTTTGTAGACGAAACAGGCGTCTGGCGTATATACAAAATTAAGTCCTGGTATCTATGATGAGTTTATTCAAAATGTTTATGAAAATAGGAAATATCAAATGTAAAATGTAAAATAAAATCATTATAATAGGGAATATCTAATGATAAGTGTCGATATCAAATACACTAAAGCTCTAATGTAAAATTCTCTTTTTGTGATGCATGTTAAAAGAAATGCCAGTATACTGACTGTTTTTGGAGAACTGCATTCATCAATTTTGATTTTAAAGTCAAAATTATCCGTTTTACTAGCTCCGCTATGCAACGCCAATAAATTTCGTTTTCGACCGTTAAATCGCCAATTGGTGGTGGAAAATCTTGAACTATATTGCTGTTATTCCTTAAGTTGAGTAAAACTATCATGAGGCCAAGAAATACCATGTCATAAACGTCATAAAAACAGAGAATATCAAATACAAAAAAAAATCTTCATTACAGGACAGAATAAATATGAAATAAAAACTTAACCAAAGGATATAAAATTTGATACAATAAAGTCTTAAGAATAGGGAACATCGAATGTGATAAATAGTTCGTAAGAATATGGCACATCAAATAATTATAATCAAAACAACTCACTACATAAGAACATGAAATTACCCTCAATAAAAAGAGAATGTCAAACGAAATAAGAATTTCACCAGAAAACGCAATATAAAATGTACTAAAGCTTCATAAGAAATAAGAATATCATATGTTAAAACGTCATAAGAATTGTAAGTCTGAAATGTAAAAGTAAACTCTTTAGAATAAAGGGTATCGAATGTATAAAACAAATCATAGGAATGGAGAATTTCAAAAGTAGTAAAAATTTCATATGAATTATGTATATCAAATAAAATAAAAATTTATAAAAAAGGAAATATAAATTGCGATTTAAACTACATAAGGATAATTATGGAAAGTGTTAAAAACTTAAGAAAATAGGGAATTTCAATTGTAGAAAAGCATATTTTAAATGTAATGATAACTTCTTCGTGTGTTTTTTAATACAGATGACGTTGCTCAGTACTTAAGGGCATACGATTATTAACTGTAAATAGTGCAATTTTTTTTAATGTTGATAAATGTACAACAAAAAATGACGTTTTTTTTCTCAATTCATGAATCATTTGATAAATATGAGTTATTTCTGAATAAAACATGCATAAATCTTGAGAACACTTATAAAATACAAGAATTACAATTATTTAACAAAAAACAATTTGTGTTTATCTTTTAAAACAAAAAAGTTATGTCTTTCTTTCGAATGGAAAAATACGCCCACAAATCCGAATTTTGAGCAAATATACAAAATTTCGACCTCATTTAAATCAAAAAGTCGCACATGTTGGTATATGTTTTATTACATATTTGATTTAATCAGGCAAAAAAAAGCCTATATGCAAATTTTGATGAAACTGTAAATACGGGATCAAAACTGTATCGTATGCCCTTAAACATTCCGTTCTTATGTTATTGTAAAACATTTTTGTATTCTTGTCTTTCATTTAAGCAAATGTGCTTTGTCTATATGCTTTTATGCTTCTTATGTATATATGACGTGGCTCTCTACATCCCGTCATTGTGTAAGTGTACTATGGTCAAAAGTAAAATCAGAACACTATTGATCTCTTAAAGGTAAAGTCCCTAATCAAAGGGCAAAATCAGAAGCTCAAGCGCATCAAACGAATGGATAACAGCTGTAATATTCCTGATTTGTTACAGGCATTTTCTTATGTAGAAAATGGTGAATTGATAAAGAAGACAGTAGTAAGCCGCTGTTCGAAAGTCATAAAACGATTGAGAGAAAATAAATCCGGGTTACATCCAAAAAAGTGAGATAAACACAACTATAAGAGAAAACAATGGAACAAGAGAAACACTGAAGTGCAACAAAAAAAAACCGACAATGCAACACAGATAGAAACGAACTACTAGTATGAGATAACAACTGCTATTTTCCCCTGGTTTTAAAGCGCTAACCCTCTCACTTGTATGACAGTCGCATCAAATTCCATTATATTAACAACGATGTGTGAACAAAACAAACAGATACAGTAGGTAAAAATGTCACAAATAGGGATACAACGGCAACACAAACCCCATCAAAATCTGGGTAAATACTCTAACTCGGTAGGTCACATTCGTGAAAAGGGAACGAGATGGTAGTTACGTCATAAGGAAAATATTCGATATCATCTGTGAAACAGATATTCTACAACGGTCAACCAACACGTGATAGCGTCCGTGAAATTTACAAAGTGATGATTTCAACTTCCCCATTAGGAACTCTTGGTCTAAAATTGAAAATTCACAATTGGTAAGCCGATATCATCTCATTTGTAGTAAAGTTTTGTTTTCAACCGACCTTCATAGTAAGTATCTAGATTATAATCAAATGGCAAAAATCAAAAACTTTTAAGCTTTAACACATCAAACGAATGGACAACTGTCATATTCCTGACTTGGTACAGGCATTTTCTAACGTAGAAAATGGTGGATTGAACCTGGTTTTATACCGCTAAACCTCTCACTTGTACGACATTTTGTCCTTTTTTGTTACATATTTGTTTGTACTTATAGTGATTAAGATTATAAAACAATGTTCACTGTTGTACCCCTAATTTTGATATTTTTACCTATCATCTCTGTGTGTTTTGTTCACAGCGTTGACAACATAATATGACTGATTGATTGTTGGTTGCTTAACGTTCAGTGGAAAATATTCCATGAATATTCAGGACAAGAACAAGGACGAATATCAATTGTAATAAAACGTCATAGAAATGAACAATATCAAATACTAAACTCTTCATAGGGATATTACGATAGTTTCATAATTTATAAATCTTTTATCAATTCTATATTAGCGATATACTGAAATCAATTTAATGTGCCATGTTGACGTAATATGGTATTCGTTTTCTTTCTTGTTACTATCAGGTAATGACATTCTGAACAAATGAACATTAATTGCTGTAATCTACAATTTCACGTGATATCCTATCGATAGAGGGGCTGTATCAAAAAAAATATGTAAATACTGAAATGAATGATCTAAAATTTTTGAGAGGATCTGAGAAACTTTTCCCGGAAGATAACGGCAAATTAAACCTACCAAAACTCAGCAATACACAGGGTTCGAGGGTTAATTAAACATTTAAGAGCAAACATGACATTAAAATAACTGAAAATGCTCGGTTTAGGAATATTTGTGAAAAGGGGAAATTGCTATACAGTTAAGTAATGTATAAACGACCTTAAACGACGCATTGATTTCAGATTGAAACAAATAGGCCGATGTGAAGTTCAGATTCTTAGTATTGTTGACATTGCTGATTAAATATTGCAATAATCACATGTGCATACAGACTAATATATATTCTCATTCAGAATAAACTCATCAAAGATAAATCGAAGAAAAAAACTAATTACATTAAAACGAGAACGTCTCTAAGTATAATTATTAATATTAAATTGCATAATAAAAAATACCTAGTATTTGCAAAAGGTACACATTGATATTTTACAATAAAGTTTTAAAGTTTGTTAAATCTCAAATATATCATTCGTATGTACTCTGAACTATTTAACTTGGTTATTTTTATCTTTTTATTAGACTTTCGAACAAACAACTTGAAGAAAAAGACAATTTTGATATTTGTGTTTCATATTTAGATCTATGCTTATCCCGTTAAAAGACTTATAATTTTAATCTTCTAAACATGCTAAATGTCGGTCTGTTGAAAACAAAACTTTACAACTATGATTTTAGATCTCCAATTGTGAACTTTCCATTTCTATGTAGCAACATTCCAGCAGCATCTGCTTAAGGAGTATATATCTCCCAATTAATAAGCTACTCCAGGGCTTACATTTTCAATTATGATTTCCTTACAGGGTTGCTGCTCACAACGATGTTTTAACACGAGTTCCAAATGGTGAAGTTGAAATAATCCCTTCGTAAATTGTACGGACGCCATCACGAGTTGGTTGACCGTTATGGAATAATCGTTTCACAGATTATCTCGGATATGTTCCTTATGTCGCAACTACAATCCCCTTTCCTTTTCTCGGATGTGACCTACATAATTAGCCGATTTACTGAGTTTGTAATAATATTACCAACACGAAGGTTGCCACATGTGAAGCAGGATCTCCTTACCCTTCGGGAGCACCTGAGACTACCCCCAGTTTGTGGTGGGGTTCGTGTTGCTTAGTCTTTTGTTTTTCTATGTTGTGTCGGGTGTACTATTATTTGTCTGTTGTCCTATTCTTTGTTAACCATGGCTTTGTCAGTTAATTTTCGATCTATGAGTTTGACTGTCTTTCTGGTATCTTTCGCCCCTCTTTTCTATTTGTAATCGTCTTAGAAAGCTAAACTTTTTTTTCTCTTGTTAAGGCATATCGTGCGGCAATGTTTTAATTCCTTTAAAGTTGTGATTAATGAGTGTTAAACACTTCCATCTTTTAAATGTGCCTGTTATGTCACAAAAAGTATGCATAAAGTGATTGTGCTATTTTTCCTTGATTTAGAATAACAAAGGCAAAGGTGAAGAAAGAACAAAAGAGTCAATGAAATGTTACTTAATTGCTCTTACAAATGAAGGTGCTCAATGCTTAAAATATTACAACTCGGAGCTATTTGGGTACAAATGTGCATCCTCAAGGTGCGGGAATTTCTCGTTTCAGCGAAGACCTGTAGCTGACATTCTGCTGTTGTTTTTTTTTCTATGGTCGGGTTGTTGTTTCTTTGATACATTCCCCATTTCGTTTCTCAATGTATCTTCATTTATAATAAGTGGTAGTCGTTCAAAACACAAATAATCATTAATATATTTATTTATTCATTCCCCTATTTGGTTAGTTAGAAACGTATCACCATACACAAAATTGCGCATCAGAAATTCTAGAGCACTGTTAACTAAACAAGTATATGCATCGAATTTTTCTTTTGATAATTATACAATAAATGTCACCTACGTTGTAAATGTTTTTTTTTATAATGAGCTTTACAATTTTACATAAAGATGTGGATAAAAATCAATTTTCAAATTTTTCAGCCAGTTATAGTTTATTTAAGTGTAATTTGCTGATTTGGTTACCATTTGGATTCCCTATATTTTTGGATTTAATTTAGGGACTAAACAAATCTTTGATATACAGATAGTGTACTCCTATGTAAGCGCATCGAATTTTCATTGCTATTGGCATGTAAAAACGTACAGCTTTGAACCTAGTTTCAAGTTATTTAAACAAAAAAGGGAACGATCTCATTGGTAAAAAAAAAGCCAATAATCAATACTCATTTCTGTTTTAATACGAATAGATAATTAAATCAAGTTACTAACTTGTTTATCTCGAAAGATGGAAAGTCTTGGAGCATTAAAACTAGATAACTTTACAGACATATTTCAAACAGAGGGGAATGTAGGACTAATACAAACACTCAGCTTACTTCAATGTGTTTGGTTCTGTCTACGTAACAAAATGTGTTTGACATTGTTTTTCAAAAATGACACAAATCTTTGTATCCTCCACTCTAAGACATTTTACTACAAACAACCAACAGAATCTGGAGTTGGATGGGAAGCCTATCAAATTCAAGATTGTAAGTATACTTCAGATCAAAGATTTAGCTTTGCAAATTGCCTTTTCTATATAAACATTTAATATATGTCAAAAGTAAGGTTAAATTTTATTTATTTTTTCAAAATAAAAACGAATTGGGTGGTTTTGGAGTATGAATATTAGAAATGATAGAATGTGTTCATACTTGCAAAAAACGTTGTTTATATTTTGATTTGCTTCCGAAACATAACAATAAGGATGGGGCAACGTGCATTTTCTCAAGCTACAGGTTGTGACAAAATGACACAATGTGTGTGGATTATACCTGAGAAAATTGTTTTAAGAAAATGCCTTGCGAATATGAAAAAAAATCGGTCAACGCACGTTTTTTTCCGGCTGAAATATTCAAAGCAAAATTTCATCTATATTCCCTCAGAAACTGCTTCTAGAGTTTTAAAACATTAAATATCAAGCAAAAATAATAAACGCTTTTTAAAATATTAATATTTATAAGTTAATATCTTATAAATTTGTTCTTTTAAATGACAATTTCTTTTAGTTGTCTGCATTCCTCTACAAAATTTTCCTTATTTCATTGAAAATCTGGACCTTAGGTTAACTGTTATTTACAATCTTAGATGACGAAAGACACCCAATCTACTTTAAGCACATATTACTGTGATTAAAATAGATTTGAATTTTACTGTTCACTGATTTATCATTAAAAAGGGTAACAACTGTTATATATCTTAAACGCCATAACAAGTTGAAATTGTAACTAAAAAAAGTTCATAGGTCAGTGATCTCAAATCAAAAGACCCCAGGTCAATCACTTTTGTGGTTGTGGAGAAATACTGATTTCAAATACATAAGGGGAGAAAACTTCGACATTAATAGGTTGAAATTGTGCCCTATTGTAAACAGTTATTTGGCAAACTCATCATATCATTAACTGTTACAGTTTCTTTTGAATAACGATAACAAGCACAATTCAAAATTTAGAAAATGTCCTTGGCCTTTGTCCTTGACCTCAATTTCTTGAAAATGGACAAATAACTTCATATCAAAAGACTAAGGTCATTTGTAATTGCATATTTTGGCGTTAATATTGATTCACATATCGGTTCTTTGTATCGGAACTAAAAACATTTATTTAAAAACAAGTTTTTGCCATGACAGGGTTATGTTCTTATCCTATATGTTATGATGGTATGATACTAAACCCCTCACGGGGAGGATTGTGCCTGATATTCATATGATGACATCATAATCTTTCAATCAGTTTAATTGAAGTCTGGAGCTGGCATGTCAGTTATCTGTGAGTAGTCTGTTGTTATTTATGTATTATTGTCATTTTGTTTATTTTCTTTGGTTACATCTTCTGACATCAGAATCGGACTTCTCTTGAACTGAATTTCAATGTGCGTATTGTTATGCGTTTACTTTTCAGCACTGACAAGAGGTGAATCGGAGGGTTGAGATCTCACAAACAAGTTTAAACCAGCCGCATTTTTACGCCTGTCCCAAGTCAGTAGCCTCTGGCCTTTGTTAGTTTTGAATTATTTCTAACTTTTATTTTTTTTGTGTACAATTTGGAGTTTAGAATAGCGTTCTTTATCACTGAACTAGTATATATATTTGTTTGGCATATTTAGGGACCAGCTGAAGGACGCTTCCGCATGCAGGAATTTCTCGCTGCTTGGAGACCTTTTGCTGCTGTCTGCTATATGATCGGGTTGTTGTCTCTTTGACACATTCCCCATTTCCATTCTCAATTTTACTGTAAGCCTCTACAACTTATTTGACACATTTTCTAAAGAAACAATGAAGAATGTCTTCATAGAACGTAATCTTTATCTAAACTACATGTAGGAATACAATATCGTCGCTAAGTAGTGACGTCGAACATACAGTTACGTAATTACCGCGGTAAACGACGTTCAGACGTTCACCAATTATACGACAACGTCTATAATAAAAGAAAGTAAAGTAATTTACAACAACTTCTAACGTATGAATTAATCAAGTATATCGCCTATCTTTAATTTTCAAAGGGAAATAACTCCCATAAGATGTCTTCCGATCAATTCAGTTAAAATAACTAGATCATTCTTAAGAGCAGACGAACAATTTGGGGAAAACAGTTTGTTAAAACCTTTAACAACTTTAGAGATATAGCGATAACAAGAAAAAGGAACGCGGGGAGATAACTCCTATAAAATAAGTGTTCGATCACACAGGGTGAGTTTTGAAACCCCCACTACTGTACAACATCATTGGCCAAAAACCCATTCGATATGTTATAAAACAAAAAATCATCTCAGACGGCAGAAGAAAAACAAAAGGTCCTAATAATCACCGTAATTTAAAGGATAATGCTTTATTGGCTCAATTTATCTCTTGTTATCCGGTGTTTTACGATAGCATCTATTGGTTTCTTTGAACGTTTGAAATATTAATAAACAGAAGTTTTTTCTTTAAAGTGAGTGGTAGATGTCCAGACAATTTTGCATACTACAGACAACTGGATTTATGCTATAGAATTGAACATGGAACAGATAATAACGTTTTAACCTTCGATAAGTGTGTTGCTTTTCAATCGGAGCTTATACGGATTGACTCGTCGTACAAGCAAACATATGTGGAACATATATTAGGTAATGGATAAATAGCATTATTGTAATACTGTTATATACACGTTATTATATTGGCTTTTTTAAATATTTTGGTTTGAGCGTTCAAGACGAAGGTAGACCCAGAAAACGCACGTTTGGGGAATAGTTTATAAATAAACACTTCAATGGATATATAATATACCGTTGCATGTTACATTTATTTTTGCATATTTTAGATAAAATCAAGGAAGATGTAACTTTTTTACGTGCATGTATAAAAATACGAAGATGCAGTATAATCGTAAATGAACATCTCTTAACTAGACACCGAATGAAATAGACGTTGACGACTACAGGACACCGTACGAATTTAAAAATTGAGCAGAACTAATACCGCATAGTCGGCTATAAAAGGCCCCGTATATATTAAACAATTTAAACGATCAAAACTAACAAGCTGGTTAATGTACAAAACAATGAACGAAAACAGATAGGATATTTAGCAACAAACGATTACCACTAGATAACAGGCTCCTGTTTTGGGATAGGCACATACAGAATGTCGTGGGGAAAGAATAGTTTGGCTTTTCGATATGATCTTTAATTAATTATTATTATTAATTTCACAGGACCATTATAGTGAAGTGAACATATCAAAAGGAATTATTTAAACAAAACCAATCTAATTTTCCGAAAGAAAATGTTGAGTTGAGCATATATTCTACTATTGCGCTTTTTATGACCAAAATTGTATCATTTCCAAGCTATAAACATCTAAATTTACAAATACCAGTATAGTGTGTGCATGTTTTATCAATTTGTATTTGATGGGATGAAACAGCTTTGTATTATTCAAATGCCAAAACGAATATCAGTTAAGATTTTTAGATGATTTAAAAGATTTTGTTCAAAGACAAAAAAGGGACGAAAGATACCAAAGGAAACAGTCAAACTAATAAATCGAAAATAAACTGAAAACGCCATGGCTAAAAATGAAAAAGACAAACAGACAAAAAATAGTACACATGACACAACATAGGAAACTAATAAATAAACAACAAGAACCCCACCAAAAACTAGAGGTGATCTCAGGTTCTCCGGAAGGGTAAGCAGATCCTGCTCCATATGTGTTGTTTATGTGATAACAAATCCGGTAAATAGTCGGTAAGTCACATGCATGAAAGGTAAGGGGATTGTAGTTACGACTTAAGGAAAATATCCGATGTCATTTGTGAAACGGTTATTCCATAACGGTCAACCAACTCGTGATGGCGTCCGTAAAATTTATGAAGGAATGCTTTCAACTTCACCATTTGGAACTTTTGGTTTAATAGCTTAATTCCTTGTATGCAGCAACCCTCTATCAAGAAAATCATGATAGAAAATGCAAGCACGGGAATATCGTATCAATTGGGAGATATATACCCCGTGTGCAGGTGCTGCTGGAGTGTTGCTACTTAGAAATGGAAAGTTCACAATTAGAAAGCTGAAATCATCTCTTTAGTCGTAAGTGTTGTTTCAACCGACCCTTCTTCGACCGATGTCAGTCAAGATATGAGGCGGACTTAACTGTATCTGTAGTATCATAAAATGTCACCCGAAATTGTGATCTTCGTCCAATTTTCATCAAAATTCACGCCGAACAGATTCTACCAAAAATAGACAAAAAATAAAGGTCAAAACTATACAAAGACAAATAAAAGAAATTATAATACATGACTGAAACGGTAGACAACATCACTATTTTGAATACATACTTCAAGAAAAAGTGAATAAGCGAAAAGTCGGTTGAGTACTTTAAGACCTAACAACAAACGAAAACTCAATTAAGTCAGTCTTTTAATTTGAAATTACAGATGGTGTGACAAGAGATTGGATATGTATCCAAGGCAAGAACTTTGTTGTTCGTGACAGGATGACCTTTGATGATGGTACTGATATGGTGTACTTTAACTGGGACAGTTCTCAACCAGATGATGACGACAAACCTATAATCATTGTTATGGCAGTTACATACAACTCCTCTCTGTATTGGCATGATATGAACTTTCCAAATGAGCTTACAACTACATGTAGTTATATTTGTGAAAAGAGAGCATGAATTAAATGTACTGTTTATTCATTTGTCCAAAGCGAGAGTAATTATCCTCTCCCAAGACTCAAGTGATCATTTAGTGCAGTGGTTGTCGTTTTTTGCAATTTAGTATAAATGTTTTTCGCTAAATATCATGACTACTAATTTAAGTCGGAAGATTATTATTTGCTTTTGTCTTGCTTTATATTTTGTTAAAAAGGGCCTTCTATATCTTAATATATTGGATCGGTTTTGTTCATCGTTGATGGTCTCACATTTAAAACTAATCAAAGATATGTCTTACTAGCATTAGCCTTTCAAAAAGGGCTATAGTTGACTCTTAGCTGATGAAAATGGAAAGTGCTCTCGCTTTGTAGATTAATTCATTTACTAGAACATATATATAGCCACGTGCATCAATTAACAAATTTTACCAGACACGTGAGGTCACACATTATGAAGTAGTATATATCGTTTAATGTTGTTGTTTACGAAACTCCCGAAGATTCGACTATTTATAGATAAAGTTACCTGTGTACCAATATCATGAATATGCATGATTAATGACCAGGCAAAATCTAATTGCTAAAATAGAGAGGACAAATCCGATACTCTACGGGATTGAATGACATTTACTTGGTTTGTATTGTCCAAACCAATCAATAAACTTTGATTATTCACGTCTCGTAATATCTTCCAATCAGGTAGCAAGAAATATTCACGCACTGACTGTTTATCGTTCAATTCTAATATCGACTCCTAGGAGTCGATAATAATTTGGTATGCATTTCACCTACATGAAACTAGTTAGTAGGAATTGAATCGAAACGTTTAATAGGCAAAACGAATAATAAATTTTGAAAGCTCTAGAAATACTTGTAATGTTTACACCGTAGCTATATGACTTCTACGAAATAGTTGTCTGACTGGTAAATATTTATTTTCATATTCGTTACAGCTATATTCGCATACAGTTATCTCTTCAATCAAAATATTGTCATGTTTTGGGTAGTATAAATGAAACCTTATATGTGTTATAAATAGTATTAAAGTTATCTTTTATCAGAAATTGAATTGTTTATAAGTTGAAATGTATTAAATTGAAGTACACAATAAGACTTCTTTTTATGTTTCATTTCTCTCTGTTTTCCCATGCAAAAAGAGTTATTTTAATAAAAGTTCATGATTATGAATAAAATAAATATTGTTTTCTCTTGTAACTTAAATAAGTTGACTTCATTTTGTTTTCAACTTATGATTAGAAATAAGAAAATGTGGTTTGAGTGCTAATGAGACAACTCTCCATTGAAGTCATAATTTGTAAAAGTAAATCTTTAAAGGTCAAAGTACGATCTGCAACACGGAGCTTTGGCTCAAACCGGACAGCAAGATACTGAGTGTCAAAAAAATACTAATGTTAACATTTTTTGTTATCAAACACAGTAAATTACCAGCAAATGTATCAATAAAAGTAATGAGACAATTTTGTAAAATCAAAAAATATTAACATTGTAGTTGTAGTCTTTTTCATCATTACATTTGCATTTTAGGATTTTGAATGACAAATTTCGTCTCTGTCATCCAATGAATATTTTCTTACAAAAGAAAAGTGAAAGGAAAATCACCAAAATACTGATCTCCGATGAAAATTCTAAACGAAAAGTCCTTAATCAAATGGCAATTGAACCAACTAGTTCAATAAATGGTAGCAGCTATTCATTAAAAAATATAGAGTTATGTTGATGATATTAATCATGAATTAAATTTGAGTAAAATTGTATTACATTATATATTTGATTGAGGATGGATCATTATTTACAAAATAAAGATCCTGTAATCTAGACATAATAATATGTTTAATTTAAACAAATTTAATCCACTTCCGGATTAAATATTCATTGAAAAAAAAATTCAATCACTATCAAATCTTTAATATAAATAGATACAAGATTCAATTGCTTTGATCATAGAAAATGAAATAAAGGAATAGGATATGCTCAGCTTGATGAATTAATTCATATATAAGATAGATAGTGTAATGATTAGTTTTTAGATAGCATCCTTATTTATATACAATTGTGTGTCAAGTTAGGATTAGTCGATGATTATCAAATAAAGTTTATACAGTGCTACATTTTTATTGCAAATATATATATATACATAATAAAGTATAAAATTGAGAATGGAAATGGGCAATGTGTCAAAGAGACATTATTGACTTGGGATGGCTCTTCAAACTTACTTTTAATCGTCCTTTAGAAATATTTTCAAGAGTAAACACTGTTTTATAAAGTAACCCATGGATATATCCTAAAGGCGAATGAATCATGATGAATCAAGCTGAACAATAGATAACAACTTATTTGGTGAGCGCTGAGGGGACACAAGAAGACTTATCCCACCACATTATGTATTAGGTTGTAATAAATCAGGCGCCCTCTATTCGGTGGATGTCTTTGGTTGCTGTCTGTCATGTATGTTCTTCGTGTATTTTCTGTATAATTAATATTCATGTCAACACTAGCGTGCTGTCTACTGAGCTGGTGATATCCTCGGGGACGAAACGTCCACCAGCAAAATTTATCTATAATGTAAAAATAAAAAAAGTATAGCCTTTGTTGTTAATCTTTTTAAAAATTACATTACTCGCCTTGCATATTCTCTGTGTATCATCACCAATTGATTCGGAGCCTTTAAACTTAAGGATGTCTACCTCTGAGGAGCCAAAAATTTTTAGAATTAAACTTTTTTTCTTAAACTACTTTTTGGGTTTATAAGACTATAACAAAATAATTGGTGAAGAAAAAATCAAATGGTGGTGCACTTATTTTTTTGCTTCAGCCCATTGAAAATGCCCCATTTTGATGATATTCCTATTTTTCATCGATTTTTACCTATTTTTGGACTATTATCGTGAAAAAGTCACAGTTCCACAATTAAACTTTTTTTTATACTTTCTATAAAGATGAAGTGGACCAATCTGAATAAATTTTACTTAAAAAAACTATAGGTAGGTGTTAATATATAAAGTTTTATCATCTTTTGACGCTTTTTTTAGTAAAATTTACCATGCTGTCAATTTTGTATTTTTGTGATTTTTCTCAGTTTCAAGAACAAAATGCATATTATTTCAACTTTTTTGTTATAACTGATATAAAAATACATATCATAGAAATTTGAAAAGATCAAAATGATATGAGATGTACATGATTCTTGTAAAATCATTTTTTGTATCCCTATCCATTTTCTTAAAATTTGGGCTAAAAATACTGACTTGATTGGTCGTAAAATTTGAAAACTGGATTACTCAAAAACCATTCATTGTAAATACACAATTTTTCACAGAGTTATGTTTGATTATAATATTTAAAAAATTCATTGATATTACCCACTTGTATCACATATTTTGGAAATAAATCAAGAACGAGATTTCAGCGAGACTGAATGAGACTGAAAAGTCAGAAGAATACATCCTTAAGTTACCAACAAGATTAACCCATTACAATACGTTTCGGTCAATATGCTGATGTCTAACACTCATATGACATTTCATATGTTAGCTGCATCAAATTTTCACGCAATCAAGATTAAGTTTTATACTTAAAATGTGTGCAAATAATACATGAACATGACTGTCCCTTTGGTATCTTTCGTCCCTCTTTTATAATTCGATGTATTTTTCTTCACCCTTTTTTTACTGCGTTTCACAGTTTGTTTCATAATTTAGTATGTTTTTGTTAGTACGCTCGCTGATTGGCATTTTAAAAAGCAGAGGGTTGAGATTAAGAGCATTTGTAATTAGTAATCATGTTATATCTTTGAAATTCAGTTTATGTTCGTGTACCTCATTCTCTATTTATTATGTTGTATTGTGTATACTGTTGTTTGTCTTTAGTTCTCGTTCTTTTCCCAAAATGAGTGTGAATGGTTCTTTCGGTATCCTTCTCTTCTCTTTTATCCCAAACGATTTTGATTTTTAAATACGTTACAATTATGGAAAATGTATTTTGAAGGTAAATTATATTACCTTTATTTCATCTGAAAGCAAATCATGTTAATCGCACAATATTAAGATAAAAATGGATTTCGCCATTTCCTCTGATTTTGTTTCCCAACACGGCAAAATATTTTCAAATCTTTGAATCTTAAACTTTTAACATCTCATCCAAATGCATGTACTTTAAAATCAAACAATATTTTGATATAATTCTAAATTATTCTTCAAGAAATAAACGTCAGCGGAATACATGTATCTATCATAAAAAAATATCTTTTGGATAAAAATTGGTTGATTTTGGAAAACGATAGCTCTTGTGGAGAGTAGTCTTATTGACAATCATATCACATCTTCTTTTGTATCTTTAGATGCAAATTTCAATGATTTATACAAATGCCTTCAAAAGTATTATAAAGCACCGAATAACTTTTAAATTTCTGGAAAAATATAGAATTTTGAAAAGCTTTTATAAGTATATAATATAGATCCTCTCATATGGAATTTCAGTAGAATTTTACTTTTTTTGTTTAGTTTGAGCATATGAATGAAACAAAACTAACCAAAAGCTCTTAATTATAAGTTAAATTTAAGGTCGTGTCTCAGAGAGATTTACGGACACAATTGGGTTTTGGTTTACATTACTGTTGTGATTACGCGAGACATATATGTTTTATTTGCCGTCATTACATATCCATTTTTGTATTTTTTTGGTACAGATATTTGTCTTTTTTCGGCAATGGTTATTTTTTTTTACACTTTATTAACATTAGTAATCAATGTTTGTCACTTTTTTCTGGCTGTGTAGCTCACTGTATCTGTTGTGTGTGTTGATATGGATAGGAAACTTTCATTCTATTCGTGGTGGTTCACATTCTTATTCTTTTAATAAATGAAATTGATTTATTGATTTACAAGTGATGTTGTTTATCTTATGACGAAATTAAACCTATGATTGCTAAAATCTGTTTCTTTATTCTACTGTTATAAGTGTTTGAAAGAAACAAAAATCTTTTTTTAAGTATTAGTGATTAAGAAATTAATTTCGATATAAATCATCATAACAAGTGCATGTTAATATTTTAAAATACATTTTTTTTATTGTTTAATTGAATTCTCAATATCATTTGAACTTAAATTGTTGCTGTTCTTTTCAATTTCTCTGTTGTTATATATACTAATGAACGTTGTTTGAAACGTTTAAATAAAATACAAATAAGAAAAATTATTGTGCAAACAAAACTTGAACTTAAGGAAGCTTGAAATGCCACAAATATGGTTTTCAGATACTAAATTATAATATATTTGATTGATTAAAATGAAAACACATGACGTTTCCCATCGGAATTATTTGAATCTTGTTGATCTTGTTGTATGTATACTAATTATTAGTTTAAACCCAAGAACAAAGAATATACAAATTAGATTCAAGTTTCCGGCACGTTATACTTATTATTGCATCCTTTGAACTAGGAATGGAATATCTAGGTGGAATAAGTATCGAAAGTCTGAAAAACACCTACCAAGTCGAGGCTAATGTAGGTCTTGCATTTAACATTACTTTATTACAATGTTTTATGTTATGTCTACGGACAAACACGTGTCTTACATTATTTTTCAAAAATGTTAATGAACAGTGTATTCTTCATTCAAAGACATTTCATTGTAAGTCCCCGACTGGAATAGAAATAGGATGGGAGGTGTATCAAATTGCTGATTGTAAGTACTTTCCATCAAAGCTAATATAACATAATATTTAAAATTGAATGAATTATGTTTTAACTTCAATTTATATTTAATACTATTTCAATTTCAAAATTAAATGAATATTGGAGAGTTGATAGTGTTGTACAATTTGTTTGTACAGTCTAATGAATTTGAAGGTCAATTTGCAAACATTGTGATTTGAATTTATAAATCATTGCTTCGTCATTAAATTTTCTTATCTAGAAAAGCTATGAAACACCCTTTTACAGTACAATCCTTGATAATTCAGTTTTCTCATTATTTTCCCCGATATTAGGACAAAATACATATTTTGTTATTCGTCAACCGTGGAAGATTCAAGAGATTTTGTTTCTCTCAAATATTCAAAAAAAGTCTTTTATACATCAGTGTTATCTTTGAGTCTTACAACTTAAACAACGCGACTGTGTCTTTCAGTCATTCAGACATTTATATCTTTTAATAAAGTAAGGTTCCGGGTTAACTTGTGTCTTTCTGTCATCCCGACATTAATAGTGATCAATTTTAATGCGGTAATTGTCTGGTTTAATCAACATGCTTTCTAAATGGGCATGTACGGAAAGTCTCGGTTCGGACTGTTGACACCAATATTGACAAGAAAAACGTAAGGGCTCGTCTCAAACTTAAATTATACGGCACGCTTGAGTAAAAAGGCAAGATTGTGCAACTAAATCCATTTTCCGTTGTCAAAGATTAGTATCTATCCGCCAGCAATAGGCAGCAATTTTTTAATCGAATCTTGATAAGCATTTTTGGATAATTCTTTAACTTAAATGCCATAGCGTACAAATAGAAAAAATCGGATTCTAATAGACATTTTATCATGTTCCACAGATACAAAAATAGAGTTATTGTATGTTGACCAATGGATGTGAAATGCGGGAACAGATAACCAGTGCTGATCAAAATATTTGAAAATTTTGCCAACAAATTAGAGGCTATAATGGCTCACTCTGGCTGCCTTTTGAGGGCCATTAAACAAACTTTAGGAAAATGGCAACCCATGGAAATTTCTATAAGTTTAGTTAGGATGGGCTAATAAGTTTTTGACGATATCAGTCATTCAATCACAGGCTATGATGGTCCAGTTTTAAATTTTGTCTCAATAATCAGCCGCAGTTTTGGTGGAAAATATTCCCAGAAACATTTTTACTATCTAATTTCAAACTTATATTTAGGATTTTTGCCACGAAGTGGACCGCACAAAGCCTGTGATTGGCATTTTCAACATTTAAAAGGACTTTCAGACATTTTGACGTGGAAGGTGATTTTTGTAGATAAGCCGAAAGAATATCTGCTGATAACATAAGATAATTTTATCAACCAATCATCGTGCCTAACAGTTGAGCTTTGCATTTAAATATCTGAAAAACAATGGGGGAAAAAAACGCAAGTGTCGAAATTACTTGCTTAAATAAAAAAAATATAGAATTCTTATCAAACATGATATTGATGGCAAAAGCAATTTATAAATTCACTGGAACCTGTTAAGGGAGGCACCGGAACAAACAGAAAGACAAATTATGGAAACCTGTGTTGGACCTTATTTGATTAAATGAATTATTGAGTAAAATCTTGTTTAACAGTTCATGTCAACTTTTACTTTCAAATGTTATGTTTTTAGAAGACGACCTCTTACTTTTCCATGTCTAAGTTTGTGAAATCAGTAGGTAGCGAGACTTTCTTTAAATCTCTTATAAACTATTATTCTTCCGAGTCATTCTCCAGTGAGTTTGTGTACGTACAAAACACGTGTTCATTTCATTGCTTTTAATTGTTTGTTCCCAATAGTTATCAAAAGTACCAGGATTATAATTTAGTACGCCAGACGCGCGTTTCGTCTACATAAGACTCATCAGTGACGCTCAAATCAAAATATTTATAAAACCAAACAAGTACAAAGTTGGAGAGCATTGAGGATCAAAAATTCCAAAAGTTGTGCCAAATACGGCTAAGGTAATCTATGCCTGGGATAAGAAAATCCTTAGTTTTTCGAAAAATTATATGTTTTGTAAACAGGAATTTATAAAAATGACCTTATTATTGATATTCATGTCACAAACACGCTCTAATCCGTCCATTTAACTAAAATTGTTTTTTGGTATAAACTTATAGAGTTTTAGTTTATTCAGATTTTCACAAGCTCTGCATAGTAATCTTGTTGGAAGTTTATGATTTATTAAAACTCTATATCGGATATCTTGTAACTACACATAAACATACAGGTCATGATTAAGGTTAATTGTGTTCCAAGGCAAGGCTTTTATTTAGAGAATGATTATTATATGTGTTCGTATCTCATATATAGAAAACAGATATAAATGATAGATGAGTAACGCTTTACTTTTATACAATTATCTTATTTTTCAAGTAACTGGAAGGTGTCCGTCAAACTTTTTATACTACAGACCATTAGATCTGTGCTACAGAATTGAAGACGGAACACATATGAACATGCAAGATCCAGCTATAGATATCGTGAGCAAGTGCTATGCCAAAGGATCTGAACTGATCCGTGTAGACTCAGCTGAGAAACAAGCCTATATGGAACACGCTCTGGGTAAAAAGTAAAATAACAAAAAATACCGAGCTTCAATGAAATTTGAAACAGAAAGTCCTTTAACAAATGACAATACCAAATGCTAAAATATATCCAACAACCTAAACACAACTGCCATATTCCTGACTTGGTACAAGCATTTCCTTTTCCAGTAAATAGTGGAGTAACCTGTTTTATAGATAGCTAAACCTCTAGCTTGTATCGGTAAACAAGTTCTTGATAATATTGGATAAAAGAAAAAGGTTGATAATTGCAATTGAAATTATTTAGGTATTTATGATGTGTGCCATTGGGTCAATCAAGATATATTTGATTTTTGTGATTAAATCAATCTAGGTATTTCTGATGTGTGTCTTTGAATAAATTTAGATATATCCGATGTTTGTTTTGAATTTATCCAGATATTTCTGATGATTGTTATTGAATAAAATTAGATATTTTTTATTATATAATTATTGTTATCAAATAAATTAAATTAACGGTACCAATTTTCTTGCACCAGATGCGCATTTCGACAATACATGTCTCTTCAGTGATGCTCGTGGCCAAAATATTTATAATAATTTCTAATATTTTGTAACAGCAAATTTTAATAACACAAAAAATCCGTATTTACATGCCAGTACCGAAGTACGGGCTACTGGGCTGGTGATACCCTCGGGGACTAATAGTCCACCAGCAGAGGCATCTACCCAGTGGTAGTAATAAAATTAACGGTACCAATTGTCTTGCACCAGATGCGCATTTCGACAATACATGTCTCTTCAGTAATGCTCGTGGCCAAAATATTTGAAATCCAAAGCTTATATAAAAGATGAAGAGCTATAGTACAAAAGGTCCAAAAAGTATAGCCAATTTAGGTTATTTCTGATGTTTTTCATAGAATTAATCTTGGTATTTCACTTTCTAATGTATATACAGTGAGATAATAATGAAATATAACTATTTCAGCTGGTTTACTTGACACGGCGTATGTGTGTGTGCAAGGAAGCAATTATGTCACACCTGGTGTTTGGACATACGATGATGGAACACCCTTTGGGTACACAAACTGGGAGGCTGGACAACCAAATGGTGGAATCCAACCTAGAAATCTTGGTATAGATGTCAGTGCAACAGATTTACTGTGGCATGACTACCCTACCTCTGAATCGAAAACGTGTAGTTATGTATGTGAAATAAGATAAAGTGTCTTTCTATAGACCATTTGATTTATTGTAGTGTAACCTTTTCGTACGTAAAACGTTTATTATTGTGAATTGAGTTTTTCTATTGTCACTTGGTGGAGTTTTTTTTAGTATGTCAAAGGATTTATGCGACATTAAAGCAAGTTTAACGTAACTCAATGTAAGATACAATGCAGTTATCTGCATAAAATTTGGAACGTGAATGGCTTTATGATGCAAAAATAATCAAAACATTCCGCTGTAAGTCGATGTAAAAATCACATGAATAGAACAGACATGAAAATATATTCGCTTCTTGCTAACTTTTTAAGAGTCAAACGAAAATTCTTATGATAATTTTCAATGAAAAATATAACGATACTGTTATCAATTTATAACCATTCAGTTTCTCCGAGAAGGTAATCGAAAATAAAATAGTGGCAACAGTAGTGTAGTTTAGTTCAAAAGTCATAACAAACTAAAACTGGGATAAACACATCAACTATAAAATGAAAATAACAGAACGATCGATACAATGAAATTCAACAAAATAAATCGTAAACATACATAGACATGGACTGTAACGACTGTCATATTACTGTATTGGTACAGGACGTTTTAGGATTAAAGGGTGGGTTGAACCTGGTTTTATGGCTATCAAAACCTCACACTAATATGGCAATTTTAAAATACTAGTAAATCGCTCAAAAGCCAACACTTTATGTAACAGGAATACAGTACAAACAAATGTAGAAACAATCAGCACAGAGAAATGCATAAATGAATACTATATTAAGTACATTAAAACATGTAAACTGTGGAATATCAACGGACACTTCTCATGAATTTATGACAGCATAGCAAGTCCACCCACCATAAACGAAATATAAACTGCAAGTTGCACGATTGAATTAACGTTACAAAAAGTGACTTATTTTTGGTGACGTGAATAGTCATAAGTCCTTCATGGCTTTAATTAACATTTTGTCTGTACTGGATACCTTGGGCTTAAAAAAAATATAAACAACAATACAATACCGGCTCACCTGCATGTCCGACAAAAGAATCATTCACCAGATTTACAAAGATATCGTCCTGAGCGAAAGAGGAATACTGTGAAACAGTTTACTCGCGAAGTGGTATTAATCATATGTGTATTCTAAAAAGTTCTAAAGAACGTCTGCATAATTTTGAATCTTTCTGTAAAAGTAGTTTTATCAAAACTTTTGATTTTTCAAACCTGTATACCGCCATCCCAATGTGAAGTTGTAAATCTTTTAAAAGAAATAATCCACAATGTTTTTCAACATAAAATGGTAGCATACGCGATATTTATTACATCGTGATAATACGGCATACTTTGTTAATACAGAATAATAAGGTAAAACATGCTTCACAGCGGGTACTGATCAGTATTCTGTGGTTTCGTATTGACAACATATTTGTTGAATTTGAAGGCAGATTTTTTTTTAAATTGTCGGCATTCCTAACTGTGCACCTCTCCTTGTCGACCTTTTCTTATGTCCATTCGAGTCGGGGTTCCTTCAGTCACTTTTCAAAAACAAGAAGATTATAGAAGCCAGGTCATTAAATTTCTTATTATGATATATTGATGATGTTCTTTTCATTAACTATCCATTTTTTTCTGATTGGGTTCCATTAATATATCCTCCAGAACTAGACATTAAAGGAACAACAGACACTGCTTCATCTGTCTCATATCCCGAATTTGTTATCAGCGGTCATCTCTGTACCATAATTTATGACAAGGAAACCAAACGATTTTGATTTTGAAATTATCAATTTCCCCACCAATTGTAGCAATATACCAACTTCACCTGCATATTGGGTAACTATTTCCCAACTCATTCCGTATTCAAGAGCTTGCAGCTCTACTCAAACTTTGTAAAACGTCACAATTGTCTGAGCAGGGATATATCAAAGAACGTCTCGTCCTTTTTTCTAAAAACTAAATTCATCGGAAGATATCAAGATCTTTTTGTTACATATTTTGTATTACTTCGCAGATATTACACTATGGTCTTGAAGTATAAATTCTAGATACTGACGTTTTTTTGCATCTCAAAAAGATATATAGTGTTCTCTTGTTTGTCTTTGTACATTATTACTTTTACTGTTCAGTTTGTTTGTGGTGGTATCCATTAGACGTGGTTTGGTACTTGTGCATCCCGTCATTGTGTTATAGTGCAAACATGGTAATTTGTTTTACTCTTGTCTTTTGTCTTTCCTAATGTCCCTTTTCTATATGTTTTTTTGTTTTTGTTTTTCTTTGTTGACTGGTTTGTTTATTTTATTGTGTTTAAAATTATAACACAATGTTGACTGCTGTAATTATTCTTCAAAGGATTATAATTTAGTACGCCAGACGCGCGTTTCGTCTACATAAGACTCATCGGTGACGCTCATATCAAAACAGTTATAAAAGCCAAACAAGTACAATGTTATAGAGCATTGAGAATCCAAAATTCCAAAATATAATGCTAAATACGGTTGAGGTAATATATGCCTGGAATAAGAAAATACTTAGTTTTTCGAAAAATAAAAAGTTTTGTTATCAGAAAATTAATAGAAATGACCACATTATTGATATGCGTGTCAACACCGAAGTGCTGACTACTGAGCTGGTGATACCCTCGGGGACGAAACGTCCACCAGCAGTGACATCGACCCAGTGATGTAAATAGTTATCAAAGGTATCAGGATTATAATTTAGAACGCCAGACGCGCGTTTCGTCTACATAAGACTCATCAGTGACGCTCAAACTAAAATAGTTAACAAAATAGTTAATAGTTTAACACTCTGTTTGATATTTTACATGTCATGTCTGTTTGTTCTATCCACACATAGTTATTAATATAATGGAATTGTAAGCGACTGTCATACAAGTGAGCGATTGAAACATGAGTCTCAATATGGTCAAGGTCGCTGGAAGTGACGTCAACGAAAATTTTTAAAAAATAAACTCTTGCTATTGCATTTTTAACAAACTAAGCAAACTTGTTATTTGTCGTTTTTGCTGCTTTCAATAAATAGGTTTCTTTGCTATTTTGTATCTTCTAGTTGGAATTCTTAATTTTGTTTTTTAACACAAATCTGCTACTCCAAGTAATGAGTAAGTTTTGTATATATAAATGATATGCCATTACCTATAAACCCATGTATCTTCATGAGTGTCTAATCCTATAATGGTCTGACGTCCGGAAGATAGATATCACAGGTCCCGTTGGTGGACCCAGGGAGTGTTCTGGGGTTTGAATTCAATTTGTTTTCCTATCTTTTCTTTTGATACTGTGAACGTTTTATGGATTCATGGTGGCTGATATCCCCTGTAAAACAATGTTTGGATTCTTGCCTTTGTCCTAACCAGTTTCCAAAACATCCATCTTTTGTTAATACAGTTAATTACATTTTTAAATATGACTAAATACACAAAATTTTAATCAGTAAAGACAAAGAAAACTAACTATCACGGTTCATACCAATGTTTGTAATTTTAAATGCTTTAAAAAAAAGGGGGGGATAAATGAGGGTATTCAACTATAAATTCACTTTAAATTATTTAAGGAATGACTGTAATATTTTTTCTGTCTATGAAGAAATAGCATAAAAAAAATTGGTGCACACTGACTAACGCGATTAGCGGGTTATTTTACAGTGTGCACCACATTTTTAATGTTATTTCGAATAGACAGAAACAATATTACACTCATTTCTTATAATTTAATTCTGAATTTCATTTTAAATCGTAGAAAACAATGAAAAAAACGTTGCCGACGTCACGGTCACATGACTACATTATGTCTGTGGGCTGATAACAAAATAACGTCAGCCAATCGAAATACGCGTTGCATCCAAAATTAAATTATTTGCTTATAACTTTTCTCAATTGTTGCTGACCTGTTGAACTCTCTACCATGCAGTCAAATTATTTTTATTTTTTATTTACATTCACATAAGGACACTGATGTGCTCAAAATATAAATTAAATATGAAATATAATGTTCGACAGTTTCAAAACTAACATGAATATTTATTATATGCTGTCATTTAGATACTAAACTGAAAGAACCACCAATATTATTAGTAATACAAAACACATGAAAGGTTATCGTGAACCCGAAAATATGAAACTGGTCAAAAACCATGATGTCATATATATACATATATTTGTTCCGCCTGGAAACTTTATTTAAAAACCGATTGCCATACTATTTGTTCCTGCTGGAACAAATATGTTTTACACTTTATTCCGTAATGAGCAAATTCTGTCATATTTTATTCTTCGTGCCAATGAAACTTATATTACTAGAAGTTCATTACTAGAGTAGAGTATTAAAGGATTTGTGATAATTACTGAATATTACTTCAGAAAAAGCATCCAGACAACTAAATGTCTTAAAAAGACTTGGTAAATACTTGAACAAACTTGGAAAACTAACAATATATCACTCCGGCCTTTATTATGTCAAACCTTAATTTCTGCTCATTGTCCTGACATTTCTGCAGCGAGGCCAACACTACAAAAATTGAAAAAAAAGTACAAGAAAGAGCAGGAAAGTCGCCTCCTAAACCATCAATATGATAATAATAAGAAAGAGCAGTTCGCTTCATTTACCAGGATCACAAAAGCACATAAGAAGACTTACTTTTAAAAAAAAAATGCCATCATTTAAAGTAATACGCCTAAGAATCATGGTCTTCAAAACAGTCAATCATGAAAATCCAGTATACCTCTATGATCTTGTAAATATTGAACAAACAAAATATTCTTTCAGATACCAAATATCGCTGAAATACCTGACGTAAGAACAACAAGGTATATGGGTTGAAATCTTTCAGATATTCTGCTGCCAAACTATGGAAGGAGTTGCTAAACCACTTTGGAACTGAAACATCTTTTATTCAATTCAAAAGTCTAATAAACATTAAGATTTAGTTTTTATGTTACATTTAGCTCATGCATATATGCATATGTATAATATACAGTATTTAAATCAGTGCAGTGCATGAAATGTATGTTCTTTGTCTTTTATGTTTTAATATTTGAATTGTGTATGATTATCATGTAAATGTCTGATTTGTCGGTGAATAAAAAGCTCAGAGAGCTAATAAATATTTGTTATGTAACATGTTGACTATAAATAAATCTTTGAATTGAATGATTGAATTAATTTGAAACTTCTATTATTATTATTATAATTCATGACAAAATAAAACAGAAAATGGAAATGGGTAATGTGTCAAAGCCAGCCCGACCATAGAACAGAACGTGAACAGCAGAAGGTCACCAACAGGTCTTCAGAAACAGAAACTCGAAATAAACAATTAATTGTATAAACAGAGACATATAATACAATATGTCTCTGGTATAAATAGCAAAAACATAAGGTCAAATTAGAGTGGCCATTCTACAGGTTACCTGGCTTTAAATTTTTATAACATAGTGCCAAAAAAAACTCTTTTTTTTTTTTTTTTGGTCTTTGAATTGATATCCCGGATATTCTATCATATCCGTCATCATGGTTATGGCAGTTACAATTAAAACTTCCGGTCGAAAGTGAAAGTGCGTCTTATAAAAAAAAAAAGAGTAAGTTTGTATCAGCTGTATCTTTATAGGAACATTTTGTCATGTTATGTCTAATATAGCAGTTTTCTTGTTGAATAGTTTTCTAATTGATGCACAACTTATTTCATTGTGATAATCATTAATTACCCTGTAAAATTTGTTCAAAATCTGATATCGGGTTTGCACTGGATATCTGCAGTTTAGCCTTAGGCTAATGATAGTCCAAATAAGTATGACGGCTATTTCAACTTTTATCTGAGATAGGTGTCCCAGAGAAATGGCCTTGCAAAACTCATAATTATTTGGACTAGTCTAACATGTCTAATGATCATGTGATAGCTCTTTTTGGTTGTATTTGCTTGATCAGTCTGTAACAAATGATCTCATAATTTGCTTTATTTTATTGAAATATCTCATTTGGTAGTGCAATTCAATAGCATAGGTTTAGATTATCTGATTGTTCTATTTATAGTTAACCTTATCTACTCACTGATTAATCAGTCTCACTTGCGGACAAACTTATCCCATACCAGTAGTGTTACTGTATTAAACAAACAATTACTATAGGAAATTAATATGGAATAGTATTTTTTTCTTTTATAATTTCAATTACTAAATATGATTTAGTAAAGACTGATTTAACATTCTGTTATAATAAGTAATATTTCTGAATGTTTATATAACAAATATATACACTTAAAGGTCATTCCTTGTTGTCTAATATATAGAAAAAATAAGTATCGAAGAATATTCTTTTTTGGTTGAAATATTAGTTTAAAATAGTAATGGAATGTACTCTTTGAAAAGAAACCCACACAAAGTCCTCTTACATTATTCCCTATATATATAAAAAGAAAGAAAAAAGTACCCTTTGCAACAAAATTTTATACGAACTCTCTTTAAAATCTTTCTATAAGACGGTCTATTTTAACTAACCATGGAAGAATATTTATAGTTTTAGAGCCCAAAAAGAACAGCATTTTATAGAAAATGACATATATGAGTATACAATTTTATCAATAAGACTCATTATGAAAGTACGCAGAATCAATTTACTCTGAATCTATTTCACACAAGAGTCCTTCTCAAATAGTTTTTTTTTTATAGTTTTTACTCAAATTCAAAGTTTTACAGGAACATTTATCATGTTTTTGATAAACAACAAGTTTTTAATTTTTTTTCTGGATAGAAATTAATTTTTGATTTTGGTTTGAGATATCTATTAACATGATTGATGAAATATTGTACAAAAACATGTTAAATTCGCATGCAATTTCATATCAAAATGGCTTCAACAGCACCTAATAGCGCTGGAATTTTTTTTCAACATACCAAAGTTCAAAAATTGTTGACAAATATTTCAAGTATATTATATAGACTTTATAATATTCGAATTTAAGAAGGCTTTGACAACTTTAATGTTTGACCCTGCGAGACAATCAAATGCAGGGAATTTATTCCATCAAATACATATACATGTATATATATATATATTTCAAAGACCCTCTTAACCTAGACCAAAATTATATATTTGGAATATTAATTCTTATATTGTGTTTCAGATTAGAATTAATTCATTTTCAGTTAAATTTTTCTTTCCCTGCAAAAAATCTACACAAAAATAGAATGCAAAAAGTATGTTTTATTGAGTCACATAATTTACTTCAAAATTGAATCTGCTAGTGATTATTATAATAATCAGAGAATACTTTTTATTAGGATTATTGTGAAACTTATTCATAATAATAGTATGGACTGTATAATTGTTTACATTTCCAGCAGGTAAAAATACAACAATGAAAAATAAAGTAAAATCTGTTCTCTAAAGAGGAAAATTAGAATAAGGAAACATTTGTAAAGATTGATATTATTTAGTACGCTTAAAACACTGAAAATCTATTAAACTTAATATTTTGTAAGATTTTTTGTTAATTTATTTGTTATTATAATATATTAATATATTTAAACACAATGTAAATGTTTACTTTCCAATTTTACAAATTGATATGCTTTACTGCTGTACATGTTATAAGTTAAAGTAATACAATCATGCTGAGTGTTTGTCCGCAACATCCGGGTTTTCAGAGATAAGAATAGCTATAAAATCTGCATCTCATTAGATGACGTGTAACATCCTATGCTATTCTTTGCAAACATGAGTACAAGAAGCACTGTCAGTGCTGAATATAATTTTGCTAAATTTAGATACCTTAAAAATATCATCTGCCAAAATGTCCTATTTATAACCCTTTCACCAATTGCTGCCAGACAGAAGCTACTCTGAGACGATGGCTTTCCTGGCTACTATTACTCAAGTGGGAGATCTTCATAATAAATGTCAACAAAAACTTGTTTGTAGTTATTTGTGTATTTATTTCATTCACTAACACCATGTTCACAGTTTTGTTCATGTTTTGATAATTTTTTCTTCATTAAATATTCAAATTTTTAAACCCAAAACAGCAAAATTTTGATTTTTTTTTAGGCTGTACAAATTCATCACACTGAACGATGTCCATTCCAAGTGTTTTGTACATAAAACGACATTTTATGTCAAGAAAGTATACTAGTTTGGCTTCAATTCTTCCATATTCTTTCCAAAATAAAGGAGTAGGTCCGGTAAGACCCCTTTTTGGCCCCAAAAAAAACCAGTTTTACAAAATTGTTAAAATGTAAACTTGTAGTTATTTATTGGACAGTTAAATGGTTCTGCTACATAAATATGGGCAGTTTTTGACAATACAATGCACATATATCAGGTACTAGCACTATTAAGTCATGCTAAATTACGGAAAACTTCAAAATTCTATCATTTTAGTTAAATTTTAGACGGTTTCCGTGTAAAACGAAAGTGGCCGCATTCGTGTTCATCCTTAATATTGAAATGTAAGTTGTATTTCATGATAATACATAACATATATAAAGGTTGTGGATGAACACGGATGCGGCCACTTTTGTTTTTGACAAAAACCATCTGAAAAGTGTCGTTTTTTGGCAGATTTGAGAGATTTTTCATATTTGAGCTTGAATCGGACAGTTTTTAAAGACTAAATCAGTTAAAATCTTTCACATAAATTAATTGAATCAAGTGAAATAGACACTTAAGTGTTTAAAAAGTGGTCAAAATCTTTCGTCAGATAAATTTTAAATTTGAGGCCAAAATGAGTCCTTACCAGTCAGAGCTCAGACATAAATAAGTCTGAATCTGCTTTTGACTCATAGAGGTCTAAAGTTGTAAGTTTTAGGATTTGTCTCCCTTTAATGTAAGACAAAATATGACTTGAATAAGTCCAATATTGTTAAACAAGAAATAATTGAACAGAATAAAAAAGTTGCAAATATCGACTCCTACAAGTCGATGAGTGATCAAAATTGGTGAACTTCAAGACCCACGCATATTTATAAGGAGGTCATGCATCTAAATCAAATAATGACAACATTGAAAGCCAATGCTTTGTCTTCTAAAGAAAAATATGAATGAGAGTCTAAAAAATCGGAGATAATGTTAATTAACCTTACAATGCAACCACCTGGAATCACACTTAATGAGGTAAAACTTCTGTGTTTAGTAAGGATGTTCAATTAGATAATTAAATATAGATAGCTCAAGTCCTTGTGAACTCTAATACTGGTTTTTGCTGTCCTAGGTGGTGTAGTTTGGCCACAAAGTAACATTAAGTTTTATCACCAACATAAATAGACCTAAACAAGTCTGTCATTTTCTGACTTAGATAAGTCTAAAATTGAAACTACATTTTTATAATAAATACATGTTTCGACTTATTTAAGTCAAAAACAAAAATCGACTTGTTTATGTCTGAGCTCTGACTGCTTACCGGACCTACTCCTTTCCCTCATTTCAAATTTTCGTAAATTCCATAAATTTCCTCTGATTCTGACACGGTTATCAACAAACGGAAGCACCATGTTTACACTTTAATCCTGGTATTCATCAAAGAAAGATAACTCATGTTTGCACTGTTTTGAATGGGAATCATAAAAGCTAGTCCGATGATGGTAAAAGGGGACTCATCGTCAGTTGTCTGAAGCTTGAATCACGGTAAACCGGGACTCATTGGCAAAAGGGTTAAAGTTTTATGTTAACCGAAATAATCAATTGAGTGTCAATCATGGCTCAAATGTGAAATGATAATGACAATTACTACCCTTCCAAATAGAAATGCAGAATTGAAACTGAAATTTCATTTGAAAAATAATCTCAATTCATGCAATAGGAGAAACATTTTTACATTTTTAGCAATGTTTAGAGATAAACTGGGTTGCAATATATCATGTAAATAGAACTCTAAATTTCCTCTGAAAACTTGTCAATAAAAAATTATATTTCACACCAAACAAAATAAAGTCTTTTCAGTTATGTATCTTTATTGAACATTAATTTGCTTATCTATCATGTCTATCATATCTATTATCTAAACATGCTAAAAGAACAAGCCTGTGTTTCTTTTGTTAAATAACAGTTATCATTGCACAGCACTGTGTCTTCCTGTAATCCAGCAATATAAGAGAGTAGCCATACAGGGGACTACATCATCAATCATGTGAATAGGCCAGTGTAATGGAATATGTCAACATGTTCATGATCATGATGATATTATGTACAGATATGTTGTTCTTTCTGATGAAGACGAACATTCCTGATTTAAGGTCATCATTGTTATAAATGTCTCCCTTTCAAAAAGGAGTAGGTTCATTAAGGGTTGAAATTAATCCTGAGATTATACATGTATAATGAAATTTCATTCAGCCCAAAATACATGAAATATTATAAATATCTAGGATATTACTTTAACTAAGATAAGTTTTGGCACTTCACAAATACATGATATATATCTTTATTTGAATTAACTCCTTTATTTTAATCTTGCATTACTTTTGCCAAGCTTTTCCAAAGTTTCCCTGTAGCTTATAGTGCAGAAAAATGCACAATGCTATTGTCATGATTGTGTTTTGGCAAAATTTTCAAAAGGAGCTGACATTTGTGTTTATAATGTATTTTTATGAGTAGATTTGAATTACTCAGAATTATGACTTTTCACTTTTGAATTGTATCCATTTTAGAAAAGATGTTGTAGTCTTTATGTTGATTTATGAAAGAGTCAACATGTTTAAGGCCATATTTAAGCTAAAATGAACCTTGTCCTTTCAAATCTTCTGGTTTTATAGTCTGATGATTAAGTTGAACTACATTATATTGTTATGTAATATAACCTTAACACTTTCATTAAGTGTATGTAAGTACTAATGCATCACAAAATTATCTTGTTCGGTGTACATACTAACATGACTACTCTTATTATCATTTGTCAAGTTATTACTATTTATCATGTTTATCTAAAATGACAAATCATCTCACATGCATTAAACATCATTTAACATTAGGTACTGAGACTAAAGCATTAAACATCATTTAACATTAGGTACTGAGACTAAAGCATTAGACATCATTTAACATTAGGTACTGTGACTAAAGCATTAAAACATCATTTAACATTAGGTACTGCGACTAAAGCATTAGACATCATTTAACATTAGGTACTGTGACTAAAGCATTAAACATCATTTAACATTAGGTACTGTGACTAAAGCATTAGACATCATTTAACATTAGGTACTGTGACTAAAGCATTAAAACTTCATTTAACATTAGGTACTGCTACTAAAGCATTAAAACATCATTTAACATTAGGTACTGTGACTAAAGCATTAGACATCATTAACATTAGGTACTGTGACTAAAGCATTAAAACTTCATTTAACATTAGGTACTGCTACTAAAGCATTAAAACATCATTTAACATTAGGTACTGTGACTAAAGCATTAATCATCATTTAACATTAGGTACTGCTACTAAAGCATTGAACATCATTTAACATTAGGTACTGCGACTTAAGCATTAAACATCATTTAACATTAGGTACTTGCCTCTAAAGCATTAAACATCATTTAACATTAGGTACTGCGACTTAAGCATTAAACATCATTTGATATTTGGTACTGCGACTTAAGCATTAAACATCATTTAACATTAGGTACTGGGACTAAAGCATTGAACATCATTTTACATTAGGTACTTGCCTCTAAAGCATTAAACATCATTTAACATTAGGGAATTGCCTCTAAAGCATTAAACATCATTTAACATTAGGTACTGCGATGTAAGCATTAAAACATCATTTAACATTAGGTACTGTGACTAAAGCATTAATCATCATTTAACATTAGGTACTGCAACTAAAGCATTGAACATCATTTTACATTAGGTACCTGCCTCTAAAGCATTAAACATCATTTAACATTAGGTAATTGCCTCTAAAGCATTAAACATCATTTAACATTAGGTACTGCGACTTAAGCATTAAACATCATTTAACATTAGGTACTGTGACTAAAGCATTAAACATCATTTAACATTAGGTACTGCGACTTAAGCATTAAACATCATTTAACATTAGGTACTTGCCTCTAAAGCATTAAACATCATTTAACATTAGGTACTGCGACTTAAGCATTAAACATCATTTAATATTAGGTACTGAGACTTAAGCATTAAACATCATTTAACATTAGGTACTGTGACTTAAGCATTAAACATCATTTAACATTAGGTACTTGCCTCTAAAGCATTAAACATCATTTAACATTAGGTACTGCGACTTAAGCATTAAACATCATTTAATATTAGGTACTGCGACTTAAGCATTAATCATCATTTAACATTATGTACTGCTACTAAAGCATTGAACATCATTTTACATTAGGTACTTGCCTCTAAAGCATTAAACATCATTTAACATTAGGTACTTGCCTCTAAAGCATTAAACATCATTTAACATTAGGTACTGCGACTTAAGCATTAAACATCATTTAACATTAGGTACTGTGACTAAAGCATTAATCATCAGTTAACATTAGGTACTGCTACTAAAGCATTGAACATCATTTTCCATTAGGTACTTGCCTCTAAAGCATTAAACATCATTTAACATTAGGTACTGCAACTTAAGCATTAAACATCATTTAATATGAAAATATTATAAATATCTAGGATATTACTTTAACTAAGATAAGTTTTGGCACTTCACAAATACATGATATATATCTTTATTTGAATTAACTCCTTTATTTTAATCTTGCATTACTTTTGCCAAGCTTTTCCAAAGTTTCCCTGTAGCTTATAGTGCAGAAAAATGCACAATGCTATCATGGCTATTGTCATGATTGTGTTTTGGCAAAATTTTCAAAAGGAGCTGACATTTGTGTTTATAGTGTATTTTTATGAGTAGATTTGAATTACTTAGAATTATGACTTTTCACTTTTGAATTGTATCCATTTTAGAAAAGATGTTGTAGTCTTTATGTTGATTTATGAAAGAATCAACATGTTTAAGGCCATATTTAAGCTAAAATGAACCTTGTCCTTTCAAATCTTCTGGTTTTATAGTCTGATGATTAAGTTGAACTACATTATATTGTTATGTAATATAATCTTAACACTTTCATTAAGTGTATGTAAGTACTAATGCATCACAAAATTATCTTGTGTGTTGTCATACTAACATGACTACTCTTTTTATCATTTGTCAAGTTATTACTATTTATCTAAAATGACAAATCATCTCACATGCATTAAACATCATTTAACATTAGGTACTGAGACTAAAGCATTAAACATCATTTAACATTAGGTACTGAGACTAAAGCATTAGACATCATTTAACATTAGGTACTGTGACTAAAGCATTAAACATCATTTAACATTAGGTACTGAGACTAAAGCATTAAACATCATTTAACATTAAGTACTTGCCTCTAAAGCATTAAACATCATTTAACATTAGCTACTGCGACTTAAGCATTAAACATCATTTAACATTAGGTACTGCCACTTAAGCATTAAACATCATTTAACATTAGGTACTTGCCTCTAAAGCATTAAACATCATTGAACATTAGGTACTGCAACTTAGGCATTAAACATCATTTAACATTAGGTACTGTTACTAAAGCATTAAACATCATTTAACATTAGGTACTGCGACTTAAGCATTAAACATCATTTAACATTATGTACTGTGACTAAAGCATTAATCATCATTTAACATTAGGTACTGCAACTAAAGCATTGAACATCATTTTACATTAGGAACTTGCCTCTAAAGCATTAAATATCATTTAACATTAGGTACTGCGACTTAAGCATTAAACATCATTTAACATTATGTACTGTGACTAAAGCATTAATCATCATTTAACATTAGGTACTGCAACTAAAGCATTGAACATCATTTTACATTAGGAACTTGCCTCTAAAGCATTAAACATCATTTAACATTATGTACTGTGACTAAAGCATTAAACATCATTTTACATTAGGTACTTGCCTCTAAAGCATTAAACATCATTTAACATTAGGTACTTGCCTCTAAAGCATTAAACATCATTTAACATTAGGTACTGCGACTTAAGCATTAAACATCATTTAACATTAGGTACTTGCCTCTAAAGCATTAAACATCATTTAACATTAGGTACTGCGACTTAAGCATTAAACATCATTTAACATTAGGTACTTGCCTCTAAAGCATTAAACATCATTTAACATTAGGTACTGTGACTAAAGCATTAATCATCATTTAGCATTATGTACTGCAACTAAAGCATTGAACATCATTTTACATTAGGTACTTGCCTCTAAAGCATTAAACATCATTTAAAATTAGGTAATTGCCTCTAAAGCATTAAACATCATTTAACATTAGGCACTGCGACTTAAGCATTAAACATCATTTAACATTAGGTACTGTGACTAAAGCATTAAACATCATTTAACATTAGGTACTGCGACTTAAGCATTAAACATCATTTAACATTAGGTACTTGCCTCTAAAGCATTAAACATCATTTAACATTAGGTACTGCGACTTAAGCATTAAACATCATTTAATATTAGGTACTGCGACTTAAGCATTAAACATCATTTAACATTAGGTACTGTGACTTAAGCATTAAACATCATTTAACATTAGGTACTTGCCTCTAAAGCATTAAACATCATTTAACATAAGGTACTGCGACTTAAGCATTAAACATCATTTAATATTAGGTACTGCGACTTAAGCATTAATCATCATTTAACATTAGATACTGCTACTAAAGTATTGAACATCATTTTACATTAGGTACTTGCCTCTAAAGCATTAAACATCATTTAACATTAGGTACTTGCCTCTAAAGCATTAAACATCATTTAACATTAGGTACTGCAACTTAAGCATTAAACATCATTTAACATTAGGTACTGTGACTAAAGCATTAATCATCAGTTAACATTAGGTACTGCTACTAAAGCATTGAACATCATTTTCCATTAGGTACTTGCCTCTAAAGCATTAAACATCATTTAACATAAGGTACTGCGACTTAAGCATTAAACATCATTTAATATGAAAATATTATAAATATCTAGGATATTACTTTAACTACGATAAGTTTTGGCACTTCACAAATACATGATATATATCTTTATTTGAATTAACTCCTTTATTTTAATCTTGTATTACTTTTGCCAAGCTTTTCCAAAGTTTCCCTGTAGCTTATAGTGCAGAAAAATGCACAATGCTATTGTCATGATTGTGTTTTGGCAAAATTTTCAAAAGGAGCTGACATTTGTGTTTATAATGTATTTTTATGAGTAGATTTGAATTACTTAGAATTATGACTTTTCACTTATGATTTGTATCCATTTTAGAAAAGATGTTGTAGTCTTTATGTTGATTTATGAAAGAATCAACATGGTTAAGGCCATATTTAAGCTAAAATGAACCTTGTCCTTACAAATCTTCTGGTTTTATAGTCTGATGATTAAGTTGAACTACATTATATTGTTATGTAATATAATCTTAACACTTTCATTAAGTGTATGTAAGTACTAATGCATCACAAAATTATCTTGTGTGTTGTCATACTAACATGACTACTCTTATTATCATTTGTCAAGTTATTACTATTTATCTAAAATGACAAATCATCTCACATGCATTAAACATCATTTAACATTAGGTACTGAGACTAAAGCATTAAACATCATTTAACATTAGGTACTGAGACTAAAGCATTAGACATCATTTAACATTAGGTACTGTGACTAAAGCATTAAACATCATTTAACATTAGGTACTGAGACTAAAGCATTAAACATCATTTAACATTAAGTACTTGCCTCTAAAGCATTAAACATCATTTAACATTAGCTACTGCGACTTAAGCATTAAACATCATTTAACATTAGGTACTGTGACTTAAGCATTAAACATCATTTAACATTAGGTACTTGCCTCTAAAGCATTAAACATCATTGAACATTAGGTACTGCAACTTAGGCATTAAACATCATTTAACATTAGGTACTTTTACTAAAGCATTAAACATCATTTAACATTAGGTACTGCGACTAAAGCATTAATCATCATTTAACATTAGGTACTGCAACTAAAGCATTGAACATCATTTCACATTAGGAACTTGCCTCTAAAGCATTAAACATCATTTAACATTAGGTACTTGCCTCTAAAGCATTAAACATCATTTAACATTAGGTACTGCGACTTAAGCATTAAACATCATTTAACATTAGGTACTTGCCTCTAAAGCATTAAACATCATTTAATATTAGGTACTGTGACTTAAGCATTAAACATCATTTAACATTAGGTACTTGCCTCTAAAGCATTAAACATCATTTAACAGTAGGTACTGTGACTAAAGCATTAAACATCATTTAACATTAGGTACTGAGACTAAAGCATTAAACATCATTTAACATTAGGTACTTGCCTCTAAAGCATTAAATATCATTTAACATTAGGTACTTGCCTCTAAAGCATTAAACATCATTTAACATTAGGTACTGTGACTAAAGCATTAAACATCATTTAACATTAGGTACTGTGACTAAAGCATTAAACATCATTTTACATTAGGTACTGGGACTAAAGCATTAAACCTCATTTAACATTAGGTACTGTGACTAAAGCATTAAACATCATTTAACATTAGGTAATGGGACTAAAGTAAGATTCCACTATTGAATAAACCTTGATAGTTGCTTGAACAAATGCATGATTTCCTTGTTACACATGTTAAAGTAAATATTTACAATGTAATGATCCATACAAATTTGACGTATCAACTAGTAAACTCATCATTTACCCCACAAAAATTGAACTGGACTTGAATAAAATTGAGAATGGAAATGGGGAATGTGTCAAAGAGACAACAACCCGACCAAATAAAAATACAACAGCAGAAGGTCACCAACAGGTCTTCAATGTAGCGAGAAATTCCCACACCCGGAGGCGTCCTTCAGCTGGCCCCTAAACAAATATATACTATTTTGAAGTTTGCTTTTAAAAAAGTACTTGTTATACATGTTATAATATAATACATATTAAGTATTAAGATTTAATGTGCTTTGAAAAAATCACTTGTTATAAGTGTTTAAAGTGAATACATGTAAGTTCAATTTAACTGTTGTAACACTGCATTTACTTGATTCTAATTTGTTACTTGTGTTACCATGATTCTTATGTAGTCTACGGTAGTGGTAAAAAATTATGATTTGTTGATTTTGAGACACATTTCAGGAGAAAATATAAGTACTTAAATAAGTACAGATAAGTTACAATTTTCAGTCTTACTATTTGCAAGGAATTGGGTCGACATTTTAAAAATTAAAAATTACTTGGGGACCAACAGACCAACAGACCTGCATGTATATGTATCATTTATATAAGAGCATAAAATAATATTAACTTGCATTCATGCTCCAAGAAGTCTATTTCTTTTGTTTGTTGCTATATTATGTGATTGAAATATTGGTACCAGAAAAAAGACTTCGTATTCTTCACTCTAGTTGAAACCATCTAGAAATTATGCTCATTCAAAATGCCTAAATTGCCGTCCTTATACAGTTATAAGCAATGGTTGTGCAATTTCAAATTTAAAATGCTCCTTGGTTAAAAGTCTAAAATTTTTAAACAGGTGTTGATATCTTGCTGTCCATTGCCCTATGATAGAAGGACAATTTTATGAAACGGAGTCGCTTGATTTAAAAAAAATTAATTAAATGCATATTTTTTTTTATATGCCTCATTGGTTTTGTTACTGTAGTACTTTAATTTTTGAAATCCCAAGAAGTTTAAAATAGCTTTATTTACATTTTATTGAATAGGTTACTTCCTAGTTGTTATAACATTTATGATAAATGGTCTTGTGATAAGTGTGTATTATAAGAGTGTCCTATCAGTGCAGGATACTGCCTGTTAAAGGTAAGGTTATTATTTGTCTATAAAAGGGCATTTAATGCATGAAAAACAGATAACACTTAATTAACAGCGATACAAGTTCACAAGAACTTTAAATAAATATCAATTACATGTAACTAGAAAGTGCAATTGTTTTGATACAAAATGTTATTTATACACTACTAAGGTTATATTGTAATCAGTTACAGATTTAGAACATTTTGTAAAGGATGGGGGGTTCCAGTCATGCTTCAGTGATTCCCTAATAATCAACCAAATTTTTCCTAAGAAAAGCCCCCCTTGGATCTGCCTTTGGTAATAAAGCATTCTAATATTTTAATGAACAATGGCTTAATAACACAGGCACTTGTCTCAGATTACTTTTTTTATATATACCTTAATAAGGTGTATAAGATTTTTTTTTCTGAGACAAGTGCCTGTGTTTAATTATCATACAGTCATTAAATTATTGCCCCCTTTTATATATTTATGTTCAAATTAGTTTTCGTTTTATATTCACAATACAACTTTTTTCTTTATGGTAGTGGAAATTCCAACTTTCAGTATTTATACAAATTCAACACTGAAACTATTGTAAATGGAAAAACCAAAGTTAGGCAATTATATGCTTTAATTTTATAAGTCATATTTTTATAGTTTAAACATATAGTGTAACCTACCAAATTTGACACCTGAGTATCCAACATCCTGCTTTAACCGACACATTTTCATGGTTCTAATATATGCCTATCCTTGCAGAAAAAACCTGAGTAATCCGACACCCTGCTGTATCTGACATTTTCTGGTCCCCCAGTGTGTCAGTTTACACAAAAATAGGTTACACTGTATTTTTGTATAGTGGATTCGAAAACAAGCAATTGCAACTTTTATAAGTACAGTGTGAAATTTTAGAACAATATTTAAAATACACATGTGCATCAGAGATCTAAATGTATTTGTGCAGATACAGGATGTAATATTAAGCACATTCATATATATGTTGTGAGTGAATTACTCTTTTCAGTTTGTAAATGCCAAAAGTTGAGAATTTCAAACTCAAAAAAGGTAATTTGTAGACAGGATACAGGACTGTAAATGTATATGAATCCTATTTAGTTAAGTTTTTAACCAGATTTTTGTGACAAAAATGTCGGTTATTGATTTGGGGATGTACATCTGTCTGGCAGTCGGGTTGTCATGCGGGCTGCAACCAAATTATGTCTGTGCATTTACTCATTAATCTTTCAACCAAAGCTTTTAAAATTTTAATATGTTAGTACTGACAACAAAATGAAGGTCAATTTTAATAATGAAGATTTTGACTTTTACCGTTCTGGGGTTATGGTTCTTGAAAGATTGAAAAATGGTGTTTCCAGTCGTGTCTGTGCATTTACTTGTGAACTGTTCCACCTAAGCTTTTCAAATTTAAATATGTTTTTAATGATGACAAAATGCAGTTCAAATTTAATAATATTGATTTTGACTTTTACCGTTCAGGAGTTATGGTTCTTGAAAGGTAGAAAAATGGCGTTTCCATTCATGTTGTTGCATTTACTTATGTACCATTCAACCTAAGCTTTTCAAATTTTAATATGTTAGTACTGATGGCAAAATGGAGGTCAAATTTGATATCAATGATTTTCACTTTCACCGTTCATCACTTATGGTTTTTGTGATATTGCCAGGACACAAATAAATGTTAATAAATTGGGTTTGCTGTCGTTGTGACAGCCTCTTGTTATAATTGATACCAATTTTAATTTTAGTTGACTAATATCATGTATATGGGTTGTATCTAAATTTTACTATTTTTGTCTGTAATGATTGATTGATTGATTGAATGTTGGTTGTGGTATGCTGTTGGTAATGAGGTTTGTACACGAACAGCCAAACTGCCTTTACTAAATCTTTGTTTTATGGAATAAAATAAAGATTTTCTGCAATTTTTTGCAAATTAATCCCTGCTAACCTTATAATTGACCACTTGTTTGTATACATGCATAGATTAGGTTCATTGGTAAGTTATAAGTTAACTCCAAAATTGTGAATAACCGAGTTAGTTGGACTTCATTATATTATAAAACAAGCTAGTTAGTTTGCTGCTTTAGAGCTTAAACTTATATTTATATACATATATAGATTTAAAGAAATATGTGTATAAATAAACGCACAATGTACATTTCTATTTAATCACATATAATCTAATCGTCATTTTATCTTAAAGTGAACAAATTGTCTTCTTGAGAATTTTCTATAGCATCAGTGTTATCAACTGAGAAGCAATGAGCATTTGTCAGTGTATAAAGCCCTATCTTGAGGCCCCATGTATAAACCAACACTTCATTCTTTTGAAAAGATTTTGTTTTTTATCTTTCAGAAATGTTTCGCCTTGTATGCATGGTGATTATTTTTGTTGACATTTCAGCTGCAGGTAAATAAATAATTAGTTTCTTTTGATGTTATACATATTATCATTAACACTTGTTTTTTTTACAGTACACAAACAATTATTTTTTTATAACTGAAAAATTTTGTACAGCATTTTGTATATTGAAAGTAATTTTGAATGTGAATTTATAGTTGACAAATATAACTGTATTTATTTAACTTTCAAAATTTTGTATAATCAATAAATTAATTACTTCTATTGACTTCAATGATAGTACATGTATTGTGGAATTTGTTAATTTCTATAGCCTCCATTTAATGAGACAAAATTGCATGATCATTATCACTCAGGTTTGAAAAATTGTCAATTTAGGAGGAAATGTAACTTTAGATAACTTCCTTTTAATCAATACAAATTTCATTCAATTAGACAAACAAGAAATCATTCCTTTTATTTATATTTATATTTATATTTATAAAACAGTAAATTAAAATTTCACAATTCTCTTATTTTATAGTTTCAACCTGTGATAAAACTGTAACCATAGGCCGCTCTGTAACAACCATAGACCTAGAAGACACTGCCAAGCCAAATATATGCTCCTGGAATCTACAGTCACCTAGTGATACAACAATAGTTGTCAAGGTAATTGACATCCAGTTACAGGGAGGCTTTGATAGAGTTATTGCCCTTGATGGACCATATGTAAATGATACAGTTATACAGCAGTGTGGTTTAGACTGTAACTTGAAAGGTAACTCTACTTATTATATTTCAACCTATTATTTTTGAATTTTGTTTTAGCCATGAAATTTTTGTTGGTAAAGATACATGAAATCTTGATTTAAGTGATCATTTTGGGAAGAATAATATGAATTTCATAATAGAGAGATTCCATTGTAACATTATTTTATGCATAACTTCCATGTTTTAAAATAATTATAATAAATAAACGAAGAAACAGTGGATCAATTATTGGTTCAGTAAGTTCTTTGTTTATCTGTTTACCATTAGTTTTGTAAAAAGCTGAAAAAAAATTGTTTACAATATAAAAAAAGAAGATGTGGTATGAATACCAATCAGACAACTCTCAACAAGAGAACAAATGACACAGAAATTAATAACTATTAATGAGCAAAGGCTTTCAAAGCAGCATTTTTTAAATTGCTAGGAATAGACAGCAACTTCTAACCTGATTTATAGGGAGATAATAGCAAAAACAAGTTTTGTTTGTAAAACAGGGTAGAAGATCACTGAGGGAAAATGGAAATCTGTATTCTATATATTATATTAAAGTAAATGAGTGAATTAATTTTATATTTTCAGGTTCATTTTTGATTTCCAGCAAAAACCAAATGTTGATACACACAAACCTTGATGGCAATGCAGACATAAGAATAGTCAGTGTTAAAGCATGGGCACAAGGTCAGTGTGTGTGTTTATTGATTAATATTGTACATGCCTGGGCACAGGGTCAGTAGTGCCTGTATATTTCATTGTTCAATTGGTCAAGTCTTGAATTACTTTTCTCCCATACTCATTTTAATTGTTACAAACATCATATTAGGGTGCTGGTTTTATTGATGGAAAAGATCATTGTGTTGCTCATTTTGCAGTCATTTTGAATGCAATTAGACTACATTAAGACAACCCTTGTCCATCTGTACATATGTCCATTCATCTGTACATCCCAAAGTTGGTTTCCGTTCCTCAAACTTAAGTTTGCCACAACCAAATATTATGAAACTTATACACAATGCTTATTACCACAAAACACAGATCAAGTTTGAGTTTTGGTAGCCTCACTTTTACTGTTCTTCAGGTATGTCCCTTTATAACTTTATATGACATGCAAGCAGGAGCATCATCTGTTTCCTTTGATCACATTCCCCATTTAGTTTAATTAACTTATTTCTAATTCTAATAATTAATTGTTAATCATAGATAATGGTGGACGATTTTATGACAAAGGGTATATAACCTTAAAAAATAGTACAGACAATTCTTCATATTACCAGCTTCATAGTACCATAAAGGATCCTGATGAAAAACTACAGGTATTTTATTTAGTTTCTACTGTATGAAATTAACAAGTGGAATTCTGTGCAATAATTTATTTTTGTGTGTATCAATTTTCATGGATTGGTAAAAATTTGATTTTTCATGGATTTATTTGATTTCATGGTTTTGTCAATCTCTGCATACACAGTCAGTTTATAGAATATTTGTAATTCTTGACTATTTAGATTGTGTTTCACCTGTACCCACAAATCCCATGAAAATTGGTATCCAACAAATAATGATTAAAATTGAGAATGGAAATGGGGAATGTGTCAAAGAGACAACAACCCGACCAAAGAAAAAAACAACAGCAGAAGGTCACCAACAGGTCTTTATCCATCTTGTAAGATTGTAATTGTGATATGCGTTAAATTTTTCTTTCATGTTAGTAACAAACTTAAATTTTGATTTAAAAAATAATTTCATGATTCAGAATATACTTTTATTATTATCAGAAAATGCATCATAAGCCTATTTGGCTGGCTGATTATTTTGTATTTTAAAACATGTATTTATTTGTATATTCAGGTTGCACTATAATAAATAATTATTAAATAACTTCTTCTTCTATAAACTTTAAATTGTGTCTTGTATTATATTGAGGGTTGATGCATAAGGGAATTTGTTTTGCAGAATTTTGTAGTATCTATTGAAATGAGCCAATTTACATTGACAATCATTGAATCCACTGGTGGTATTTTAATTATTTTGAACTGCATTTTGTTTTTATTATTTCCTGAAAAAAAATGATAAATCAGAAAGTTTCTGAATTGGCATGATTTATTATTTTATTCCAAATTTTTACAATTTTTCTCTTGTTAATAATATAAAAATAGAAAAAATAACCAAGAGAAATTCAAAAGTTAGAAATTTGTTCATAACTTGTTTTAAAATGGCATATCCAGGGTTGTCAAATATGGTGTTTTTTGTTTGGAAAGTTGAATTAAGGACCCTTCCTCACCTCCCAATATGAATAATATCAAATATTAGTATTAAAATATATTTTTTCTGGATGTCCAAAATGTTTTTTTCATGTCCTGTTAGTATTTGTATTATGTACTACTCATTCACTAATTATAGATCCAGCTAATACTGAATGACAGTTTGATGTACCCTAAGTCCTCTGTTAAAGTGTATGATGGGATATCAGATCAGGGTCCATTGCTGGCAAACTTCAGGTAATATTTCCATATTTCATTTTTAGCATTTATATAGATATAAGAAGATGTGGTATGAGAGCCAATGAGAAAACTCTCCATCCAAGTTACAATTTATTAAAGTAAACCATTACAGATCAAAGTACGGTCTTCAACTGAGAGACTTGGCTCACACGGTACAGCAAGCTGTAACGGGCCCAACCAAATAACTTAAGTGTAAAACCATTCAAAAGTGAAAAACAATAGTCTAATTTATATAAAAAAAAACATGAAACGAGAAACATGTATAAACCACATCATCAAACTACAACTACTGAACATCTGATTCCTGACTTATTGTCTGAATATTAGTTTTTATTGACACCAAATTACCAGCAAATTTAGATTTTGAATATCTTGCTACATAAAAAGAGTAAGTCTAAAAGATATTGAATGTAAATATATATTTTCACTTCCATGTACCATTTACAGTTGTTAAACGCTGTCTTTTTTATATTGGTTGATTGACGATTTTTATTTCCTCATCATTTTAATTAACCTTAGATAATAATTAATTTTTATACAGGACAATTGAACAGTTTGTTCCCATTACATCTAGCCAGCAGGATTTATTGATAGTCACAGAAGGTTTTAATGATAAGGCACTTTACTTTGGTGGCAGTTTTGACTCTGTTAAGCCAGGTTTGTTTTATAAAACACGTATATGTTATCTTTGGCTTGAAATTTGTTGTCCTAAATCTTTGTTATATAATTTTTATTTTCATGAATTAAAAAAAAATCATATTCAGTTGGCGTACTCATTTGAAAAATTAAGCAAATTACATATGATTGCCAATCAGACATCTTTCCGTCATAGACGAAAGACATAACTGTAAGCAACTGTTGTTCACTATATTATGGACAACAACCAAGAGCAAAACCCACAGTAAGATCATGCAAGGCCTTAACAGGATGTAAAGCTATCCATACACGACCCCAACAGCCTGAAATAACACAAATATGACATTCAGTCACTTATGGCAACCACTGAATAACAGTCTCTTGACTAGGAAGGCAACATAAATTTATCCTTTTTTTTATAGCTAGTCAACAAGAAAACATTATTTGGGAAAGTGTGGTAATATTTTAATATGAATAAATCTACAGATTAAATCAAGCACAAATTCAGACAGTTTGCAGACATATGATATATTCACCAGAAACCATGCTTTCATTTATGTACATTGTTTATGTTTTCAGATTGTCATAAAGTATCCTCTGGGTCATCAGGTTCTTTTTCGTTGGACAGAAAGAATTTAATGAAAGGATGTAATTGGTTAATAAATCCCACGATGTCATCAGGTTCGTGTTAACCATGCTAATGATTTATATTTACATTATCTACTGTTGTATTGTTATTTATTTTTTTCTGATCCTACCTCAACAATTCAAATGATAAAAATGATTTGAGGAAGAAAAAAAACTAGATTTTTTTATCAGTAGATTGAATGCTTCAAATAAAAAAAATTGAAACAACTTTTTATGAATGAATTTGATTAGAACATATATTTTTTGCAAGATTTCAGGATTTGCATAGTAAGCCCAGAACATTGGTATAAAATTAAGTGACGAATCAAGAAAAGACTGGAATATGGAATTAAGCATTTACCATTTTATTTCTTTTAATTACCCTTCATTCCTAATTGGAGAGATTTTGTTAAATACCTGTTTTGAAGAAAGGTTATTCCAGGGTCTAAGCCGAAGTGAATCTATAAAAATAAACAAAATATTTACACTCTTCAAACAATACAACCAATAATTCTGCCCTAATATTGTTTTGTTTTACCAGGTAATATCATACCGGATAAGATTGTTTTGTTTTACCAGGTAATATCATACTGGATAAGATTGTTTTGTTTTACCAAGAAATATCATACTGGATAAGATTGTTTTGTTTTACCAGGTAATATCATACTGGATAAGATTGTTTGTTTTACCAAGAAATATCATACCGGATAAGATTGTTTTGTTTTGCCAGGTAATATCATACTGGATAAGATTGTTTTGTTTTACCAGGTAATATCATACTGGACTTATCCTCTGTTGATTTATGTGGGAATGAGACCTTAGTTATCTATGAAGGATTGTCCTCCTTTGGTCAGAAACTTGGAACCATTACCAAGAAAACACAGTTGTCCAATTATCCCTTGTTCTCAGCACCAGCTGCCAATGGATTGAGGTAAATATTCATTTATTTTTGTGGGTATCAATTTTCGTGGATTGAGGAAAACTTGCATTATCTTGGATATTTGATTTCGTGGATTTGTCTCTATCTGAATTCAAGGCCTATATAAAATGTGTAATTCGTTGAATATTTGAATTTGTGGTTCACTTGTTCCTAAGAATTCCATGAAAATTGTTATTCAATTCACAATAATGAATCCAAAGTATTTGAATTTCCTTCACCAAGCATACATATTCTTTCCTTTAACAACCTTAATTTTTTTTGAATTTTTTTTTTAAAGATTAAATTTGTTACAACTATGACTCTATTTTTTTTTTCAATTGTGTTTACCTTACGTCAATATTAAATTTTAAATCAATATTAAAACAGTAATAAAAGTTCTCCTTTGATCTACTGTATATTACATATTTTAATACCCCACACAACGAAGTTGCGGAGGGTATAATGTTTTTGACCCGTCCGTCCCTCAGTCTGTTAGTCTGCAATCTGTCCGTCAGTCCGTCCTTCAGTCCTGTTTCTTGTCATCACAACTCTTCTCAAACCACACATCAGAATTTCACTAAACCTTTTTAGATAAAAAGGATATATTATGTTGTTGTGCATATCCACAGGAAATTATGATTCAATTTTTTTTCTAGGAGTTACACCCCTTTGAACTTATTTGCTTTAAGGTACCACTTCAACAGTTTGTCATCTCAACTCCTCTGAAACCATACAACAGAATTTCATGAAAACTTTGTAGATATAATAAGGACATACTACGTAGATGTGCATATCGACAGGAAATTACAATTCATTTTTATTCTAGGAGATACGCCTCTTTGAACTTATTTGCTTCAATGTACTTCTGCAACAGTTTGTCATCTCAACTCCTCTGAAACCACACAACAGAATTTCACGAAATTTTGTAGATAATAAGGACATATTATGAAGAGGTGCATATTGACAGGAAATTATTATTCAATATTTTTTCTTACACATATTTAATTTCTCCAATGACAATGTGGGGATGTGGGGTATGTGAGCGTGCTCATAAAGGTTCATTAATAAAGCTGATACAGTAAAACCTTTATTTTTTCAGCATATTTTTAGGCAGACCAGCACTCAATACAACATGTATAACACCTCCATTCTCTGGTTCTTATTGGACAGTTCCAGGTTTGTATGAGGACATTATTATTTGTGCTTTTTTAAGTTTACACAATGTATCACTATATATGATTCTACAGTTTTAAAAAATATAAAACACTTCAGAAACACTAGCAAAATCTAGTATTTAGGATGGGATTTTAATAATCATTTTATATGACCTAAAGAACCAACATAGGACCGTTTGTCCTTTGATTAAATTCACTACAATTATCATTATATGATCATTCTCAACTTACAGGATATTCCTTAATTTTCCTGTGTATCAATTTTCATGGATTGAGGAAAACTTGCATGTTCGTGGATATTTAATTTAATTTTTTTTTGGAAAAATCTGCATTCATGCCTATGAAAAATTAGTAATTTGTCAAACATTTAAATTTGTGGTCCACCTTTACCCACAAAATCAACGAAAATTGGTATCCAACAAATATTTAAGAATCAGTACACAGTACATGTATTCCTACTTTCAGGTTGTACTGGTGATCTCCAGCCTTCTGGTATGATTACAAGTCCATTGTATCCAAGTCAATATCCTCTGAACTCTGTCTGTCAGTGGAATGTAAAACCTGTTGACAAGACCAAATCCCTGTATGTCACCTTCAACACTCTAGATATGAGTGGTGCAACAGCCATCAATGTTAATGTCAAATCCAAACAAGTTGCCAATTACACAGGAAGTGCTTTGCCAGCATCTGACTTGGTTACTAAGGTTACAAGTAATACTACAGCCTCCATTGTGTTTGACTCAAATACTGGTAACCTAGGAACTGGAATAGAAATTCCAGGGACAGGATTTAGCCTGTCCTATAAAATACTGGGTAAACTATACTTGTATATTACATTCAGCTCAACTTATGAACACTGTAACATTTTCAAAGTGGTTGTCATATAAAAAAGCCCTCAGTCCTTGCTGAACAAGACTAATACAAATGTACAAGGATGGAGTCTGGACCTGTGTTGCTGCATATAATTGATTGCGGTTCCATTTATACTGAAGAGGTACAATCAGTCTTTAAAAATTTCAAACTCTTTGCAAACAAGAAATTGCTGTATTGCAGATGTAAATGTTATATGTTTCTTGTCCTTGAAAACAATTTTCAATGATCAGCGACTGCTTAAAAATCTGCAGGGTTTTTTACAAAACATTTTTATCTTTTATTGTGAAAATAAAAACAGGAGTTTTGATGTTTAGTCAGTTAGTATATCTATCAAAGTACTTTGCAAATGGTATATTTCTTGTCTTAACTATGCATGCACCATTTATAAATATAGTTTTAAATATTTCTTTTAACAGAATGTGGTAGCCAGATAAATGCAGCCAATGGTACTTTAAGCAGTGACACAGATATCCCTGATAATGTTACAGAATGCATATGGGTGATAACTGTGCCCCAGGCTGCATCACAGTTTAAGAATAGTGTTTCCTTCAAACTAAATATAACAGGAGGAGCAAAAGGGTGATTATTTTTTTTGAATTTTTTCCTGGATTTCATTATATTTTATACTTGATTAAATATAATTTAAGATTTATAGATATTTTCATTCATAAGAATTATATAGGTATACCCCAAAAAAATAATGATAATAATAATATTTATTCAGGTAAAGGCAATTTATACAAATACATAATACAACCTTAAGATTTTATTTTATGATAAAAGCAAAAGATGACATGATTGATTGTTGGTAGTTTATTATACCCCCGCTTTAAAAAAGGGGGGTATACTGTTTTACCTCTGTCTGTCCGTCAGTCCGTCCTTCAGTCCGTGCGTCAGTCCTTCAGTCCGTCCGTCAGTCAGTCCGTCCCATGAAACTTTCGTCACATTTTTCTCAGGAACTACAATACAAGGATTTCTGAAATTTGGTTTCATGGTTTATCTAAGTCAGCTATACCGTGTGATGTGTTTTCAGATTGATCACTTGACAACTTCCTGTTTACCGAACACTTGTATGATTTTACACATGATAGCCAAGTTGAAAATTTTCGTCACATTTTTCTCAGGAACTGCAATACAAGGATTTCTGAAATTTGGTTTCAGGGTTTATCTAAGTCAGCTATACCGTGTGATGCGTTTTCAGATTGATCACTTGACTACTTCCTGTTTACCGAACACTTGTATGATTTTACACATGATAGCCAAGTTGAAAATTTTCGTCACATTTTTCTCAGGAACTACAATACAAGGATTTCTGAAATTTGGTTTCAGGGTTTATCTAAGTCAGCTATACGGTGTGATGCGTTTTCAGATTGATCACTTGACAACTTCCTGTTTACCGAACACTTGTACGATTTTACACATGATAGCCAAGTTGAAAATTTTTGTCACATTTTTCTCAGGAACTACAATACAAGGATTTCTGAAATTTTGTTTCAGGATTTATATAAGTCAGCTATACCGTGTGATGCGTTTTCAGATTGATCACTTGACAACTTCCTGTTTACCGAACACTTGCATATTTTTACACTATTAATATTATCCACTTGCGGCGGGGGTATCATCAGTGAGCAGTAGCTCGCAGTTTACTTGTATTTTTAATGTCAAGTGTCAAAGATTTTGGGATTTAATCATAAACACTCTATTTATATTATGTAGTATTTTAGAGATATAATGTAAATAAAATTGTTTTAAAGCTTCATAGATATAGGAAGATGTGGTGTGAGTGCATATATACATATATATATATATATTATATATTTAATGACTGATTAATAGCCAGCAATAAATCTTACTGAGCGATGAATCATATACTTATGATACATTACACTACAATTTATGATATATAACAAGTCTTAAAGATCGCCAAAACATAATAATAAAACAAACAAATATTAGATATTTCGGATAACAGATATCCTTCATCAGTATGATCATGATGTAAAATGAATTATGTAAATCTATTCTAATTATAAAACTATCACAATCTTGAAATTATACAACAACAAAAAACAGTTTAAGCAAACATCAGAGAGGCTGGTACAATTTTAAAATTTCCAAACACAACGCAAAGACTGCAAAAATAAAAATAGTAATTTGCTATATGAACTGGCACAACTCTAAAATTCCAAAGGTGACCACAGTAAAGATGTTACACAACACCTATATATCTATATTTATATGTATTTAACAGATACAGCATAGAGATACAATATGCATAATCTTTTATTAAATGTTTCTGTTTACCATGTTGACCATCTTTCCCTCTGTCCCAATTTTGTTTCCGCACTTAACTTTTAAGTTTGCCTCACACAAATTGAAACTTGTACACAATTCTTAAAACAACAAATTATCCCAATTTCGTGGTCTACTGAACATAGAAAATGATAATGCGGATGGGGCATCCATGTACTTGGGACACATTTTTGTTTTATATATGTTTTCCAGTAAAAGATAGAGCTCTGACATCAATTATCAGGTTATTTTATATATTTTTCAGGTACAAGATAGAGCTGAGAGATGGAGGTTCAGTCAGATCTCCACTTTTGTATTCAGGATTAAAGTCCATGTCTGCTGTTACAACAAATAACATGGTGTGGGTGCGTTATAGCAAAAATTCTACAGAAAATGACTTGGCTGCTGTCAACACATCCTTTAATCTATATTTCGATACTTTTACGAAAACCTGTAAGTATAACATTATTTCACTGATAATACTGTTTCACTGAAGAAGTTCACTTAATAATGCTATACCTCTTAATTTGAAGGGTGATAATTCCAAATTTTCATCTAACAAATTTGTATAAGTTATCTACAAGCAATTTTCAGCAGTATTGGTATTTTGGTTTGACTTGTTTCACATTTTGTCATGTCGGAACGTTTAATAGCTGTCTATATGGTATGGGTTTTCTTATTGTTGAAGGTTGTATTATGACCTTTAGTTCCTTAAATTCATGTCATTGGACTCTGTTGAATAGTTGTCTCATTGGCAATCATACCACATTTCCTTTTTTAGCTCACCTGGCCCAAAGGGCCAAGTGAGCTTTTCTCATCACTTGGCGTCCGTCGTCCGTCGTCCGTCGTCGTCGTCCGTCGTCGTCGTCCTGCGTTAACTTTTACAAAAATCTTCTCCTCTGAAACTACTAGGCCAAATTTAACCAAACTTGGCCACAAGCATCATTGGGGTATCTAGTTTAAAAATTGTGTCCGGTGACCCCGCCAACTAACCAAGATGGCCGCCATGGCTATAAATAGAACATAGGGGTAAAATGCAGTTTTTGGCTTATAACTCAAAAACCAAAGCATTTAGGGCAAATCTGACATGGGGTAATATTGTTAATCAAGTTAAGATCTATCTGCCTTGAAATTTTCAGATGAATCTGACATTCCGTTGTTAGGTTGCTGCCCCTGAATTGGTAATTTTAAGGAAATTTTGTTGTTTTTGGTTATTATCTTAAATATTATTTCAGATAGAGATAAACTGTAAAAAGCAATAATGTTCAGCAAAGTAAGATCTACAAATAAGTCAACATGACCAAAATGATCAGTTGACCACTTTAGGAGTTATTGCCCTTTATAGTCAATTTTTAACCATTTTTCGTAAATCTTAGTAATCTTTTAGAAAAATCTTCTCCTCTGAAACTGCTGGGCCAAATTATTTGAAACTTGGCCACAATCATCATTGGGGTATCTAGTTTAAAAATTGTGTCCAATGACCCCGCCAACTAACCAAAATGACCGCCATGGCTATAAATAGAACATAGGGGTAAAATGCAGTTTTTGGCTTATAACTCAAAAATCAAAGCATTTAGAGCAAATCTGACGTGGGTAAAATTGTTAATCAGGTGAAGATCTATCTGCCCTGAAATTTTCAGATGAATTGGACAACCTGTTTTTGGGTTGCGGCCCCTGAATTGGTAATTTTAAGGAAATTTTGCTGTTTTTGGTTATTATATTGAATATTATTATAGATATAGGTAAACTGTAAACAGAAATAATGTTCAGCAAGGTCAGATTTACAAATAATTCAACATGACCAAAATGGTCAGTTGACCTCTTTAGGAGTTATTGCCCTTTAAAGTCAATTTTTAACCATTTTTCGTAAATTTTATATATCTTTTACTAAAATCTTCTTCTCTGAAACTGCTGTGCCAAATTGATCCAAACTTGGCCACAATCATCTTTGGGTTTCTTGTTTAAAAAAGGTGTCCGGTGACCTGGCCATCAAACCAAGATGGTCGCCACGTCTAAAAATAGAACATAGGGGTAAAATGCAGTTTTTGGCTTATAACTCAAAAACCAAATAATTTAGAGAAAATCTGACATGAAGTAAAATTGTTAATCAGATCAAGATCTATCTGCTCTGAAATTTTTAGATGAATTGGACAACCTGTTTTTGGGTTGCGGCCCCTGAATTGGTAATTTTAAGGAAATTTTGCTGTTTTTGGTTATTATATTGAATATTATTATAGATATAGGTAAACTGTAAACAGCAATAATGTTCAGCAAAGTAAGATCTACAAATAAGTCAACATGAACGAAATGGTCAATTGACCCCTGTTAGGAGTTATTGACCTTTGTAGTCAATTTTCAATCTGCTTCCTCTGTTTAATATTCACATAGACCAAGGTGAGCGACACAGGCTCTTTAGAGCCTCTAGTTTATGCCCCATCTACGATAGTACAGGGGCATTATGTTTTCTGGTCTGTGGGTTTGTTTTTCCCTCTGTTCCTCCCGCTTCAGGTTAAAGTTTTTGGTCAAGATAGTTTTTGATTAAGCTGAAGTCCAATCAATTTGAAACTCAGTACACTTGTTGCTTATGATATGATCTTTCTAATTTTAAAGCCAAATTAGACTTTTGACCCCAATTTCACGGTCCACTGAACATAGAAAATGAAAATGGGAATTTCAGGTGAAAGTTTTTGATCAAGGTAGTTTTTTGATAAAGATGAAATCTAATCAACTTGAAACTTAGTACATATGTTCCCTATGGTATGATCGTTCAAATTTTAATGCCAAATTAGATTTTTTACCAAATTTCACAGTCTATTGAAACATGCAAAATGATAGTGTGAGTGAGGCATCCCTGAACTTTGGACACATTCTTGTTTACAAATGTTATCCTAAATGTTGGGCATCAACACAGTTCATTATATTCTTCATACCCTGACCCTATGTTTTTTGGTCTGTGTGTTCATTTGTCTGTCAGTCCATTTGTTTGTTTGTTCATCTGTCTGTCCAGCTTCAGGTGAAAGTTTTTGGTCAAGGTAGTTTTTCATGAAGTTGAAGTCCAATCAACATGAAACGTAGTAATCATGTTTCCTTTAATATGATCTTCGAATGTTAATGCCATTAGAGTTTTGACCACAATTTCACAGTCCACTGAACATAGAAAATGATTATGTGTGTGGGGTGTCAATGTACTATGGACACATTCTTGTTCTTGCATGTAATAGAAGTTTCAGAAGTAAAATAGGCGTGGTTTTTAAATCTATGGCGTTGTCAACTATTGTTTAAGATTTTGATAAGGCTAAACATTCGAGATATATATCTATGTGAGATACAAAACTGTTTAAACTATGTGATTCCCGTTAGGAATTATCTTTTTTAGAAAAATCATTAAGTTATCATTATAATGTATTGATACTATATGTTTTTATATGTTAAATTTGTAATTTTCAGTGTGCAATAAAGTTTTCCGTTAAATTTGTAATTTTCAGTGTGCAATAAAGTTTCCCATTTACCATACGATGAGTATATTCTACACAGGAAGAATTTTTCTGCAAAGTGCACATGGGCCATATCTCCTGAGCAGACATCAGGTAAGTTTTCTCACATTTCTTGTTTTATTGAGGATTTTGCCTATGGATAGGTTTCCAATGACTTAATTTCAGTTTAAATTATTTCCCTTGGTTGCCACTTTTAAGGGATAAATGGTTGATTTTCTTGTTTGACCAACCAAACTGAAACATGTGATGAACATAATATATAAATATAAAAAAATGTGGCATGAGCGGTGAATTTAGCAAGGGTAAAAAGACAAAATTTGTGCAGAGAAATCCTTTTTATAAAGTTATGGGGGCAGTATAGTAGTTGAAATTTTGATGATTTCTGAAGCAGTTTGCATACCTAGACCTCCAACATGGTGACAAATTTCATGATGTATTTATCAATTAAAATCATCTTTTTTGTACAATACAGACCTTAAGCCCACAGTCCATTTTTGAAGTTCACAATTATCAATTGATTTTTTTTTTAGAAAATAGTATATCAACATTTAATGATATACATCTCAAAGCTGTGGTTATAGTAAGTATTGACTGATTCTCAAATAGCATTGTATAACTATAACAATTAACACCATTAAAACATATATTTTTCTCTTTTGTAGGAAACATAATATTCGAAATAAGATCAACAGAGTTGTGTGAAAATGAAACACTGTATGTGTATGAAGGTGGTCCACTGACTGGTAGAAAATTAGGAACTGTTACCAAGACAACACAATTGTCTAGATATCCCAAATTTTCTACATCTGTGAAAAAAGGTTTGAGGTAAGATTACCATTATTTATGCTGCCTTCACATGTCATTCAAATCCGATTAGCATTAGTTAATTTGAGTTAGTTTGATTCGCATTTGAAAGGCTTAACTTCCAAAGGTTAATTCTAATTTGAATTAAAATATATGTCAAATTTGTTTTACTGTCTGAAACTTTTAATTTGTATTAACAAAAACGCAATTCTAATGCAAATTGGATAATGCAATTTAGCCAATTTGAATCAATTCCTATTAAAAAAGAAGAGTGTGTGAATGTGATTAGCGAATTTTATTCGAATTAAATGTATACATGTGAACAAAGAATTAGAAATTTTATAGTGTAGCTGCAAACTCATGGGTGCAAATTTTCTTGGATAGAGAATTTGTTTATTTTGTACTTAAATTAATAAAGTTATATGTATATGAATTTAAATGAAAACTACCCTTTCCCATATATTAGACAGCACTGCAAGTGAGCATAAAATGACAAACAAAGGGTAAGCATTTTAAAATTACATAATTAATACTATAAACTAAAAACATATTCAAATCTTTTGTGGAAGGGGTTATCAGTTGACCTATCCTTTTATACATTTTGAAAAAAATAACGTACCATTTAATATTCATCTGTCATCGTTACCCCTTTATCACAAAAAGACAATTAGATAAACAAATTGCTTATGCATTTAAATCTGTGGTTTAAATCTCATCTGTCAAAAAAAAAATCAACATCTGATTTAATCAGCTACCATTTTATATTTTGCTTTATTTTACTCATTATGATACTGTGTAGCAGGTTCTTTTTACAGTGTGTAAATTTCGCTTGTTTTTGAAGATAAAACAAAATCAACCAAAATAAATTCCCCCAAATTAAAGATGTACAAATGACATGCAAAGGTATTGATAAAACTTTAAATTCGCCAAAATAATAACCGCTGAAATAAATTTGTATACCTTATTCAATGAAAATCAAGAAATTTTACAACCTTGAAAATAACCTACTATACAGTAAAAAAATTATTATGAAGCTTCAAAGGTGACCTATTCCAGCATCTTATCCCTACCACTGGATATATAGAAAGTTAACCTATAAAACTCTGCAAGAAGTAACTTCTTTTTGTCTTCTGGTCTGCAACAGCTTAATCGGTCTGTATGAAATAAGTTTACAAATAATGTGTTCTGTGATATATTGTCTCACATGGTAAAAAGTTACTGTCAAATGCAATTTCTTGATAAAATAAGGCAAAATTAAAACTGTTAATGGAGAATCAATTGTTATATTTTCAGCATGTACATGAAAAAAGAGGGAAGTTCATCCTGTAACTCTACTGTTGTTGTACAGGGGTCATACTGGACAGTGCCAGGTAAGAACAATTAAGACATTGACATACCTTTATGAATAATTTAATGTGCAACTGTTTCCTTAATATTTTATAACCTGCAAAAGTTTTGGGATGTGGTATATTTTGGAATTTCTCTGTCTGTCTTTTTGAAAGAATGAACAAATGAAGGAACAAACGAATAAACCAATGAATGAATGAATGAATGAACTCTTGAGTCCTTTGTATAACTACAGATTATGTTGTGTTTACTTTGAAGTAAATATTCAAAGAATATATTTCTCAATTGAGTATAACGGTATCTTAAATTTTCCACCCCTGAATTTATATTTTTATTTATCCTATGTAGTAAGCAATTTGTGCATGCATATTCTCCCAACACTAGGTGCTCATAAAACTTTGTACATTGTGAGAGCATCACATGAAGATGATGATATTTGTAGGACATCTTTGTCTATTGTCAATTTCAAGAGCTATTCACTTTGTGGTCACAACGATAAAGACAAAAAGGCAGGCATGGTCTTTATCATAACAGGTTATCAAATGTTATCAACTACTATGGATTCAATTATTTTCATGGGAACTAATTTTAATGGATTGAGGAAAACTTAAATTTTGGTGGTTACTTGAATTCTTGGCTTCGGCAAAGATTGCAGACATTCCTTAGAAAATTTGTAATTGTGCTAATATTTATATTCGTTGTTCCCCAGTTCAGAGGAGATCTACGAATATTGAAATCCAATGAACAAATATAATTCCACAGTAATTAAAATGTCCCTTTTGATATTTCAGATTGTTCTGCTGACCTTGTTAGTACAGGTACCATTAAAAACTTGACCAGTCCTCTATATCCAGACCAGTATCCATTGAACTCACTCTGTACATGGACCACTAAACCCTTACCTGGAAACAAAACAGCATCTGTGTATGTAACAGTCAACAAAGTAGATCTTAGAGATGGTAACAATGTCAAGGTCATCAACAAGGGCAAGCCTCTGTCAAACTACACAGGAAGTGAACTTTTACCTGACACAGTTGCCAAGGTTACAAACAATGTTACAGCCTCCATTGTGTTTGAATCTAGTGTTATGAATAATGGAACTGGATTACAAACTCCTGGATATGGATTCAGCTTGTCCTACAGATTTCTGGGTAATTATAATTATAAACCTGGAAAGTGTAAAAATGGACAAAAATTGTTATTATGAACATATATGACTCTCTTTTTATCACAACTCAGAAAAATCAGTATGTAGAAACTGATGTCAATTTCCAAATGTTGCAATACTTTACAGGGTTAAAACTTTCATTTCATTTTGTTTTGATTTTTATGCCCCACCTACGATAGTAGAGGGGCATTATGTTTTCTGGTCTGTGCGTCCGTTCGTCAGTATGTTAGTCTGTCCATCTGTTCGTTCATCCGTCTGTTACACTTCAGGTTAAAGTTTTTGGTCAAGGTAGTTTTTGATGAAGTTGAAGTCCAATCAACTTGAAACTTAGTATACATGTTCCCTTTGATAAGATCATTCTAATTTTAATGCCAAATTAGAGAATTTATTCCAATTTCACGGTCCAGTAAACATAGAAAATGATAGTGCGAGTGGGGCATCCGTGTACTGTGGACACATTCTTGTTATGCCCCACCTACGATAGTAGAGGGGCATTATGTTTTCTGGTCTGTGCATCCGTTCGTCCGTACGTTCGTCCGTCCGTCTGTTACACTTCAGGTTAAAGTTTTTGGTCAAGGTAGTTTTTGATGAAGTTGAAGTCCAATCAACTTGAAACTTAGTATACATGTTCCCTTTGATAAGATCATTCTAATTTCAATGCCAAATTAGAGAATTTATTCCAATTTCACGGTCCAGTAAACATAGAAAATGATAGTGCGAGTGGGGCATCTGTGTACTGTGGACACATTGTTGTTGTTTACTTGTTTTGCTCAAGACTTTCGCTTAGGTTAATTGTCAGTCAGTCTTAAGGGCATAAAAAAGTGTTCCGCTGTTTTATCAAACATATATATTAAAACTTTTTAAAAACTAATGTGCAAGTGATTTTGAATCTCAGATGTTTTACTTTTCTGTAGTATTAAACAATTTCAGATTGCATTTAATACATTTGTACTTCAAGAGTGAAATAAAATAAATGTAGGGCAGAAATATCAGAAATCTAATATGATTTCAAAAGTCTTAAGTTAAGAATGTACATGAATCATAATGAGGAACACATATAAAGTTGAAAGAAAAGATAAAAATCAACAAATAAGTGTATAAAGCTACAAAGAGTTTGTATTTACAGGGGTGGTTCCAGCCATTTGAAAAAGGGGGTGTCCCAACCCAGGACGAGGGGGGTTTCAAATATATGTCCCCATTCAAATACATTGATCGTCCAAAAAAAGGGGGGGTTCCAACCCCTGGATCCGCCTCTGATTTAGTATGAGTGCTTCTGTCCAATTTGAAATATCTAGGAAAAAAATGATTTATACTTGTAACAATCTGTTAATTCAGATAAAGGGAAATAACGGTAGGAAAAATCTTTTTTTTTCTTCCAAAATTTGACAAAATCTAAATTATTTTTAAGAATGTGGTGCTAGTTTGAGTGCAAAGAATGGAACACTGAGTAGTTTAACAGATGTTCCAACAAATGCTACGGAATGCATCTGGGTGATAACTGTGCCTCCTACAACAGGCAAAACTGGAGTTAATATTGTTTCCTTCAATGTAGACATTAAAGGAGTTGCTAAATGGTAAGTATATATACTTGTGAGAGCTTGTGAGAGCTTAAACAATCAGTCAGTTTGAAAATTGTGTCATACAATTTCAATCATTTTTGGTTGGTTTCAAGTTCAATCTTGATTTAAAATAAGAAATAATTTCTAAGATTCCACAATGTTGTTAATGTTAATCAGTATTTGTAAGAGAACACTACCTTTGTTTATGATACTTTTTTGTGCTGACATGAATTATGATTTATATGGTTATATTTATAAATTACCTGTTTACAAAATTTTGATTTTTTTTAAATTCTAAGGCTTTTCTACCTCAGGCATAGATTACCTTAGCTATATTTTGCAAAAAATTTAGGAATTTTGGTCCTAAATGCTCTTCAACTTCGTACTTAATTTGGCCTTTTTAACTTTTTTGGATTCGAGCGTCACTGATGAGTCTTTTGCAGACAAAACGTGCATCTGGCATATATACAAAATTTAGTCCTGTTATCTATGATGAGTTTATTTGCATGTTTAAATTGATTTTATTTTAATGACAACAATAACTGGTATTTGAAGTAGAGGACTTTGGTTGTTTTTATACGACCACAAAATTTGAAAAAATTTTCGTCGTATATTGCTATCACGTTGGCGTTGTCGTCTGCGTCGTCGTCGTCGTCTTCATCCGAATACTTTTAGTTTTCGCACTCTAACTTTAGTAAAAGTGAATAGAAATCTATGAAATTTTAACACAAGGTTTATGACCACAAAAGGAAGGTTGGTATTGATTTTGGGAGTTTTGGTCCCAACATTTCAGGAATTAGGGGCCAAAAAGGGCCCAAATAAGCATTTTCTTGGTTTTCGCACTATAACTTTAGTTTCAGTTAATAGAAATCTATGAAATTTTGACACAAGGTTTATGACCACAAAAGAAAGGTTGGGATTGATTTTGGGAGTTTTGGTTTCAACAGTTTAGGAATAAGGGGCCTAAAAAGGGCCCAAATAAGCATTATTCTTGGTTTTCGCACAATAACTTTAGTTTAAGTAAATAGAAATCAATGAAATTTAAACACAATGTTTATGACCACAAAAGGAAGGTTGGTATTGATTTTGGGAGTTTAGGTCCCAATAGTTTAGGAATTAGGGGCCAAAAAGGGACCCAAATAAGCATTTTTCTTGGTTTTCACACCATAACGTTAGTATAAGTAAATAGAAATCTATGAAATTTAAACACAAGGTTTATGACCATAAAAGGAAGGTTGGTATTGATTTTGGGAGTTTTGGTCCCAACAGAATAAGGGGCCCAAAGGGTCCAAAATTAAACTTTGTTTGATTTCATCAAAATTGAATAATTGGGGTTCTTTGATATGCCGAATCTAACTGTGTATGTAGATTCTTAACTTTTGGTCCCATTTTCAAATTGGTCTACATTAAGGTCCAAAGGGTCCAAAATTAAACTTAGTTTGATTTTGACAAAAAATAAATCGGTTGGGTTCTTTGATATGCTGAATTTAAAAATGTACTTAGATTCTTGATTATTGGCCCAGTTTTCAAGTTGGTCCAAATCGGGGTCCAAAATTAAACTTTGTTTGATTTCATGGAAAATTGAATAAATGGGGTTCTTTGATATGCCAAATCTAAAAGTGTATGTAGATTCTTCATTTTTGGTCCTGTTTTCAAATTGGTCTACATTAAAGTCCAAAGGGTCCAAAATTAACTTAGTTTGATTTTAAAAAAAATTTAAATATTGGGGTTCTTTGATATGCTGAATCCAAACATGTACTTAGATTTTTGATTATGGGCCAAATCAGGATTCAAAATTATTATATTAAATATTGTGCAATAGCAAGTCTTTTCAATTGCACAGTATTGCGCAATGGCAAGAAATATCTAATTGCACAATATTGTGAAATAGCAAATATTTGTTTAATAAGAGTTATCTTTCTTTGTCCAGAATAGTAAGCAAGAAATATCCAATTGCACAATATTTTGCAATAGCAAGATTATTTTTTAATTGGAGTTATCTTTCTTTGTCCAGAATCAACTTAAATTTTTGTTATATACAATATACAATGTATATTCACTTTTTACGACCAACTGATAAATTAAAATAATCTTTACCATTCAGTGATAACAAGCAGTTTTTTTACATCTTAATAGTTTATGATGTATTTAAATGAGTAGTTATTGTTGCAAACTTCATTAGAAATTGTAATTGAGATTAGTTTTGGAATAAGGGAAAGGGGGATGTGATTAAAAAAATTGGGTTCAATTTTTCATTTGAAATTTCATAAATAAAAAGAAAATTTCTTCAAACATTTTTATGAGAGGATTAATATTCAACAGCATAGTGAATTGCTCTAAGAGAAAACAAAATTTTTAAGTTCATTAGAACACATTCATTCTGTGTCAGAAACCTATGCTGTGTCAACTATTTAATCACAATCCAAATTTAGAGCTGAATCCAGCTTGAATGTTGTGTCCATACTTGCCCCAACCGTTCAGGGTTCAACCTCTGTGGTCGTATAAAGCTACGCCCTGCGGAGCATCTGGTTGATGTAAGAAAAGATATTTGATTCAGTACAATTTCAGTCTTTTAAAAACTGGTTTTCATGTGATAATGCTGAAAATATATATACAATGTAATAAAATATATTTATGTACCAGTCCTAAAAGAAGAAATCTAACCTAATTCATGATTGTGGAATTGAATTGTGTTCGTTCTTGGTGTGAATGCCATACATTTGTGTGTTGTTTTTGTAATTATTTGCTGTATTATTTAAATACTGTTGTATCCCATATCTCCTTTATTTATATGTAATTAATTCTAGTTTCAACAATCATGAAGGCAATTAGCAGTAACTGAAATATTATTAATATTTATGAGGGTAATTTGTATTCTTCTCATTGTTATTTTCTATTTTTAGTCAATTTGCTAAATTCTGAATAGAAGTAGATGTGGTGGTATATGTGATGGAGACGGCAGCTGAACAATGAAAACAATCAATAGATTTTTAGGGTAAAAAAGATAGCTTTTCACAGTAAACGGGAGTCTATTCTTTTTATTACAGGCAGAACTTAGAGCTACGTGATGGTGGAAGATCAACATCACCTCTGTTGAATCATGATCTATCTATGACCAAGTCCTTATCCTTCCTCACAAGATATAACGTGTTATGGGTTCACTACAGGAGAAATACCACAGGAGACGTCATCATGTCAGATACCAAGTTCTCATTCAAATTGTCTTTCAAAACATACAGTAAGTTTATTAAAGGGAACAGAATCCGATATACTGTAAACAAACTATTAGAATACTTTACATCTGGTTTAGTCCTATTTAGCTGGAATTTGAATTGCAATTGTTAAAATTACTTGATGAATTAGATAAGAAAAGATCAAATGTTGGCAACTTTTTATATACATGTTATATCTCAACTCTAGAAGGTCGCAAAAATAATTTGCTCAGGAAAATTAGTTGGTAAATAGAAGTGATACAAAAATTTTGAAATAGGTAAAGAAATGTCAGTTTCATAAAGTCTTAAATCCCTTTGTTCACTCAAAAATAGGCAACACAAATATTGTTCTATTTGTCAGACTTTGATTTATGTCGAGCCTGCAACTTTTGTTGCAGAAAGCTCGACATAGGGATAGTGATCCGGCTACGGCGGCTACGGCGGCGGCGGTGTTAGCTCATTTCTTAAAAGCTTTATATTTTAGAAGGTAGAAGACCGGGATGCTTCATACTTTGTATATAGATGCCTCATGTTATGAACTTTCCGTCAGTCACATGTCCAATGTCCTTGACCTCATTTTCATGGTTCAGTGACTACTTGAAAAAAAAGTTAAGATTTTTTGTAATGTTAAATTCTCTCTTATTATAAGTAATTGGATAACTATATTTGGTATGTGCGTACCTTGCAAGGTCCTCATGCCTGTCAGACAGTTTTCACTGGACCTCGACCTCATTTCATGGATCAGTGAACAAGGTTAAGTTTTGGTGGTCAAGTCCATATCTCAGATACTATAAGCAATAGGTCTAGTATATTAGGTGTATGGAAGGACTATAAGGTGTACATGTCCAACTGGCAGGTGTCACCTGACCTTGACCTCATTTTCATTGTTTAGTGGTTATAGTTAAGTTTTTGTGTTTTGGTCTGTTTTTCTTATACTATATGCAATAGGTCTACTATATTTGGTGTATGGAATGATTGTCAGGTGTACATGTCTAGCTGACAGGTGTCATCTGACCTTGACCTCATTTTCATGGTTCAGTGGTCAAAGTTAAGTTTTTTAGTTTTGGTCTATTTTTCTAATACTTTATGCATTAGGTTCACTATATTTGGTATATGGAAATATTTTATGATCTATATGTCGGTTACGCAGGTTTCATTTGACCTTGACCTCATTTTCACGGTCCATTGCTAAGTTTTAAGTGTTTGTGTTTTGGTCTGTTTTGCATTATTTATAAGCAATAAGTCAACTATATTTGTAATATTGAAGAATTGTTAGCTGTACATGTCTGCCTGGCATGGTTCATCAGACCTTGACCTCATTTTCATGGTTCATTGATCAATGTTTCATTTTCTTGGTTAATGTTGAGTTTATGTGACAGTTGTAATAAAGTTTTATATTTAGGTCTATCAAGATAGTATCAAGGATTAGTAAAGAAGGCGAGACATTTCAGTGTGTGCACTCTTGTTAAAACCAACATAGAGCACGCTTTAAATACTTTTATCTGACACTTTATCTTTGTGTTTGATGTAACTTTTTAAAATAGATTTCTTTTTTTTTGACAAAGTGTGACGGTTAAGTTTAGTGTGTTTTAAATAAGTTATTTTCCATTCATGTTTTTCTATTTTCTAGGCTGTGACAGTAAGCACCAGTGTAGAAATGGTGTTTGTTTACATCCTGACTGGAAATGTAACGGTATGGATGATTGTGGTGACAATACCGATGAGGCAGACTGTATCATGTCCTCTACAGATAAGGGAGGTAAGTCATGTGTTTATATCCTGACTGGAAATGTAATGGTATGGTTGATTGTGGTGACAATACCGATGAGGCAGACTGTATTATGTCCTCTACTGAAAAGGGAGGTAAGTTTTCATCCTGACTTTTATCACATCCTCTAAAATAAGGGAAGTAAGTCATGTGTTTACATCCTAACAGGATTTTTCAATGACTTTTACAGGGGCCTCGGTGGCCAAGTGGTTTAAGCAGTCAAACTGATCTATCGCAAGCTAGTCAACAGTGAGGTTGTGAGTTCAAATTCACATGAAAGGTGCATTCAACTTCAATCTCAATTCACAAGAATTGTCCTTTTTCCTGCCAATGGTTAGTTGTTCTCTCGGGGCAATCCAGCTCCCTCCACCAATTAAAACTGACCACCACAAAATAACACAATAATGCTGAAAGTGGTTTTAAACAAAAATCAATCAATGACCTGTCACATAAAAAGTAATCTATGTTTTCAATGAATGATCTGTTTTCGTATGTTTACCTTAATGCCGAGGTCTTATATAACTTTTTTTGCCTAAAATGCTAAATTTATTTGTTAAAAACTGTTGAATTTGATATATTTCCATGGTCAAAAATTTTATAGACTTCAACTAATTCTTTTACCAAATCAAAACGTCGATGTAATAGTAATTATCTTAATTACTCTGTTCCGTGTAACTGTATGCTTTTTTTCAGACATATATTGTTAAGATGATAACCTACACCTGTGAGTAACTGATATAAGTAGATAACAATAACAAAAGATACAAAAGAGGGATGAAAGATACCAGAGGGACAGTCAAACTTATAAATCGAAAATAAACTGACAACGCCATGGCTGAAAATGAAAATCACAAACAGACAAACAATAGTACATATGACACAACATAGAAAACTAAAGAATAAGCAACACAAACCCCACCAAAAACTAGGGGTGATCTCGGGTGCTTCAGAAGGGTAAGCAGATTCTGCTCCACATGTGGCACCCGGTGTGTTGCTTATGTAATAACAAATCCGGTAAATACCGTAGTCTAATTCCGTAGGTCACATTCATGAAAGAGAAGGTGACTGTAGTTACGACGTAAGGAACAGACATAAATAAAGTATGCACAAATTGCTGATCAAAATATAAATAGTTCTCATTTTATTTTTAGTAAAAGCATGGTTGACAGCTGTCTTGTGCATCATCTGCTTTCTGATTGGAGTTGTCTTGACGATAGTACTGCCTGCCCTCTATAAGAGGTGGAAATACCCTAACTACAACCAACTAAAAGATATCATGGATCCATCAATCTCATAAATTGTTGATTAGAAGGAGGTACTTATTGGACAATAGTCACTGAAATAACATTCTGGTTTCAAATGTACTTTTGTGAGAGAAAATGTTTGATGATAAAACAGAGCTATGGTAATTGACTTGTAATATAAACTAAAGTATGTAAATAATATAACAGCTGGCAAAGGAAGCTAATATAGGAATGCAAAACTTAAGATTTTTGTCTAATGAATTTTAACGTTGATAAAAACTTATCTTACAGTTTTTAGTACAGATATTTTTCGGTGAAAAGAGTAGGTTATACAATTTTGAGCTATTTTCTAGTGTCCATTGCAAATACAATGTACATTTGAAGTATGTCTAATGAGACCAATATTTAATTTATGTATATATTATCTAATACTTATTTTGCTTATAAACAGGTTTCTGTTATCTGATGTACATTGTTTATTGTTAAACTTAAAGATTTTTTTGTTTGTTATTTTTGTATTCTACATTACTGATGAGTGAAGACATGTATGTTGTAAATATGTTATGATTCAGGTTGTCAGGTTTTGAAATATAAATCGTATTTAACTGCCCATTTTAAAGGTTTTTTTAAATTGTTTATGATTTTTTTTTAGTCTCTATAAATAACAGTTGGTGGCTTTTTATCTTGAAATCTTTAAGGGAAAAAAGTCCTGTTTTGATATTTTCAACATATCCTCTAGGCGTTTCTAAGGTATTTTAGGGTTTTTTCCTAGCATAATACTTGGTCTACACAATTTATTTGTCCAGCATAATACTATGGTACTTCTTGATTTTACTTTTTGTTTAATGTTTAATAGGCGAAAGATGCTGAATTTTTCTTTAATTTTTTTTTTGTGTGTCACAGAATGTATGATTTGATTGTTCAAACAATTCTGCATTTCCATCAAAACTATTTAATTCTAAAAGAATCATTAGCAGCAACAAAAAAAATCAATTGACATACATGCAACTAGTGTGTCTTTCTGCAAATTTGTGCTATTAAAAAGTATGGGGAAAATTATAAAAAGGTTAAAATTTCCTCTCTGTTTAAAGGAGCACTACCAACGATATATATAAACATTCTAATATATTATTTTTTTGGCTCAATCATTAATGAAATGCAAAAAGTGAAATAATAATTTGTTTTTAGAAGCGTTCAATTTTGTCAAAATAAGCCAAAAAAACAATAATTATGAATTATTCACTTGCAATTGAATAATTCGACCTCATTGAATCAGTATTCATATGAACTTCAATTTAACCCTTAACCTTGAGATGAATAACAAGTGAATTCTATGTGTAAAGTTATTTAAATGAAAAGAATGTCAACATCGAAACTGAAAGAAAGGTAATTCATTTGATTGATTGATTCGATCCACAAACAATCATTCAGTAAAAATGATGATAAACATTTATTTTCCACCAATAATATGAAATCAAAAAGACCTAGAAAAACACAACAGCACGAGTTTGCTTGATCTTTGATCTATATTTATGTTAACATCACTTATATGGTCATCAGATGACTAGAGATCAACTCGATAGTTAATAAGATGGCGTCTAGATTGATTTACATACGAAACGAAGGTATGTTTTTTTCATGCCCCTGCTCTTTTAATTGTTTATTTTAGACTTTTAATGGTTTTGATAGATGCTTTACATTGTTATTAATCAAATATGAGAATTTGATTAAAATCAGTGAACATGAATTAAAGGGCACTTCTCTTACTACCCTTATTATATGTACAAATTTCAGCAACATTCCCGCTTCAATATATATGATATAGCTTAGTTGGGTTCCTTGGATGCAAATGCTCAGTTATTACACATTCCAAGAGTATCAAGATTTGTTACTTTAGTTCAATACATATTTAACCCATTAACAAAATGACCTGTATGTTGGAAACAAAATATTCTGAATCAATTAAATTCCCTATTTAGGTTACAGTAAGCCTTATTACTTAAAAAAAATCTGAAATTTGAAATGTTGATAAAAAAAAATTGTTTGATGTAAAATTAATAAGGTTGTATAGTAGAGATGAGAATTCTGATAGATCTTTGTATATGTTCAATATTGTCTTTTTTCATTTTTGATGGTAATGTAATATCTGAAGTGAAAATTAAATGACATTAACCCTCTTTAGGTGTGTATAGAACACATTTTGTATTCCTGAAAATTAGTTGGTAGAGTGGGTGTGTATTATACACAGCTATGGACGTTTTTTTATTTATTTATTTTTTGTTGATTCACAGTTTTTCCCTACAGATTATCTTTTAAAGTTTATTAATTGCTTGTTTTTGTATATGTTGTATTTGTCATTCTGTTGATAATTGTGTTCTCCTTTTACATATATTTTATAGTATGAAATTATTTAACTTTTTTTATGTATAGATCATTATCTGTTTGAATTTTTCAGACAAAGGTACTGGGTAAATGGGGTAAAAGGAAAAATCAAAGTGCTTGTAAGCACAGTCGGGTAAAGATTTTGTTAATTTATCAGTAAGAAGTCAAATAAACTAGTATTCTGGACAATTGGAGATAACTCCAATTTTTAAAGATGACTTTAACAATGACATCATTTATGTTTTTAGAAAAGATATTAGATTCCTGCGCCTTGCAAAAGTTATGTTATTTTCTTGACAGGTGTAACATTGTTTTGTGACTTAAATATCTGAGTATATATTACACTGATAAATTTCTGGAAATGTTCATGGATAGGATGTATAGAAAGTTATGATCAATGCATTATATTTTGGGTATCAAAATGGTAGTGATAAGCCTTAGAAGATTTTTATATCAAATCAGTTACATAGGCTTCTGATTGCCCAAAATTACCATGTTAAATCTGTTGTTAAAGCATAGTTCAATATCTTTAATCTAATAGCTTACAATAGATTTATTTATATTATTTTTTAAGCCATTTTTAGCTCACCTGACCTGAAAGGTCAAGTGAGCTTTTCTCATCACTTGGCGTCCGTCGTCCTGCGTCCGTCGTCCGTAAACTTTTACAAAAATCTTCTCCTCTGAAACTACTGGGCCAAATTTAACCAAACTTGGCCACAATCATCCTTGGGGTATCTTGTTTAAAAAATGTGTCCGGTGACCTGGCCATCCAACCAAGATGGCCGCCATGGCTAAAAATAGAACACAGGGGTAAAATGTATATTTTGGCTTATATCCTTGAAACCAAAACATTTAGAGCAAATCTGACATGGGGGTAAAATTGTTAATCAGGTCAAGATCTATCTGCCCTAGAATTTTCAGATGAATCGGACAACCCGTTGTTAGGTTGCTGCCACTGAATTGGTTATTTTAAGGAAATTTTGCAGTTTTTGGTTATTATCTTGAATACTATTATAGATAGAGATAAACTGTAAACAGCAATAATGTTCAGCAAAGTAAAACCTACAAATAAGTCAACATGACCAAAATTGTCAGTCAACCCCTTAAGGAGTTATTGCCCTTTATAGTCAATTTTTAACAAATTTTCGTCAGTTTTTGTAACTTGTACAAAAATCTTCTTCTCTGAAACTACATGGCCAAATTAAACCAAACTTGGCGATAATTATCATTGTGGTATATAGTTTGAAAAATGTGTCCGATGACACCGCCTACCAAACAAAATGGCCGACATGGCTAAAATTAGAACATAGTGGTAAAATGCAGTTTTTGATTTATATCTTTAAAACTAAGACATTTAGGGCACATCTTTCAAGATTTAAATGTCCATCAGAATGAGATCTATCCCCTCACAAATTTTCAGATGAATCTGACCACTCGATATTGGGTTGCTGCCCTAAAATTGGTAATTTTAAGGAAATTTTGCAGTTTTTGGTTATTATCTTGAATACTATTATAGATAGAGATAAATTGTAAACAGCAATTTTTTTCAGCAAAGTAGGATCTACAAATAAGTCAACATGATAAAAATTGTAAAAGTACCCCTTAAGGAGTTATTGCCCTTTATAGTCAATTTTGATCAAATTTTCGTCATTTTTGTAACTTGTACAAAAATCTTCTTTTCTAAAACTATGGGCCATATTAAACTAAATGTGGCCACAATCATCACTATGGTATCTATTTAAAAAAAGTGTCTAATGACCCCACCTACCAACCAAGATGACCGACATCAGTAAATACAGTAACAGGTGAGCGACACAGGCTCTTGAGAGCCTCTAGTTGTACATACATTCAATTACATGGCAATAAATTTATTTGCGTGAAACAGTGGCTAATTACAGCTAGATCTTTTGCAAACGTGTTTATAGCTTGCTGTTTTCGGTGTGAGCCAAGGCTCCATGTTGAAGGCCGTACCTTGACCTATAATGGTTTACTTTTATAAATTTATAAATTGGATTGAGACTTGTCTCATTGGCACTCATACCACATCTTCCTATATCCATATATTCCTTGTATTTGTACTTGCTCAGTAAATGACTTTGGAATGAAGTTTTATTTTCAAATGTTTATGTGGCAATACCTAAAATTATGATATTTCAACAGACATTGTTTTTGTTCCCACTGTCTCTTAATTTGTATAAATGGTTTTAATACTGTGATTAAAAGAATACTAGTTGCACACAAGTTTGCTTTTTGCAAAAGAAAAATGGCCATATTTTGTTAGATGTAATCTTATACTAAGAAATAAAATTGTTACAGCTAATTTCCTAATGCATGTAAAGCAAAACTTTGGTTGGCTTGCTTGCTTTGTTTGTATAATTGTTTGTATAAGCTCTGTAAATAAGATTGACATCTTTAAACAATATATATAGGCATAGTTTAACCTGTATATATAATATTTGAATTTAATTGTATGTTATCCTAATGATTGTACAATATAAAAATAAAGCAAGCAAGCTAACTAATGTCTTGCTCTACATGCTTTAGGAAATTAGCTGTAAGAATGTTTGAGAAAGGTATTCAGAAGTATTGCAATCATCAGCATTTACTCTTGGTATATTTTTTTGGTTTTTTTTGTTTTATTTTTAGTTGTACTTTTTATTATTGTATTATTTTCTGTCAATTTTTCTTGAAAAATCTAGTTTTAGTTGAATTGTAGAGACTTATAAGTTTTCAGCAAAGGTAGATGAATGAACAGTTACAGTAATCAATTGTTGAATGAAACTGTTATATAATTGTAATGTTAGTGATGTTTTTTTTATAAATTTACATCCTGCAAATTTATATGCATACCAGGAATGTATTATAATTGTTTAATTTTACAAATTGTAACTTTATTGGCACTCATACTACATCTTCTTATATCTATTAAGATTTTTTCACACCTAGATTTGTCCATTATCATATTGTTTAAACAGTTTTACATAGGATATGAAAATCACATAAGGTACTTCCACTTATTTATTAATTTTTTTTTTTTACTGATATATTTTTTTTCATTTATGTAATGCTGCCATTTGATAAGGTACTTTCCTTTTGAATAAAAACATATGTGCTGCAAGCTGAATTCTTTATCTAGATAAAGTTGACTTAATTTTATTATTATTAATCAAATATGAAATTTTGTCATATTCCTCTATAAAGTATTTATTACAATTTACATAAACTCATTTTTTTGTTAATTTCTGTCTTGGAATCTCATCATTTGAACCCTTCAGTTGATTTTTTGTATTTACTTGCAAGAATTTGTAAAGTGAGATCCTTTTTGCTTGTCAACTTGTTTGTTATTCATATAAATAAACTAAGCACATACTTTTGGACATAAACCCCTTTGAATCTCCTATCTTTTCATCAGTTAATAAAGGGCCTAAGAATCTTTGTATTTGCCCTGAGTTAATATTTCTATCAAGAATCTCCTTTCTTTATATTTTCATTTGAATTCTGTTATTTCCATTCAAAACATTCAACTCATTTAAACATAAAAATCTAGTATAAATGATTCTTTAAAATGAGAAAATTTGGATGTACCAATCTGGTATTGTTATTTTAGTTTAAAACATGAAGTAACAGTAATGCATGATCTGTATTTTGTAATTTCTAAGAAGAGAAGATGACTGAGAGTTACGATTATGTGATAGAAGCATTAAGGGGAGGGTAACTTGAATATCCCTTGTAAGGTTATATTTTACAAGGCTAGCCACAAAGTGAGTCTGCAAACACAAGTGTTGTTTTTAATACTTATTTGAAATATCCTGTATCAGTAGAATGGGGTACGGATTTGTTTTCATTTAATATTTTATAAAATTTATATTTTTGTGCTTCACAAATATGTATAGATTTAATATGCAAATAAAGTTAGACTTTTGACTTTGTCTTTTCTTATACCTTGTCGCCTTGTGTATATGATAATATTTATCCGGGCTCTGTTATGTTTTGACATATCCAAAGACTAGCTTTGGAGAAGAAATATGTCGCAATAATTGTTGACTTGTTGATTTCTGTCAACAGGAATAAATTCATGCACAGTTTAAATGATAAAGTTTGTGAAGATAAACACTCCTGAGAAGTCTATGATTATGGGTATGCAGTTTTATTGGTCTATATCACTCTGTTCATCTCTTAATATTCTTCTGTATCATGTCTTTGTGACGTCAAATACGTTGACCCGGCATTAATAACTTTGACTCGGACATATCAGCGACGTCATAATGTTTGAACTGACGTTAATAACTTTGATCCGAACTTATATAGTCATCTTTTGTGTGCTGGTGAAACAAAGAAAACACTTCTGAAACACGCAAATATAGCCCGATAAATCGATTATCAGATTATCTGCATATTGATATTGTAAAATATCAGCTGCTTGACATTATATGAAGGCTTTTTGATCTTGTTCGCTACACTCACTCGACAAAAAGCTTAATATTATGTCTCGCTGCTGATATTTTACGATATCAACATGCAGATAACCTGATAATCGGTATGTATTAGATAATTTGTAGGAGATGTTACTTCCCATCAGAATATGTTACTGATTCATAAACTAGCAAACCACAAAAAGTTCTAAAGTTGATGTTTTGTAATAAATTAGTTTATCGGTAATTCATATATTTTACCTTTGATTTTACTTCCTAATATATTCAAGTATCAACGTACTGGCTGTATCACTGAAAATATTAGGCAATACATTGTGTGACGTCATAATTACTGATAAACAGAATAATAGGTAGTTTCGTTTTTGATACTGACTTCATCATGGGGAATATCTCAACTCTCCTTTACAGGCTTGTCTAGAAATTCTTCATGATAAGGTCAGTATCGAAAACGAAACTACCTATTATTCTATATATATATATAGCATAAGATATAAATAATTACCTTGTTTAATGTTGTATTGTTTGTTCAAAATGACTGTTTGTCAATAACTTTGTACATGTAGGATGGTTTACATCTATCTTGCTGGTCTTAACTATCAGGTGTTATGTTCTAGAGATGGATGTCAAATGATTTTCTTAACTTGATAAATGAATGTTTCAATGCAAGTTAAAGTAAACATCCACTTTCTCTTTCATGTTGGTTTAAAATGATAAATGTGAATAAAATATTCAAATGAGACATCAAGTTAGACATCTAGAGGTATACCAATATTCTTAATCTTATGTTTTTAATTTGAAAAACTCTGTGTATGAGAAAGTTGCATTTTGTAAACAACAAATTATTCAGGTAGTGAAGATTATGCATCATTGATGCAATGTGTATACATCAAGTGGCAGCTGAATTAAAAACACTGCTTAATTGTGTGTTACAAAATTTCACTGCATGCTGCAAGTTACTAATTTACAGTAGACTAGGAATTGGAAATATTGAATCTAATGATCCTTGTAAAGAGAGTGTCTGTTGTATACATGTGAAAGAACTATTGTAGCAAATATTTGAAGAGTCAATATAGCATGAGAAGTTGACTGTTAATGTGACTGCCAATGTCCAGAATATCCATGAAATGTTTGCCACTAGACAATTTATCAATCCATTTTGGAATGGTCTCTCACAAAGAGGACACTACTGGAATAGAACTGAAGACAAATGAGGAATATCTGTCAAAAAAAGTCAGAAAAATGGCTACATGTATGAATAAAAAGAGAAAATGTGGAATATCCCAAAAGACAGCAATCCAACAAAATAATATCTCATAAGTGTATTACACTTTTAAGACAGTATGAACATAAAAATGTAGTTTTGAACTGTAGTACACAATTACTATTTGGGGGGCCAGCTAAAAACCACCTCCAGAATTGGGATTTCTTGCTGAGTTGAAGGCCCATTGGTTGCTGTTGTCTGCTCTTTGGTCGGGTTCTCGTCTCTTTGACATTCCCCATTTCCATTTTCAATTTTATTGCTCAAGTATAACTGACACAAGAATAATATAACTTGAAGTAATTTTGTGCAATGATACTTTATAAATGAATAAATAGAAATGAAAATATTTTACAAATATGGAATAAGTTAAGGATATTAATTGTTTTGACTTATCGAGTCCAACATAGAATTGTTTTCAATCTCCAATGAATTCTTTCGCCTTTTCTTTGATCCTAGATTGGAACACCTTGAAATACAAAAAAATACATATATTAAATTAAGTTAATGCAAATGAAATTTCTTAATTGTTTGTTAATGATGAATTTGTTTTAAACATCCAGTGGCAAATATTACATGCATATCGGGACAAGAGCATGTTAATGGGGTTCGTGTTGTTTATTCTTTAGTTTTTAATGTTGTGTCATGTGTACTATTGTTTTTCTGTTTGTCTTTTTCATTTTTAGCCATGGCGTAGTCAGTTTGTTTGAGATTTATGAGTTTGACTGTCCTTTGTTATCTTTCGTCCCTCTCTTAAAGTGATCCTTCTTTTGTATTCTTCTAGGGTTTGTATATCTGAAGTGTTGTATTGTGAAGTGATTAAATTAACATATACTATAATATTTAATGTGCAATACACGTTTCACAAGAGTAAGCTTCGTGAGGTATAGGACAAATTATATTACGATAGTCCCAGATTAAGTCTAACAATATTTAGATAAATAAAATCTATGAACGGTCAGCACTGATTTAAGGCAGTGTCTCCTCCGTGACAGTTTTGAACATTAAAACTCAATATCAAATAAAAGACACTGCTATTTTCAGTGATAGGTATAGGTTGGCTGTCACTGTACACGGACAGTTTAAAATAGAACCCTATAAGGAAAATCAGAAGAAGAAAAATTGTCAGAAAACACGGTCAAACATCCAAACATACTATCCACATTGATCTGTGTCCACACTTGTTTATAAGCAAATTTAAATACAAAAAAATGTATTAGCTTGTGTTAATACAATGATCCCAACATATGTATTACGGCTGTTATTTTGATAATCTTTTCCTTAATGTATATACTTACGTATTCCAAAATCTTCTTGTAAAATAAATTAAATTGCCAGTTATTACTATGGCAACTGATGCGAATATTATCACGAGAATGTCTGAAAGTAAGCAAAAAAAATTACATAAACCGGTGAAAAAGTACATTTCGAAAAGGTAATGAGTATTACGAGTTTCTTTATACCATTGAGACATAATGCTGATACAGAATGGAGAGAATAACGCTGATTGTGCTCAATTTAACCACTGAAATCATTTATAAAAGGTCCAGTGTATAGAGAAATAAAACTTATCAGGAATACCAACTAGGCTTATCATTCTATTCGCAAGACACATCTGTGAAGCTCAAATAAAAAAAGACCAGAAGAACGCAATTGAAGAGCATTGAGGGCCAACAATTTCGAAAAAAAAATCCAAAAAAAGAGTTTAGAATATTTTATTTTTTTTTGCAACAGATTGTTCTATACAAAAAAAATCATAATTTGAAGAAAAAAAATATAGATAAATGTATATATCGCATTACCATAAGTGTGTTCAGGTTCTGTATTTATTAAAGGACTGGAAACTGTCTGGCTCACGTTGAAAATATCGTCTGGTGAGGTTGACTGGCTAACGTTAAAAATGTCGTCAGACACACAATTTGTAGATGTTATGTTCAAATTGTCATCTGAAAAACATATATTGAAGTGTTAAACATCAACATGCAACATTAATAAAACATTAAATTACTTTAAAGGCTTGAACTGGTAGTTTCTAAATAGTATGTGGTTTGAATAGAATACGATGCCTTTATAAAATATACTAGCCAACAAAGGAAACGGTATAAGACAATACAATTTCCATACATGCCTTTATTTTCCGATAAAAAAATTGCAACATTGTATTTTTTTCACTTCTGACTTGGTCATGTTAATTTATTTTTATGTGTTTGCTTTCCAAATGCATGATTTTCATTTGATAATTTAACTGTTTTTTCACGTGTTTCTCGTTTCATTTGTTGACTAAAATACCAGCCAAACTAATTAAAATATTGATCTCTGATTACGTTATACTACATATGAGTATAACGTAATCAGAGATCAATATTTTAATTAGATTGAATACCAGAATTACTGTTATTTATCAAATAAGGCACTAGAATAAGAATTAAAAATACACTTGTATTGTTTTGGCAATTTGAACCTCTCATATATATATATAAGGTTTGCTATACGGTATGAGTTCTGTTCATTGTTGAAGGTTGCACGGGGGCAAATAGTTGGTTTCATGTGGAGACTTGTCATCGGCACTCATACCACATCTTCTTATTTTAATATTATTTTATATACTATGTACATACCTAATTTTGACCTAAATGATGAAATAACTGTACAAAGTGCATTTGTTGTTTCTATATTATCCATGTCAATGCACATAACATTTGTTTCATCCTTTGAAATTATTCCAGAAATGTATGTAATATTAATCCTGCCTTTAACTAGTGCTATTATAGTTCTGTTGGCACCAGATCTTGCTCCCTGCTGTTCTTGTAGAATGTATTCCTGGATAATGTTTAAGGCCAAAGGGATATTGGCAACTTCTTCAGTTCGCAAACTTTTCAAGGATGAAATTGCCTCTAAGAGCGATGTTTTATTTTCGTGATCATTTAGAGCAAATTCTACTCGAGCAGAGCTCGAAAAAGTTAGTATAGAAACTAATGTGTCATTTTGTCCAATGGCGAACAACTCCGTCAAGTTGTATATAAAATCGATACTATGAAGGAATTCGGTTTCTGTCACATTCGATGACCGTTCTATTGCAAACACAATATCTGAAAAAGAAATAACCAATATATATTAACTGTATACTTAGATGAGAGAATGTGATATGAGTGCCAATGAGACAACTCTCCATCAAAATTTCAATTTGTAAAAAGTAAACCATTAAGGTCAAAGACACTTTACTGAGCGTTCTTATTTTTTTTTTTTTTTTTTTAGACCCACTAATCAAAATAGTTATTGCAGGGCTGACGGTACTCACAAAATCTTTTTTTTTTACCTGAATGATGCCTTTTGGTATTTGTTTTTTTTTGGGGGGGGGGGGGGGGGTTAAAAGGGGGAGTGAAAATACGTAGACACGTTCTGGTTCAATTTAAACGTTTAATCTGGTGTTTTGAATAACCCTTGCGACAACTGTCAGTTGTATCATTACCTAATTTCCAAATGGAAGACTTGTTTCACGAAAAAGTTCTTGTATCAAGTTATCATTAATTTTGTTCTTGTTCTTAATCACAATACGCATGAAATATATGCCACTGGACGTTACTCGTAACTCGTTTTCGAGCTCAGCGATGGCTTTATCGGCAACTGGATTTTTGTTCCGATTTTTAACACTGCCAATTTCAATTGATATGTTGAGTTGCTTGTAAGCAAAGCAACAAACACTAAATCAATACATTAAAAATATTAAGTACATGTATATCGATAATGCATAAATCGAAATTAAAGCGAAAAACGAAGAAGAAAAACAACACCTAAAGTGTGATCTATTAATGTCGGTGTACAATCCTGAATACGGAATCTATCTGCTTACCTTTTGAAAAAAAAAACATATTCTGAATCAGTTTAAACTTTAGCAATTAGATCAGTTTATGCAAAAGGTCAAAAGTTTTATATTCGACGGATAGTCTGGTACATCGAAACTATCATTAATTATTAACAAGTATTTCAAATATTCGTATATACAGAGACATATAAATACAAATTTAGTATACATGTCTCTGGTATAAATAAGTAGAGTTAGCGGTTTATGTAACAATTCACTTACCGTTAAAACTATGTTCAGCTGAAATGATATGAAGAAAAATAATAAAATATCCAAAATTTTCTAAACATTTGACAGTGACCATTCCCATTGCATTCGAAGTGAACTATCAACATTTTCAGAACAACCAGTTTATTACAAAGAGAACCAAACAAAAATATCCCGCGGACAACGTGTAAAGAATGTAATTCCTTTTCAGGGAATAAAACGTCAAAATCCAAATTATGTAAATATTGACCTAATCCTAATTAACATATTTATGATAGTGACAGTTATCAGTGGGTGATTGACAACTTTATATCTGATTTAATAATTGAATAATCCTCTTTTGTACCTAATCATAATAAAATATATCAGAACGATTATATTTTTTGTGCTTAATCAAAATAAAAAATATACGGCTAACGATTTTATTCTTTGATATAAACGGAGTCACGCTGACGAATCTACATGTCACCACACTTCCGTAATTTATTAATTCATACAAATTATGAAATTATGTAGGAATTTTCATGTTTTTTATTATTATTATCATCCAGTCCTTATATACATTGAAAGAGTTCCTAGATATTATTTTCAAAAGAATTTATAGAATAAGGCCTATAAAAATAATATTTTTTTCATTTTATTTCACTATTTGTTAGTATGAAAAAGATTAAATTTATTAATTTAAATGCGAGGATTTGTATAGTTATTATACAAATCCTTGATTTATGGGAAACATGCATTTGAGAATTTCTACAATGTAGTTGTTAATTACTTTTCATGCATAATAATGTATAATAAATTTAATCTCAGCAGTTATTTCAAAAAAGCTTTAAGACCATATTTTCTTTAAAAATTTGGGAGACATTAATACGAAAGCCGCCAAGGTTCTTTCAAAGGTCAGATGTCTGAATTCCAATTTTGTAACTTAAGTCGGTTTCGTACTCAAATGCTTTTTCGGAACATCAAAATGACTTTCGGTAAATATTTTTTTGTCCGTTTAGTTAATGTCGAAATTTTGTGGAACTGTATTATTATTTCGTTAATTGACCATTTATGTTAAATACGTGTGAACTTCCCCAGACAATGTATTTTTACCACCAGAAGGTAAATAATAATCAGTGAAAGCTTAAATAATGAGTAATCTTATTTTCTGATCAAAACAGAAATAACAGGTTTTTATTTATGTAAAAGATACCCGTTTTCTATCTGATTGAAATGGTTGTTATCAATTGGTGACAACCGTCATAAGCACATCTTTACTGTATTTGTGTTTATTTGTAGCATTGCAAGGATGTGATATTGACTGTTCAACTACGAGACAGCTATCAAACGGCACACACACAAATAAAATCATCTTGTGACTTTTTTCATTCTGGTACTTTTGAAATTTATTTTTGTTTGCTGGCACAGAGTTTTGTAATATTGGTTATGTATCTATTATAACTTAAATTTCAAGTCTGGTAAAAATACAAAATACCAAAATGTTGTTTGAACACAAGAAATGATATAATTGAGAATGGATATGGGAAAATTTGTAAAAAAGACAACGACCAAAGATCAGATAATAGACGTAGGCAACAAATGAGTCTTCAAGGCAGCGAAAAATTCTAGCACCCTTAAATAAAAATGTGTAAGTAAGTTCAATGCAAATGGACGTCATACTAAACTTCAAAACATATAAATGAACTTAAATTTATAAAAAAATACAAAACTAACAACGACCAAAAATTTCAGGTTTATCTGGTGAAAGATTTTGTACACTTTTTAAAAACTTTTAAAAGTGTCTATTTTAGTCGATTAGTCTGTGTGAAAGATTTGAACTGATTTAGTCATTTCAGACGCTGATATTAAAGCTTTATAAATATGAAAAATCTATCAAATATGCCATAAAAATGTTGACTGTTGAATATTGCACCGTTGACATTCGGTGTTATTTTTCAAATACATTGCATTAATGATGTATAATTCTTTTGAAATTGTGTTTTTTCCCCTAAATTTTGAATAATTTCGTTGTAAGTTTGAATGTTAGTCTGGGTAAGTTAATATTTCAGAACGCTGAATATATATATATATATATTTATTTATCTATGAGGCGAACTCTTTAAGTTAACTAATATTGTCCAGTGATGAAAAAAGTGAACTTGGATACAAGTCGTGAATAAGGCAGTTGTAATGTAGAAGTTGGTTTCTATTTGTTGCATTGTCGTTTGTTTCTGTTGCACTTCAGTGGTCTGTTGTTTTGTTGATTTTCTCTGATAGTTGATGCGTTTCCCACGGTTTAAGGTGTAACCCGGATTTGTTCACTCAATCGACTTTGTAAACAGTAATAAAATTGAGAATGGAAATGGGGAATGTGTCAAAGAGACAACAACCCGACCAAAATAAAAAAAACACAACAGCAGAAGGTCACCAACAGGTCTTCAATGTAGCGAGAAATTCCCGCACCCGGAGGCGTCCTTCAGCTGGCCCCTAAACAAATATATACTAGTTCAGTGATAATGAACGCCATACTAATTTCCAAATTGTACACAAGAAACTAAAATTTAAATAATACAAGACTAACAAAGGCCAGAGGCTCCTGACTTGGGACAGGCGCAAAAATGCGGCGGGGTTAAACATGTTTGTGAGATCTCAACCCTTAGTGTATACTACTGTTGCTTTTATATAAGCTGAATCAAACCCTGTATTTGGATTTTGGATCTTTGACCCTACAAGGTATAATAAGTTCAATTTTATTTTTTTTGAAGTTCTGTTCTTTTACTTCTTTCATTCTTTTCAGAAACCTTCACAGAGTTAGATATATAATCACAATCCAAAGAGTTTGAATGTAGTGTTCATACTAGCGCTATTATAACTATTTCTCAGGTACTATAAGCAGGTCAACTTTATTTGGTGGGATAATTGTACAGCGTACATGTTCTTATTTTCATGGTTCATAGATAAATGTTTTGATCCTCCCCGTTTTTAGTGGGGTTCATAATGTTCGATCTAAGTTTAGTATACTGTTGTACTTGTTTGTCTTTTTTTGCCATCTATTTGTCAGTTCGTTTTCGACTTGCGAGTTGGATTATCCCTTATATATCTTACGCCTCTATTTTACCGTAGTTTAGCCTTAACCTCCGATACTATATTTAGAGCATGGGAGGATTGTCTGGTTTACATATTTTTCTGGTAGTGTTCGTGACTTCTTTTTGATCGTTCGTTCGGTTTCCTGGTCTAGTCTGTTTCTCAGATACTATAAGCAAGACGCCAACTACTAGTATATTTGGTGTATATGTTATGATTGTAAGTTGTATATGTCTTTCTACAAGATATCATATAACTGACCTTGTTTTCATGGCTCATTGGTCAATGTAAAGTAAACTAAAGTTATAGTGGTTAGGTTGGGGTTTTTTTTTGTGTCTCGAATGAACCCTAATATCATTAAAGATTGCAGGTCGTTCGTTGCTTAATATCTCTTTTGATAATATTTGTATTAGGTTGTCTGTCTCATTGACATTTATTCCTGTTATTCATATCTGTATCTGTTGGATTAAATTGCTCCCTCATCTATTTTGGATTAAAACAGACTATATTTCTTTTGAATAATTTTATTCATCATATTATTTACATAAATTTGCGCTATGGCACAGAGTATTCAGCAAATGAGGTATAAAAAAATCTAGAAAAGTACATAAAAAAAAAAATGGGTAACCTGCCAATAATTTTTATCTAATTGTTATTATCACATACAAACAAAAAAATAAGTTTAAGATTAGAAAAAAGTAATTAGAGAATCCATTTCAGATTATGATTTGCATTACTAAAAATGCAGCTTAATCAATAGCAATGTCAACTTTATAACAAACAATAAGTTTATTCCCTTGAAAAAATAAGAAAAAAAGTAATTAACCAAAGAATATAGTTGCACTTCTCTCCAGTACAAAGAAATACAAATAATATGGAATGAAGGTTATATTGGAAATTTGAATAAAAAGTTAAAACAGTTTTAATAAAAGGAAAAATATGAATAAAATAGTGTAAATTTGCTAAATTTCTATAAAACAAATTACAGATCTGAATTTACAAATACAAAATGATGCATAAACTACATTACTCTCGCTCAAATAGATTTTTTTTGAATCCCAGACCAAAATACCGGAACACACCCTCACACTTAAAAAAGAAAATTTAAAATCCCAGACCAATTCCAGATCTAACCCCTACCATTTAAAAAGATTTTTTTTAAGCCCAAACCAAATGGTATCTATCTGATTTGTAGCAGGTCAAGTTTACGGTCTTATTCCATACACGCCAGTGACTTGCGACTTCATCATGCAATCAAAAGACTTACAACTTTATCTTGCAAAAAAGAGGTCGCACCCCGTCTCCAAATCATGTAGTACTGATGCACAATTTAAATTCTGTGCTGTTTTGGTAAAATTTAATTTAAGATCAATAGTTTTTAGAGTAATGCAGTTTTCACCAGTATATTAAAAAAAAATGAGAAAAATTATGAAAGCCCCTTTTCTCCCCCACTAAAAACAGTATGAAAGATATAAACTTATTTTTGGATTTAAATTGAACCTATTCAGATTTTAACATGAATAAAAGTTAGATCCCAGTGACCTACTTTTGCCAGAAGGGCAGGCCCATACATAGACTCAATGAACCGATGCAATACAGAACTCTTTCAACTTAACCAAATTCAAATGTATTTAAAACACAGTGTCAGATCAAAATACTACCGGTACTATAAACACATCTATAGACTATAGTGGGATTTTATCATTTCAAACTTTACTACATGTAGTAACATGCAAAAAATGTCAAAATTAAATTTAACTTAACAAAATGTAGACTAAAAAAAAGAAGACTGTCAGATGATTGTTTATATAATGTGATTAAAATACAGATGTACATGTTTTGCTTACAATGATCTGAAAATGCTCTGCTCTAATTTCTGTTTTAAAGACCTTTTGTGATCTTTTGGTTTGTCATTATGATAATGCACACTTTCAAAAATTTGGAGGCAGAAATCATTAGCGAATGTTATAATTACCAAAACATAGAAAAGAACCAAGTATTGTCATATTCTTGTAAGCAAAGCATTGACACTGGATCTGTAATCTAAACAGATTGAACAAAAAAAAATAAAGTTCTGGTAATGAGATTTTGAAATGAGATTTTTTTTTTTTTTTTTAATTTCTGATTTGCAATAATCTAGAGTTCAGTATAGAAGGTCAAATAAATAGTTTGGCATTAAGGAAAAGATCAACCAATCTGACTTATATTAATAAGTGTTCAGGATATTATATTTTATAAAGTTTCCTTAAAACTAACAATTCAGGGTCTGCAACCCAACAACGGGTTGTCTGATTCATCCGAAAATTTCAGAGCAGATAAATCTTGTATATTTTATAAAATATTTTAATTTAAAGAAAAAATCAAAAGCTAAGATAGTACACCATAGCATAAAAATACTGCTATGTTTAAAAGAGCAGGATATAAATACATTTAAATATTGTAAATTTGATTCCCTGAGATATAAATATATATTGACAATATCAAATCATAAACTTCACCAAAATATATATATATACATAAATCATTCTATAGATCTGAGCATGAGAAAAATGGGAGTAGACGTGATCTAAAAACAAAATGTTGGTCTCTGCTGGTTAGTAGGTTTCCTAGCTGCACGCCTTGGTGCATTTTTTCTGGATTCACAAGATTGCTTTGGTAGGATCTTGGATTTATCCATCATTTGAGAACCTTTGACAATATCAGGGAGCTTGATCAGAACCTTTAATTGTGTGCCCTCATCTGTCCTTGTTAGTACTGGCTTATTCTTGTATATAACCTAAAAAAATGGTAAACAGTTAATGTGATTATAATAAGAAGCTTGCTTGGATGCCATTTATTGCCATTGGTATTTTGTTTTAGAAGACAGTTTTTCATTTCCTTAATACAACATTTCAGAGGAAAATAAAAACTTTTTCAATGACACTTGGGATAGTCTCAACCAATTAAATATTGATTAACTATAAATATGTATAAACAATTACATGTATGAATAATATATTTCATCTTACCTGTCCAATAGTCCTCTTATCAGGTGATATTACCTTATTGTACCTTTAATTATTGGCATCAGTCAACATTTTATTTTATCTTACCTGTCTGACAGTCCTCTTATCAGGTGATATTACCTCTTTTTGTCCCTTTAATTATTGGCATCAGTCAACATTTTATTTTATCTAACCTGTCTGACAGTCCTCTTATCAGGTGATATTACCTCTTTGACACTTTTATTAATGGCATCAATCAACATTGTATTTTATCTTACCTGTCTGACAGTCATCTTATCAGGTGATATTACCTCTTTGTCACTTTTATTAATGGCATCAGTCAACATTGTATTTTATCTTACCTGTCTGACCGTCCACTTATCAGGTGATATTACCTTATTGTCCCTTTAATTATTGGCATCAGTCAACATTATATTTTATCGTACCTGTCTGACAGTCCTCTTATCAGGGGATATTACCTTATTGTACCTTTTATTATTGGCATCAGTCAACATTATATTTTATCTTACCTGTCTGACAGTCCTCTTATCAGGTGATATTACCTAATTGTCCCTTTTATTATTGGCATCAGTCAACATTATATTTTATCTTACCTGTCTGACAGTCCTCTTATCAGGTGATATTACCTTATTGTCCCTTTTATTATTGGCATCAGTCAACATTTTATTTTATCGTACCTGTCTGACAGTCCACTCATCAGGTGATATTACCTTATTGTCCCTTTGATTATTGGCATCAGTCAACATTTTATTTTATCTAACCTGTCTGACAGTCCTCTTATCAGGTGATAATAGGTCACTTTTATCAATGGCATCAGTCAACATTGTATTTTATCTTACCTATTTGACAATCCCCTTATCAGGTGATATTACCTTGTCCCTTTTTTCAACGAGATCAGTCAACATTATATTTTATCTTACCTGTCTGACAGTCTTCTTGTCAGGCTGGTTCCTTACACCATTTAGTGAACCAGTTTTATTTTTTGGTTCCTGATCCTTCATTCTCCTCTTGTTACCAGTGCTGATATCAGTATGGTTTTCCTTCGCTAAAGAATTTCTGTTCATTCCTTTTTTTGGTGCTTTTGGTGCATTCTTGAATGGTGGCAAAACTTTGCCCTCACCAAGTTTTGACAGATCAAGAGGAGGAACAATAGGCTTTTCCTCCTTAGAATTTGACACATCTAGCTTTAAGATTATGAGGGAAAGCTCAGCTTTCAAAATAGCAATGCGCCTTCTTGCGCTTCTCTCCTTCTGATCCAATTTATCATATGCAATGATCAGTCCGTCAACCTCTTTGCTCCTACGTTTGTTCTGCCCACTGCAACTTCTACTAGCCAATTCCAGCTGTTTCTCGATGTAGTACTTCTCATCTATGAGAACTGTGTGTTCTTTCTTGATATTATTTATCAGACATAGGTTCATTTCCTTATGTGCTTTTAAACTGTCAATATCATTTTCAATGTTAGCCTGGAGACCGTTTATAGCATCATCCAGTTCCTTATTGATTTTGATTTTATCAATATCAGCATCTTCAGGTTTATGCTTCTTCAAAATATTCAGTAATCTATTAAATAAAAGTAGTTGTAATCAGTTATAAAATTAAAATAAAACAGTATTTCTAATGAACAACATCCTTTTTTTACCTAGGTAATTTCCTCAATTTACCTGTTTTTAAATAAACTATTATTTTCAGTTTTTGAGATATCTTCAATAATTTCATTTCGCACCTGAAAATTATGTGTTTGTGAAATTTTATTTTATTCTGAGGCATACTCAAGTCTTGAGCTTCCATTGACTAATATAAGTTTGATGCTGGGAGTGTAGCAATGTGAGCCTATACAAATACATGTACTGTCAGAATGTATTGATAAGGAGACAAAATCTTAAGAACATCTTATTGCTGTTAATTGGTAAGTAAAATTTGTTACCTTTTAATTTTAAAATTATACCATTACACATATGTTGGGTTTTTTTTTCGCAAACCTCACTTACTCTTTATCCTTCTTTTTGAGTTCATGGGCATGTGCAGTTGTATCAAGAGCTACAGGAGTACTAAATGCAGTTCCTGAAATAATAATCTCTGTAAAAAAAATGATTTAAGAATAAAAGAAAACTCCAAGTGCAATGAACTGTTAATTTGTTCACAAAAGAAACTTTGAAAAGATGATGAAATTATGTTCTCCTACAAGTGCAGTGTCTGTAAGAATGAAAGAAATTGTAGGGTAAAGTGTTTTTTTCTTCTTCATATTTTCATATTGCTTGTAGAGGGCTGTGTTCACTTAATTTATTCACAAACAAAACTTTAAAAATATGATAAAATTATGCATCTTGAAATAAACAACTTTAAAAAGTATCATCTTAAAGAAATTACAGTCCTGTTATAAAGGTGAACACTTTTAATTTTTTTATGACAAGTATATAGGTATTAAAAATTATAACAAGCAAATAGTGCAAATTTCAAACACAAAGTATTGAAAAAAAATATGAAATATATAAAGTAAGATGATGTGGTTCGAGTGCCAATGAGACAACTCTCCATCCAAATAACTATTTCTTTTTTTTTTAAATCTGTATAATCTACTTAATAACAGTATGTTCCAAAAATGTGAAATAACTGATTAGGCAAGATGAGTGAAAAAAAGCTTTTTTTTTATATATACATAAAAAAGTTTTAAAAGTTTATATATACATAAAAATATAAAAAGAGTATAAAATAGCAACTATAAATGACACAGAAACAACCACTACCCATTGAAAACTGTGCAGTGCATCAATAAAATTAAGATGGAGGAAGCATAAAGAGAGAACAAACTGAGTTAAGTTAATTGAAATATTGGTAAATAAAGACAAACATGCAACATCAAATAGAAAACATATAAAATACCTTACATTGAACACTGAATTATCTCCCCTTTGCTGGAATTGTACAAATTGATAACAGCATAAAACAAAAATGTTGACTTAATGAATATTGTATATTATATTACTGGTATCTTTTTAACTTTTCAATTATAGTTTTGTTTTTAAATGCTATTTCAAAGCCTATATCAAAAACATTATAAAAGTCTTTTACAGCTTTATCTCCCCCGAGCTGAAATTTCGGCAAATCTTTCTGCATTATTTAAAAAACTATTATACATCATTCAATTCATTGCAACACACACATCAAAACTCCTTTCCTTTTATACTTTGATTTTTGTTTTGGTTTTTTAATGCTATTTCAAAATCATGATGAAAGTCTTTTTACATTATAGTAGTTAGTACAGCATTATCTCCCCTGATCTGAAATTTCTGCAAATCATTATGCATTATTTATTTAAAAATCCATTATTCAATTCAATCATTGCAACACACAAATAAAATCAAAACTCCTTTCCTTTTATACTTTGATTGTTTTGTTTTGTTTAAATCTTTAAATTGATGCTCATACTTTAATGATTGGTTGACTACATCAAATATGAAACATGAAAATATATCTTCAAATATGAAATATGAAATATATCTTCAATATATTTGAGGGGGGATAGGACCTTTATCAGGACTCTAGGATTGTTGAAGCTCGGGATTTAGGGATTGACACTTTCAGGATCTGGGGTTTTCTTTTTTTCCAATTTATGGACCTCAGGTTTTCGTATTATTAAGCTCGGGATTAAGGGATTTCCTGGATTTCAAGATCAGGACCCCTCCTACCCCCTTCATATTTAAAATCTATATAAAAAGTGACTATGCCTCGAGTCATTTTAACTGTTACTTGTGTAGTAACAAAAAAGTTATACTAGTCTCGATTGATAATCATCCATTTGATAAGGTTAAGACTGACAATTTACTCACCATTTTCCTGAGCAAGGGTCGTGTCAGCTACACTTTTACTCTTAGGTGATGAATTCCAAGATTTGCGCACTGGGGCTAGAGAAGGTAACATTCTGAAACAAAATAAGATTAAAATGCTTTTTGTGATATATTTTGATCAGCTAAGAAGTCCAAGCAATCATAACGTCCATATTAATTTTGCTTTTGCTTTGACGCCTTCCGTATCGCCTTCAATGATGGATAAATTAAAATCAAAAGTGAAAACACTATAGTCGACTCTCACGCTCAGAATGGAAACAGCATGATTACAATAATAATAAAATATTTGGACTGCAGGGAAAGTTAGTTGGTCGGTAGGGGAGCATTTCATCCATTTCTTACAAATATTATACTTGTATGATGCTGATAAAAGATATTTAAATAGTTTACTTAGCAATTTTAAAGCAAGGTCCTTCAGTTTTATTTTAACAGCATTGTCAGCAACACAAACAAATAACAATACATTTGTAAACATAGACTGGATATCAATCTTGATGACTTATAGGAACACACGTAAATGAAATGTGTTACTTACATGGAAACAGTGAAGCTTTCAAAGATCCTCTGCGGCAATTTTCGACAATAAGATAACAAATCAGATTCAATTCTTATGGTTCTTCCACGTTCTCGTAGATCCGGCGGCTGAATGAGGGTTACCTTCTATGACGTAACATGACGTTTACTCTTCGCGCAGGAATAAAATAATGCATGGGAAAAAAAATAAATATGATTTATTAACACATAAGATAAAGAACTGTTTCTTTTTTCTTATTATTTACCAGTTTCGATTTTATTTAAATTCAAGATGCTTTGTGAAATAAAGTGATCTACAAAAGTATGGCGTAAGAATATTATATAATATAAAGTTCGTGCATTGTGACGTTATTTGACGTTGAACCACAGGCCAACAAGTGTGGACACATATCAGTGTGGATAGTATGAAAAAAGGGGGGGGGGGGTAGTATAGGTGGATGTTTGACAGTGTTTTCTGACATAGAGTGTCTTTTTCCCCAAGGGGTAAATATTTTAAACTGTGGTTCACAGTGACAACCAACCTGTACCAAACACTAAAAATTGCTGTATCTTTTTTCTAATATTTAGTTTATATGTATTGTTCAGGACTGTTATGAGACACTAATTAAATGCAGTACCAACTGGTCATAGATGTTATTTAAAAAACACTGCTATTGATATCAAATCTACATATTGGCCAACATACTAACTATGACTGCTTCGTGTTATATAATATGTACATACCTGTTATTAAATTTTGTGCATGCCAAACTTTCCATTCGGAAATTTCATGTCCTTTCAACTTTTAGAATAAGTTAACTTTTATTTAAATACATTTATGTTTTTTAACGATGATCCTTTAAGCGAACACAGCTAGCTGTGTGGGCAACAACGTTTCAGAGATTTATGTAAAGAAACCTGTAGATTACAAATATTGCCAACTTCGAAAGATTCCGATAAAATAAGTTCCACAATTTTTTTATTTCGGATAGCAAGGAAAAGTTTAAATTTTTAAGAGGATCGTTATCACATAAGGTGCATTTCTGCAAGATGTGATTTTAATGTGCGAGATGGTATCTAAGAACCTGCAAGAAATTTATATTTGTATTGTTCTATTCATGATCCTTTTACGTGTTTCTTTCTTGCTTGAGTACTATGCGGTATTGGCTTTGCTCATTGTTGAAGGCTCAACGGTGACCTATAGTTGTTATTTTTTTTGTCATTTGGTCTTTTGTGGAGAGTTGTCTCATTTCCAATCATGCCACATGTTTTTTTTATTTATATTAAGTAACAACAGTATACGAAATATATTAACTCATCATAGATACCAGGACTAAATTTAGTATTTACGCCAGACGCGCGTTTCGGCTACAAAAGTGACCTATACAGTGACGCTATACCAAAATTTTGATATGCATGTTCATTGTGTTAATTTACGTTTTTTATTAGTTAAGCCTTCCAATTGATATTTTATCATGTGTTTTTCTATGTTGTGATGTTATACTATTGTTTCAGAAAAGGGAGAAGGTTTGGTACCATTAAAACGTTTAATCCAGCTGCAAATGTTTGCACCTGTCCTTAGTCAGGAATCTGATGTACAGTAGTTGTCGTTTGTTTATGTTATTTATACGTGTTTCTCGTTTCTCTTTTTTTTTTATATATATATTAGACCGTTGGTTTTCCTGTTTGAATGGTTTTACATTAGTAATTTGGGGGCCCTTGTGTTAGCCAAGGCTCCGTATTGAAGGCCGTACATTGACCTATAATGGTTTACTTTTATAAATTGTTATTTTGATGCAGAGTTGTCTCATCAAGAAGGCACTCATACCACATTTCTCTATATCTACATATACACGTAATTTCAAGAAGATGTTGATGGTGGTCTTAATATTGTAATTTTTGGAGGTTTTACCATTTAATTATAAGCTTTAACATGCCCAAGATTTAATGTCAATAGACCACCATGGCTAAGGGTGTTGACCTACTAGTTCCCTTTGGATGAGATGTTGTAATTCTGACAACAACACACTTCTGTTGTCCACAGGCACTTGTCTCAGAAAAAAATCCTATATACCTTAATATAACACAAGGTACTTAAATAAACATTTTGAAAAAATGTCAACCGGTCGCGAAATTTATGAGGTAGAAAAGCCTTAGTATTTCAAAAATTCGAATGTTTTGTTATGCGGGGTTCACACATTGCCGATTATTGCTCCCGTTTGAGATCAGACAGCAATACGATATGAAAAGTGAAAAAGTCGGATTGGTATCCTCAATTATCTGGAATGTCCTATCAATGTCTGAACGCATTCGTTTTAGTTCGTAACAGATTCCTACGGATCGGGAAGGGTCCGAATAGTTCGGCAAAGCATCCCGAAAGTTAGGTGCGTCCCGTAAAATTCGGGGCAACTCAGCCGATTTTGTCTAATCGGATTACAATCGTGGCTATGTCGTGACAGATTCTGATGTATCGGATCGAATTCCGAACAGTGTCTTGTGTATTCTGGACGGTGTCCTGTGGAACGGGAATGATCCGGAGTAATTTTTCATAGCTGTTTTTCTGCCGATTGAGTCCAGATTGCATCCAGATCTTGTCGATTGCGAACCGTTTTTTGCCGAAACCGTTCCGAAACAGTCCCGTTATTAATACGAAATTCGTCAATGATACACACGTCAGAGTCCCGACAACTACAGAATACAATACGACTGAGACCAGACAAAGCCGTTTGCAATGCGATAGAGCGGATCGTGATAGGATTACGTTCCGACAGTACCTGATCATCCCGAATATGCCGACAGTTTTCGAACAAATAACTTCCGTCAGCGTCGGTTCACTGTCTGGTCACTGTCTGATCTCAGTCGGATTACATTCGGTAGAGTCGGGACGCAGTCGTGACAGACTCGGTCGAATTTTACCTGGCGAAAAATACAAATCGGATTAGAAGCGGATTCAGAACGGGATTATCGGGACTTATTCGCTTAGAAACGGTTAAATATCGGTGCTTCCTGAACACTATCTGATTGTTGTCGTGATCAAATTATTTTTTTTACAAATTTTAATTTAAGTTTGAATTTCCATCCACGATTCACAGGATCTTGATCAGACTTTTAATAAATTTTAATCGGGAATGGTCCTGTCAAGAACGGTAGTAAAAATCGTGAATGTGTGACCCCAGCTTAAACAGTTAATTTATAAATATGACCATATCAATGATAATAGATTACTATAATGTAGATTTATTATCAATATGTCATCGGGTTTTTCATTTACATGTTGCTATAAAAAAAAAATTTTGCTCACTTTTGTTTATTTTTTTTTATCAAGGTTATTACATAAGCATTTTTTTCTTTCGAGAAGACCCAACAACAATAAATTAAAAGGAACGACAACAAACAAAAAGTATAGGTGATAAAGAGCACACGACGTGTAACTCATCTAACTCACTTTTTGTAGGATTCGTGTTGCTTTTGTACCCCTATTTGTGATATTTTGTTCTCGCATCGTAGTCAATATAATTTAATTTGATGCAACGGTCATTCACGTGAGAGGTTAAGTGCTATAAAACCAGGTTCAATCCACCATTTTCTACTTTTGAAAATGCCTGTACTAAGTCAGAAATATGACAGTTGTTGTCCACTCTTTTGATGTGTTTTATCATTTGATTTTACCATTTGATTAGGGACTTTCCGTTTATTTATCTTTTGTACGTTTTTGCTTTATATTTTAGAAGGCAGAAGACCTGGATGCTTCATACTTTGTATATAGGTGCCTCAGGTTACGAAGTTTCCGTCAGTCACATGTCCAATGTCCTTGACCTCATTTTCATGGTTCAGTGACTACTTGAAAGAAAAAAAAAAGATTTTTTGTAATGTTAAATTCTCTCTTATTATAAGTAATTGGATAACTATATTTGGTATGTGCGTACCTTGCAAGGTCATCATGCCCGTCAGACAGTTTTTACTTGACCTCGACCTCAATTCATGGATCAGTGAACAAGGTTAATTTTTGGTGGTCAAGTCCATATCTCAGATACTATAAGCAATAGGTCTAGTATATTCGGTGTATGGAAGGACCATAAGGTGTACATGTCCAACTGGCAGGTGTCAACTGACTTTGACCTCATTTTCATGGTTCAGTGGTTATAGATAAGTTTTTGTGTTTTGGTCTGTTTTTCTTACACTTTCTGCAATAGGTCTACTATATTTGGTGTATGAAATGATTGTAAGGTGTACATGCCTAGCAGACAGGTGTCAACTGACATTGACCTCGTTTTCATGGTTCAGTGGTTATAGATAAGTTTTTGTGTTTTGATCTGTTTTTCTTATACTATATGCAATAGGTCTTCTATATTTGATATATGGAATGATTGTAAGGTGTACATGTTAAGGTGACAGTTGTCATCTGACCTTAACCTCATTTTCATGGTTCAGTGGTCAAAGTAAAGTTTTTGAGTTTTGGTCTATTTTTCTAATACTTTATGCATTAGGTCAACTATATTTGGTGTATGGAAATATTTTATGATCTATATGTCTGTTAAGCAGGTTTTATTTTACCTTGGCCTCATTTTCACGGCTTATTGCTCAATGTTAAGTTTTTGTGTCTTGGTCGATTTTTTCTGAATCTATAAGCAATAAGTCAACTATATTTGTTGTATTGAAGAATTGTTAGCTGTAAATGTCAGTCTGGCATGGTTCATCTGACCTTGACCCCATTTTCATTGTCCATTGGTCAATGTTTTGTTTTCTTGGTTAATGTTGAGTTCATGTGACAGTTGTAATAAAGCTTTATATTTGGTCTATCAACATAATATCTATGATTAGTAAAGAAGAAGGCGAGACATTTCAGCGTGTGCAAGTAGACTTGTTTTGTTATTGTTTTGTAATATATTTTCACATAGGCAATTATATTTTTTACATTAAAATATATTTAATCATTAATATGACCTTGCAAGTTTGTTAAGACCAAACTTTTTAGTCTCTATAAATGTAATGATTTTGGCGAAACTTTTCTATTATCCTTGCATATTCATAATTATAAAGAAAGAATTTTTGTTACTCATTTGTGGCCTTTATGAACACAAACGATCAAATGATTTCCATTTTTCTAGTCTTAACTTTTTTATTTTAACGACAATTTTATTTTGATTTTCTATGAATATACAAAAATGCGATTTAAACTATCAGTATTTGATCAATTTACTCTACATTCAATTTATATTACTTTTCCCAGTTATTTCCCTTTACATGTAGTCGGGTATTTTAAAATAGTTCAGAATGATGTGATATGTTCATTCAAGTATGCGTTTTATTAAGATACAGTGTCTACAGTAAAAAAAAACTCATGAATTTTAAAATTATAAGATTCGTTTTACATTTTCTGTCAAACAAGCGGGATGTTTAGCTAACCATAAAACCAAATTCAACCTGTTATTATATTTGGGAAATGCCTAAACAAAATCAGGAATATGGTAGTAGTTTTTCACTTGTCCTGTTAATTGATAACAATTGATTTTTGTCATCTTTAATTTTATGGACAAAGTACCTTCAAGTTCAGTATTTTTGTTATATTTTTTTTTTATATTTGTGAGGTTATAAGGTCAGTTTCCCATGAAAAAAACACTTTTTTTTTAGTAATAACCTAAAACAAATCAAAATATCTCTCTAAACTTTTCCACATACGTGAGCACTTCGGATCCCTCCGCTCAATTTTTTAATTCAGATTCGTTTAGCCAAATCCTTAGGTTTCTATATATATTGTTTCGAATGTTTTTGTTTCATTCGTCGTCTTTCCCTTAATACCATAGAACATTCAACTTATATCTGTTGACGAGTTTTGATTGTATGCTAGGTACCTTCCGCTTCTTTAATGCACAACATGTAAACGAAGTTGTATATTTGAATAATCATCAGAGTAAATTACTTACATTTTTTTATATTAAAAAAATAAGACTGTATTTCATTTATGCAAAGTAGACCTAACATGGATAGATAAAAATTACAATCCTGTCTAATTGTCTTTCGGTGATAAAATTTTCAGATGAAGGTTATTTCTGAATTAAAAAATAATGAATGCTAGCTATACTTTATTGTAGTTTTAACATGGATGGGCATTATATTCGATATTATTTTTGCCCGAGCGATAGTGGGGGCTAAAATAACACGAATATAACTCATACCCATGTTAAAACTACAATAAAGTATAGCTTGCATCAATCATTTCGATTCTGATTAGGACAATCAAAGTAATTTCTATGTCCGATGTGTATATTGTAGATCGTTTGTGTAGGCTCTTTCATAAACCTCCCTTTTTGTTTGTGAGCAGCCGACTTGCACTGTGAATTTTCAGGCAGAGGGAGGAGTTTGAACAGCCAACATGAACGGTTGTCGTATCTAGGTAAAATATGTCATTTTCGGAACGCAGTCATTATAAATGAAAAAGTAACAACATGTGCATCATTTAAGAGTTTGGAAATGTTTTTAAGTTAATGAAAAACATTAAATGCATACCAATTTGATAAAATTCATTATTCTGCAGTAGTCAATATACGCATGTGCAAACAAGTTTTATTAGATTTAAAGCATGGGTTTGTTCACAAAGCGAATTAACTGAAAAATTAAAAAAATGGCAAACCAGTAATTTTAGAGCATTAGCGAAATGATAAAACGAATTCCAAATTGGAATTTCAACTGTTTATTTTGCATAAAAAATATTGCAAAATAAAAGTTTACAATTAAATGATGTTAATTTGTTGCAATCACCTCCTCAAATGACTATACATGTGTAATCTAAAGATAGGGATACATCATATACCATTCCAAAAGGAGAAGATGTATATTTATTCTGCACTCGTTCTAATTGAGCAGTAAAAATGCGTTGACCGTATATTTCTATGTCATGTACAGTCACTGACCAGATATCACTTTTCCTCATGAATATTTGAATAGAAATTGCCGAAATTATAATAAATTATTCATACGACCTATTCAACCTGTTCTTGTTTTCAACGCGTACAACGGCTCAAACATATTTATTTTGCAATTAAAAAAAACATATTTCACTTGTTAATATTTTTGGTATAAATCAGTATATGTTTTAGGCTTATTGTTGATATTTTAGTTCGTTCTCAAACAAACTCGTTCTCCATCGATTGCGAATTTCAACAGGTAATGTACATTTCATCGTGTTGTATATTTCTCCGCCTGCAGGATATAAGGACTTTTTATAAAACGGGGAAGTTACCCAATATTTAAATCAAATAATGAAATTAACACATTAAACAAAAATTAAAAATGTTTTGTTTTTTTATAGATTGAAGTATAAAGACAATAATAGTGCATTGACTTGACATATCAACGATATGAGGATTCGACCCGAAACGGGGAAAAAGCTTGGCAGAGTCTCTCATTTCCCCGTTTCTAAGCCTCATCTTTATATCGTTGATATGTCAAGTCAATGCACTATTATTGTCTATTTATCAATACAAACCAGTACATGTTATAATCAGCACCATTACAATGCGTAGTTAAGAATTAAACCATATCACAATACTAAATAGACTGATGAACTCTAATTTTTGACAAGTTTACCTATTATATGTCTGTTTGATTTCTCACACACATTGCTGTCAATATATCGAAATTCTACGCGACTGTCATACAAAAGAGAGGGTTCACTAGACGAATTTGACTTTAACTAGACGAAGGAAAGGTTTTACTATCTATAAAACCAGGTTTTATCCACTAACCGTTTTATAGATCAGAAACAGGACAGTTGTTTCCTTCGTTTGATGTATTTAAGCGTTTTATTTAGCCATTTGATAAAGTTCTTTCCGTATTGAACTTAATTGGAGGTATTGCTATCTTACTTTTTCCAAAAGTTTATAACTCAGTGTCTCCATATGATTTTTGTTCTTTCGATTACTCTTAAAACATATCAAATAAACCAATGAATAACAGAAGAAAGAACCTTTGCCTAAAAATAGTTGGTTGCCATTTTCTGTGATTTATTTCTTATTGTAATTATTTTAAAAGTTCGGATGCTTTTCATCTTTATATCATTGTTTCTCAAAAGTTGTATACTTGTTTTCGAAATTGCAGATGTTCAAGGTTACAAATTATTTAGATATTTATTACTTCAACAATTAAGTATATTGACTTTCTTTAAATTTGTGAAATTATGATCTTTCATTACATTCAACAAACTACTATCCGAGCTTATTTGTTCATAATGTCTAGCATGTGATACATTCAGACCAATATTGTCGTGATATCATGGCTTAAGTCTGCCTATAAATGTAATATAATACAAACTTTAATGTAATATCATTTCCGCATAAATATACAATTCATATTTTGAAATTATAGTCAATCGATAACATAATAGGACATGAAGAATGTAAAATTGAATCAATGATTTTTAATAAAATTATGTTGGACAATTGATTATTTTATTTTTAAATATATCACCTTACGAAACATCTACCAGATGCGATTTTTGTCATTCATATTCTTTAACAGGTGGTAATTTAATTCATCCACTCTGAAAAATAGTCGTCCATTTCGATTTATTACAACACAAAATTTTCTGGATCGGGTGTTACGGATTACGCAGTTATTAACCTTGATTTGATATATAATCTAAATTTAAAAACATTAAAAACAACCCTTTTCTATCAAATCGGAATGCTTTTAATCATAATTTATCAGTCTTAGTTTATAATTGCTAACGCTTTTATGTATGATTTTCATTTCTAAAATCCTGTTTCTAACGTTCGAATATGTATTAGATAAAAACGTGTAAATTATGTGTTTCTATTTTATTTCTTTCGCATTGTTTATAGTATAACATTTATTTTTTATAAGAAACATATTTCTATGGGCACTTTATTTAATTTTTCTTCGGTTTCTATGAAGCCTTTTGTATAGGGAACACAACTATAACACATGATGTTCTGATGCTACTACTACTTAAATAACAAAAAACATGATTGCAAAACATAAATAACTAGTTTAAAGAAAACCGTTTTGAATTGTTTTTTATGTCGTGTTTTAAAGGGATGCCAGTCATTTACACCACGGAAATTTTTCAAAGTTGATTTGGACATGGCAAATATAAATTAAAAAAAAAGGGACGAAAGATATCAGAGGAACAGACAAATTTATAGATTGAAAATAAACTGACAACGCCATGGCTAAAAATAAAAAGACAAACAGACAAATAATAGTACAGAAGACAAAACATAGAAAACTAAATGTACATTACATTTTTTAAGATAATTCTAACATTTATACCATTATTGTCATAATACTTTTCCCACTAACTAAGAAATATAAGGTGTAAACTGAGGTTAAAAAATGAACTTATAAAGAAGATAAAGTCTAATAAGGACTCCCAACATGCGAATCTACACTGTAAAAATATTATAATCAGGAATAGATCACAGTTGGTATTTTTCCAGATCTTACTAGTTTCAGCATAGAGAGATACTAGACTGCCAAAAACTCATTAATAAGTTAAGACACAAACACATCGTGGTTTTCAACCAATAACTAATGATAACTGTAAAACTTATGAAAAAAAAAAAATACATTTCATAATTTTATGCGTCTGAAAACTTTACTTTCAAGCAAAGGGTGAATACATACGGAATGTTAGTCTGTTTCTAAGTATGTTGGCGGTTTGTTTTTGTTGCAGTTCAGTGTTTGTGTTGTTTCGTTGTTTTCCTCTCATAGTTGATGTGTTTCCTTTGGTTTTAGTTTGAAGCCAAGGTCAGTTTTCTCTTACACAATTTTATACTTTTGAACAGCGGTATACTACTGTTGTCTTTTTTCGTGTATGACCAGAAGGGATATAAAAAGAAAAGCTCCATTTGAAGGCAACTTCGTCTGAGGAATTTTTTTTTATATAAAATCTATTCTATCAAAGGAGAATTTTAGAAACATTTGTCATAAATCAGTACCGAAGTACTAGCTAATGACATGAAAACCCCTTAGAAATTAACAGCCAATCAGTAGCGGGACTAATCTTATGCTGGTACATGAAAAGAACTCTAAATTCATGTCACGCGTTCGAATTATAATGTCGATGTATGCAGTTCTTCTTTGAAAACCATTTGCGCTTTCAAAATTATGTCTCTTTACAATATAATATGATAAAACATCCAAAACGATGGCCCATTACGAAACTAAATTACCAAACCGCAGTGCAAAATCTGATTGAGGTAAACTTTATCTTGGGTCCAAAATTCTTATTGTTCCGATCAAGCTTTAACATGCATTGAACTAATATTTACAAATAATAAACATTTCAAACCAGTAAAAGTCTCATTATATGTGTACTCGACTTTACTGATTTTTACTCGACCAGTCTGAATTTGTCTGACTTTAACTTGACATTACTCGACCCCAGTCTGAACCATACTCGACTGTACTAAATCGTACTCGACCATTATCTTTGCCACTGAAAATAGTCTGAACTATTACTCCACCAGTCTGAAACAGTCTTAACCCATTCTCTACCTGTACTCGACCTATTTTTTCAGTATGAACCATACTTAACCAAAGGTCTGAAAAATACTCGACCGGCTGAACCATACTGGACCAAATAACTTCTACTTTTTTAACTGTAAATAAATTTCTTTTTAACTTACATATATAACAACAGCGAACAAAATCAATGAATTGTTTAACCTTATATTAGAAATATATCTATTATCATAATTTAGGATAAAAAAATATATTATACATAATTTATATCAAAAAGGAATACAATTAAAGAAAGCAATAAAATTGCGGTGAAGTATAAATTATAACCTCTGCTTAAGGCCAAACTCATTAATAATATCAAACTTGGTCAGAGGTATTAAATTCTAAATAACATTTATTGAAAATTGCAACATCCTGTTTTACTTAAATAACAAGGCCTTTCGAATATACTAGATAAGAAATACGCGAGTTTAAAAAAATAGGTCTTTCTTTTTACCTGGAAAACACACATGTACTGAGGTAATTAAACCATATCAAAGTGCTTTTTGTATGCCATATCTTTAATTTGACTAAAACTTCTAAATTTGATTGAAATAATTTTTTCCTGTTACTTTGGAACACATTTCCTTTTTTTTAAAAGGTTATCAAGGGTTGTTATGAAAATTCTGTTATCATGATTATATTAAGTTCTTGGTTTAACAAAACAAAACAAGGTCTATTTTTTTTTAATAAAATTGAGAAAGGAAATGGGGAATGTGTCAAAGCGACAAGAACCCGACCATGGAACAGACAACAACCGAAGGCCACCAATGGGTCTTCAATGTAGCGAGAAAAATCCCCTTTAATTAAGTTGTTTTATATACTATTTTATATACATTTTAATAAAAAAAAAATTCACAGCATTATTAACTTAACTGAATTGACACCATAAATCTATACTAGGCTAAGGTTAACGGTGAAATAGTCCAGTTACCATAAAATACTTCTGAAACATTAAAAAAAAAATTGAATAACATTGAAAATATTAGTCACGATTATTCATTTTTGAGATTATTTGATCAGCTTGTTTGATTTATATTTCAAAGTTGATATAATTAGCTATGTAGGGGTTGATGAATATTGTGTTGAAGTTATATTATGATCTATTATTGTGAAATTTAAATTTCAGAACTATATTGAACACATTTTTTATCTGTAGTTGCGGTTCAATTTTTATATTTTTTTTTATGATTTCCTAAATTGATAAAATGTAGTTGACAGATACAAAGAATATGGGTAGGTTGGTTAAGACTTGGTCGAATATGGTTCAGACTAGGTCGAGTATTGTTTAGACTAGGTCGAGCATGGTTAATACTCTTATAAAATGGTGAAGTACTGGTCTAGTACAAGTCAGACTGTTAAGTATGGTTCACACTACAGTCGAGTATCATCAAGTAAATTTCAGACCAATTCAGACTGGTAGAGAAAACATCGGTACAGTCGAGTATAGATATTGGCCATTTCTGACTTTTACTGGTTTGTAGTGAAAAGTATCAATGATATTTCATGTCAACACACGACAGCTGGTGACTTCTTAAAACGTTTTAACATTGCATTGTCAATTATCAAATTCCTTAACGCATTTTTTTTTGTAATACGGGAAAAAAATGCTTTATTTATTTTGTTTGTTATATGGAGAATAAAACAAACTCTTTCTGTATTATTATTATCATTATTATTATTATTATTATTATTATTATTATTATTATTATTATTAGTATTATTATTATTATTCATTCTGTTATTTATATTATTGTTCTGTTATTTATATTATTGTTCTGTTATTTATATTATTGTTCATCACCGATGGACTGTTGCACTTCTTTGTGCAAGTGATATTTCAAAATTATCACCATGTAAGTGAAATCATATATTCAGGAACTCAATTAAGGACCCTAATTATGAGGTTCTGTAAATAATTTCTTTGTGTTTTCTTGAAGACCATCATTAGAACAGCTTAAACACTTGAAAAATATATATAGAAAACACGTAAGGCTTTAAAATTTAAGGAAAACACTAGTCCTGAATAAGCAGTAAATCGTCGACTATGAGACATTACAATATTAGTCTGGTATTTTAAGAGCATCTCGTAACGCGCAATGGCTTTGTTACATTCATGTGTTTGGTGATTTTTCTTTATGTGATCCACACAACAAAGTCTGTTGCTTAAGTGAAAAGTTTTCTTCGTTCACTTGTACACGAAAATGCAAGAAACGCACCAACGTGCCCTAGTACTTGTTTAAATTTATAGTCATATATGTTATATGTTATGTTTTATTCTTCTCTTTTATTTTGTGTTTTTTCTAAATCAATTTGTGTTACAATGTTTTAAAGGACAAATATATAAACGATAGTAATATATTTTGTCGTTTCATTTCGTTTACGACCCGAAATAATTTCAAAAAGGTTATTACTCCATCAAGGTATTTGTTAACTAATGATAGACATTACAAATGTGTCCCCTGAGAATACACCGTATTGGTCCTCAATGCTTTTCAACTTCATACTTTATTTGGCCTTTTTAACTTTTTTGGATTCTAGCGTCACTGATGAGTCTTTAGTAGACGAAACGCGCGTCTGGCGCATATACAAAATTTAGTCCTGGTATCTATGAAGAGTTTATCTACAACATATACGAAAATTTTAATTCTTGTAAATGCTATTTGTCTACAATTTCTTAAATTATAAAAAAAAATGTTTCTGTTGAAAATCATCACCATTCACATTTTTATTATACTAGTAATTTTACGATAATATATTGTCTAAAAGAGGGACATTTAGACTCATAGATTTAAAATAACCTAACAACACCATACCTAAAAAAAACCTAACCGACAAATAACAGTACACAAGACACAACCAAAGTAATCCGCTTTGTATAAGATTAATGAAGAAAGTTAAATCAACGAAGACATGCGACAAAAATCATGCAAATAAATGCTTTTTTTCGAGACAAAGTATTAACACAATTTTGAAATTGTAACAATAGCATCAACTACGTGTTATTGGGCAAATTAGATGGATTTAATACACCTATATATTTGAGACTTTTGAAGTTTACCAAATATTTTTTTCAACCTTTTTCAAAAAATTATGAATTTTAACAAGGATATTGATATGCTAATTTTTTTTTAAATACAAATTCTGGCTTTTGAATAATTTTGTTTTATTTTTTATATTTATTATGTTATTGATAGACGAATCGAAAAATATACTTCGGCGTAGGAAAAGTTATCTTCTATCTAAGTTCAATATATATGTACAAACAGAATATTGATATATAAAATATGTATTCCAATTATGTTTGATAAATTTATTTAAAATATACAATGTATAGGTAGACTGTCATTTCAGTTACATAACAAAAATATTTTGAACAGTAGAATAATTGCTTAAAGTTTACCGTTTTTTTCTCAAAATATCCATTATGTTGAAACATGAAACATTGTTATATTCCTTGGTAACTTTTTTTCAATTCCTTTCAGTAGAAAACAATCAAATCCCAATGCGTATATAAAGTAAATAAACTAGCTAATTAAACTTTAATATATCCTGTATCGCTTCAATGATGATAAAGACAATTTTCAAAATGCGAATTCAAATCCTTCAATTTTTAACAAAATATTAGACAAAATATTATAAACAAAATAATAGTAGAAGTTTTAGAACTATGGAAAGATAGGAAATAGAAGGCCATTTATATAGTATGCCGTCCCAGGAAAGGGTTTAATAATTCAAAACCTGAGCAGCTGTTTTCATCACTGGGGTCTGATTGTCGTTGTTAACACTGAGAAGAAATTTCATAAATACTTAAAAACCTTCGGTAAAATGTCAATTTCTCTATTCCTTATATATTCTATGTTTGTCTGTAAATGATGACAACATAAATAGAATCGATTGCATTTTAAATTGGTCTTAATTTCCCATTATTTTATAAGATTCCGTTTTTCGTCAAGGGATGGCATCTAAATTTTTGTCTCCAAATTAGCATTGATTTTTCATAATGGTGTTGTTATTGTATCTCAAATTGATGACAATCTACTGCTGTTTTAATGTCATTGTTATGCTTTGACATTATTCTATCTCCAATATTACTAATTTTATATCAGTGAGCATCATCGAGGAAATTTGTTTTAGTATCCTAATTTAAAAAATTTACAAAAAGAGCAATAACTTCAAAACTACCTTTTTGAAGAAAACAAATCGAAAGACAAACCATACTTTCTTTACATCAGTTTTTTGTTAACTTTTTTTTAGTTGTTTGTTGAAACTCCATCTTCATCAAAGATATTAAAATGAATACGATGTTTGAAATTTTATTTCTTTATGTCACAAGATCAAATATAATAAACTAATCAATACAGAATATAGAGTCAGGAATTCAAAAACAACGATTCGGTCCTTCACATTATATTCGCTTTCTGTATGTATTCGGTATATCTTAAATGTGTTCATGCATATAAATAACTGACCCTCACTAGTTTTGTCTGAATATCATATTCTATAGAACTATCATTGATCTTATTTTTCTATTCCTATTTCAGTTGGTTTTTGTTTTATTTCATTTATACGTTTGAATACATTTTTGTAGTATATTTCTTTTTTGAGGTTCCCCACAAATTTTCATGATGGGCGAAATTAATGAAAATAACACTTTCCTAAGTCTACTCGTCCGAAACGTTTTCTGGATTAATTCTGATCAGTAGCCAACAGAGCCAAATACTATGAAGCAATGGGTGTACTTGAACCAAAACACACCAGGAGCTATGTGACGATAAAGAATCTAGATAATAGCAAATACACATAAGGTCAACTTTGTCTGAGGGGTTTGGAATCTCATTTTTTTTTATCAATTTATAAACTTAAAAACGGACAATTAAAGTGCAGTATGTTGTATATCGAGATTTAAATTATATTGTTCTTAAATTGTCCTCATAATGAAGCACTACGATGAACTGATGATAACATTGAAAACTAATAGTCGACCAGCAGTGGTATCTATCCAGTGCTAGAAAATATATCAATACAATTTGCAGAAAGGACCACCGACAATAATTTGGATAAAACAGATTCAAACAAAACTGTCCGCCTTTAATAGGTAGTATGTTAAAATATAAAAGCTAATAATTACTTATATCTAGATTTTATTGATTTCTTCAAAATACTTTTTTTTTTATATATTTTGATTTTTTGTGTACCATTGATTAGTTTAACGAACAAACACTTTACATTCATGTAATTCGCATAAGCCTACAAAATGTGACTTTAATTTCACTCCTCCTTTTTATCCTGTCAAACATTATGAGATAGGTAATTTGAGAACTAAATTACAAAAGTTATTTTGATGCCAAGCCTACGATTTTTTCTTGTCTTTTCGTTCATAAATCTATCTGTGCTTTTTCAGGTTAAAAGTTTGGTTAAGACATTTCACTTTAAAGTTGTAACTTAGTATACGTGTTGATTATGATGTTGAATAACGTGAACACATATTCTTTTGTAGTCAGTAACATGGTTTCCGTCACCGGGATATCACAATCCAAGTAGTCAGCAATATAGATTCCTTAACAAAATCATCACAACTCCAGTGTTCAGCAATATGGTTTCCTTAACTGGGATATCACAACTCCAGTTGTTAGCAACATAATTTCCTTCACTGAGATATCTCAAGTCCAGTAGTCAGCATTATGGTCTCCTTAACCGGGATATCACAACTCCAGTATTCAGCAATATGGTTTCCTTAATCGGGAAATCACAAGTCCAGTAGTCAGCAATACGGGTTTTTTTACCGGAATATCACAAGTCTAGTAGTCAGAAACATGGTTTCTTTCACGCGTTATCACCACTCTAGTATTTAACTATACGATTTCATTCACCGATGTTTCACAAGCAAAGTTGCCAGCAATATGGTTTCCTTAACCAGGATATTACAAGTGCAGTAGTCAGCAACATGGTTTCCCTCACCGTGCTATCACAAGCCAAGTAGTCAGCAATTTGTTTACCTTCATGCGAGTATAACATGCTCATAAGCTAGCAATAAGGCATCCTTTACCAGGTATCACAAGCCCAGTAGTCAGCAATATGGTTTCCTGCAAGAGGATATCAGAAGTCCAGTAGACAGCAATATGATTTCATTCGCGAGGGTATCACAAACCCAATAGTCAGCAATATCATGCTCTGCAACAGCTTATTAATAAGCCAAGAAGTCAGCATATCTATAATTTATATGGTCATATTTGTAAATTAAATGTTAACAAAACTTTGAGTTATTAAAAGCTAAGGATTTCCTACAGAAGGACTATACTGCCGTTGCTTTGATTTATAAAGAGTTTCGGTAATTATGGTTCCTCAACACTCTTCAATTTTGTACTTAATTTGGACTTTTAACTTTTTGATTCGGGCGTTATTTGTGAGTGTTTTGTGGACAACACGCGAGTAAGTCTGGTGTTCAAATTATAACCTGGTACATTTGATAACTATTATTTATCAATATTGGTCCTGGTATTCTTATTTCGAGACATCTTTATTTGTCCTCAATTTAATTGATTTTGTAACGTACAGCCAACTTAATAAATATACTGAACTCCAAAATGAATACAATTATGAAAAAGACTAATAAATCTGACAAAGCTCAGCCAACGGGACAAACGAAAAACTGTAATAATAGTGACTAGGTACAGCCATTTTCCGGGAAAAAAATGGTGGGTTTAACGTGTTTTATAGCTTGATAAACCTCCCACTTGTTTGCCAGTTGTATATAGTTCCGTCGTATTGACAAAATTTGGTAAGCAATATTGTATAATTTAAATGCCAAAAATTATTATTGTGAAAGTTATGCCACTTGTTTCAGTCAACGTTTAACCGGAAAATTTGATTATGCAAGAAAACATTATCGTTGACTAGCTTGTAAAATCATCGATTTATCAAAATCATCGGCATCGATTGCATAAGTCATAAAGAATGATTATAGCTTTAGGGAAATTAAAAATCGTTGTAAAAGGAATAAAGATCTATTGTTTCTCTTTCCAATTTTTTATATTGTGACATTCGGAAGCTTTTAACCTGGCTACCTAAATTACGAAACTTCTCTGGTTCTTAAGGTTTCAAACATTTATTAGAATGCTTCGATGCTTACGATGGAATTACTCGCAATATTTTGACAAGTAGTATCGTAAACTGATAATAAAAATTCCCCGTGTTTGTTTTATGTTCGGAAGACAATATTACCAACCGTCTTTGTACCACAATTATAGTGCTTCCTGTCATGTTGTAGAAATCTGGACATAAGTTACGCTAACACCTGCCTAGAATCTAGATATTGATTTCAACACCTCGTTCTTCTATTCTCTGTCATTGTACATCAATTAATGCCCGCGGTATTGTCATTTCCTACTTGAAAACCAAATTGTTTCGACATCGTTTCTCTTCCCTTCTCTTCTTTACTCATCCTAATTAAATTTGCTTCACAGCTTGGTGAAATGTAATGTGTTTTCTTCCTTGCAGTGTGTGATAAAATGACTGTTAGGCCCATCATTTGACTCTGGTCTTATACTTATGATACTATGGTCATTGTATTCCTTTCTCATTTCATGAAGTAGTATTGAATTTAAATATAATTGTCCTCTGAATTCGTGTTTTTTCTTCTTGATACATTGCAATACGAAGAAACGATATTTATCATTCGCTAGACACTTAACACAGTTTTGAAATTAAAAAATTGTGCAGGTTACATGGAAATCTTGTACAAATGTATCAAATTATGTAATGCATTTTCTTTTGAACTTTAATTTGTAGCAGCCAAATTGCAATTTTGTTGTGTTTTTTTTATTCATTTGAGCGATTTTTGTTTGTTTTGTTCAAACAGTGAATTAACACAAATATAGACAAACTGATGATGGATTGAAATTACAATATTTAAAAGACTATATAAAGATGTCTTGTATCCAGGTGGTATGGGGGTCAAAATTAAAAATGATAGAATTTGTTTATACTCTGCCAAAACGTAGTATATATTGATATGTGTTAAAAAATATAATGAAAATGATAGGATACCTCGCAATTTGTCACGCTTCAGATTGTGACAAAACTACACTTTTTGTATGGATTATACAGAAAAAAACATCATAATGTGATTAAAAGCTAATAGACTAAATGATAGAATTGTTAAATAAATAAAAGAAGATAGCTTTTAGAAAATGCTTTGAGGATACCAAAAGGATAAACTCATCAGAGATACCAGGACTAAATCTTATATATACGCCAGACGCGCGTTTCGTCGACAAAAGACTCATCAGTGACGCTCGAATCCAAAAAAGTTAAAAATGCCAAATAAAGTACAAAGTTGGAGAGTATTGAGGTTCAAAATTCCTAAAAGTGTTGCCAAATACAACTAAGGTAATCTATGCTTGAGGTAGAAAAGCCATAGTATTTAAAAAAATCAAAATTTTGTAAACCGTTAATTTATAAATATAACAATGTCAATGATAATACACGTAAGCACAAAAAGTGCTGACTACTGGGCTTGTGATACCCTCGGGGAAATGAATCTCCACCAGCATTGGCATCGTCACAGTGGTTGTAAATAAACTCATCAAAAATACCAGGACAGAATTTTATATATACGCCAGACGCGCGTTTCGTCGACAAAAGACTCATCAGTGACGCTCGAATTCAAAAAAGTTAAAAATGCCAAATAAAGTAAAAAGTTGGAGAGCATTGAGGTCCAAAATTCCTAAAAGTGTTGCAAAATACAGTTAAGGTAATCTATGCCTGAGGTAGAAAAGCCTAAGTATTCAAAAAAAATAATTCTGTAAACAGTTTAGTTATAAATATAACAATATCAATGATAATTCATGTCAGCACAAAAAGTGCTGACTACTGGGCTTGTGATACCCTCAGGGAAAAGATAGGGTCACCGTGGGCTTTTTCCAGCTAAAATACAAAATGGCAAAATTCCATGTAGATTCCTGCAGAAAATGCATTATTTTAGAGTCATCTCCCTTTAAAATGCCAATTCAAAAAAATAAAGAAAAAATCATCTTCATTTATAAAAATATTAATATTTATAAGTTATAATCTTATAAGTTGTTCTTCTAAATGCAAATGCACATTAGTAATCCACATTCCTGCATCAAATTTGCTAACTTGATTGAAAATGTGGACCTTAGATTCTGTTTTTTTACGATTTGAGATGGACACTCATACTGCCTTCAGTAATGTAAAATGTTTTTATCGACATATATCAGTGGTAAAATTTCCGGCACTAAAAGTTCATATGTCATCACGAATTTAGTGAGCCGGTGTATCTAAGTGGGATGGGTAGTATATGAGGAAACATATTCGATGATAAGATAAGAGGGGACAATAGCCTTTAGTTTCTCATGGTCTAATTTCAGCTAAAAAATTAGAGTAGGTGAGACATAAATGGTATGTTTCCTTTTTTTAACTGACGTTTTTCAAAAAAATTCAAGAAAGAATATCGAAACATTTGTAAACTGATTCCATAATCAAAGTCACGAAATAAGATCATGCATTCTTGCTACATTTTGTTGTTCACCTTGATCAGAACAAAACTAATGTCATTATCTACATTAGAACAGCTCGAAAAACATTTTTTTTGTCGTTTTAGTGTCAATAAAAAAGGGGGAACTACCAAGAGCTCATTCAAAGCCGAAAAGAAACATAAAACGCCATTGCACAAAGACGATAAAAGAATAAAAATCTTATACTCCATGAGTTTAAGAGGATTGGCGCAGATATAAAAGAAACATTCAAACTCATAAGAGGTTGCCAATTCAACACTGTAGTTTGATCATTGAAAATTGTGTTTATTTGTATTAATATTAATTTTGTTATCAGTTAATTAAAAGCAAACTAAATCTTATTGTTTTGTTATATACATATACACATTCATGAATCTACAATCTGTCGATACCTGTATCTTGGCATTGCACATGGTCATGTTTTTCTCCAACTGTTTATGACGTCTTTACAATAAATCCATTGTATTTTGGATGTGTTTTGAATGATATTTTAGTCTTAGATCCATGATTTCTTTTAATTAGTCATTAATTGTGAGTGGCTTTGGGCTAGCTGTCTTTGTTGTATCATAAGTCGAAATGAAACTGACAACGCTATGGATAAAAAGAAAATATCAAGAGACAAACATTTGTACATACAACACAATATAGAAAATTAAAAGACTAAGCAACAAAAAACTTGAAGTGATCTCAGGTATTCCAGATTCATATGTAATGTCCAAAAACCAAATATTTAACTGCTGAATAATAATATTTTCTCCGGAAACATATATACGATGTTTAAAAAGCAGTTATTTAATTACAAAATAGCGATGTTTATTTTCATTGTTTTGTTGTTTGATCAAAATAACGAAGGATTTTAGGCGGAAATATTATAAGTGACATTGACCTTATTTTACACTAATGTGGTTGCAAAAAATAACAACTGAAGTGTCGATAACTTACAAAATCGCTAAATATACCGCAAAACCAATTTCAACCCACCATTTTTTCTTAAATTTTTCTGTATCCAGTATGGAAAATGGCAGTTGTTATCTCATAGTTGGTTTCCAAGTGTGTTGCAATGTCGTTTTAGTTTTTTGTTGTACTGTTTTTTGTGTTTCGTCGTTTTACTCTTAAAGTTAATGCGTTTACCTCAGTTTTAGTTTGTTACCGGGATATGTTTTCTCTCCACCGATTTATAACTTTCGAAACAGCGGTATTCTACTGTTGCCTTTATTTACGCATGAAAAAAAAAAGAAAAAGATATCTAAGAGATTAAAAAAACAGATAGATGGGAGTATATACGGATTAATCAAAAGTTATTTCATAACACAGTAATTTGGTTTTCGGATGAAAGAGGGTACATTAAACCACATGCCTATTGTATAACGCGTGTTCAATTATAAAAAAATAACAACAACTCTCTGAAGAATCTATATGTGGTCTGTGTGTGTTGAAATAAAAAGACGTCTGGCCATATCCAAAGTGTCTTAATTTTCCTGTGGCATTCTAGAGTTTCTTATCGTCCTTATTTTCTGAATTTATTAAATTTAGTCTTTTCCGTCTTGGTTATTCATTAATTAATCTTTAATTATGCATGCATAATTACAACGCATGCAATTGAACAATTGAAATACAGAATGTAAATAATATAAAGGATTCAAACCGAAACACCCTTTTCAAATGGCAAAACCAATGCTCAAACACATCAAATAAATGGAAAACAACTGTTATATTCCTGACTTGATACAAGCATTTTCTTGTGAAAACATGGTGGGTCAAAACTGGTTTTATAGCAAGTTATAACCCTCCATCGTTATTCGTACTACAGTCGTATAGAATTATATTATATTGACAAAAATGTGTGAGCAAACAAACAGACATTATGATAAAAAATTCAAAAAATTGAGGTAAAGCAGTCATTATTGTGTTATAATCTTAATCACTCTAAAAAAAATGGCAAGGATAAAACATATAGACAAAAAACATAGGCAAACATGAAAGACGACAATACAAAAAGTTGTCACAGCCCAGTAGTCAGCACTTTTTGTGCTGACATGAATTGTCATTGATATGGTTATATTTATAAACTCACTGTTTACAAATTTTTGATTTTTTTGAAATACTAAGGCTTTTCTACCTCAGTCATAGATTACCTTAGCTGTATTTGGCAACACTTTTAGTAATTTTGGTTCTCAATGCTCTTCAACTTCGTACTTTTTTTGGCCTTTTTAACGTTTTTGGATTCGAGCGTCACTGATGAGTCTTTTGTAGACGAAACGCGTCTGGCGTATATACTAAATTTAGTCCTGGTATCTATGATGAGTTTATTTACATGGTGGTGGGATGTATAAATTACTGGCCAGGCCAAAGGAAATTATCACAAACAGAAATGACAGTATATGTTAAAAATATACAAACACAAATAAAATGAAAACTATTTCTGAAGACCTCCGTTCACTGCAGACAGATTTTTTGTCAATCTTGTTGACAATTCCTTTTATTTGGATAACATTCATATGGGTCATCTTCGTTTACTGCAGACATACTTTTTGTCAATGGTGTTTACAATTCCTTTTATTTGGAGAACATTCATAAAAGTGTACCAAATTTTTACCAAAGTTTACTTTGATGTAAAGCTGCTTATTATCGTATTCTTACTTTTCTGGACTTGCAACTAGAACATGGCAATAAAATATTATGTGTGCAGATATGACGAGCTTAAAACCTTAATTTCATAGTGGTGGGTTTTTTTTATATGTTGCCGAAGATCGCTGTCATAGCAACTTAAAACTTTTCTAGCCGTTGAAACATCTTGGTTAAATGTTGTAAGACATATGGCCTACATGGACGTGTGAATGTTTTTCTACCATTCTGTCCGATTACTTATAAATAATAAATAAACTGACGATACAATACACAAATTAGCTGACACATGGGACATTGTTTTATGTAGTTATACAAGACAATCAAAACAGAGAAATCAAATTACTTCATAAACATGACACGACAAATATCTGCTTAATTAAATAATTACTAGTTTTCTTTATTACTTGTTTGCAATAAAATATGTTTTCTTTTTGTGTTCGTATCTTACTTAAAAGGCTAATGCTAGTAACCTACCATTTTTTAGCAAGACTATTGTAATGTATGTAGATTCTAAAAATAGTCATCAGTTCATGGAATGTTCTGTTTGTGTTTCATCTTGTAGATAAAAATCTAATTTAGAAAAGCTTGAAAATCCTTGCTAAATTGATATTCCGAAACTCAGGAGCAAATAATGAATAAAATACCGAATGTTGAATTATTCGAAACATTGAGGTTTATTTTTTTAACACCGAAGCATAGAATATTTGGAACAACTTTTCAGAATTTTAGTTTTTCAAATCTTGTAAAGTTTGTTTGTGATTTAGCCTTCCAAATGTTTTGAATCGAGCGCACCTCAAGTCTTGTGTAGAGAAAACAAGATTTCCGTACCAAATTTGAGACTGATTTCTTTGATGAGTTTTTACAACCGATGGATCAATATCTCTCATGTTGAACGACTCGTCTCCGAGTGTGTCATCACCTCAAAAGTCATCGCTACTGTGTGGACGTGAACTAGAAAATTGTAATGTTCTGTAATTAGTCTGTTTACAAAATGTCAAATCATTCGAAAAGCTTAAGAATGTTCTACTCCGAGGCTTAAAAACATTAGCCATATTTGGCAGAGCTTTTCTGGATACTTTTTAATAGTACATATGTTCATTTAAGATATGTACTATATGGCTTATATGGATGATCCAGTTCACTTAAACTTTGATAACAGATCGATAATTGTCTTATTGCAATCATACCACATGTCCTTAGTCCATATACAACATATGATCATTTTGTGCATAGAAGAGCGTATGGTGTCTAACCGCAGCGTATATCCATATTCATAAATTGCACTCATTTCCAATACTATTTAAAGAAAACGTTTTTTTATTTATTATTATTTTTAGCATTAAATAATAACTCAAAGACCAACAAACAAGAAAAAAATCAAGAATTTGATGAATAACCTTTATCTTAATATCCAACCTGAAAGCTATTTCACAAAATAAATCATGCAAGGAGTATCAAAATATCGGACCAACAACACGTATCATCAACACCAAATTATACTCCAAGAAACTTGTCAATTGCAGAAGTAACCTACATAAATTGAATATCATCCAGCAACAGTAATGACTGTCTTCGGTTGAAAATAAACTGTATCAACTTTTGATATACAATGCCAGGCTTCTGACTTTATTACCAAGGATCCAGTGACAAATTTGGCTGATTATTGTTATTCTACCCTTTACATTAATACGCTTAATAAGGAATGAAAACATATGGTCTGCCAATGCATCATTATAGAACACTCGGAGCCTCTCGGGAAATTCTTATCGTCTGTTAAAGGGATGCTTTACGATATAGTGTCGTAATAATACTAATATTATGGGAATCAAACAATATTGGATCGTGTGCTATTTGGTATTTTAGAAGATTACAGACTAGTTGCCAAACATTCAAAAGGTCATGGAATTCGTAAGAATCTCTCTGGGACGATCAATAGAAATGAAAAGTATTACCAATGAAATTTTATATAGCAGTAAAATCACATTATCCGATCGTTTTTACACAAAGAATGAAGCACCAAAATTATTGTTGCAATTTTATACTCGTAAAATCTTCTGTAGCAATTGGTATTATCTGTGCAATACATTATTTATATGTTAAACACGTTGCTGATTTAATACGCTTATACTCGATTTATAATTTATATACAGTGTTTTATCATATATTTTTTTCTGTATATTAAAGTACATTAAAAATTTTGATTTCATTACTTTCTTGTGCTTCATTATATCTCCTTCTTTTTTTCTTTTTCTTTTTAAGATCTATGTCGTTTCATTTAAATGTTAGACTCTTTCTTTTTCTTAAGGTAATAGCTATAACCATACTTGGAAGTTCACAAACTGATAATGGAAATTACAGCTAAGCAAACATTCTTTGGAAAGTATTGAATAACTTTAGTATAAAAACATGTGCCTATTTCGCCAAGTATAAGTCCTTATTTTAAAGTTCTAGACAAATTAAATAATAAAGTTTAACATTTGTGTGTATGAATAACCAGCCAATGTAATAAAATAAATTTGAGAATTAAAATGGGGAATCTGTCAAAGAAACAACAATCTGACCATACTAAAGCAAAAAAATGTAAGACCTGTTATCGGTTTTTTTTTGTTGGTTTATTTCAGTTACTCCGAATACAGCAACTGATATTATCGTGATTTGTTATTAGTAAAGAAAACAGTTACTTCAAACTGTTTTTTTTCTTAACGTTTGAAATAATGTTATAAAACTGCAAGAATAAAGATTCAACATTTCTCCATCAGCATATACAAACTAATGAACCAACTGTTCTTCATTGTAGTGATGGGACCAAGTGTATTGTGTTATATATTTTTTTTTTACAGATATCGACAAATAAATTTTATATGCAATGAAAATAATTCCCGACCTTATTTTTTCGGGTGCGAGTTTGTAAAAATTATAAATTATCACAACATTTCAATTGTCACGAAAACATTATACCTGAGTGAACTTGGACTGCTTCCGGAGATTCTGAGTTCACTTCCGGTTTCAGTTCGTGTTGAAAAATATTTAGAATTTTATCTAATAACTCCTTGTTTAATGTTTATTCTCTCTCTTGCTTTTTTTAAACTTTGAATTATAATTTTGTTTTGTCTTTTTCCCACTGATATATCATTTGTATCTTGTCACGTTTTATCATTTTGGTTTTCTTGTAGATGTCCTTCATTTCATTTGCAATACAGGTAATAGCACGTAAAATATACGCTCTCATAATCTTTTTTATCCAACTAACTTTGGGATAAAGTAAGAAGGATTGAGTTCACACAAAACTTTATTCATGCCTCAACATGTTAGTATGACTAAATCATCATTCGAAATTTTCATTCTGCTTTATGGATAATTTCATTCCAAAGCATTCGGCCTTTATTCAGTTTGTTAGTCAATCAGCCCAGTGGACTTTTCAGTTGCGGTAGCGGCCCAGTTTACAAATTAATAAACCTAGAAAAGCGTGTTAAATCCGTTAATATCAATACCTAATTACGAAAATTATGTGATCGCGACGATGCTTACAAATAAATTGGTCTCTGTCAAAAGCGTTATCGTAGAATTTTAACCCTCTGCAGTAGTTTGCCCTGTGAACTGCTTTGGTATATTTTATGAAGAAGAAGCACGCGTCTTGCTATATACATTGTATATCAAATAATAAGGCAGGCCTGGTAAAATGGTAAGATTTTCGCATTTTAACATTTTGAACTGTTAAATGTGATTTTATTTTCATTCTGATTTGAAATTTTAATCATTAATAAGACAATAATTTAAATTATGCACCTGAGAGTCCCAAAGTTCTCCAATGGCGAGGGGATGTCCCCGTCATATTAGATGAAGTTACACTAGAATTGATATTATATGAAAACTATATGGACGTTTAACTGTAACAGTTTACATACTGGCTGATGTTGTACATTCTGATGTGGCAATCTGTTGTCTTATCGAATTTCGGTTGTTCTCTCTCAGCACTTTGGTTTCATCCCAAAATAAAGATCTAACCGCTGCGAAGTATCAGTTTAGTGTTGAAAGTGTATTAAACATCAAACAATCAATCGATTTCAAAGTTTAGCATATCTTTACAGTCCATTTAACTATATTTTAAACCGACCATTTCGTTTAACCATTTGTATAATATGTTGCTAATAATAGTAGAACTAATCACCACTGGGAAGTGAATAATTGATAACTCGATAAACATCAGGTGCTAAAATTAAATCAAATGTTCTTTTAAAAGTTATTTCCAGTTATCTTTTTTTCTAATTTATGAAAATATGTTGATAATAAATTAACAACTACATGGGAAAAAAGAAATTAAATGAAATGTCAAATAATACAAACGTTACACTGAAATTTGACAGACTATATTAATACGGAAATTTTGCACACATATTATCTAACACTTCAAATAAAAAAATGTGTTTAATGTAATTGATATAATTACTGAAACGAATTAACTTTGGCGTAACAATTTATGTCGTTTAATATTTAAAAAGTTAAGAATTGTTTTATAAAAACTATTAAAATTATTTTACATGTTAATTTTTACATTTAAATATTGGCTTTTTTATCATAATTGCCCTTTTTACGATTTACACGATAACTGCACGTGCTCTTTGTTGTTACGAGAGGACTGTAATTAGCTGTCAATTGTATTTTAAAAATGCTATTGAGACATTTTGTCTTGTATTTATGTTTCTAATTTCCTCCGCTTCCGTCAATATTTCCTAAACCGCTCAATTATTGTCTCGTTTGAAAAAGAGACAAGAATCTGAATTTATTAATCATTAGAGATAATGTAGCATTTCCTTATTATATTTTTGCTTCTATAAACGTAGAGTTAATATGCTGTTTTTTCCACATATGTAATAATTATAATATTGTTTTTAACTGCTTAAGCGATAGAAAAATATATTTAAAGATTGGCAAGAAAACAGAATCATTGATTTATTGGATAATATATAATTTTAGCAAAATATGTGTACTTATCCGTTTATAAATTTTGAACTTATAAAGAAACTAAGGTTTTAAATCCTCCAGTACAAGATGACCTTAGATGAATGTGTCTATTTTAAGGTATTTTTTCAACTGTGTTTATTGGCGGATCCAGAGTGGAGGTTCCGGGGGTTGGAACCCCCTTTTTTTTGGCCGATCAATGCATTTGAATGGGGACATATAGCTGGAACCCCCTCCTTAATCCTGGGTTGGGAATCTCCCTTTTTAAAATGGCTGGATCCGCCCCTGTTGTTGGTTTTTGTACATCTTCGGCTTTCTTATATTTGACATTGAGCGTTACTATTGAAGATAAATCCAAAAAAGTACTTCGAACGCATGCTATTATTCAATGCATTGTTTTCATTTTTTTAAAAGAGGAGAAATCCTAACCGACAGAGGCAAAACGATAGTCTTTTCTTGTCGAACTAAGCGTGCGCAAAAATTGAAATCAAACCTTTATATACCACTCCAAAACTCTTATAAAATCTACTACTGACAAATCATGTGTTGTATAAAAAAATCTCAAGCGTATCGTAAAACATTGTATGGGGTGTTCTGCTGGTTAAGTGTGAAAGTTCAAAACAGGAAAATTGTAATCCTCGTTCTGGCAATATATCTAAAATTGTGTAGATGTTATGTGGAACCTATTGAGAAAGAGACAAATGTGATTTATGTAAACAACAACATGCAAAAAGAGTAGCACCGATCATGTACATATTTTTATAATCATGTTTACATATTGGTTCTAAATTATGTTTAATTATTACGATCAGTACTTATAAAAAGTAAAATCACAAAAATACTGAACTCCGAGGAAAATTCGAAACGGAAAGTCGCTAATCAAAGGGCAAAATCAAATGATAAAACACATCAAACGAATGGACAACAAATGTCATATTACTGACTTGGTACAGGCATTTTCAAATGTAGAAAATGGTAGATTAAACCTGGTTTTATAGCGCTAAACCTTTCACTTGTATGATAGATTGTATATGATGTTTGTGTGGATATTGTATTAACTTTGTGATTTGTGTTGATGTATATGCTCTTTATGAGCCCTTTCATTAGGAATATATATATGTGTATTGTATGTATTGTACTCGCATCATCGGAATTATGGCAAAATTTATCGTTTATTTATCTTAAATGGTTGTTGCGATGCTTTTCTGAAAACTCCTGAAAAGTCCCAAAAAGTTATTTTTTTATATGTCGTTTCCAAGCTTATCTTAGAATTCCTCTCAATTATTGATAAGTTTAACAAAATGTTATGATGGTGTGCTCTTTTTCTACCTATTACAGAAAAAATTAAACATATATAAATCGGTAACATACAAATGTCTTTCTGTTCAAAATTTGTCTTGTTCTGGTGTACTGACAATTTACTCATACAGGGGAATTGTTCGGTTTTGGGACTGATTGGATGTTATTTAATATTTTTTAACGATTTGTCAATTTCACAATTTTCCCTCATGTCACATTTACTCCTTTAAAAAAAAATACAGGTAGTTTTCATTGGAGATCATTATTTGAACATATTTTAATTATTAAAACTTAGTAACAGTATTATTTAATACGCTCAACGACAATTGAACAAATTGTGTTTCGTGGTTGTAATGATTTTGATAGTATTACTAAGAGAATTGTGCACTTGGCTGTGTACAAAAATTGTTTGCAAATAGGCTAATTTGTGCTTTGCTTAATTATTAATTGCCAGTATTGTTCCCTACCACTAGCATAATACTATATTTAACCACTCTGTTTGCACCAACAAATAATATAATTTAACGGTGATTATTAGATTTATTAATACTTATTATTTATTAATATTACTATTAAAACCATGTTTTCGAGACTCTAAACTTGGACGATTAGTACTTTAACAACAAAAGATAATATGCCGACAAATGAATTTTAATCCCGTTGTGATTTTTGATTAAATTGCAATTATAGGTATGAACAAATAGAAAAGATAGTTCTATTCAACAATGTATTGTAAATCTAAAGTCGATATTGATAAAGTCATTTGTTAATGTAATCGAAGAATGCAATGTGGCACGCGCTAACATGAGCTTCTTTCTAACCTATGACCAATAAACCATATGCTGCTGTGAGCCCACTGAACCGGGTAAAATTTTAACATCTAGAGCAAAAAGAAAGATTGAATCGATCGCTTCGATGGTTTAGAAAATTGAGAAGAAAAGAAAAATCACAGGTGTATTAGGGCAAAGGTATCACAATACAGGTATATAGAACACCTGTTTTAGTGGTACCGTTACTCGCTACAATTACTACGTCCTACACTTGTTCTCCTTATGTAAACCCCTCGTTAAGTTTTTCTATCGATACTTTGATCAGAATCTCGCAACATCAAACAAATACAATACCATCAAACGGAATAGGTACTCGATGTAATGATAATACTTTCATTGTTATTGGTGTATTTGCAGTCTGTGTTATTAAAAGAGCCGACTAGAATCCAGGACAAAGTGAAAGTACCTGCGATATACATCACTCGGAAATTACGATCTTGAAAAGGTCATTAATTTGTATAAGTGAAACATGTGAAATAAGTGAAACTTTTGAATGATTTAACAATAAAAATTACTAGAAAGTCCTCTTGAAATGATTAAAAGTGTACATTTTCTCGGAGAATTGTTCGTGGACTTTTAGGGCACGTCTCACTCTGAACAGGAGTTTCTAATTTTTAACATTTGTCCGGAATCTTTCTGTTAGAAATGCTTACTGCATGTACTGTTTTAATTAGAATACAGGGAATAGCCGAAACAGCCTTCCATACAAGTATAATGTAAATTTATCATTAAACTTATTGACATCATGATCATGTTGTACTACATGAATTCATTTAATCACTTGTTTATTTATTAAAGTAATGAGCAATGGCTTAACATTTTTAAACAACAAAATTTCTGCTTTTTTATGATATTGTGACATGAGGATGATATCAAATAAAGGAAGGTTCTAAAAACTGTTCATTTTGCATTATTTAGAAGAATTTATGGACAGATTTTGAACCTTTATACTACCTACTTCTATAAACCATCATACTAGTTTGAGTTTTAATAAATACGAACAAACTCCTAAAACTTTATATCTGCATTTTTTTGACTTTCAAATTATTTCAGATATACATTTTTTCGCCTTGTGATTTCAATTCTGCATACCAGCAGGTAAGGTGTTTCGACTTTGATTTCGGTCATTCGAAATTCTTTGATATGATATTGTTTAATAACTATTGTTTTGCTGTGGTGTGTGGTCTCTTTCTTTTTGTGGATTAAAGTGTTCAAACTAAGACATATCTATTATTATTTTCAAACTTGTTTCTGAATCCCATGTTTGAATTTCTTGTATTATGAGCCGACTAGATACAGGACAAAGTGAGAGTATCTGCGATATACATCACTCGGCAATTACAACTTAAAAAGGTCATTAATTTGTATAAGTGAATGAGTAGAAATTTCGAATGAATTGATATTAAAACAACTGAAAAATCCTCCTGGAATGTTTAATAGCGAACTTTTTTACTGAGACCTTTTCGGGAATTTTAGGACACGAATACCGAACAGGAGTTTCTAATTCTTTTAAAAATTGTCCCGGTTTTTTTTATTTGGATGCTACCTTTTTTTTAAAGCTAGAATACAAATTAGTATATATTATGAAAGGGGCACTTAGCTGTCAAATTATTGTTCACCGATTTGACTCAAATTTCATATCAGTGTTAAACATATATCCAAATTATAAAAAATCTAAAATAAACAATTTACAGGGCATGTGCTCGATAACGTGTAGATTCGTTGCGTGTGTATTTTAGTTTATGCTAACCTAATTTATTATCTTTATACCTCCAATGGTCATATAAGCGACATAAACATAAATATAGATAGAAATAGAAACTTGATCGTCAATTGGGTTCGAGTCAAATCGTTGAAGATGAATTTGACAGCTAGTGTCCCTTAAAGGATTGAAATAAAAAAATCATATTTTATATTTTCATATATCTCGTAGCTAGTGCCCGCCCCTTTAATGCAATTTTTAGTTCTGATTACCCAAACGACAAACCATAATCTGACCGTTTTTATGTATTAAAAGTATAGAAATATATAATTCGTAGAAGCGTTAGAAACTTTTTAACAAAAAAGGGACCTAAAAATAATAGCCACATCCATATAAGGTCATCTTTGCCTGAAGTAGTTGCCTTGGAACCTTGAAATTTATGGTGAATTTTAGAATACAGGTAGTTACTATAACTCCAGCAGTGGAGGCACTAAGAACTAATCGAATGATTCCCGATGGGACGAACAGTTTACCAGCAGTGGTATGTATATATCGACCCAATAACCTAAGTTATTCAAACTAATTTGATTCCATTGATTTAAAATTTAAAATGTTTCACATACAATTTTGTACATATCAATTATGATTCCCTATCATTCAAACGTATCACCAAATATTAAGACTGTAATAAAAACCTATAATTTTCGTTGTAATATCGAGAGATAACGGAATTTAACCCTTCAGGAAGATTCATTAATGCATCGACAACACCTGGGAATTGCCCAAACAGCCTTCCATACATTTATGATAGTATAGTATCATTAAACTTATTGACATCATGTTGTACTTCATTTGATCACTTGATTTACTTATCAAAGTAATGAGCAATGGCTTCGCATTTAACAATAAAATTTATGCTATTTTTAATCACAGACATTATGACATGCCGATGATTTCAAATAAAAGGAAGGTTCAAATGCCCAATTTAGAAGAATTTAAAGACAAATGTTGAACCTCCATACTACCTATTTCTATAAACTTCACAAAAATTTGAGTTTAAATAATACGATAAAATATTTGAGTTTTACTGTTTGGCGGTGTGACTTCTTTTCTGGATACTATCAGATTTGGTGTTTCTGGTTTTGTTTTCGATCACTGATAATCCTTTGATGTGGTATTGTTTATTAGATAATATATTTTTTTTTGGTTAGTGAAGTTAAAAGTGTTCAACCTGTTCTCATTTTGCTGTGTTCTCTAGTTCATTTTATGTGCAGTTTGTTATTCTATTGGTAGTTTTTCTGGTGGGTTTTTTCGGATCAGAGGGTTTTCTTGATTTTGTTAATGACAAATCGTTTAAAGTCTCATCAACTTTATAGTTTTATGAGTGGATGTTATAATGTGAAACTGCCTAATGTTGATTTCTAGATGATTGCTTTGTCGGGTTACTGTCTTAAACTCTCTTCTTGTTTCATTCAAATATTTTGTGACTGTTCCTTGATTATTGTGGACTGCATCATTGCGTCCATCTTACAATCTGAACTTATCAAGGTTGGTTTGATTTTGGATATTTTTTTGGTGTTTGTTGGGGTTTTTTTTTTGGGGGGGGGGGGGGGGGGTCGTTTCTTCCTTTTTCTTGTATATATTATTTTATCATCAATACATTTTACTTAGGAAATTTCATGTATAATTTTTAGTCAATCCAAGAGTTAGTAGCCAATACAGCAAATCTTTTAATGGATAATTTGTTCAAAATACGCAATTACATATTGGTAAAATATAAGTGAACCAATTTAAAATTATCAAGATGTGAAAGAATTTCCCTCGAGAAAATTATCACAAAATACATTTAAACCCAGGAATCACTAGTTGCAGATAAAATCTGAGTAGAGGAATATTTTCAAAATCAGATGATTGATTGATTGTTGGTTGCTTAACATCCAGTGGCAAACATTTCATACATGTTCAGGACGATCAATAAAGTATAAAATCAACAGTAGTATACCGCTGTTCGAAAGTCTTAAATTGATTGAAAGAAAACAGATCTGGGTTACAAACTAAAACTGAGGTAAACACATCAACTATAAAAATATATACAAGAAGAAAGCATCGAAACAACAGAAACTCTTAAGTGCAACAAAAAAAACAAAAACGACAATGCAACACACACAGAAACGAACTATAAGATAACAACTGTCATTTTCCTGAATTGATACAGGACATTTTAAGAAAATAAGAAAAAAATGTTAGGTTGTACCTGGTTTTAAATATAACCCTAAACTGACAACATTACATGACAGGACTACAGTACAAATAAATGCAAGACCTTTCAGAACAGACAAATACACAAATAAACATTACAATAATACATTTCGACATGCTAAAAGAGGGACGAAAGATACCAAAGGGACAGTCAAACTCATAAATCTAAAACAACCTGACAACGCCATGGCTAAAAATGAAAAAGACAAACAGAAAAACAATAGTACACATGACACAACATAGAAAACTAAAGAATAAACAACACGAACCCCAATTGTTGCCAAAGGTACCAGGCTTATATTTCTGTATCCCATACGTGCGTTTCGTCTACAAACGACTCACAAGCGACGTTCAGATCAAAATAGTAAAGAAAGCCAAACAAGTACAAAGTTGAAGAGCATTGATGACCGAAAATTCTAAAAAGTTGTGCAATACCGCTAAGGTTATCTATGTCTGGGATAAAAAAAAAAAAGTTCCTTAGTATTTAGAATAATTCTTACTTTGGCAAACAGTAAATTTATAAAAAAAACATGACCATATCATTGATGTGCATGTCAACACCGAAGTGGTGTCTAACCACAGAATAAAAACGAACACGTATAAAACAAAACAGGACAGCACATTTAACAGCACAAAAGAAACATGCATTGTCACCGACTTGATAAAAGAGGGACGAAAGATACCAAAGGGACAGTCAAACTCATAAATCTAAAATAAACTGAAAAACGCCATGGCTAAAAATGAAAAATACAAACAGACAAACAATAGTACACATGACACAACATAGAAAACTAAAGAATAAACAACACGAACCCCACCAAAAACTGATAACTTATCAGACAAAGGGAAATCCTCAGTTTACAAACGAGAACACGGTACTTGTTTTTTTCAAAGACCTGGAGTTTGTATTTTGAAATTTATGTTTCAATTATTTATACAAAATTTGTATAAAGATTCTGCCAAATTGTATCAGCATTATGGTAAATCACTTTAAAAATACTCTTCTGCAGCTTGCAAATTATTGGTCAATAGTAGACATCCGATATATTGTTTGTATAGGCTAAACATGATGAATCTTCTCAAAGTGTAATTCACTGTTTGAGTATGAGTTATTTCAGAAGTATAAGGCTGCATCCTATAATTTCCTTGCGGATGTTTCTACAATAATCTTCATCAGGCAGTATCGACCACAATAGTTAGGGCATGTTTTTCTCCTTTAAATACGACTTTGTTTATCATTACAGTAAGGATTCAGTTGCCGATTTGTTGTTCTTTCGAATCCCGCTCGTGGTATCATAATGGGGTTTTTTTTATTGAAAAAGATTAATCAAATGCAAACTCACTCACATTCTTTATCTGATATATACACTTTGCATGTATATAATTTTAAAAGGTGTGTCTGGGTTTTTTAATGTTTGAGGGAAGAAACAGGCCATATGTTTTCGATTTTAATTGTTACACATTTCGTTTTCCTAAGATTTTTATAAATTTCAACACCGCGTATGAGATTTTCAAATTGTTGAAGACGTCCGGTGACCTGTGTAATTGTTCTCATCCTTGTCTTTTGGTCTGTGTTTTGTAAATGGCAACCTTATAATATTCTCATGTCATTTTAGCGGTATATTTAACATAGCCATAAAGTGCGAGTCCACAAAAAAGGTTCAATCCACTATTTTTTCTAAAAAAAATCTGTACCAACTCGAATATGGCCGTTATTATCTACAAGTTCGTTTCTATATATGTTGCATAATCGTTTCTTTTTTGTTGCACTTCAGTGTTTGATGTTTTGTTGTTTTCCTCGGTTTAAGTTTGTAACCCGGATTTGTTTGCTGTCAATCGATTTATGACTTTTGAACAGCGGTATACTACAATTGCCTTTCTTTACACACTATGATTATGTGTTATTTATTTGGATGATACTTTTGGTTGTAGCGAGTTGTAATGTTATATATAAATAGAAGATAATAATAGGCATATGTTTATCTTATACTTGCACCTATAGTATGATGCTTTCTGCAGAACCACAGCCATTTACATGTAACTCAATGGTCAGCAGAAATGTTGGCTTCTTTAGGAGTGTCATCTTAGTTCAAAATGGTAATATTGCGGTGAGTATATATTCAACTCGGAAATGTGTTCTTTAGATGGTCACTCGATGGTTTTTAATTAACCAAGACCAAGACCAAAAAGGTCCAGTTTAGATAAATTCATCAAAGTAAACTGTGTGCTAGGGTGCTTAAACTTCAAAACAACTTCTTTATTTAACAACGGGGAATATAAATTGTGTCTATAAATACCACAATGTCTCAAATCTATTTCAAATTGCTCAACAAATGCAAGATACCTTTGTATTTTTTCAAATAATATGTTTGTTTAAGTGTCTAGGGTTCGTCGTTATACTTTTTGATTTGACTCCAATAAGTACTGGAAATCAATACGGATCATGCTTTGCACTTTTTAATGTCATTCCATTTTGAACTGTGTCTATCTTTGTTTATTTTCCATGAAGCAATCAGTGAAAGAACAATATTTGTCTTCTTCTCATCATTAAATGCATATTTGAAGAATTAAACAGCAAAAAGGTTAAGTAAAACTTCCCGTATACGCCTATGTATATATCAGTTTGTAAAGAAAGAAAACATTTTATACATTTAAATACTTTAATTTTCAGTAACAATGAAAACTCCATTGATTTTATAGTTTGTAAACGTAAAAAATTGAGACATAAAAATTAAACATTAGATGATCAATACAACCACAAAAGCTCAATGGCTCTTTGTAACAAATTGTTCTAATGCATTGCAGGTGAACATAATGACAGAAATCGCTTCCGGACACACTTCCGGAAAATCAATGGCGGTCAACAATTGAATTGTCGGAGTAAAAGTGATGAATTTACTGTGTTTACGATCTCAATTACATTATTATCGCATTGTCATTAGATAATTATATCTTGTTCCTACAAAGATTATCAATCAAACAATCAGATCTTGGAAACATTGTAACAAACGCTATTAACGGTCAAACTCATTCGTTTGATAAAGTAAACTTTTCAAGAACGACCTTTTCATAGGAATATTGGCTAACGAATACGCACTTTAAAAATTAGGTGATAATATAATGAAAGCCGTTTTTGTTTATTTTCATCCATCTTTAAATTCCTTAGAAACATTTGCAAAACTTCCGAATATAACCGTTTCCTTACAAGTTGATTTTCATACTTTCGGGGTTTTTTTTTCACTTTAAGTTGACCGTTAACATAAATGTATTTTTTTATACACGTTTTCTAGCATAAAATATTTTTTTTGCATTTAAACATCATTTTACTTGCATTGTAATCCATTCTAGTTTGAAACAATAATATGAGATCTGAATTGGTCTCAAAAGACCCCGAACACATAGCAGTGAATGAAATATCATGAAAATGTCAACTTGCTACAGGCGTCAGGTCCAATAACATAAATATCGCATGTTTTTAAATTAATTAGATAGCTAAGAATAAGAGACTAGCGTCTGTTAGTAATCTAATAATGACATAGAAACGGGATTGTATTGTATCACATTGGTGACAAATGTATCTGCTCAAAAAACAATCAGACAAAAAAATACCAAGAAATACAATATGTCTGCAATTATTGTTTTTAAACTTAAAAGTATTTTTGATATCTTAATGCATTTTCATTATATAGTGTTGATATAATTCGCCGCTGTCTTTTGATTTAAGCTCATTGTGAATCGAATACTCTGTGAATACTCTAAATGACTAGATTTTATATTGAAAAAATGACGTATGATTTTTTTTCTTAAATTGAGTTTTGGATTCATATTCATGTTATCAACAGTCTATATAATAGACCAAAAAGATATCAAAACTGTTCAGCATATAAGTTCAAAAAGATAACAAAACAAAATAATGGTAATAAATAAATAACTTAAAGTATGATTATGTACAATGAAATGGTAAAAATTATGTTCACACTATACATGTATATATATTTGCTATCAAAGCAAATCTGTAGAAATTTTCAACTTTGTATAAAAGTATAATATAGAAAATCAAAACGTTTGTTCGGTATAATTATAATTTGCATATGACGTCATAGTTTGTGCAGAGCACGTCACAATGCATAATTGCACAGTATTTATACCACGAACATGCGCAGTAGCTATATATATGAGACACTGTTTGTGCTTTAGCGTTGAGACGCTGTCTTTATCCGGTAACTGCAGAAAATTTCATTCTTTTTTGCTTCTGTCTTTGATTACAAAACCAAACACGAACAACGTTTTTCTTGAGGTCTAACTTTTCTGCTATTTGTGCAATTTTTTCACCTGATGGTCTTGGTTGTACGGCAAAATAAGCCTCTAAAGATCGCTTTTCCGGTGCAGCAATAGAAGTCCGTTTACGTTTCTTGTCATTGGCTAAACTTCCATTTTCAGCCTCTAGTCTATCTCTTGCTTGTTTTTCGGCTCCTTCTAACCATGCTTGTAGTATTGGTTTTAGTGCTATCATGTTATTGTGGCTAAGTGTCAGTGACTCAAATCTACATATCGTGCTCTGGCTCAATGAACCAACACCAGGTAATTTTAGGTTTGCTAACGCACCTCCTACATCGGCCTGTGTTACTCCTAGTTTGATTCGTCTTTGTTTAAATCTTTCTGCGAACGACTCTAGTTCCCGAGGATCACAATCTGAATCGTGCATAGGGTGATGTACTGGATGATGAGTAGGGAAGCCATTATGCCCATTCATAGAATTTGGGTGTGAATAAACAGGCGGATACATTTGATGGTGATTATGTGATAGTCCGTGTGATACATTATTATGGTGGTCCATCATCCCTAAAGACATACCGGAACTTGATGTTAGTTGTTCTAACATAGAGTCTGAATGTCCAAATCCAGAATGATATTGCGACCTTGAAGGGGTGACATTATGACCGCCAAGGTCGGCGGTGTGCCCATACATGTCGTGCTTCATCAGCTGTTGTGAAGACTGTTTAGAAATATCAACTGCTGCCAAAACTTCAGCTCGTGTAAGCAAACCATCGTCAAAGAAATTTCCCTGCAAATACATTTAAATATATATTGTATTAAAAATAAAATAAAGTCCGAACAATTTTAAATCAGTAAGTCACAAAACGCTAAATGTAAACTAAGTATTTTTCAGATCCTACAAACATCAGTTATCTCCTTTAAAAAAAAATTTGTGTTTTTAGCGGAAGTATTACCAGACGCGTTGGTGGTAAAGTGTTGATATGTAAGTTGCTTATATCAACGTATCCGACCTTTGGCATACTGGATTGTGGGGTGCAGAAAGAGTCCGTATGACAAAAAGATGGCAGTAAGAAAATAAGAAAAAAGTTTTTGTTTCAAACATATATTAGTCAAACTTCAAACTTTATTAATCAAACTCAGACGCAGTAACTGCTCTACAGGACTATGTTTAGTACCCGTAGTGTAGGATTTTACACAATTATTAAATCTAAAATATTTATCAATTTTCTTAACTTTTAGTTAACATTTTAATTTGTTTATATATTTTCCTTAGATCTGAAAATAAATACATTTGAAGTAAAAACGTCAAGTTGTGAGCTGTATTTATAATTTTCTTCATCCTTCCTTGCGCTGATATACACGAACAGAACAAAAAGTTTGAAGCGGAGCGAAATAACGACATTTTACAAAAGAAAATTGAATTGTTTTTTGTAAGTATTAAATGGTGAAAACTATGTCAAGTAAAACAAACAAACATTTCACGTAAGGTTGAAAATAAAATTTAAAACCAAAGACAAAAACTTTGAAAGATAATTTATTGGCAATTGTTTTATAGAAATTATATCACAGTATACCAAACAGAAACAAAATTTTAAAAAGGCTGACACACATTTGTATCAATTTCATACGTATTATATATTTAAAAGATTCATTGCTATAACTTTGTTTATTGAATTTTTGCAATCTCTTTTTTTCCTTGATCAAATATAAAATAGTAAATAAATAAGAAATATTTATTTAAACACTTTTCAAATCAATATTCCAATAAATATTTTACCTTAAGATATTAATCTTCAGCAAAAACTATGAATACATATTTCCATTTTATACCAAAAAAAATCCTGTTCAATTATTTGCGATTTTTTTTTAATAATTTAGCGATTCGGAAAAACAAAAAATAAATATCAGGTATGTTTTTAAACTATCAATCTTCCGCGACGTAACTTCATAAAATATGAAACATATTGAACAATGAAACCGAACGCTCTTGTTTAGGTCAGAATACCTAATCAGTTTTCATTAAACATATAGTATATACATACCGCCGATGTTGACATACACCGCACACGATCCGGGGGTCGGTAGGGTGGGGAATACCTCCCCGGGACATGTCCAGGATTCAATGAATTATGAATTCCAACAGATTTTTGGCTATTCAGCATCACTATTTTGGCACAAATTGTTAGAATGTTTACAGAGGCCTAGGGCCTATTGTTTATACTGATATAAGCCAGTTCTATTAAAATTATTAAATGCCAAACTCCATACAAATTGGTACTATAGAAATTGATATTGGTTTTGTACGGCACCTGTTTAGATCACGTGGCATTTTATTTTATTCCAAGTAGCGCATGCTCTCTTTAAGAACTGCTCTGTTTGATGAACGTTATAAAGGTGTTTATTTTTTAGTTGAAGTGCCTGTGGTATAGTGGCAATATTTTCTGTCAATATGTGATTTGATGATGATAATCGATCAAATAATCTCTATCTTTGAAAACATTATCCAGTTTGTTAAATGTTTCTTTCTAACCCATGGGGTTTCTTTGAAATACTATCTAACAATTTTGTTAGATTACCATAATTAGAGAGTGCTTTAAAATTGTCGTTATGTTCTTAGGGTGAAAACATGCGCTTAATTGTTTATTTTCAAATTGAACATATATTTTAAATTACTTATTTTTCTCCGGAAAATATTTATAAGATTTTATCTGGTATTGACTAACAGATTTTTTTTTTCTTACGTTTTTTTTTTCTGCGGGTATTGAGTAAATTAAAGAAATAAATGAGAATGTTGACAAATTTTCATACTGACTTGACAGTAATGTATTTTAATTAAGATGTCATCCGGTAGTTGTCTTCATCTTGAATCTCAGAGGGGTGCCTTTGCTTTATAAATACACTCCCGGGAAAGACAATGTAAAAGTCCTAATACCGTCAAGTTTGTCCTGCGGTTTTATTGACAAATATGTTCAAATTCGAGAACAAGATTACAACACGTCAATTCGTCAATTAACTTCATCAGTTTTCATTGGAGGGATATTAGTAATATGAGAGTTAAAATGTCTTCCGGATTTTCAACTAATTGTTTCAATTTCCGAGCACTTGCTGAGATTTGTAAATGATATAAATTATCCCCATCAGTTTAATAACAGTTTTTTGTTAGTTAGTATGTGATGTTTTGTAACAAGAAACTTCCCCCTTTCTTGAATAATGTAGTTATAAATACGATCAATTTGAAAGAATTGTTAAAAAGAGTGTTGTTATAATTGTTTCGTGTTTTCTCTTTTTCTTAGACCTATAGAGACTACACAAACAATTATTTACTTAATTAGACTGAGTCGTTACATCCGATTTCTAAAACAATAACACTATGACTTCAATTCTAAAAAAATAAGATTTTGAAATATAAAAAACCAGAATGAAATTCCCTTAAAAGTATGCCTGTAACTATCAATTTTATGTATTGTGTTGAATTTTGATACATATGTAAAATGATGTTATCTTTATGCTTGTTTTTGTCTTAAGACTCCATTTCTAGTTCCACTTCAAAAAAACAACACCGAAAAAATATACGTCAAGTAGATTTTTTAGAGATTATAATTACTTTTTTATTTTATGAAATCAGTCATTCAAACACGGGCAATAAAATCTTTCAATATGTTCATATTTAAAGTGATATTTTGAATTTTTTTAGGTCTAGAAAAATAGATTTTACTCTTCAAATACCAATTGTGCTATTTCAGAATAAAAATTCAATTGCAGAAAAAAGAAATCTTATTGTATTATTACAAATTGATTTAAATGTGAAGAACGAGAAAATAGCATCTGCAGAAAACAATAGTTGAAATATCTCTTAAAAAATCTTAATTGCTTTCAAATTAAACTTAGTATATAATGCAGAGGACTTCACATTATACAAAATGTAGTTGGAATTATTGGCTATTTCATGACAAATTCTGATAATTTTCACAAATGTGTCGGAAACTCGTGTGTGCTAAAAAATTACTTCATTAATTAAAATAACATTTTATTGTTTTGGCAGACCACTTTTTCTGCAAGAACAGAGAACTTAATCATTTATTTTCGTGCAAAGTGATAATGAAAAAACAGCTGTTTCTTTGAATTAAAGTTTAGACTTTTCTTACAAATTTAGGGTCGATATTCATGCTTTTTATTTATTGTGCTCATAACAAAAACAAATCACATTTTGATTAATTCAGAAATCGAAAATATTTTAGCGTTAAAGAAAATCCATGTGGAGCAAACGATATGTAGTATATGTCAAATAAATATATTATACCAGTTTTTAGGTCTTTTGGTGGTTGTTGATTTAAACGATGACTGTTTTGGTTTTAAAATGATGTCAAATTCTATTACAAATTTAGTTAATAATTGTTTTTCCTCTACCTGGTTAGAGGTATGTTGTAAAATCTAACTATATTAAGTATACTTTTTGAGCGTATATAAATGAATTCGTAATATACTGGGATAAAGTCTCCTTCATCATCCCTATATAACACAAATTATTGTGTGTATATAAAAAAATACCATGTTCGCATGAATATTATCTATATATTTAATTCAAATTTTGATATTAAAGTAGAAAAACTTTTGACTAAGTGTCTTAAATAAATTTCTTCAATTGAATATCCTACCAACTGCAGCATTTTCTTAGAACTTTCTCATTTTAATTATGTTTGCCACTGGACGTTAAGCAACCAACAATCATGCCACTGGACGTTAAGCAACCAACAATCAATCATCACTTTTTTTTATCTTCCTATAAAGCAGGAAAATCCTCTCTTAAAGATTCAATTTAGTTTACCGTTTTCCTGACTAACGTAAATTAACATAAATACAAAAAGGTCAAAGAAGTCATTTTCTATTTGTACTGCTGCTATATAAGGAAGCATAAGATATAATGGAAGCCTACATACTAGTAGCCTACAGACTGTTCAGTGTTCAGATTGTAATCGCTTAAGTTTAAGTTGCTACCTGGATCAGTGATTTATCAACAGTCTACAATTAAGTAAACATGGATGATATGTGTAATATTTGCCCTAGAAGCAGATCTCGATGTATCATGTAATTAATGCTATCCTGGGATGATAGCAACTAAAGCAATTTATCTAATGGACCCAGCCCCAGGTCACCAAAAGCTCCCCAATGACCCGCATCCAAATTAACAAACATTTTATAGAGTAATAGATCAAAAGACGATGGTTTCTATGTATTAATTTTCCGACTATGGTATTTGGCCTTTTGACCTATTGTGTCATATTTTAATTGTTTTGCGTCTACTTTTTTTTAATGTTGAAACCTTCTTAATCAATTTGTGTAATTTTCCTTAATGAAGACATTCTCTTAATTTGGCCACCTTCGTGACGAATAACGGTTCAAAATCTTAACAAATGACGTTAACGTTAATTTTTGGTGCTTGATGATGAATGCACACTTTTTTTAAGACGATAAAAAAAAAGATTGATTTTGACGATTCAATTAAAAAAAATTCATTGGTAACGGTAATCATTTGAGACCTCTAACGAATCACGATAAGTATATTTTGACTAATCACGGTATTGGACGCTAACGGTAGCCGAAAATTAGCGAATTGACTCTAAAGGGCATTCCTATACCTCTTATATCTCCATTATGGGGGATTAAAGAAATGAACAAATGAATGAATTTATCTATTCAATTTGGCTGTTCTATGATAAAATTATTGACTGCAATTTTATTTCCTTGCTTAATTTAACATTTTGTTTTTAGCATTTGCTTGGTCTAATTATAGGGATGCGGGAAAATAAAATGAACAAACAATAGGTATCGCCCGCACATGTCAACAGTTGTTTTCTATATTGTTCTTTTAATTTCTCAAGATTTATATTTGTTTCATCAAGAAAAACAGATCTAAAATGATAGTTAGAGCCTTGTATTGTCGATAATTAGTATTTTATTACTAGGTAACATGTCAGGCGATGTTCAATTTCCCTATTATTTTGTATCGTTTTCTTCTAATCAGGTATGAGTTTTCCTATTAAACCACTCAGGTCGCCAGTAATGATAGTTTTATCATGATCGGATCGACTGTTCATAACGGATAAAACCAATACAATACACTTGATCGCTGATAAATATAACACATGTTTCTCCAAAGGTTAAACTCTATAGGAAGGAATGACATGTCAACTCGTAAACTCATCTGGGACGATTAAAATATCGATCTCATTTTATTCTTCTAAAAGAAAGGAAAGGTAAAAAATCCAAAAGGGAATTATTTCTAAAAATAATATGTACAATTAATTGTAACTTGAAGATACTTTGAAATCAATTATATTATTTTTTTTAAATACACAAACGATCAGGCTATAAAATAGAAAACCAGATGGGTAGTGGAGAATTATTTCCGGATTAGTAATTTAAACTTTACATTATTGTATTCCGTTAACATTAATTTGATGATTTTAACTTTGATTTATCAAAAGCACTTAGCCATTTGTTCACATATATGCATAATATTAGGGCACACCTTCTTGTTCAAAGTGTAGCATCAAAGTGTTCACTGCTGAAAATGCAATTAAATCATAACGTAGTTTCTTTTTTGTTTTGTTATTTACGAGCAATTTATGGAATTGTGGAATTGATGGGTGCTTTGTATTTGCATTTACTATGGGACATATGATATTGACGTCCAAAATCTATTCTAAACAGTTACAAAATTTGGAATTGAGCTATTTGGAACCTCAACAAAATTGGGATCCTAGTTCTTCGAATGAAACTATCTTTACAAACTAAAAATGTAATTTACCTTGGCAATTAATTTAGACCACATATATATAAGCAGAAGTCCATTACAAGACTAGTAATACTTCTGGTATAAGTCATATGAGATTATTTATTTTCACGAATTGGTCATGAAGAATTTAATACCCTCCCTTAATCTGCTAACAAAACCCCAAAAGAAGGGGGTTTCAAATGACAAAGTCTTGTCTTACTCTCAACCTAATGTAAACGCATATTTTTGTGTATAAAAAAGTAATCCGAAGTATTTTTGAATAATTTGAAAGACTTTCTTTCCGCCTTGAATGATATTCAATTTATAGTTCAATGTACAATTGCTTTAAGATTATGACAGCAATAGAATGATAGTTGCTATTAATATAAATTTCGTGTAGATATATACATTATTTTATGCAGGAAAAATATGAAAATTAATAATAATGAAGAATAAAAATTACATTCCATTTCAATAGTCACTATTATAGTGTTCTTTAAATACAACGAACAAGGGGAAATAACTCTAATCTAAAACAAAGAACATTTCCATGTCTTTACAAAAATGCATGATTTTATCATACCAAAAACGGCGTCATGAATGCTTTATATCGTATAGATGATAACTTTACATACTTGTATCAAGGAGCTGTCACTTATATTTATAATTATTAAGAACTTGAGTATTTAATTCTATTTTAAAAACAAAAAGGTAATGACATGTTGGATTGTTTGAAGGACGTTCACGTCCAGTGTCAAATATTTCACACATGTTTCGGACGAATTTTAAATACAGAATTCATCCAAAATATTGCTTATAACTAACAAAAAAATATGGAACACGATGTATGTACATATGTTCTTTTTGAAGCAAAAGAAAAAGATCCTTACCTTATTCCATAAATATTGTTCATGTTCACCTCCAGAAAAATCTCGTGGTCCTCCTAACGTTGTCAACGTCTGAAACAATAAAAACATCTGTCAATTATCTTTTTTAAACATGTATATCTATATATAATCTGTAGATAAATTCAGTAAAACTTTCTGCTTTAACTTCGTAATATTATAAGTATATGTAAATCATATTTATTTCATTCATTGAGATTTATTTTAATACAGAATTGAATATTAAAATTTACATATCTAAATACATTTTATATAATATATTATTTAAATTTTTAAATTTATATTAAAAAATATTAAATTACCGTTAGATTCTCTTCAGGTAGTAAGAGCATCTTGATTTGTTTACTGTTGAATTATTAAATAAGTTGACAATAAAATTTGATCTGTTTTTATACATTTTGTGGGAGGGGCTATGATCTGGCTTTGAAAAGTGGACAGGTGCGTGCTCAATGAGACGTGACATTATGATTGGATTAGACAGATCATTAATGAATTAAATGCTTGTTTTTATAAGTTTTGAATGGAAATCTTGTTTTGATATATTTATCCAAACAATGCCAAACGGTAGATTCACACCTATAGGCCTTTGTCGGCTCGTGTTAGGCACACGCCACCACGGATCATTTAACACGATACAAAGATAGCCTTTTCTTTGTACCGTTGACAAATTCCGTTCTTTTATCCATAAATTTGTGTTTTATGGTTTTAATGATTGAACTTATTATAGAAATAAAGAAATGAACATCTAAAATTACATCAGACGTGTAGATGTTGGATATCAACTGTTCCGTGCCGTTACATCGTAAAATTTAACAAAAGGCTGACATACGGCTGTGTCTAAATAATTGGAAATTCTCGCGGGAACATTTTGGATGTTGCGACTTTTTAAATAAATTTGATTTTACATGTCTCCTTAAGTAGTTTTCTTCTTACATATAAAATGCAATTATGTGTCTCTGGCTTTATTATACCTCTTAACATATAACTAATATCATAATACCTGAATGAATATATTTACTATTTGTTATATTGACATTAGCATTATACATATTCTTTCGGCTTTGATTTATAAAAGTAATGCTATTTGCTATAAAAACAAGGCTTATCACATCTAACTCATTTATATTTAAATATGAACTATGCAAACATCTTGCAAAAAACCCCTTTTCCTATAGATTTACATTCGAACTTCAATAAAAAGTCACAAGAAAATATACCAAAACATGGTGTAATCATTTATACATTTTATTTTTATTTTCAACCATCATTATTTTTTAAATATTTGATTTAAACAAAATGCAAAAATATGCAAGGCATCAAGTAAGTCTCTCTGACTGTAAAGTTTGCATTTTCAAAACTTGAATATATGATTTTCCAAAAAGACCTATAAATTTTAAACGGTAAATTTAAACAGATTTTTTTTTTAATTTAAATGAAATCAAATTTAATTTTTAACTGCCCGTGATCGCATTTATGCTACTTTTTATCAATAGTTTATCCTTTAATCAATAAACGTATCTTCCGAAGGTACTTTGACATAGTCATTAGAGCTGTTAAAAAAGGATTATTTTTTATAATTTTTATATAATAATATTAATATAGAAAAAAACAGAGTAGGTGAATTATAATAATCTTGATCACGAAACAATAGAACTACTTTACCATCGTGCAATAAAATCGACGAAGTACAAACCTTTCCATTTCCGAATGTAAAAAAGACAAAATGACAAAAAATATTCACAAATACTTCAAAAAAACTGTAGACAGAACAACTCGAACATCACAAAAACAAGGGAGAACAAGTGCTTCGATTTAATACTTTTGTTGATGGGTTACATATTTGTTTTTCGTTCATTTTGTTTCATAAAGTAGGCCGTTAGTTTTTCTCGTTTAAATTATTTTATATTTGTCATTTCGGGGTCTTTTATAGGTGACTCTGCGGTATGGGCTTTCCTCATTGCTGAAGGTCGTACGGTGACATATAGTTAATCATTTCTGTGCCATTTGGTCTCTTGTGGAGAGTTGTTTCATTGGCAATCATACCACATCTTCTTTTTATTATTCACTAGCGACAACAACAAAAAAAAGCTGCGTCATTTCGCCTGGTTAGTAAAACCCGTCTACAGTTGCATTTTGTGAAAGTCAATAAAGGGGAAAAGTAATGGTGACGAATGGACCCTACACGTGGTCATATACGAGACCGATCTTCCAAAGTTATCAATATGGTAATGATGAAATCATTTAAGTATGACAAGAAATCTTACTATTATGTATCCTTGGTTAAGTGAATTCCTTATAAATTATTCTTTTTTATCAACTTTTGATTTTTATTCATAGCCAAGCACGAAAATCAAGCTACGCCAAATTCGTCCAACAATTTACAGAAACTTTATAGAGTAAAGAAATACTTATTAAAGAAATGTCACTGTTTAAGAATTTACAACTTTTAGAGCTCTTTACATATTACATATCAGGAATTCCAAAGAATGGCAAAAATGTTGCAGGCAAGGTATATTTTTGTTAAAAAGAGAACTCAAAAGAAAACAGCATAACATTTTGATTTTTATAATGAGAGCACAAAGATATACTCAACATTTACATCATTGTTTTTGTTATCTTGTGCTGATTGGTTGTTGTCTTTTCCCTTTTTTTCCCCAATTTTCCTTTATACAAACGGATACCATAAGATAGATTATTTAAAACAATATATAGATATAGGAAGATGTGTTGTGAGTGCCAATGAGACAACTCTCCATCCAAGTAACAATTTAAAAAGTAAACCATTATAGGTTAAAGTACGGCCTTCAACACGGAGCCTTGGCTCACACCGCACAACAAGCTATAAAGGGCCCCAAAATTACTAGTGTAAAACCATTCAAACGGGAAAACCAACGGTCTAATCTATATAAACAAAACGAGAAACACGTATATATTACATAAACAAACGACAACTACTGTACATCAGATTCCTGACTTAGGACAGGTGCAAACAATTGCAGCGGGATTAAACGTTTAATATGTCAATAGCCAAAACAAATCTCTGAAGACAGAAACTAGGACCATATTTCATTATTTATTTTATGACAACATTAAATGATCTTACATCTTATTTTGAATTTATTTAAACCTATAGAACAACTATAAAAAGGAAAATGGAGTGGAAGCTTCTTACTTTGTCGTATGACGAATTTTTCTATAGTCATCGAAATAGCATGTAAAAGTCATTATGCCATTAAACAGCTTCCAATCAATCAGTTCACATGAATAGATTTTCCTAGCCGTTTATTTGACAAATTTTGAGTCTTCAATGCTATTCAAATTCGTACTTTTTTGACCTTTTGTAGAAGAAACGCGTGCCTTTTTTTATTTATTTAAAGCCGCTCGATTTAATATATATATTTCTATATTTCAAATGTGTGACGGTGTTAGTAATTTTGCTGAAAGAATATATTTAAATTTAAATATCATGATATAAACATATAAAATATGTTTAGTTTCTTTGATTGTTTTGGTACACAATAAATTGCAATTTCAAAAATATTGGGGACTACTGTCTCTATTTAAACAACAATTTCTCGCAAGCACATACAAACTATAGATAACTATCTGTTAGTAACAATAACTTATTATTATTTCTGCATCAGCCTATACGACACACCCTTTCGCCATTAAATAAAATTAAGGTATACAGTTTTTAAAACAAAAGGTTGAAAGGTGTGCTCGTGTGACGGATTGCTTGATAACTCGGAGTCTCCAGAAGGCTTTGGCGCAATTGCACCAACATTAGGTGCGGATCTCGTTAATGTTAGATAGCCACTTGATGCATTGAAAAAAAAACGTTTCATTTTTGCACTTTTCACAAATACAGATAATATATACGGCTGCCTTAAACGGGTTCAACATTTCAATCTTTCATATAAAATACACTGTAAAAATAATGAATCGGTTGGCCTACAGGCTGTAAACAAGACATAATACTTTATTCTTAATCACTGACAAACCAAAATGCAAAATTAATTATAAAATTTGATTAAATCTATATGTTGTTAAACATACAAATTTCTCCAGACACGTGGTGGCTGGGTTATCTGTAATAATTGTTTATTAATTGCTGGTGGTTATTTGCAGTTTGCAAGTGCAGCGACTTTGGCTATTTGAGGTTAGCTAACGCAATGCTCCGTAGAGACCCATTCCGGAAAGAATCATTCCGGGGAAACAAAATGTTTGTCATAAGGGATTTTTCATGTTTGAAATTAAGCGTACAATTATCACCGATTTGTTGTAATAATTTTGCAGATACAAAACTTGATAAATCACCTGTTACTCTGATTATTTGTTTAATAAATCAAGATTATTTAAACCGTGATTTTATTGACAGAAGCAAGAATTACACATTTGTGTGATTGTTCAGAATGCTTGAATTTATTTGAACCTACTTTTATAAAATTAAAATCACTGCTTCGCTCAAAAAATTATATTCATACATATAATAAACAATTTAGAAATGAATATATTTTATAAAGATGATTGTTGATTAAAAAAAAGAGAAACATTCGATTTCAAACTCACGTCAAGGGCTTGATATATTCGTGCTCCATAAATCCGTGGACAAAAGCAATGTTAAATAAGAGACTAGCATGCATATGTACTTTTGCCTACTTATGTATTAAGCTGATATGAAATCTTTTAAAAATCAAAGAAAGATATATAAAATTTGTTATATTTACCAATGTTTAATATTACATTAACCCACTTCAAAGTGAATACCGAAAGAAATAAAAAGAAATTGATCAGACATTACTAGAACATGCAAATGTCCAATCTACAAATAGATAAAATCATTGTAAGAACATTGCCACTCAGTTATTAATGAAAATGTAAATGATTAATCTGCAAAGAGGAAACGATTTCAATGTCACTTAATATAAAATCTGTTTAATATTTTAAACAGTTGATGAAGACGAATAAAACCTTATTAAAGATTCAAGAATTAGGAAAGAAATCATTTGCCTACCTGATGAGGGTGGTACAGCCCGTAAGACGACATGGCCACTGGGTCAGTCTCCTGGATGAGGGAGTCAGGATAAAAAAGTAGGGTTTTAAAACGTGTCTTGTCCCCTCAAATGGTAAATTTCTCGTAAATAATAACTGAGTTTTGCTGACCAACTTTTTAAGGTAGCATTAATGTTGTTACCTAGTTTTGTTAATCAATTTCCTTTGGAAGTTTCTGATTGGTTGATTACTTTCTGTGATGCTGAGGAAGGCGTGTTACCTGGTTATTACCTGCCGGACCATGTGTTTAACGGAAACTATTCTGATGATGGGAATTCTGAATTATGCTTAATCGATAATTACTATTCAAAAGTCACAAAGATTAAAAATAATAGAAATATCGTAAAAGAAATAATTTAGTCCGGCAACCATTCCTTGATCAATATATAAGTTACAGGTAATTAAGCATTTATCCGTTATTCAAAAAAAAATAAAAAAATACGTAAATTAATTATTTAAAACAGAAAAATATCATAACTTGATTGGAGGGACACGGAACATAAAATACTCTGAAGCTATCTTGTATGACGTGTTCATTTAAAAATGCAACAACAAAATGAATGAAGTCAAATACCCTTATTAAACATTTATTAAAACAACACCATGTTAAAATGATTCCCAAAATTTAAATATTTGTTGAATACATTATGTAATCAATATTCCAAATTTCAAATCTTGTCAAATGTCAGATATCACCAGGATTTTTTAAAAGAACTAATTGTTTTTGGCCGCTCGGCGAAATGCCTCACTTTCAATGGACATGCGCTACGGCCTTGGTCTCTGTTTCATCGGCCCTATAATAAAATCTTTTACTTGAGATCTAAATCAAAAGAAAAAAAACATTTCGGGGATAGTTCATTTGGTTTCAATGCGCAAAATACATTTCTTGTATAATTTTTCTAAATTCAAGATTTAAAAGTAAACATGTTCTTTTTAAGTGAAAGTTCTGTTCATATACCTTTTTGCCAAGTCTTCCGAATAGAGGAAACACAACTATAAGTTTGTTCCAAGGAATAAAGTATGCTTACAATCATTTTCTATATATAATATGTACTACTACTAAAATAGGGAACGGCTTAGGTATGAAAAACTCTGAAACCACTGCATACCATAATTTTATTAGTACAACTATAAGTTTGTTCCAAGGAATAAAGTATGCTTACAATCGTTTTCTATATATAATATGTACTACTACTGAAAAAAGGGAACGGCTCAGGAATGTAAAACTCAAACCACTCTACCGTATAATTCTATTAGTACAACCCTACATTTTGCAGACAAGAAATAGCCTTACTTGAAGGTGAAAGCTATTTGTTGTCTTTAAGCATATCAATAACATTATCAGGGTTATATGAATAAATAATTTATTAAAGTGCAACCTGAATTGCCATTATATAATACATATGATATGAACATTGTTATTTTCAGCCAGCCTTATAGGCTTACGAAGCACTGTTATATCAAAAGGAAGACATCTAAACGATGCACAGATTTAATCAAGACAACTAAAGGACACTATTCATTTGGTCTTGAAACAACATGTTAAAAAAGTTCTTAATCGAACCACATCTAGACCAGTTATAAATCAGTTGATATACATTCTGAATTAAGATGAGTCTTTTTGGTTTAGCTGTGATTTTATAATGCCAACTAAGCATCTTTTTGAAATAAAAATGTTAACGTGTTAAACTTTAATAATTTAAAGAAATGTTTAGTATGTGTCTCTTGGCATCCATAGAAATTTAAAAGAACAGTAGCCCACGCACAAAATAAGAACGGTCATTACATTTTTAACGAAAGCAATCAAACATCCGTCAGCTTTTCTCTTTAGGGTAAACTAATAAGTCAGAAGTTGCAAATGACACTAAATATTTCATAAGTTTTTGAAACCATGTTTGTGACTTGCAGTTTCAAACATTCATCTGTCATTGAAAACATATAATTGTCTTGTACAGTGAATTTTAAAGATGCTCTTTATCACTTGAATGCTTAATTTGCTTTGACACTGAATTTTTAATGGAAGTAAGCTTTATTTTTAATTATTTTATCATTTTTATTGTTTGAAAGCGGAAAACGCAAAGGCAATGAAGTGAAGTGCCTGGGTACTCGTTTGATCACAATATGTGAACTTGAGAAAACGTCATTAATTACGTCATTCAAAGGATTAACCCCAAAATGATATAGATGCATCACATCTTCCGATTGGTTGAATGTTTTTGTATATTAGCTTATGAATAAATAGTTTGTAATGTGACCGTGACACCATCAACAGTTTTATTCGTGATTTATTACTTAAAAATTTCGGATTTAAAATTAAATCAAGGAATTATTGCAATATTTTTTCTGTCTACTTGTTCAAAAATCTGGTGCACACTTTTAACAGATAACCCGCTTCGTCGATGCACCACATTTATATGTTATTTCCACATTAACAGAAAAAAACAATCATTCCGTAATCAAAGTGACTTATTTGAAATTTTTATAATAAAAAAAGAAAACCCAATGTAAATTGGGTTATATATTTTATTTGGAAATAACACGGTTGCATGCATCACTCAGAAACCTATTGCCTCATTTTACGTGATCTTGGTCCGGTCGCAACCTTAAGGGTACACATTTTGTTTCCATTTTGACACTGAACACTACCAAAAGACCATTATAAATCTGCCTATTGACATTATCTGAGTATGATTCTCGTAGATAACAGATAAGTCTTATGACAGTTGAAATATAGAAGAGTAGGAATTTTATTTTAATAATTTCTTGTTTCATTTTTATTAAACAAAAACATATCACACATATCTTACATAAAAAAATAATTAAAGCGAAAATATTTGTATAAATATGTGAGAAATAGTGATGCTTTCTATAAGTGTGAATTGTGATTGCAAGAACATGCACACCGGGACCTCGGGTTTACTTTAGCCCTATAAAACAAATGGTAATCATAACGATGGCTTACAACAAAATATGTTCAAAATAAAGACAACAGTAGTATATCGCTGTTCAAAAGTCATAAATCAATTGAGAGAAAAGAAATCTAGGTTATAAACTAAAATCCGAGGAAAACAAATAAAGTATATAACAGGAAACCAACGGAACAATGGAAACACTATTTAAAGTGCTAGAAAATCAAACGCCAGCATAAATAGAAACGGACTATTGATAACAACTGTCATATTCCTTACAACGGTGCGTTTAAAGAAAAACATGGTAAGTTGAAACTTGCTTTTATAGCTAGCCAAATCTCCCGCTTATATTGTCATGTTAAAAGAAATCGGAAAATGACAACACTACGTGACAGAGGCACAGCACAAACAAACGCAAGAACCCCGGCACAGGGGAACGCAAACAGAACAATACAACAGCAGAATGATAACGGACATTATCCATTTACAAAAGCACAGCAAAGGTACAACATGAAAATAGTTCCAGAATAGCATAAGAGCGTTTCCGCTATTTTATAATAGCGAGATGCAAGATTCTATACTAATGGTAGATTTATACTTGAACATACTATATCATAATTACATTAGATGTATGTTTCATCATAATACTTTATTTTGATTGGCTAACTGCACATCACGTGTTATTCCATAAGCAATTGCAACACTCAATAAAACTTTTCATTCATGATAGCACGTGGTCCCACAATAAAGTGCACAGGTGAATAACATACAAAATTTATAAAATTCGTGTTTTCATGATCATAGCTATAAAATGTAATTATAAGTATTGAATGCTTCTTTTTGTAACTGTATAGGGTTGTAAAAGCGTTGACCGTGCGCACATTTTTAGTATGAACTTCGGTCAACGCTTTTACACCCCAATAAATTTACAAAAAGAAGCATTCAATTCTTAAATAATAGTTCCAGAGTTAACATTTGTGGTTGATACTAAACGAGACCACTCTATATATATATCCAATAAAAGACAAAATGTTCACTTCCTGTTATCTTGTCCAATAATAATTGTACATCGCTTTTATTTATTAAAGTTGGTACAGAATTCTGAAATATATTATCAAAAGCAAACTTTTGAATCTTTGATTTTAATGTTCTTTACAACATAAGTTTATGTTTATTTTATTGCTTACTATTATATTTTTCACATTTCAAGTTTACATATTTATTGCAGAGTATTCGAAAATTACGTTTTGACTACTAAGTGCATTAGTTGTACTCTATATAGAAGACATATAGATTTGTAAAAACAACTTTAATTGAGAATTACTAAATCCTTGATATTATTTCATGTGTACATTATTGTTACGAAATTAAAATTGTTATTGTATTGTTATAATGTGAATAAAAACGTATGAACTAAGATCAAATGCCAAAGCTGCATGTTTAAACAACTTTGTCATCTTACACTTGTAACTCTCTAATACAGCCTTCAACAAAGACCAAAACCCCAAACTCCAATATCCTAATATATATTGCAAATTTGTTGCCATGACCGACACCAATGTGAAAGTTTCATATAAGGATATTTAAGCTATTCGGAGACATAAAAATTCAATTGTATCATATATAGTGACCTGGATATATGTATCCAGAAAAAAATCTGTTATGTGAATTTTTTTATTACATTTTCCCTTTTTCTACCCGTTACACTCGAGAGATCTATGAGGAATACGTGAACATATGTACACTATGTTACCGTTAATTCTCATATGACTATTAACACATAATTGAATTTACCTCTAAATCATATTGGCAAGATTAAATTGTCTCTAATCAGACGATCTGTCAAGAAATACACCTTGATCTAAACAACAGACACACGAAAGAGAAAAAAAAGCATTGATCCGAGACCACTTTTTTTTTTTTTTTTCTTTTTCTTCAATGACAGGAAATAAAAGAAAACAACTTGAGCATGGAATAATGTTTTATGTTATTCTAATCTTTTCTAATTCAATTTCTTATTCAATAATATCGAAAAACTCTTTGAAGATAACGACTTTTAAAACATTGTTGAATTTAACTTTTGAAGATTCGTTAATATAATAGTTTCATACATTTTCTATTATTATAATGACTGTTAGATATAAACTCTGTAAAATCATACTGAAAGAGAACCAATAGCATCATGAATTTCATCATTTCAGCAAATGATCATAAATTCTGAAACTTTATATATTTTTATTACAGTAACTTTTAAAAGAGGGGAGTAAAGGGAGTAGGTGGACGGAAGAACGCGAAATAAAATTGACATATCACCATGAACGAACAATTAAGTTTCTAGCACGTTGATCTTTTTACCGATTACACGAAACACGGTGAATAACGAACCTTTTTCACGACTGCACGTGAAATATCAATGGCAAAACACGTTGCAGGAAAATAACCCTTTACCACTCTCTTAAAACTGTTTTTGATAATAACAATAATTGGTCTATACAATATCAAGTGGTTTTTTTTTTATTTATATTTTACCATTTTTATATTTTAACCATTCTTTTATTTTATACTAAAAATTGTAATTTATATATAATATTACTTGCTTTGTACACAAATAAAAATTGTTCCACCTTTTTGTTACAGATTTTCAGTGACTGCCAGCTTGGGTCTGGTTATTTTCAATCAAAGCTGCTAAAGTTTCTTTGTTTAACCGAGTCTGTCATTTTAGCAAAGCGTTAACTTATAGAAACTAATAAATTCTGTTCGCTCTTTATTATTTATTACTAATATTTTCATTATTCCTGTTTACAAATAAGATTTATATAAAAGGGAGCACTGAGACTATGCGTTAACGAACTCTTGCTTACTTGTCTTCAAGAACCGACATTGTTGCATAAACACTGCAATAAGTGAAAAGAATATGAGTTAAACCGACATCCACAAAAAACGTTACTTTGATAACATTATTTAAATTTTAGGCTTCCAAAAGCAAAATTATATTGTTTCACTAAAAACTTATAAAGAAACCGTTTATTTTGTTTTTCCAGGATCAATATTTAATACAAAATGTTTCAGGCACTAGGACAGTTATCGAATAGGAAAACCAAGTACGAAAAAATAGATGATATGTGATATATAATCCTACTAAATAATTCAGTAGCATTCATATAACTGAATGGTATATCAGGTACAAAAATCGCCGGTGAACGTGTATTTTCTGCCTAAGACACAGAGACACCAAATTAGACCAAAAAACGCGTTGACATAAGGTTCTTTATCATTTCTATATATTAGGAACTGTATACTAGTATATCATTATTTATTTGAATAAGTCACTATTTTCGATAATGTGAAGAAAAACAGAAGGGATGACTATAAAAAAAAGAAGATGTGGTATGATTGCCAATGCGACAACTCTCCACAAAAGACCAAAATGACACATACATTAACAATTAAAGATCACCATATGGCCTTCAAAAATGAGCAAAGCCCATATCGCATAGTCAGCTATAAAAGTCTGAGCTGAATATGGTACCAAAAGTTATTTTTGATAATCGTATTTGTACCTAAAGATTTGAAAATAAGGTGTTGCCTTAATCTTGCAAATCAAAAGACTTCCAAATACTAAAGGAAAGGGATGTCAACAGCTACAAGTCATTGTGAAGTCTTCACTGAGAATGAGCAAAGGCATAACCCTACATTAAGATATAAAAGGGATGAAAAATACTTTAAAAGAGAGATTCGCAGGATTGGTCAATATTAAAACAAAATAGTAGTACGATGGAAAGCAATCAACAACAGCAACTGCATATCAGACTCCAACAGATTTCAATGTGATTTCGTTTATTCTAGTTAGTGACTTGCTGTCTCACTGGCGGTTCCTCACATGTATGTTCTTATTTTTTTTTCAATCGTTCAACAAAATCAGAGATATATAAACTCCAAAATCGTGTGTATAAGATAAAACCTATTCTTTAACGGGAATGATGACTCCTATAGGCAGATTCTAAACGATGATATGGGTACACTTAACACCTTACAGTATGACCTGACAAGTTAATGTCAGGCCTCCTCGTGCTTCAAATAATTACTTTCTTTAATTAACCCTTTCTCTGATGTAAGTTTAGATAATTCAAACAGCCATTGCTCTAATTAATTTCCGAAATCTTTCTTGTAATAAGATTTCATTCAGTTTTCTGACGCTAAGGTAGGTTGGTTAATCAACAAAGTCCGTGTTTCAAGTTAATTTCCCTTGTTTGGTCGTGATTAAAGCCTCCATTTATCAGTAAAGGTCACGCAAACGTCTTACTGGATTGCAGTAGGTATGATTAAATACCAATGCAAGAGACATATGTAGCATATACCTACGGACTTTAAATATTCCCTATGTAAGTACAGCAACAATGGTTTGACCAACAAAAAACGGTTTTTGTTTATTTTAATAAGTTTCCTTTGTTTGATTCAAAAGAGAAAAAGACATATAACTCAGTATTGTTGATAATTTTAAGACAGTTTTAAGTACCTTAGATTCGAAAGACATCGTGATATATCTAATGCAAGAGATGACATGCTACCTTCAAAATCAAAACGCAAGCTATTTGTGTATGAAATTTTGTTTACATGCAAGTGAAGAAATGAAGTCTTTTAACATTAAGCTACCCTGCCAGATGTGAAACATAAAATCAAGATTTTTTCCTGTCGACAATATGGTGTACGGTTGTGGTCACGATTTTCCGATAATAGACGCCTTGGATCATTGATCCGACGAGTTCGGAAATATTGAAATGTCAATAAAATCATAAACGTTTATTTTTCTTATCATAATGATATTTTTTATAAAGACGTATAAATTGAAGCATGAAAGTTTCCTTTGTAATAATTCCTGATTAATTATTTGGTTCGAATTTCTTCATATGCGCCACCTGTAACATGAGCTCAACAACCGTGCATTATTATTGAAATTAAGTCTGATTTGAATGCCTGTGGAACGTCGTTCTGTTGAGTGGCGGAATTTTTCTTTTGCGCCAATTACATAATATTTAATCTGTTTCATTCTGAAATATTGAATTTGAACTTTAAAATAGCTTAATGCCAAGAAATAACTGCATTAGTTAGATTTCTTATCGTGATAACAAACATTTAGGTATATCTTGAACACACAGAAGGAATATATGTTTTGAATATGGTAAATTCAACTTAGAAAAACTACCTGGTATTCTATTTGTTTTCTGATTGAGAATCATACCGAATAGGGTATTGGTGGCCAAGTGGGCTAGTAGTTCTACTACTGTAATGTCTAGCCAGGCAATAATGAGGTTGTTTACATTTATTTTGCTTATTTACAGTCTTTGATAGCTTTTTATATCGTGCTGCAATTGTTAGCATACTTGCCCTTGTTAAAATATTTGGCAAAAACGTATCTTATGCTAAAATATTTACGTTGCACACGATGTTTCTACAACACGACATTACATAAAAAAATTGCGACCTCCCAAAGTGTTTTCTGAAATTTTGACTTCGGTTAATAGTTTCATTCGTTTTTTAACATGTTATTGGTTGCTTCTTTCTCTGTCTTCTGGCTTGATATGGGAGTCAAGGGCTGATACAAGGGGCAATATGGAAAATGCCTATTTATAATCTATATTAGTCTACAAGAGACCAACATGAATCGTCTTTTAATGAGAGCAATGTTCTTGAAATGTTCTTTGGAAAGATATAATTTCATATAGTTATTTTGATACTATATTATTTTATCATGGTTTGGCAAACTTTTTGTAATTTAATCTGTTTACGAATATTTGTTCATCGAGTCGCTTGAATTTAAATGAAGGCGGCTGGTAAACGTATTTGTTGAACAGCAATTTAATAAGCGTTTGGAAAGAGCAACAAATGTCAACCTCCAAACTGTTGGTTCTTTAAATGTTTAAATTCAAATTTTACATAAGAAAAGATACAACAGAATATTTAATTTTTGACGCAGATGATACGTCTTTGGCAGACTAGCGGCTCAAATATAGTTTTAAAAAAAAAAGACGTGAATGAAATCTAACGCAAAACGCTGCCTTTTTTTATTTGGCGCAATCGGATTTCTTTCAAAATTTTGATATTCAGTTATTTGTTCTAGTCAAATTTCTAAATGCAGCTTTTCTATTTTACTATCTCATTGTCGCAATATTAAAAACTTGTTTTATGCTAAGACACACGTAAATTTCTCAGTTTGCTTCACGGAGCTGAATGAGACTATATACATTAGACTTTCATTTATATGAATTTGATGAAAATCTATAGCACTCTTTGGAAAATACTTTTTATGACTTTCTGATACTAAATTGGTTCATAGATAAATGAAATGAGAACATTATAAACTAATGAATACTATTTCATAACAAACAATTGTAGATTTGGCATACAATTCCATAAATGTATTAATTGCTAACACGTGCAGACTGACACGATAGAATCTTAATATCATATTTAATATGGGGATTTCTATCAAAATATCAGATGTGCCATTTTGCTTATACGTGCATAGCATTTGCTTAATCATTCTGATTCCTGCATGGTAATAATTTTCAAAACAATTTAATTTATTATTTTTTATGATTCATTGTTCTTCTAATGAAACAACTAAGATTTTATTTATAGTTGGGAACTCAAATATTTTAAGTTACGCAAGTTGGAAACAACAACGCGGCATGTTTTGTTTGGAACGTTACATTGGATAATTAATCAAAATAGTAGAACCAAATTCCCCTTCAGCTTATATTATTTTCATATTTACTTTAAAATCGTTTAATCTCCTCAAATCTTCCGCTTGTGTTTTATGTATGATCTCTTAAAGTAGATATAGGAAGATGTGGTGTGAGTGTCAATGAGACAACTCTCCATCCAAATAACAATTCATAAAGTAAACCATTATAGGTCCATGTACGGCCTTCAACACGGAGTATTGGCTCTCACCGAATAAAAAATTATAAAGGGCCCGAACATTACTAGTGTAAAACCTTAAACGGGAAAACAAACGGTCTCATTTATATAAAAAAACGAGAAATCATAAAGGCCTTTATTCTCCATAACAAAAAAACAACATAAGGTTTACAGACATTTGAAGACATTTTTATTCATGAACAAATTATTATAAGTTTATGCGTTTATTATACATTAATCTTGCTAACACCATCTAGATCTTTTAAGACCAATAAAATGTAAGCAAGTCGGTCTTTAAAAAAACATTAAGATTTCAAGCATAATTTAGGACATATTCAATATCATATTAAGATACTATGTTAAATTAAATGATTTGCCATTTCAATTAAAACAGAAAACATATAAGTAATGATCTTTCTTTCTAATCGTTGAAATACATGACAAAAAAATTTATTTTCATTTGGTTGTATAAATTAAGAAGGCGAATGAAAATCATACAACCATATGTTTAAAGCGCTTTTCTGTCAAACTGATAAAGGCAGACCAAAATGTTAAGATAATTTGATAAAATCTTACTTAACGAGAATTACTAATAGCATAGGTATTGAACACATATTTGTCAATTTGACAAACCACACGAACATTGAAAAAACTAAAAAAAATTTAACGCATAATTTTTATTTTATTTTTTAAAATATCTGTTTTTCGATATTTGATATGCATCGCATTTGTCAATTTTTAACACCCATACGTGAAATTCCAAATGACTCACGAATAATAAATTTTGAAATCTGATCATTTTAAAATTTTAAAATAAAAGATCGTTCTACGAAATCAAATCCAAAATCTCGTTACTCTTTTTAATGTTGTTGTGTCTGATGGCATAATTTTAAATTTCCGCATCGTATTTATAGAAGTTTTCGAAATATTTTCGACGTGAACTTAATTTCATAACTCAGTAAGAAATTTCTGCCATGCAGGGTTATATAAAAATCGGCTGTACAATATAGCTACATGCTTCTGTAATATAGATGTTGTTGTATATATGCCATACTATAGTAGCCAGTATGGATGTTTGTTCTTTGGATTCGGTGCCGACGTGACACGTTGATTCCGTAATGTGACATACATTGGGCTTTTTTCGCCTTCCCCTTTAAAACTGACAACAAAAAGGCACTAGAAAAATATGCATACGCAGTACTTAGAGAAAAGATGATCATTTTTGGCATGAAGTAAAGATAAAAACCGGGAACGTGGTCGGTATAGTACTTGTTGTTTTTGGAGGAATTTTCGAATGATCTGTAACATAAAATTAGTACCGGAAATAGGGAATGTGTCAAAATGACAACTTCAACTCTACCATAGAGCAGACAACATACATATATATGTTTTTTTCTCCTTTTTTCTCCGAACATATTTTCACAACGAAAAAATAAATTTCTCCAGCTTTAAATGTATTTTGTATTACAAATGTATTGAAATTCGTACTTTACTCTTATAAGTGCTCTTGAGATGTGTCAGGATTTGTCAAAGAAGACCAAAATCTAGTAAAAAAGTGTATATATTTTAGATTTGAAAAAATCATGCCAAACTCGACATGTAAGCAAATACAAAATACACACGCGCAACAAATTCACTGTAACATTTAACAAAATCAGCATCCGTCAATCTTAAACAGATAAGAACAAAAACACATTGAATCAGCAAAAAAATAGATATCATCCAAACAAAAACAAAAACTTTAAAAAATAAAAAATAAAAATAAAAAAAAAGGAAAGAAAAAGGGGTTACAAGCGCATATGCGTGAAACAAGTGAAAATGAAACAATATAATACTTATTTCTTCTCTGCGTGAATTCAGTTGTTTATATTGAACTGTCGTCTCATTGTCATTCACCATGAACAAAAAAGATGTTAAAATAAAAAGTTTTGTTTTTTTCTAAAAAAAATTATTAGGGATGACGTAATAATTCATAATTTAGGAAGAAACTGTACTTTTTTGCTCGTTACAAGGACTTAAACTGACCATCCGCTTTAATTCGTGATTTTAAAATTTATGATATTTCAACCATATTTTTAAAACATACATTTGACTCTAATATCTTACCTACCCGTCTTTTAAAATCAGTAAAATTGCTAAGAACATCCAAAATATAACAAGAAATTCATTATATCCAAACATACGTACATGGACGAATCTTTTAAATTATTTTGTAAGCCAAATGAGATTTTATTATATATAGAATGGGGTGTAAATATTTTACAAGTTTTGCTCCATCTTTTATTCAGAAGCTAGTAGCATGGATGATATTGGTGTATCAATACCATATTTATAATTTACAATATTCAGTGTAATATTTCTCTATAGGTATATTGCACTGACGACTCAATCAATCTCATTATTTTCTGGTAAAAAGTGTATTTCTTAGAATTTTAATAACCTTGTTATTAGGTTTCATTGTTTTTTAAATCAGATACTCTATTTTTCCATCAGGTTTCAATTTCACAGTCTGGTTGATGCATGTCGAAAATTCCATAAATTTATAAATATTTTAAAAAGTTAAGAAGTATAATTTTCTCGTATTTTTTTTTAATCGACTTTTGGTGACTCAGATACAAGGAGCTCGCTGTTATCATCTGTTTTATCAGTACCATAAGGATAGCTTGTGCATAAGAATGAAAGATCTTCATTTGACCTTGTTCAGTCGCCATCTTATAAACAAGGATAAGTCATGTAACTAATCGAAATTCTCAGAATGGAATTAAATCGATTAGTCAAATAAGTTGAAAGCTAAAAAAATTAAACGAAAGTGTATTAAAAACTTGAAACCAAAAGTAATATATACGTTTTCTTTTCAAATGCACTTATTAGTCAATATAGTTTTTGGACTAAGAGTGCATTTCTTTCTAACACAAACGATGCAAACGGCTAAGCGCGCATTTGTTTTGATCATTTGTTTCTAATATACCTTTGCAAAGTTTCCGTAAACTTTGACAAACTATATATACTCGCTAAAAATGCGTCTACAGTTTGTCTTTCATCGTTTGTACGTGCAAACGCTACATTTGTTTCTAACCTCAACCTGATTAAACTATGTATTTGTTTTTTACTTTTGTAGCGTTAAGCAAACAACAACAAACGCTACACAACGTTTACCAAATGGTTAGAACGAAATGCACTCTAAATATTCAAGGGAACGGCTGTGTTTTTTAAGATAAAAAGTCTGCTAAAACTGTACATCAGAGTTATCGTATGTAGTGATGAAGATATACCTGGCCTCTTTTTAAAATTAATAATTATTAAAGTAAAAAATGTCTCCATTACAAATGAAACAAGAATGTGTCCATAGTACATGGATGCCCCTATCGCACTATCATTTTTTATGTTCAGTGGACCGTGAAATTGGGATCAAAACTCTAATTTATCATGAGAATTAGAAAAATCATATCATAAGTAACATGTGTACTAGTTTCAAGTAGATAGGACTTCAACTTCATAAAAATCTACCTTGACCAAAAACTCTAACCTGAAGAGGGACAAACGAACGGACGCACGAACGCACAGACCAGAAAACTTACTGCCGTCTGGTCGCTGTAAAACGATGAGCCGTTTACGGAGGCATCATTTAAGGGGGTAGACCTTGGTTCAGGGAGATAACTCTTTAAATCAGTTAAGCGTTTGTAAAAGTCAAGTTCATCAATGTATTTTAAGCATTTACCTGAAACAGATTGAAAATAATCTATGTAACCTAGAAGCTTAGAATATAATTTTGAAAATGGTTGACACAAACGTACTGATGATTTTAAGAGTTATTTCCCTAACCTAGGTCGACCTCCTTAACATGTGGATATGCGCCCGAACAACCTTACACGTTTGTATATCTACATCATAAGTGTAACAAGAAAAAAGAAAAAAAACCCATCAAAATCGAGCACGAAAAGACTTATCTTAGTCTTTATTCCATTGCTGTATGACATCATTTTTTGATTTGATTTATACCGTCTGTTGTACGATTTTCTCATTCTTTGATAACAACACCGTGCAGAGCGGTAAAAGTTTCCAGTGTTTTAAATGTTTCATATTTTAAAATTAAGAATGGAAATGGGGGATGTATCAAAGAGACAACAACCCGAATGCTGCAAATAAAAAGAGTTAATTAATGTAATGTATGGTGAAGCTCTGTCGGTGAAAATATGGAGTTGATGGTCGCAAATTTCCGTTTAACAGGATCCGATACGCAGTGCAATTTATTATTTATCGAGTATACCATTGTGTAATTATTTCATGATTTACCATAGCAAAGAAGAAGAAAAACTTTTTTGGAGTCGTGACATCTCATGGATTCATATTCCATGAAAAAAGTACTTATTTTGGCAAACATATTTTAATGAAGTATTTAGATTAAACATTTATTCTATGACGAACGAAGATGCATATGAGTAGTCGTTTGCATGACAAAACTATACAAAAGTTTTGGTTTTTTTCCTATCATGCTTTATACTTTTTCGGCTTATTCCAAGTAATATTTGAAAAATAAATTATGCTTTTCACTGATTCATAATCAGCTTTTAGAAAATGATTCTAGAAATTGAACAATAGTCTAACATACATAATTGTATTCGGTAAAAAAAAAAAAGGAACCAGTCTGATGTCATTCCACGGCGGGATGGTACTTCCTGGTATATATTTCACTTCAAAACGAGGTCCCACGGGATAAATCGAAAATCAAGCACACTCGTCAGTTAGAATTCATTAATTTTGTACAAATTTTAATTGACTACTTAAGTAATTTTACCGAGAATTTATGTTGCCGTGATGGGTAGATAACGACAATTTCAATAGTAGGGTAATTTGAAAGGATACGCTCAGCCAATCAAATCCCTTAATAATTCATAGCCATCGACATATTGAAAGCGCAAGTTTATTATTAGTATTTCGTGGTAAGAGAGTTTACCTCACGCGAATCGACCCATCCCCTTCAACACCGGTCCCCAGAGGGGTAGGGATAAATATTTAATGTTTCAAAATGGCAATATAATTGTGACGGTATTTTATAGATTCTGAGAGTATTTAACCGTAGAATTAGGTGTTTAGAATGTTCTCTATGCGAAACCAAACCTATTTTATACAAATCAATTGAAAATGATATGTTACGTTCAAATAAATTTATTCCATCTATTAAATTCTATTTGTTGTTCAATCAATAAGGTATCGTTTAGTATGAACAACTCTGTCCGCTTTTATAAGGAAGCATAAAACGTGATATACCATCCGTTTCTACAAAAGTTTTGCAATGAAATATTTTGAATCGTATTTCATTCCCTGTGTTCTCAGTTTTTCTGGCTATTGTTAAATCTTGTTTTTAGTATTAATCAGATAATTAGTTGTCTCTTTTTGTTTGTTATACATTTTGTAATGCGGGTTCTTTTATAGCTTACGAAATAGAAACCATGAGCTATCCTCTGTAAGTTTACATTTTGTTGCATGAGGTTTTTTTTGTTTTTCGTTTATGGTCGCATTGTATTTGCTCTCAGTTCATAACCGCTAAGCTATTACTTTAGTCAAAGTTCGTTTGCTAAGCATCTACAGTAAGATCCATAGATGTCAATAAAAACAAATTCATTGGAAAACAATAAACGTGGATAATAAGAATGAGAAGGAGAATGAAAGGTGAAACGAGCATTAAGAATTCTTTTAAGTATAACTTTGATCCTGAAAAAATATTATAGTGTACATGCAAAAATCTTTTCTTATCACTTGCAAAAATTTAGTAAGCAAAAATAGAGTAAGCCAGTTGTAATTTTATGATATGCTAAACAGTTAATACAGGATTATTCATAAAAAAATTCACATGGCTTTTTTAATCCTACCCTTTTCTACCCATTCCTGGCTTCATACATTCAACTTACTAACGCTAGTTTTTGAAAGAGATAAGACTTACAGAGATTTATAAATACATATAGTGCGACAAGTATAACTAACAAGAACATGCACAAAAGAACTAAATCATCTTTACTTGAGATAAAAAAAACTTTTGTTCGTAAAATTTATAAAAGGGATTGGAAGAATTGGAAAATAAGAAACATCACTCTCAAGACCAAAATACGCTTGTGCAATTCCAACGTAAAAACCATACTGTTATATGTTATATGGAGCTGGGACATGGAAAACATCAACAAAAAACTCCCTCAAAAACTGCAAGTCTTCATCAACAACTGTCTCAGTCGCATCCTCACCATCAGATGGGCTGAGAAGATACCAAAACCATTATCTGTGGGAAAAGGCCCACCAATTCCCAGTTGGTGAGTTGTAAAAGAGAAAGTTACAATCGTTTGATAGAGCGTACTCGGAGAAACCCAAAGAACAATATTACAAGACAAGCCATACAGTGGAACAGGGACAGACCTAGATACACCTGGAGAAGGAACGTTGCAGCCAAAATGGAAAAATAAGGGTACAAGTGGCATGTAATGGAGAGGCTAATTAACAACAGAACAAGGTGGAGAAATTTCGTTTGTGGCCTATTTTCCACCAAGGGGAAACATGTTTAAGCAAGACTTCACAGAAAGGCACTATAATCACCTGTAGTATTTACATAGCTTGAAATTTTACGCATTTTTGTTTAGGGGACAACTGAAACCTGTCTCCGAAGGCTCAATGAAGACCCATTTATGAACTTGCTCTTCAATCGGGTTGTCCCTATGACACATTCCCCTTAGCCATTCTCAATTCTATTGAAATGACTGTATACATTTTGTAAATTTCAAATGGATGTGTAAAAATGTTATTTAACGCTATCGTAAAAAATATCATATTACATTGTCAATACAAAATTTTCCTAAATATATTCTAGATCAAACTTGATATTTAAGGTCCACCATCTCCCCTTTTTTCATTTCTGTTTAACTTTCCCCCATAATGGACTTTTTGGACAAAAAAGTTTGTTTCCAGTTTTTGGAGAAAAAAATAATTTGTTTTTGATTCTGAGAAAAAGATATTGTTTGTTTCACCCTCAGGTGCCACTTTACGTAATGCTAAAATTAAAAGAAATTGTTTTCGTCTTGTCGCGAAAACAATAGATTGTGTTTCGCCGCAGTTTGTCCAGAAAAAAAATCCCCCCTCCCCCCCAAAAAAAAATCAAAAGGTTGCTGCCTTATATATGTAGATGTAGAAGGTAAGGGAAGACTTCTGAAAACAAATAACTTTTCATTATTACATTTAATATTATTATTAATTTTATAATCATTATTTTTATTATGATCAGACTCGTATTATACAAATATTATATATTATATGAGTCTTATTTGTCTCTGATTAAACCTATTAACGAGGATTTAGCTAATAATTATGTCAATGAACAAAATGGCCACAGGTTATGGTGAGACATTAGATTGTGAGGCTGATCTGCCACTTCACGCTAACAAATGGTCATCAAACGGCTATAACTTTAATTGGTCAAATGCAGTTTGCCCTCAGACACATTTATGATATCAGGATTTTATCAGGATTTTTCATCTTTAATATAATATTTGTAGTCAATTTGATGATGGAAGCTTTAGTTATGATATATGATATAACATGGAACGTGGTTTCATTTATTACAAATGTTAATTTAAATGTAATCGTAAAAATACGAGAACTCCAATTTATTTGGAGGAAAAATGGCGAAGTCGTAAAAATATTGATATCATATCACGTATAAACATCAGAAACTATTTTAACGGTATTAAATGTGAATTAATAATGTATTATATCAAATCATTAGCATAAAAGTAAAAAATAAAATACTACAAAATTAAATTTCTGCTGTTAATGTTATTGCTTTGTCAAATAATAATAAAATATTAAACAAATTAAATAAAACGTTATATAAAATGTTAAGAATGCTACCCTTTGTCACATGCAGTGCACGTAAATGGTGCACTTAGTGTTTGCATTTGTTTGCACCAAATTCCAGTGACAAGTCAAACAAAGTTAAATTAAAACAGAACTAATTTCTAAAGAAAAAGACCCGCTTAATGCATGCCCTCATGAAAAAAAAACCAGATCAAAATTTAAAAAAAATAACTGTATTTTCTTATTCCGTAGATACATATTTAACTATCCTGTGTGTTTCTTCAATAAATATTTATGATTTCTGAGTTGGTCTATTACTTCTATAAAATTTAATGTTGGATGTTACGCGTCTTCTGATTGGCTGACATTATTTTGTTTTGGGCCCATAGACATAATTTAGTCATGTGACCGTGACGTCATCAACGTTTTTTCATGGTTTTCTACGGTTCAGTAAAATGGAATTAGAATTAATGACTGTAATTATTTTTTCTGTCTAGTCGAAATAACATAAAAAATGTGGTGCACACTGTTAAATAACGCGCGTAGCGTGTAAAACGTGATAAAGTGTGCACCAATTTTTTTATGTTATTTCTTTAAAGACAGAAAAAATATTAAAGTCATTCCTTAAATGTATCTCTTCAACTTATGAGTTATGAATATCCCTTTATAATATTCCTGGTTTTTGTAAGAAAGGTAACAAAAATAACACGATATCCTCCATAAACTCGGACTTCAAATATTCTATACAGTAATTTCCTTAATTCAAATGCTTTTTGGGTCTATAATGTTATTCTTTTTTTACATTAGAAAATTAAATGTAATTTTGAAATATATAAATTAAGAAAATATTCCATAAACATAAGTAGTATGGATGGTAAAGAATTCACATACACATGTCTAATAGATATAGGAAGATGTGGTGTGAGTGCCAATGAGACAACTCTCCATCCAAATAACAATTTTATAAAAGTAAACCATTTAAGGTCAATGTACGGCCTTCAACATTTGTTCATAAATCATTCAATCATAAAATACTTGTTTATATTGTGTTTAAAAAAAACATATATTATTTAAACATTTTGTGATATTTATACTCTTCAAATCCATTCGGCAAATGTGTTTTATAAAATTATGTCACTTGTATATATAATGTATAACTTATATGATAAAAAAAAAATACGGATCCTGTGTCCAAACTTAAAAAACCCCAGATCAGACCATTTGAGTGAAATAAAAAAAAAATTGAAAAAAAAAAAATGTTCAGATTTTAATTTTCTTGGACACTTCGTAAAGTGAAAAACACCACTTTTTATGGACCAAAGATCTTTTACTTGGTTTTTTTTTGCAAACCTGTCCTTAATAGATTTAGGAGTGCCATTAACACAAATTCCTATATTCATATACAGGCACGTTATAATTGAAAAACAACAACAGACGTCAACCATTCAAACTTGTAGGATCAAATATTAAGTATGAGCATTTTTGTACAACTAATGTGTCATGTCACGTCCTCTTTTCTCTATCAGCAAATTAAATGCTTCAAATACTTGCATTGTACGCATTGTCAGAGGTCCAATATTTATATCGATCGCTTTTTACTTTTGTTTACATTTTTAGCAGAGAAATTAGATTTATCGTCAATTTGTTTTCCTCCTGAATGAAATATTTGCCACTCGACGTTATTTAAACACAGATTTAAGTAAAGACCTGTACACCTTTCGATCTGGTCAAAATCGGACAAGGAGTCAATTCTAGGTTTGCAGAAATAACAGACCATGATATTTTGTATGTTTTTTTTGTTATTCTATTATATAAAAAAGAAGATGTGGTATGATTTCCAATGAGACAACTATCCACAAAAGACCAACATGACACAAACATTAACAACTATAGGTCACCGTACGGCCTTCAACAATGAGCAAAGCCCATACCGCATATAGTCAGCTATATAAGTCCTCGATAAGACAATGTAAAACAATCATCAATCTAACGGCCTCATTTGTTTAAGAAAATGAACGAAAAACAAATATGTAACACATAAACAAACCACAACCACTGAATTATAGGCTCCTGACTTGGGACCGGCACATATAAATAATGTGGCAGGGTTAAACATGTAGGCGGGATCCCAACCCTCCCCCTAACCTGGGATATGTTTTATAAAATGACTCTGATTTGTAGGTTAGAATATAGGTACATATTTTTTTTTGCACTAGATCTTTTTTACAAAATGGAGAATGGTAATCATCTGTAGCACTAATGGAAACGACATACATAAATTGCACTAAATTGGCTTGGCTTAAAGTACAATTTAATTAAATTGTGCAGTTTAAACGAGGTTGTAAGTGCACACCTGATATGTGCACTTTCCACATAATACCATAGCAAGATCAAAGGGATTTTGTATATGTCATTGGTTAACGAGCATGGAGCATGCATGATAGAATCATTTTTTTATTACACAGTTGAAGAGCACTTGTCTAACAAGTTGTGCAAAATCTTGCGTTGTCCACCTGCCTGGAGATAGAAATACTAAATAGTCTTTTCAAATTGCATTTTATGTCCAATATGATGATATTTAATGTAAGCAAATGCAAGAAATACTTAAATTGTTGATACTCAATTTTATTAAGTTTAATGTAGTTTCGTTAAGGGTTATTTTTCGTAATAAAACCAATAAGGCTATCGTCTATTTCAAATTTCGAAAGTCAGATAATTTCGAACAAATACAAATTTTGAAATAAAACAAGCATACGTATACTTGCCTATTATTCATATTTGATAGATCGTTCAAATAAATCAAACTATGATTGACAATTCCAATGCCAAAATATCAATCTTAGAAAATCTGAAAGATGTTAGAAAATTTCAACGCAATTCTTAAATATCTCTATTTTGATTCTCGATTTTCTTGAAAGTAAACACGATAAACATTATTTCAGAGTGAATAGCATGAGAAGTGTTATATCAAATAATGATTGCATTTGAATAAGTAAATAGTTTAAGTTAGCTTGTAAAGTTGCGTCAAGCCACAAATATAGTTCATTATTCCCCCAAGTTTTTGTGCATTACTACCACCAGCACAATCCAGGCGTACTACAAACGGGCCGAATAATTTCATGTTCACTATAATGAACAGTATTATTATGCACACCGATGTATTTTTGTGTTCTTGAAACTATTATTGTGCATGATAAAACAGACTTATCTGCTGAACTTCTCAAATCCACCTCCTTGTTAGTGAACACTGGACTAGGACTTACTGAAGGGATACACAATTCTTTATGTACAAATACATAAGTATTATTGCATATAAAAATGAATGGGACAGGCACATTATGACATAGAGAATGAGGCAGGCTTAAACATGTTAGCGGGATCCCAATCCACCCCTAACCTGGGACAGTGGTGTAACAGTTAAACATAAGAATGTATATTCCTGAGTTTACCTATCAAATAAATGCGCGCAATTGTAACATGCAGCAACTCAACAGAGAATTGTTAGATTCATCTGAAAATGTAATGGCTGATAGAACTTGGTTAAATAAACACTTTTTACCTCACATCAGATTTGCTGTAAATACAAATTTAGTGTTTGAGACATAAGTTTGGTTGGAATTGGTTCCGTAGTTTCAGAGGAGAATTTTTTTTAAATTATAAAACAGGATAAACGAATTGTCTTAAATTGTCTTATAAGGGCAATAACTCCTTAATGAGTAAATTGACAAATTTTGTCAATTTAACTTATTTTTAAGTCTTACTTAAAAGTTATAAAACAGGATAAACAAATTGTGTTAAATTGTCTTATAAGGGCAATAACTCCTGAAGGTGGTATGGGTGTCTTCCTCCATCTTGGATTGTAAAAAACAGAGAACCAAAGGTCAAGATTTTCTATCAAGTTTGCAAAACTTGATGCAGGAATGCAGCTATTTAATGTGAATTTTCATTAAAAGAATCAATTTATAAGAATATAACTTAAAAATATTAATATTTTTGCAAATAATGGTTATTTTTGGTTGTTTTAAAAAATAATTGAGTTGGCATTTTAAGGGGAGGTAACTCTAAAACAGTGCATTTTATGAAGGATTCTACATGGAATTTTCCTATTTTGTATTTTAGCTGGAAAAAACGTACAGTGACCCTTTCTTTTTTTTTTTATTTTCTAAAACCATTGTCTGAAAGCTATCTTTTCCCTAAGTATTTAACAATTCGATCATTTTGTTTAGTTTCTAATCTCAAAATGGTGCTTTTTCCTGTATAATCCATACAAAAAGTGTCATTTTGTCACGTCCTGTAGCTTGAGAAAATGCGCGGTGACCTATCATTTTTATTATATTTTTCAACATATATCAAAAGATACTACGTTTTGGCAAAGTATGAACAAATTCTATCATTTTTATTTTAGACTCCCATACCACCTTAATGAGTAAATTGTAAAAATTTGTCAAATTAACTTATTTTTAAGTCTTACTTTGCTATTGATAGTTTATCTTAATCATCAGCAATAACCAAGATAATAACCAAAAACTGCAAAATCTCCTTAAAATTACCAATCGAGTAGCAGCAACTCAACAAAGAGTTGTTAGATTCATCTGAAAATGTCAGGGTTGATAGATCTTCAGCTAATGAACAATTTACATCATGTCAGATGTGAGCTTAAGAAAGACTTAAAGTTTCTTCACTGCGAAATACAACTTTCCTATGTATAAGTAAACATGACTAAAAAGTCTATATTTATAATATTTAAAATCAAAAGTATTTAGAAAAATGACATCGAGATCATTTCATTCTTAAAGAGAAAATCCGCGATTTTTTACTTATCATCTAAGTATGTTCGTCTTAACATAAAAAATACAATCACAAAGTTTTAAATTCATATTCCTTCTAATAAAGGAGAAAATCAAGTATGTGTAACTTTTCATTTATCATTATTATTTCATCACTGCAATTTTCAATCTATGAATCTAGACATAAACAGTGAAAACCCTATATACAGGGGCACTAAAGAGGAAAAGCGAGTATGATCTCTCACCTGGATGAATGTCAACTCTCCGACACTTTAGAATTTATACATTATTCATGACTTACATCTCTTTGTTTAATATCCTGTGCTTCTGATATCTTTACTTTTTTTCCATTTCTCAACAAATGGAATTTTTTTTCTCTCAATCTACGTTAGTTATTGTTCAAATTGCAAAACAAATCGGTACAATCTGCATTTAAGGGCAATGACTGCTAATAGAATTGGACTGATAATTTTGGCAACGTTGGCAATTTATAGATCTTGCCTTGTTGATTATTTGAATTTTTACAGTTTCTGTCTATCTTCTTTATTTTTTTCCTTTTTATCAAAACGCAAAAACTGAAAAAATTGTAATGAAAGAACGATAACTCTTACATTATAAAACAGTTAGGTGCACTCATTCTTATAGGAGTCAACTAATGATTTACGCCACGACTTAGTCTTGTGGATAATATTTGCTATTTAAAGATTTTCTGTTATTGTATATTATTATATATATCATGGTATTCAAGATGATAGGCAAATCGTAAAAAAATATAACAGTATAGATGGACTGATTTGTTGATTTGTTGGACTTCGTTTGTAAACCTATAAAAAAGAAGATGTGGTATAATTGCCAATGAGACAACTACCCACAAAAGACCAACATGACACAAACATTAACAATTATAGGTCATCGCACGGCCTTCAACAATGAGCAAAGACCATACCGCATATAGTCAGCTATAAAAGGCCCCGATAAGACAATGTAAAACAATTCAAACGAGAAAACTAACGGCCTTATTTATGTAAAAAAAATGAACGAAGAACAAATATGTAACCGTTAAACAAACGACAACCACTGAATTACAGGCTCCTGACTTGGGACAGGCACATGCGTAAATAATGTGGCGGGGTTAAACATGTTAGCGGGACCCCAACCCTCCCCCTAACCTGGGACAGTGGTATAACAGTACAACATAAGAAAGAACTATAAAATGATTTTGTCTTTAGCTTATCCATGGACTTTCTATACTAAGTTTTTTACATATTTTTTTTTAACAAAATATTAACTGTCCTGTAAGAGCAATGACTCCTATAGAAACAATTTACCAACATAAGTAGCTGACTGTCAATTTTAGCTATATATACAACTTATTTGTAGATCTTAGAATTGAGAATGGAAATGGGGAATGTTTAATAGAGACAATAATATGGTCAAAGAACAGAAAACAGTCCAAGGACACCGATGGGTCTTCAACGCAGCGATAAAATATCGCACTTGGAGTCAGGATTGCCTTGTTGATATTTTTTCTGTCAACAGTTTTACTTGAGTTTTAAACCCTCCCGTTTTGCTTTTGCATGCATGTGAACATATGGTCGGAACCCAGCCTTTATCCTGGGTTGGGGTTCCCTCTTTTTAAAATGGCTCCCGAGTCCTTCATTAGTTGCGAGTTGATACCTTTTATGACATTTTATACTGCAGCTTAAACTTGTTACAAACATATATATATAGATTCATTTAACATCAGAATCTGACTGACGAAGGATATCTGTTATCCGAAATATTTATAAATAATTACATTTATAGTTCCTTTTTGTGTTATTGGTGTTGTTATGTACACTTTTTAGGCGTTTATAATATATATATATATATATGTTCCGGACCATATGAGTAATTGGACCATACGCGTATGGTCATGAGCATATGGGTATGTTCCGGACCATATGAGTATATGGACCATACGCGTATGGTCATGACCGTATGCGTATACTAATATGGTCCGACCATACACGTATGGTCCGACCGTACGCGTATGGTCGGACTATATGAGTATAATACTCGTTTGGTTATTACTACGGGCCGGACCCTATGAGTATTTGGACCATATAGGTATTTTTTTCAAATTACATTATAAACGTTTTAATAATACAAAATGAATGAGGCAACTCTTCATCCAAGCTGGTATAATAGTCCCAGATCCAAGCCACAATTGTGACATTTTCTATGTGATCGGCAAACATGAGACTATAACTCACGAAAGAGATTAATTTTAATGCAAGTTTCACTCTCATGCCCACGGTTCAACCCTGGAAGATTTCCTACCGTATAAGAATGTCTGGAACCTCTTCAGTTTGGGTATACATGTAATTTTTATTGTAGCATCAGTATTTTTTTTAATTCCGGCGAAATCAGAACAAATCTTGAGTTAATAGACGCATAATCGTATTCATCATATTTCAGCGAAGAAGAAAAAAAAAGCAATGTACTTTAATACAAGTTCATTATTAACTAGGCCAAGAAACTTGAATTCCGACCTTCAATCACACGCTCAAGAGTATAGACTAACAACCAAATACTGACTGTAAAGCTGGCAAAAAATAAATAACTAAGGTTTGAAGATTTTACAATTTATTGAAATTATCTCAGCCTGAGTGATTACAACTTTGTTAAAGTAATCTCAGTCTCAGCTCACAAAAAAAACAATGGAAGTTTTTTTTGTTTATAACCCGTTAAGTAATATTATTTTACTTTTAACTGTGGACATATTTTGTTGTAATTTTAGCAGATTCAATGGAAACGCTTATATGAGGGTCTGGATGGGGGGGTCTGTTATTCTGTAAACATTTAATATTTACCCCTTTTTTCTCTAATCTTTAAAAAAATATCCCCTTTTTTCTCTAATTTTCCAAAAATTAACCCTTTTATTCTCTAATCTTCTATTTTTTGGCCCGCTATTCTCTAATCTTCAATTTTTAAGGGCATTATTCTTTAATCATTTAACCCCATCCAAACTCTCTTATATCAGCATGCAAAATAGCGGGAAAATTAGTTACCTCCCCTTAAATCAATCTTTGTTGATCGAGGAAAATAAAATAAAAACTAAGTGCTGAAGTTTCAAAATGATTAAAAAGTAAACAAAAAGCACACAAACACACTGCTGCTCATAATTATAAGCTAGGTAAGTGTATATTTATTAAGAATATTTCCGTAGGAAATCTCAATCTTCGATTTTTTTCTTTTGAAAATTTGATGAAGTCTGCTAAACAGATGAGACTGAGAAAAAAAATCGCGGGAAGATGTGCGAATATATTTATTTAAAGTGTCGCGGTATTTAACTAGACATCTTAAATGAACTGCATCTTTTTCCTCATTTTAAAAATTTATATCAGACAGTTCGTTTTCATGCCACACGTGTGTCCCGAAGTGGTAGATCTCATTGGTAAATTATTTATTAAAGGGAGATAAGTCAATTTTAATGAATGTTTTTAATTTTTGGTATTAAAACCAGGGTTTCCACACTAACGCTAGCCCGAGACTAGTAACTTTTGTGTCGGGCTAGTAAATGTCCGTAGCGCGGTAGCCAGAGGGGCTAGTAAATTTATTTGTCATTGAACATCAAACTGTTGTACTTTCGGCAAAGTACAGTCCAAACGCCGGTCATATCTGACAACTTCGTCGAATATTGTCTACACTGGTTCCACGACCTCTTTATTTACATACAGATACAGGTACTGGAGGGTAAAAATTCTACCGTAAACCAGTCGCTATATACTGTCAACTCAGCCTAAGATTACTCGTCCTATAAAGTAAGAATGCACCACGTTTCAAGATTTTGAAATACATATTAATTAGACTGCATATACATTTTGGTTTTATTGTATTTTATTATTAATCACATTGATATATCATAGATCCTGTTAAATCGCGTGCATATTTTACCCTTATCTGTTACATAGTCGTTGCATAAATAGTTAAAATTGGAAATGTCCTTTCGTTCTTAAAATAGAGCGTACACGTGGTGATGAAAACTTTTCGATCTTCTCTGTCTTTATCGAATTAGCGTTTGTCATGTCGTCATAATTCTTTTCGTATTGATCGGAACTTATCGATACAGTTGCAACGGACTGAAACGAAAGTAAATTTCTGGTAACAATATTAAATGTGCATGTGATTACATGTAGCTTCTTTTTGAGAACTGGGGGGTGATGATGATAGCAAGACTAGGCCATTGGTATCAGAAAGCGTTCTTTACACGTACTGAAATGTATGCATGTCCGAATGCATTAATGAGAACAGGATGACCCAAATGATTCAGTTGGAACATGAAAACTCGGCTTCAGTCCAGAAACCAAAAGTAAAATAAGGCAAGGGAACAAGTCAACTTATTTATGTAAATAAAAATAAACAAAAAAATTGTGTTTTTTTTTTATAATTTGATTATTTTAGTTGATGAGTTAACACACATATTTGTTTTGGTGTAAATGTAGATTGTCACTTTCTTTGTGGTTGGTCTATTGTTATGTTTGCGGTGGAGACTGTGAGATACATGTAGTTGTCAAGCTCAGTACAACATTGTCATTAATTAATTTGATGCTGCAGGAATATTTGTATATTACCACCCTATAAACCTGGTCAATGTTTCGAAGTCTTTATTTTTAATCTGGGAACTATTTATATTTTAAAGTAGGTCTGGAATATACAAAATGTTAATGTTTGACTAAAAATTTTAACACAATAAAAGATATATCATAAATTCATCTACAATAAAAATGTAAGTTTTGACAAACAAATTCCTGCTGTTGGATTTCTTTGGTGTAATTATTATTTTTTTATTATTATTTTTTTATTTTTATTTGAAGATATATTTTGAACTAGTATGAAATCGCGCCTCACAGATTTGTTTTCATTGACAAAAATGGCGTATCGTCAAATTCAATGTTTTCTTTTATAAATCGGCAAGGCAGATGACGATGGTGATGAGGAAAATTCTAAGCCATATAAGTCAACTAAAACGGATAGTTGAATTGAAATTGTTGAAATTGAAAAGAAAAGTATCAAATCAACAGAAAAGGCACACCGGCGATCGCAAAGATAAACAGGTTGGGAACAATACCAAAATGAGGGATATCCCTTAGGCAAGGGATCATATTACTGTTGAAGAAAAGAAAAAGAAAAACTCAATTTTTTTAGCTTAAAAGGGGGAAATCGTTTTATTTGGTACAACTTTTCTAAAAGAGTTCATAATGATAAAAAGGAGGCCAGAGTGAGAAGAAAATATGTGAGCACTCATTTGTTTCTCTTTATAAATGTACTTCTCATAAAAGGAATAGTCATAACATTGAGAGGTTACCCCTCATGTGTTTCTCTTTAAATGTACCCCTGATAAAAGGGATAGTCTGACATTACATTGAGAGGTTACATGGTGATAAATATGAACAGGACTTTAAATGGATAATCGTCACAGAAGGATATTACTGTTCTGTGTGCCAAAAAAACAGCACTAAAGCAAGGGACAGGACGAAACTTGGTTAGATAGGCCATTAGCAGACTTTGTAGGAGGAGGGAGTCCTGCAAAAGCCTTTATTATCTGATATCCGAGATGCACACAACTAATTTGTCATATCATTTAATGAAAGGCTAGCAGTGATAGCAGAAGAATGGTTCAATTCCATTAAATGTGAAAAAAATACTTATCCGTCTATTTCATGTATTTGTGACCCCAACCCACAGTAAAACTGAGAAAAAAAATAAACCCGGTTGAAAATATTAAAAAAAAATCACCCGGTTGCAAGCGTTTTTTTCAGAACACCCATCTTACCTTAGTGAAAAAAGGAGAACACTGATCTAAATTTCAAAAAATTTCTGGGGGGGCATGCCCACAGACCCCCCTAGCTTGTTTGTGGGCCTATGTCCCGCTCACTTCGTGGGCCGTTGGCCCACAACCTGGGCTACCTGACACAGAACAGGGCTAGTTGAATATAATTTTTACTAGCCCTGCAGGCTAGTGCCTAAATAAGTTAGTGTCAACCCCTGAAAACCTTTTAATACATGTGCTTAATATCATGTTACTACAATTTTTACTTCCTGTCAAATATCTGTGTTAATTATATATACTGTTATTGCACCTTTGTTAACCATGTTGTTCTAATGTAAATATGTTCACACTTTTATTGTTTGTTAAAAAATGTTGTACTAATAATATGTATAACATAACCCATATGTGTCTCATTGGCACTCACACCACATCTTCCTATATCTCTTTAGTTAAATAAAATGTCTTATGTCTAAATGTCTTATGTCTTAGGTACACTGGCCATGTACATACAAACTTTTCAAAATCGAAAATGACATGTCATACATATCCTGAATTGGTTATAAATTTGATACCAAAGTTTATATCAAAGTGTTACCATTTTTATCTTTCTTTTTTTATGTGATAGCTTACTTACCAATGCTTACTTTCTGATATTCAAAATAAATCTCTCTTTTATATATCTAGTGGATGCCAGGCCTTAAATATTTCCAAACTGCACAGGTTACGTAAGTCTGTACCCAGAAAAAGTAATCAAGGTAATGTAGATCTAACATTTTGCTGTATTTAAAATGTTTTTTTTAGGTGTTGCAGCATTAGATCATCAACATGTCATCCATAGATAAAATGAGTGTCCAGGGTATAAGGAGTTTTGGACCTGATGACAAAGAAAAACAGATTATACAGTTCTTTACTCCTTTGACTCTTATCTTGGGTCCTAATGGTACTGGGAAAACAGTGAGTGTTGTTATATTTTGTAAGCTTTGTGAGCAATCAGGAGATCAGTCTGACTGCAATACAGAACCTACGTTAATACTGACAAATGCTGTTTTCTACTTCCTGTTCAAAAGACCATTTGGAATCCTCTGATTTTGCCTTTAGGATCTGTAAAATAAAAAAATATCAAGGCTTTATTTCATTTGCTGATGCATTAACTAACAGAACCTAATGTAGAACACGTCAGATCCTTGTAGGCACAGCAGGGACACAAGATATGTATTTTAAGCAGATTGAGAAGCAATTACTGTGTCTTATTGCCAATTATAAATGCATTATACATGTTTGTAGGTACATGTGTGTATGTGTGCTAGATAAGGGTGATACATGTACGTTGATAGGTAATAAGTAATTTAGCTTCTCTACACTCTTCTACTATTTAAATTCTCAAAGTAAATGTATGATGGTCATTCTATATGTTTCACTGGAAAGAGGTCTCATGAGAAAACTTACAATTTCCAATTTAAAAGTAAGATATCAGAAAATAAATACCCGACTTTTTATAAGTTATGAAGGTTTGTTTGAATGCCAGTCATTTTAGTAACCTTTCCATTGCTATATACAATATTTTACAGTGATTTTGAAATAATTTCTTTATTTGTATTTCAGACTGTTATAGAAGCACTGAAGTACATAACCACAGGAGTGATGCCCCCAGGGGCTACCAGAGGGGGAGCTTTTGTTCATGATCCTAAGGTGAGATAATTTACAGGTCAAATACATTATGATTGATTGATGCTTGCTTAATGTCCAATGGCAAATATTACATTTCTATTTCATGACCTTTCCTTAAATGATGTATTCTATAAACAGAGAAACAGCAAATACAAAACTGAAGTCTGGTTTTACCAAAATCTGAGATAAACCCCAATCATAGGAACACACCATCACAAGACAACAAATATTGAAAAGAAGATGTATGTGGTATGATTGTCAAGGAATCATAGTACAGCCTTCATCAATGAGCAAAACCCATACTGCATAGTCAGCTATAAATGGCTGAAAATCACAAATGTAAAACAATTCAAACGAGAAAACTTATGTTCTAATCAAAGAGGTGGGTTCAAACCGAAAAGCATGACAGTAGTCAATGTTGTTATGCATGGATATACTGTTCTATTTTATAAAATTGAGAATTGATATTGGGGATGTGCCAAAGAGACAACAACAAGATCAAAGAGCAGAAAACAGCGGAAGTATTAACACAGTTATTACTAAGAATTAACTTTTCAGGAGGATGGCTCTGTAAATCATTGTTTTAATGTTTGATTTGTATTTACAGTTCGCCAATGAAAGAGAAGTGAAGGCTCAAATCAGATTACAGTTCCACGATGTATCAGGGCAAATGACTATAGTACAACGTAGTATGACTGCTACTCAAAAGGTGTGAATATACAATAAGTCATTTGCATGATTTGAGAGTGATTGAATCTTTGATAAGTTTTTTGTTCTATAGTTAGGTGTAACATAAAAATAAGAACAATAGGTATGAGACAACTCTCTACATGATATGTACGTTTATCACTATTTTGTACATTTTTCCTTTGATCTTTTTTTGTGATAATTTTTCATATCATGCTACTGGCTTGAGATGGAAAATTATCGCTAGAAACTAAGGAGGCATGCAGTGTTGCTAATGAAATTGACAACTTCGTCATAGGTAAAATAGCGATAAACAGATAATTATTGGTCATCCCAACTTGATTGCTCTCTCGCTTTCGCCATACCGGCTCTAGGGAGAAAATCAATCTCGTTGAGATAATAAACAAAAAATTCAATAAATTACAAAACTTTCATAGTGCTCTGATATGAGTATAACTCTATAATAACAACAGATTAATGTATTAACCTTTATAGTTTTGGTTTAAATACTGGTTGCTCAGATACAGTGGTTGTTCATAATTAAACTGAAATCAGCTTGACCAAAAAAAGATCTTAGTTGCAATCAGGATATTTGTTTAGAGTAATGTCAAGAATAAAGGATCATGATCTAAATCCCCTTAAGGGAGCCCCTTACCATAAAAAGATTAAGCACTTCCTTGATAAAACGTTGTTTTCATGTCCTTATCATAGGCTTGCCTTATGCATAAACAAATCATGCAAATACTTACTGTAAATTCAGAAAGTATTGCAAGATTTTTATTAATGCAAAAATTTAAATCACATTTTTTGTCTTAATTTACAATACTTTACAATTATATTGCTGCATTATACAGTTGAAACAAGTAACCTTGAAGACGTTAGATGGTTGTATAACCAGGAGAAATGCTGCTGGAGAGAAGAAAAGTATCAGCTCCAAATGTGCAGAAATTGATAAGGAGGTAATAAATTGCATAACAGGAATTTATTTGCTCAACATGTGCTGAAATTGATAAAAAAGTAATAAAGTTCATACTTGGAATTTATCTGTTTTAAATGTGCTTCATACCAGAAATTAATCTTATTAAAAAGCAATAATTCTGTTACACCAGGCTTATAGGCAGTATGTCTATAAAATTTTACTTAGTCCTGGGTCTCTTCTATTGTTAAGGTGATGTGTGTCATGACCTTAACCATGACTACCTTAGAGCTTTACTCCTAGAGGGTGTTTGACTACCATGGATCTGTGAATAAACAGTTGAATTTTGTCTTCAGTAGTATTTTTTGCTTTATGTTGTTCAGACATTTATTTAAAAGACCCCTAGCTTTGGGTGTACTAGAGCACAAAAACAAAAACCCTGATCTAATATTAGAATAAGTGACAGAATGGAAGTTGTCATACTGAATTATAGACCCCCTTAATTTAATTTTGTTTTCCATATTTTTAAAAGTAACAGCTGATAGCCTTTCTATATTTTTTATATAATTTGTCCCAAAAGTAGTACACTACTGTAAAAATCTTCTTGAGATAAAACAGAAAGCATTTTTATGCCCACCTACGATAGTAGAGGGGCATTATGTTTTCTGGTCTGTGCGTCCGTTCGTCTGTTCATCCGTCCATTCGTCCGTCTTCAAACTTAGTACACATGTTCCCTATGATATAATCTTTCTAATTTTTATGCCAAATTAGAGTTTTTACCCCAATTTCACGGTCCACTGAACATGGAAAATGATAGTGCGAGTAGGGCATTGGTGTACTGAGGACACATTCTTGTTGGTGATGTGTTTTTATTGTCTCTAAGAAATGTACTACAAAAAACATGTAACTATTCACAAGCCATCCTAATGTAGTTTCTATACAATGTTTTCTCAATATATTCTATGACTAGAATAAACAGTATCCTCCAATTAAATATGATTTAAACCATGTTCTCCAGATGTTTGTTCCTATATTGCAATCATGCCAATAATGATTTTTATGCCCCACCTACGATAGTAGAGGGGCATTATGTTTTCTGGTCTGTGTGTCCGTTTGTTCGTCCGTCCGTCTGTCCCGCTTCAGGTTAAAGTTTTTGGTCAAGGTAGTTTTTGATGAAGTTGAAGTCCAATTGACTTCAAACTTGGTATACATGCTCCCTATGATATGATCTTTTTAATTTTAATGCCAAATTAGAGATTTACCCCAATTTCACGTTCCACTGAACATACAAAATGATAGTGCGAGTTGGGCATTCGTGTACCGAGGACACATTCTTGTTTTGTATAATGTATTTATTCCACTTCTGTTTATAATTCAGATGATTTCAGCATTAGGTGTATCTAAGCCTGTATTAGAGAATGTTATTTTCTGTCATCAGGAGGAAGCTAACTGGTAAGGGTTATCGATCAATTTGCAGTACACTTATACAGGTGTTAAATAATCAAATTAAATGGTACCAATTTTACTGCACCAGATGTGCATTTAACTAAGTAGTATTCATACAACTGACCAATTCTATTTTAATATTATGAAAAGCTTTTTAAAAAATGGGGAAGTTGGGGTATGAATAAATTTGTAAGTGTTCAGCGGAACTCAGTGTCTTGCCTACTTTATGAGTCTAAAGAATGTTTTAAAAACTTTAACTGCAGACTGTATGTCATGTTAGCTAAAAGAAAAACAAAGTCCATTTAAAAGTGATATACTGAAAAACAGGAAATAATCTTTACAAAATTTCCTTCTAGATACTAGCTTTTTGATCAAGCTTCTGTTTAATTTTGGTACAAATCCAGTATAGTTTAAGGAAATTATTATATGAATGTAGGATTGCTATGTCTCGAAACAACATGTATTTACAACAAGGACAAAAATTATTTAAAAGTAATATATAGATCACTGCACAGCCTTTATCAATACCGTTACCATAGATAACACATGAAAGGTTGAAAAAAATTAAATGTGGCACAATGGATAAGATCCAACAGATGACCTAAAAATAACAAGTCAATGATATGAATGAAAGTTCAATCCAGAGCATTGCTTGTATTGGAAGATTTTTATTGTAAAATTGCTATTATTAGAATTAAATACTACAATGCTATTTGTATCATTTCAGGCCTTTGAGTGAAGGTAAACAGTTAAAAGACAAGTTTGATGACATATTTGCCTCAACGAGATATGTTAAAGCTCTGGAAACAATCAGGAAACTCAAAATGACTCAGGTGTGTTTTATTAAGTGGTAAAAAAAATGGCCTTGGTGGCCAAGTAGTCTAAGTAATTACTACTGTAATTACTAGCCAGTCAACACTGATGTTGTGAGTTAGAACCCTGCTCGTGCAGGGGCTTTCGATTCTAATCTTAAATGACTAGGATTGTCAGTTTTCCTATCGAAAGTCTTTGGTTTTCCCTGGGCACTCCGGTTTCCTCCTGCAATAAAAACTGGCCATCAAGAAATAGCCTAAATACAGTGCTTAAAAGTGGCGTTAAAACGCCAAAAATAAAAAAAAGATAAACAAATGTAATGTATACGTGTTTCTCGTTTCTCGTTTTGTTTATATAGATTAGACCGTTGGTTTCCTGTTTGAAAGGTTTTACACTAGTAATTTTGGGGCCCTTTATACTTGTTGTTCGGTGTGAGCCAAGGCTCCGTGTTGAAGGCCGTACTTTAACCTATAATGGTTTACTTTTTAAATTGTTACTTGGATGGAAAGTTGTCTCATTGGCACTCACACCACATCTTCCTATATCTATAAAGGTAATTACTGGTGATAAGTCATGCCATGGATCAAATTGACATTGTTTATGTTACTTGGAAATTGATAGAAAATATGTGTGTAACTTTCACACAAAAAGCATTCTTTTAGGCTGGTAAATGTATTGTTTTTCCTGTCTGTCTGTGTGTCCATCACAAAAGTCTGTCAAAACACAATCATCTAATAGAAAAGAAAGGATAAGGGATATCCATCCATGAAACAAAATCAGTACATGCATGACAAAAAAAAAGCAAAAATAGTCTTTAACATTAGTTAACATTGGATTATAAGGAGATAATACACAAAACTTATTTATATCACATGTCCTTCCTATTTTATTTCTTATTTGAAACTCATCAACTTCTGCTATGTTAATAGAATTGAAAAAAACTTAAAAAAATAGTCATATTTCAGTAGCATAGAATGCAAGATTTTCAAATTATTTACAATCTGTGGTCTGTGATTTCGATCTGGTTCAGTATAGGATGGTTATGGGTTTAATCCCTAACCAGGTCAAAACAAATAACTCATATTTATGTTTATCCACAAAGCACACAGCATTTATAAGTAACAACAAATTATAGTGATGTGTCTAATTCGGCGTCTTTCATTTGCGTCGATCTGCATTTCATTTGCGCTGATTTTTTCTTTCATTTGCGCTGAATTTTTTTCATTTGCACTGATTTTTTACAGGTAAATTACAGGTGAAATGAATAAGAAGATGTGGTATGAGTGCCAATGAGACAACTCTCCATCCCAGTAATGTTATTTCATTTATCATTAAAGACCTCTTCTGTTAGCCAGTTGTACATATGTTATGAATTGTCAATCATAACATGTATAATTATAACTCTTGTCTCCTACTTAAAATTAAAAAGTAAAAACCGAAGTTAAAAGCACTTTGTTTATACTAAAATGATGAATTAAAAATATATGTACAGCATTCAAATCCATAAACACGGAATACATTCAAATCATAAATCTGTTCTTGCCGAGTATGTATAGGCAACACATCTAATATATTCCTTTCTTATGATTTCGTCTCTTCTACATGCATATTTGGAGTAATTGTCGATAACAAAGGCCATCTTTTCTTTGTCTGGCATACGTAATGGTAGGGGCATTTCTAGAGTTCGCATTTTCTCACAAGGAAGCTATTAAACCTAGAGTTCCAAATGGTGAAGTTGAATTCATCCCTTCGTTAATTTTATGGACACCATCACAAATTGGTTGGTGTTATGGAATGTGTACTTGTACGTTGTCTAAGAATGTACATGCCATTTGTCTTCAGAAGGAGAGGAGCGTCAGATAACGTCAAACGTATAGCAGTCATCAATTTCATTAAGGGAAAGGAATGGTAACCCGAAACATTGGGATAGCCATTTACCAATTGCAATGTCACTTGATTTGTTTTTTTACTCTGTGCTCAGTCTGTAAAAGTATGACATTACCTGTAACTTACATGTAAATCGATTAAGGATAAATGTAAAATCGGCGCAAATAAAAAAATGAAATTGGCGCAAATGAAAGAATGAAAAATTTCAAAATCGGCGCTAATGTCATACGCCCGTCTAATTAGGGCTTCATGTCTTCATGACTACCTGAAGACTGTCAAGCAACCAAAAGACATCTAGGGAGCTATAAACGTCCGCAATTAAAGACTGGTGCCTATACCACATTCCTAGCTCTGGCTCATCCAGAGGCAAATAGTTGGGAATCAATTTTATTACATTGGTTGGACTGAATGACTGTGATTTCCTAATTAATTAAGGACCAATAACTTCACTTATCTGATGTCATACAATAATTGGGTGTTATCAAGACATTGTTGATGACAATCATCAAAACAAATTGAGAATGCATTGAAAAAGATACAGGTCCTTAAACTTTCTAATTTCTTTTCATTAAATAGTCCCTGGTGAATTTAAAAAGAATAACTAATCCAAAGATTTGTAATTTTCCTTTACTAGGATGCCACTGTGAAGGAATACAGGATAGAAACTTCCTATCTAAAGCAACACAAAGATAAGGCTACACAGGTACATGTATATAAGTTAATTAAGTAAACTAGTGTGGATTCAATGATTAATGTTGGTATTAATATCCTTGGATAGATAAAAACAATGTCTTTCCTAGGATTTCTGATTTTGTGGTTTTTGCCAAAGTTTGCTACATGAATTTGTATTTCATTGAATATTTTATTTTGTGGTTCACAATTAATCCAGTGTGAAAAAGGAAGATATATTTTTCCCCCATATTTTACTATTACATGGGATTTAAGTTAGTATAGCTTCAATAAATTTGTCAAATCTTCATACAATTATATGAATTTTTTTTCATTACTTTTGAAAGGAATCATTGGTTTTTAGTAGTTCATTTAATGCACTGTAGAATCAATAAAATTGAGAATGGAAAAGTGTCAAAGAGACAACAACCCGACTGAAGAGCAAAAAAACCCCGCTAAAAGCCACAATTGGATCTTCAACACAGCAATGAAATCCCACATCTAGAGGCAGGTCCCTGTCTGCCCAAGCAAAAATGTTTACCAGTTCAGTGAGAACAGATATCACACTAAACTCCAATACATATAAATGACCTGTAATTAAAAAAAAAACATACAAGACTAACCAAGACCAGAGGCTCCTGACTTGGGACAGGTGCAAAAATGCAGTGGGGTTAAACATGTTTTATGAGATCTCAACCCTCCCCTATACCTATAGCCAATGTAGAAAAAACAAACTGCAATAAGCACAGTAAAACTCAGTTTAAAAGAAGTGAGAGTCAGACACAGAATAGGTAACAAAATAAACTAGGCAACATGACAATGGTACATGAATTGACAAAGGACTACTATATGTCCCCCCATGTACGTAATAAGGCGACTCCACTTCTTTGCATACCGCTTTTTAAATAGCATAATTTGGTTAATTGCATACTTTTCTCCTGCACAAAACCATTTCCCATTCAATTAATGTTAAATTGATTTCCAAAGCATCAGTAAATTTAGGTGTGCCACACAAGCTCTTGAGAGCCTTAGAAGAGCCTCTAATTTGTACACTGAACTTTCATGCTAACAAGGATAACTTAGTTATGTCATTGAATGTTAGTTAGTAAGTAAAGAGATTTATTAAACATTTATTATTTATTTTGATATCAAGAGAATACATTTAATAGCCTGCAATGCTTTCTGTCTGTTTTCAGCTTGAAGGTGATTTAAATGAAATCCAATCCAAGTTGATATCATCCAAAGGATCTGTAGACACTATAGTATCTAAGTTGGATCCTATAGAAGTAAGTATATGGTTATGCCATGGTCATCCAATAATAAGATATAAGAAGATGTGGTATGAGTGCCTATGAGACAACTCTCCATCCAAGTTCAATTTGTTACAATTAAACCATTATAAGTCAAAAGAACAGCCTTTAACACAGAGCCTTGGTTCACACCTAAAAGCAAGCTATAAAGAGCCCCAAAATGACTAGTGTAAAACCATTCAAACAAGAAACATCAATGAACCTCATTAACCAACAACAACCACTGAACAACTGTTATATGTACCATTAGCTTTTAAAAGGAGCACTTCTCGTTGAAGGATAAATGGAAGATCAAGGGTATTGAAAAGGGTGCAATCAATTCATCACTTTCCAGAAATACAGTCTCAAAATGAATATTTCCAGAGGTCACCTTTGGCTTAGGATTATAGAAAAAGTACTGACAAAAACTTGAGTCTAACAAGAATATGCTGCCCCCCAGAAGTGAAAATTCCTAACTCAACATTGTCAATCTGCAGACCAAATATATATCATTCCTAGATTTCATAGAACCCACAAAAATTAAATGACAGTTTACTACCTATAAAAGACATATAAACCGACAGTGTCCAACAGTCACTTGACCTGATTTTTCCTTCTGCAATGGTGACACAGGTATAAGTAAAGATGACCGTTCATTGTACCAACTTTTTATACGAGCACTCAATCCATTTTGAATTTTCATTGGTAGAATATGTTAACAGTAGAACAAACCCAATCAAGCTACAAGACAGCAGCATTGAAACTACTTGATTAGTTTAGATTGATACTTGCAGTTATTGATATATATTTTTTTGTTGGACAAAGCAGTAATGTAGCTTATATAATTTTCAGAACAAATTGAGTCAAATTGGTGCCAAGTCAGATGATATCTACAGACTACAAAATAATATAAGTAAGTGTTTGTTTTCAAAAATAAATTGGTTGATATGCATTTAAATCTAATATAAAATTAATTTTGATTTTGTTTTTATTCTTCCATTGTTTAAAAAAAGTAGGAGGGGCCTTGGTGGCTGTAATTACTACTTTGATCACTAGCCAGTCTATAGTGAGGTTGTGAGTTTCGAACGCTGCTTGTGCGGGTGCACTTGACTCCAATCTTATGACTAGGATTATCCGTTTTCCTATCGAAGATCACTCTGGCTTCATCCACAAATAAAAACTGGCCTCCAAAAAATACCACAAAAGCAGTGCTTGAAAATGGTGTAAAAAACACACACAAATCAAAAATCAAATTAAAACAATGTGGGTATACCGTTTTACCTGTGTCTGTCTATTCGTCTATCTGTAAGTCTGTCTGTCCCATTAATATTTTTCGTTGCATCTATCTCAAGTACTACGTAACAAGGATTTTTGAAATTCTGTTTCTGGGTTTAAATGAGTTTTAATAAATTTCCTGTTTTACAAAACTTTAAATTTTATCGAAAAAAAACTAAGGATTTTCTTATCCCAGGCATTGATTACCTTAGCTGTATTTGGCACAACTTTTTGGAATTTTGGATCCTCAATGCTCTTCAACTTTGTACTTGTTTGGCTTTTTAAATATTTTGATATGAGCGTCACTGATGAGTCTTGTGTACACAAAAAGCGTGTCTGGCGTACTAAATGAGAATTCTGGTACCTTTGATAACTATTTGCTATACGGTATGGTGCAATTTCAGATTCATAACTCAACAACTTCCTGTTCTCCTTATACTTTTAGCGGGCAGGGTTATCATTAGTGAGCAGTATCTCACAGATTTACTTGTTATTCAAAATCTGTTAGGATAGTGTTAATGACTTAAAAGTCTTTTTTTCAACTGAACTAATTTGTATGAAGCTTTTGGTTGTTACTGATTCTTTTGGAAATTTCAGGGTCTAAATGTAATGTCAACTCAACAAAAAAATATTATTAAAACTTTTTTAAAACTAATAGATCTTAGGTGGATACCATTTTTGACTTAATATAAAAAAAATTTCACATAAAATTGCTATTAAATTAAGAAGCAAATGTGAAGGATGCTGTGATTTTGACCTTACGAATTAGAACTATCACCGTGTTTATACTAAGATACTGTGGATTCATTATTATTCGTTGGATACCAATTTTCATGATTTTCCTGGGTAAAGTTGAACCACGAATTCAAACGTCCAACGAATAGCATATTTTCAATAGACTTTATAAAAAGACATTGGCAAAACCACGAAATCAAATATCCTCAAATATGAAAATTTTCAGCAATCCACGAAAATTGATACCCATGAAAATAAATTAATCCACAGTATGCAACATGAAGGGACATGTTGATCAGGTTCTGCTTACCCTTTCATAGTGCTTGTGACTACTTTCTTTTTTTTCATGGTATTGTCAGTTTGTGGTCAAGTTGTAAGTAAATATCCTTTGGTATGTTTGTCTCTTTTTGACTTTTTTTTTTTTTATAATATTTTATCTTTTTATACAGCATTGCAAAGCTCAAACAAAGAAATGCTTTGTTATATACATCCATCAATCCTAATATTCTTAGAACTGTTTCATTTAAATGGATGTGGGCGGATAGGAAGTGATTTCCAAAATGCTTTTACAACATATGTACTTTTTTCTGTAGTTTTACATGCATACAATGGACATGGAACTACAAATGTCCAAAGGCCCACTTACAAGAATAACTCCTTCTCTTCCTACCCACCTCAGAATGTTTATAATGGAATGCTTGCTCTTATTCATTTTATATATAAATATATTTTTCAGCTAAGCATACAAGTGAGAAAAAAGAAATGGAAAGGACTGTAGAGGAATTACAGAAGAATATAGAAAATGAATTTCAAGGTAAAAGGAGGATTATAGGTGCCTTTATCTAATGTAAATAAATTACTTCTTTTTATTTTCTTAAAACATTTTGTGATCTTAGCAGATTTGACCTATTTGACGTCACTCTATATTTTCTGGTACTTTTTTTGTTAAAATTTTCCAGGTTAATAATTCATTTTGGTTTCCATCTATTAATGTTTGAATTTTGAAATAGCCCTTTAAGTGGGAATGTGTTGAGCACTTGCATATTATGTTAAATAGAATTATACCTGAAGTTTGTTATTCTTTGATGGAAAATTGTCTCATTCAAAATCATCAAAAAAATTCCAGTCTTTGATACATAAACATAACAAGATCATAAAATTTCCCAACAGGTTCAGTAGAAGAATTGAAGAGAGTTCTAGCTGAGTTTCAGAACAAAGTTCAAGAGAGAGAAGACACTTTATCTCAAGTATGTACTCCAACATTATGTGTTTTTATAGTGATATGCATTACCGTAAAGAGGGTTATTTTCGCGGTTGTGTAAAATTATCGAAATTTTTATGAATAAGGTATACCAAATATTTTGGGGGATTCAAAACTTTTACACTTTGCATGTACAATTTTAAATTGGCAGAATTTATTTTGTTGACTTTGTTCTATCTGTGAAAAATTTACAGCCCCGCGAAAATAACCCACTATACGGTATGTAATTACATGTACAAAATATTGCTCCTTTAGTTGAGTTTTTCCTGACTTCTGTACAGCGTTATTTTATTTTCATGTACATGATAAACTCGTCATAAATACCAGGATTGATTTTGCTTCAAACACATATTCCCTCTAGATAAGAATCATCAGTGATGCTCAAATAAAAAAAAAGACTTCAGGATTTATTGACATACAGTACCTGGCTAAAAGTATTCGTCACTTTCAGTTTTTTGCTATAAATTTCATATAAAAAAACACATGTTTCAAAAATTATTTTGAAGGCACCAAGTTACTTAAAATCAGACCAAAAATAACCCCAAAATTCTTTTATTGTCGAGCCTGCAACCTTTGTTGCAGAAAGCTCTTCATAGGGATAGTGATCAATCGGTGGTGGCTATGACGGCGGTGGTGGCTACGGCCGCAGCAGTGGCGGCGGCATTAGCTAACTTCTTAAAAGCTTTATATTTTAGAAGGTAGAAGACTTGGATGCTTCATACTTTATATATAGATGCCTCATGTTAAGAACTTTCTGTCAGTCACATGTCCAATGTCCTTGACCTCATTTTCATGGTTTAGTGAGTACTTGGGGAAAAAAAGTTAGATTTTTTGTAATGTTAAATTCTCTCTTATTATAAGTAATTGGATAACTATATTTGGTATGTGCGTACCTTGCAATGTCCTCATGCCCGTCAGGCAGTTTTTACTTGACCTCAACTTCATTTCATGGATCAGTGAACAAGGTTAAGTTTTGGTGGTCAAGTCCATATCTCAAATACTATAATCAATAGGTCTTGTATATTCAATGTATGGAATGATTGTAAGGTGTTCATGTCTAGCTGACAGGTGTCATCTGACCTTGACCTCATTTTCATGGTTTAGTGGTCAAAGTTAAGTTTTTGAGTTTTGGTCTATTTTTCTAATACTTTATACATTAGGTCAACTATATTTGGTGTATGGAAATATTTTTTGATCTATGCTTGTTACACATGTTTTGTTAACCGGATTTTTGTGACAAAAATGTTGGTTTTTAATTCGGGGATGTACGGCAGGCGGGCGGTCGGTTGGGCAGGCCGGTGGGAGGCAATCAAATGTTGTCTGTGCATTAACTCATAAACCGTTCAACCAAAGCTTTTAAAATTTTAATATGTTGTTACTGACAACTAAATGAAGGTCAAGTTCAATTATGGCGATTTTGACTTTTACCATTCAGGAGTTATGGTTTTTGAAAGATTGAAAAAGGGAGTTTCCAGTTGTGTCCATGCATTTACCCATGAACTGATCTACCAAAGCTTCCCAAATTTTAATATGTTGTTACTGATGACAAAATGGAGGTCAAGTTCTATAATGACGATTTTGACTTTTACCGTTCAGGAGTTATGGTTCTTGAAAGATTGAAAAATGGAGTTTCCAGTCGTGTCCGTGCATTTACGCGTAAACTGTTCTACCAAAGCTTTCCAAATTTTAATATGATGTTACTGATAAAAAAATGGAGGTCAAGTTCAATAATGACCATTTTGACTTTTACCATTCAGGAGTTATGGTTCTTGAAAGATTGAAAAATAGTGTTTCCAGTCGTGTCCGTGTATTTTCTCATGAACCATTCAACCAAAGCTTTTTAAATTTTTATACGACCGCAAATTTTGAAAAATTTTTCGTCGTATATTGCTATCATGTTGGCGTCGTCGTCGTCGTCGTCGTCGTCGTCGTCCGAATACTTTTAGTTTTCGCACTCTAACTTTAGTAAAAGTGAATAGAAATCTATGAAATTTTAACACAAGGTTTATGACCATAAAAGGAAGGCTGGTATTGATTTTGGGAGTTTTGGTCCCAACATTTTAGGAATTAGGGGCCAAAAAGTGCCCAAATAAGCATTTTCTTTGTTTTCGCACTATAACTTTAGTTTAAGTTAATAGAAATCTATGAAATTTTGACACAAGGTTTATGACCACAAAAGAAAGGTTGGGATTGATTTTGGGAGTTTTGGTTTCAACAGTTTAGGAATTAGGGGCCAAAAAAGGGCCCAAATAAGCATTATTCTTGGTTTTCGCACAATAACTTTAGTTAAAGTAAATAAAAATCAATGAAATTTAAACACAATGTTTATGACCACAAAAGGAAGGTTGGTATTGATTTTGGGAGTTTCGGTCCCAACAGTTTAGGAATTAGGGGCCAAAAAGTGACCCAAATAAGCATTTTTCTTGGTTTTCGCACCATAGCGTTAGTATAAGTAAATAGAAATCTATGAAATTTAAACACAAGGTTTATGACTATTAAAGGAAGGTTGGTATTGATTTTGGGAGTTTTGGTCCCAACAGTTAAGGAAAAAGGGGCCCAAAGGGTCCAAAATTAAATTTTGTTTGATTTCATCAAAATTGAATAATTGGGGTTCTTTAATATGCCGAATCTAACTGTGTATGTAGATTCTTAATTTTTGGTCCCGTTTTCAAATTGGTCTACATTAAGGTCCAAAGGGTCCAAAATTAAACTTAGTTTGATTTTAACAAAAATTGAAACCTTTGGGTTCTTTGATATGCTGAATCTAAAAATGTACTTAAATTTTTGATTATTGGCCCAGTTTTCAAGTTGGCCCAAATCGAGGTCCAAAATTAAACATTGTTTGATTTCATCAAAAATTGAATAATTGGGGTTCTTTGATATGCCAAATCTAACTGTGTATGTAGATTCTTAATTTTTGGTCCAGTTTTAAAATTGGTCTAAATTAAAGTGCAAAGGGTCCCAAATTAAACTAAGTTTGATTTTAACAAAAATTAAATTCTTGGGCCTCTTTGATATGCTGAATCTAAACATGTACTTAGATTTTTGATTATGGGCCCAGTTTTCAAGTTGGTCCAAATCAGGATCTAAAATTATTGTATTAAGTATTGTGCAATAGCAAGTCTTTTCAATTGCACAGTATTGTGCAATGGCAAGAAATAACTTATTTCACAATATTGTGAAATAGCAATTTTTTTTTTAATTAAGAGTTATCTTTCTTTGTCCAGTATAGTAAGCAAGAAATATCTGCAAGAATTTTTATACGACCGCAAAATTTGAAAAATTTTTCGTCGTATATTGCTATCATACTGGCGTCGTCGTCGTCGTCGTCGTCCGAATACTTTTAGTTTTCGCACTCTAACTTTAGTAAAAGTGAATAGAAATCTATGAAATTTTAACACAAGGTTTATGACCACAAAAGGAAGGTTGGTATTGATTTTGGGAGTTTTGGTCCCAACATTTTAGGAATTAGGGGCCAAAAAGGGCCCAAATAAGCATTTTCTTGGTTTTCGCACTATAACTTTAGTTTAAGCTAATAGAAATCTATGAAATTTTGACACAAGGTTTATGACCAAAAAAGAAAGGTTGGGATTGATTTTGGGAGTTTTGGTTTCAACAGTTTAGGAATTAGGGGCCAAAAATGGGCCCAAATAAGCATTTTTCTTGGTTTTTGCACCATAACGTTAGTATAAGTAAATAGAAATCTATGAAATTTAAATACAAGGTTTATGACCATAAAAGGAAGGTTGATTTTGGGAGATTTGGTCCCAACAGTTTAGAAATAAGGGGCCCAAAAGGTCCAAAATTAAACTTTGTTTGATTTCATCAAAATTGAATAATTGGGGTTCTTTGATATGCTGAATCTAACTGTGTATGTAAATTCTTAACTTTTGGTCCCGTTTTCAAATTGTTTTACATTTAGGTCCAAAGGGTCCAAAATTAAACTTAGTTTGATTTTGACAAAAAATGAATCGGTTGGGTTCTTTGATATGCTGAATCTAAAAATGTACTTAGATTCTTTATTATTGGCCCCGTTTTCAAGTTGGTCCAAATCGGGGTCCAAAATTAAACTTTCAAAAATTGAATATATGGGGTTCTTTGATATGCCAAATCTAACTGTGTATGTAGATTCTTCATTTTTGGTCCTGTTTTCAAATTGGTCTACATTAAAGTCCAAAGGGTTCAAAATTAAACTTAGTTTGATTTTAACAAAAATTGAAATCTTGGGGTTCTTTGATATGCTGAATCCAAACATGTTCTTAGATTTTTGATTATGGGCCCAGTTTTCAAGTTGGTCCAAATCAGGATCTAAAATTATTATATTAAGTATTGTGCAATAGCAAGTCTTTTCAATTGCACAGTATTGTGCAATGGCAAGAAATATCTAATTGCACAATATTGTGAAATAACATTTTTTTTTTTTAATTAGAGTTATCTTTCTTTGTCCAGAATAGTTTGCAAGAAATATCTAATTTCACAATATTGTACAATAGCAAGATTTTTTTTTAATTGGAGTTATCTTTCTTTGTCCAGAATCAACAAGAAATATCTAATTTCACAATATTGTGCAATAGCAAGATTTTTTTTTAATTGGAGTTATCTTTCTTTGTCCAGAATCAACAAGAAATATCTAATTTCACAATATTGTGCAATACCAAGAATTTTTTTTAATTGGAGTTATCTTTCTTTGTCCAGAATCAACTTAAATCTTTGTTATATACAATATACAATGTATATTCACTTTTTACTACCAACTGATAAATTAAAATAATCTTTACCATTCAGTGATAACAAGCAGTTTTTTTTACATCTTAATATATTATGATGTATCTAAATGAGTAGTTATTGTTGCAAACTCCATTAGAAATTTTAATTGAGATTAGTTTTGGAATAAGGGAAAGGGGGATGTGATTAAAAAAATTGGGTTCAATTTTTCTCATTTGAAATCTCATAAATAAAAAGAAAATTTCTTCAAACATTTTTTTGAGAGGATTAAGATTCAACAGCATAGTGAATTGCTCTAAGAGAAAACAAAAATTTTAAGTTCATTAGAACACATTCATTCTGTGTCAGAAACCTATGCTGTGTCAACTATTTAATCACAATCCAAATTTAGAGCTGAATCCAGCTTGAATGTTGTGTCCATACTTGCCCCAACCGTTCAGGGTTCAACCTCTGCGGTCGTATAAAGCTACGCCCTGCGGAGCATCTGGTTATATGTTGTTACTGATGACAAAATAGAGGTCAAGTTCAATAATGACAGTTTTGACTTTTACCGTTCAGGAGTTATGGTTCTTGAAAGATTGTAAAATGGCGTTTCCATTCACGTTGTTGCATTTACTCATGAACCATTCAATCTAAGCTTTTCAAATTTTGATATGTTGATACTGATGACAAAATAAAGGTTAAATTTGATATTGACGATTTTCACTTTCACCATTCATCAGTAATGGTTCTTGTGATAATGCCAGGACACAAATGAATGTTAATAAATCCGGTTTGCTGTCGTTATGACAGCCTCTTGTTTGACATTGACCTCATTTTCATGGTTCATTGCTAAGTGTTAAGTATTTGTGTTTTGGTCTCTTTTTCCTAAATTATAAGCAATAAGTCAACTATTTTTGTTGTATTGAAGAATGGTTAGCTGTACATGTCTGTCTGGCATGGTTCATCTGACCTTGACCTCATTTTCATGGTTCATTGATCAATGTTTAGTTTTCTTGGTAAATGTTGAGTTTATGTGAATGTTGTAATAAAGCTTTATATTTAGGTCTATCAACATAATATCAAGGATTAGTAAAGAAGGCGAACTTTCAGACGAAAATAATGACAGCTGACAGATGTAAATAATGCCCCTGATGTCCCCCAACAATGACTGATGGCACCAAGAATTTTATATATTGAAATTTGAAAGAGGTCTTCCCCATTTATCCCAGAAGTAACTGGTCCACAACACATATGATACCCAAAGATTGAAGGATATTTTTTCCAGATGTTTCTATCTGACAACCAAATAATTGATAGTTATAATTAGATAATATAAGACATTTGATTCCAGAGATAAGATATTGTTATTCTAATTAAAGGGCCCATGAAGAGCAAAGTAATATTGCAATGATTTGACAATTAACATAAAACCGGTAATGTTTTTATAAATCATATATAAATGTGTATATAATCATCTCAATTTTAAGATGTTAAACCGCAGCCAGATCAGAGCCACACACATATATTAGAGTAAAAAAGCCAAAACAGTTATGTTTTTATTTTAACAGGCAATTATTCTCATATTCAATATATATGTACATTGACGGAAAATAAAATATAATTGTATGAGCTTTAGAATTTAGGAAAAAAATGTTGTATTTTCTGACAATGTACATATATTGTTTTATCCTGAAATTTATTAATCCCAACACTTGCAGGCTTTATCATGTTTATAGTTATTGAAAATATAAGTCATGGTCTCTAATTTTTCAAAGAAATGGACGAAATTATGCAGATAATAAGGTATCTTCACTTCACTGATATGCACCAGCGAGGTGAGCAAAGATGGGAGGCTAATAATGATGTATCTTATAAACTCAGAAATTAAAGACCCTCTTAACAGACCAAAATGAGAGACCAATATGTCCCCAAACGATAGGTGACGATTCATGATACCTTACAAAGGGAGGGATGCATTCAAGCAATTCATGCCTTCTAAAACAAAGAAATGGGCCATCAAACTTTGGGTTTTGGTAGCGTCAGACACAGTGTATGTCATATTGTGAAATCTACCACGTCAAGACAGATCAAACACATGTAGGTAAACTCTGTTTGCCAGTAGACTTTGGGAAACAAGATAAGGTTCACATATGCTGGGCTAGGGTAGCTATTAAAGATACACAGGAAAAAAGGTTTGAAAATATGGTTGTGTTGAATGTAGAAAACCCCTTTGCCTACCCCATTGCTTCACTGTCTCCCACTCAGTCAAAAATAAACTTCTTAAATTAACAGTTACTTTGTTACAATTTTTAAGTTGAAAGGATATTATACATTTATATACATAATTTGTTGAAAAGGTTTTCACAGATAAGTTGTTGAAAGGATATTCATAATTTATATTTGTTGTTACAGTTGATATTTTCATTTAATAATTTTTTTTAATAAGGAACATTAAATTATCTTCATCATTGAACAATACAAAACCAAAGACAGTGGAAATTCTAGCATCCCATGGAGTCAGGACACTTATAATAAATAATTTAAAAAATAAATCATAGACTTTTTCAAAGTAATTTTATTTTTAAAAGTTCATGATTGTCTTTCAACATTCTCACTTAATTTATCAACACATTTTTATACGACCGCAAATTTTGAAAAAATTTTCGTCGTATATTGCTATCACGTTGGCGTCGTCGTCTGCGTCGTCGTTGTCGTCGTCGTCGTCGTCGTCCGAATACTTTTAGTTTTCGCACTCTAACTTTAGTAAAAGTGAATAGAAATCTATGAAATTTTAACACAAGGTTTATGACCATAAAAGGAAGGTTGGTATCGATTTTGGGAGTTTTGGTCCCAACATTTTAGGAATTAGGGGCCAAAAAGGGCCCAAATAAGCATTTTCTTGGTTTTCGCACTATAACTTTAGTTTAAGTTACTAGAAATCTATGAAATTTTGACACAAGGTTGATGACTACAAAAGAAAGGTTGGGATTGATTTTGGGAGTTTTGGTTTTAACAGTTTAGGAATTAGGGGCCAGAAAAGGGCCCAAATAAGCATTATTCTGGGTTTTCGCACAATAACTTTAGTTTAAGTAAATAGAAATCAATGAAATTTAAATATAATGTTTATCACCACAAAAGGAAGATTGGTATCGATTTTGGGAGTTTAGATCCAAACAGTTTAGGAATTAGGGGCCAAAAAGGGACCCAAATAAGCATTTTTCTTGGTTTTCGCACTATAACGTTAGTATAAGTAAATAGAAATCTATGAAATTTAAACACAAGGTTAATGACCATAAAAGGAAAGTTGGTATTGATTTTGGGAGTTTTGGTCCCAACAGTTTAGGAAAAAGGGGGCCAAAGGGTCCAAAATTAAACTTTGTTTGATTTCATCAAAATTGAATTATTGGGGTTCCTTTGATATGCCGAATCTAACTGTGTATGTAGATTCTTAACTTTTGGTCCCGTTTTCAAATTGGTCTACATTAAGGTCCAAAGGGTCCAAAATTAAACTTAGTTTGATTTTAACAAAAATTGAATCCTTGGGGTTCTTTGATATGCTGAATCTAAAAATGAACTTAGATGTTTTATTATTGGCCCAGTTTTCAAGTTGGCCCAAATCGGGGTCCAAAATTAAACTTTTTTGATTTCATCAAAAATTGAATAAATGGGGTTCTTTGATATGCCAAATCTAACTGTGTATGTAGATTCTTCATTTTTGGTCCCGTTTTCAAATTGGCCTACATTAAGGTCCAAAGAGTCCAAAATTAAACTAAGTTTGATTTTAACAAAAATTAAATTCTTGGGCCTCTTTGATATGCTGAATCTAAACATGTACTTAGATTTTTGATTATGGGCCCAGTTTTCAAGTTGGTCCAAATCAGGATCTAAAATTATTATATTAAGTATTGTGGAATAGCAAGTCTTTTCAATTGCACAGTATTGTGCAATGGCAAGAAATATCTAATTTCACAATATTGTGAAATAGCAAATTTTTTTTTAATTAGAGTTATCTTTCTTTGTCCAAAATAGTAAGCAAGAAATATCTTATTGCAAGATTTTTTTTTAATTGGAGTTATCTTTCTTTGTCCAGAATCAACTTAAATCTTTGTTATATACAATATACAATGTATATTCACTTTTTACTACCAACTGATAAATTTAAATAATCTTTACCATTCAGTGATAACAAGCAGTTTTTTTACATTTTATTTACAGTTTATTTTATGATGTATTTAAATGAGTAGTTATTGTTGCAAACTCCATTAGAATATTTTAATTGAGATTAGTTTTGGAATAAGGGAAAGGGGGATGTGATTAAAAAATTGGGTTCAATTTTTCTCATTTGAAATTTCATAAATAAAAAGAAAATTTCTTCAAAAATTATTTTGAGAGGATTAATATTGAACAGCATAGTGAATTGCTTTAAGAGAAAACAATTTTTTTAAGTTCATAAGAACACATTCATTCTGTGTCAGAAACCTATGTTGTGTCAACTATTTAATCACAATCCAAATTTAGAGCTGAATCCAGCTTGAATGTTGTGTCCATACTTGCCCCAACCGTTCAGGGTTCAACCTCTGCGGTCGTATAAAGCTACGCCCTGCGAAGCATCTGGTTAAAGTGTTAAATGTACATGGATTTGTGTGTCAGGTCATCTTACATTTAATTAATATTTCCATGCACATGATGCAGTCAGTGGTTTGATACACAAAAAAAAACAGAAAAAAATATTTGCACATTAAAAAAAAAGCACTTATTAATCTCAAAAGTTTTGATTTTACCAGAAAAAATATTATTAGATATCTCCATTAAAATATTAAAAATTCCACAAAAGATCACAATAGTCAATTTTGATCTATATTCATGCAAAATTTCAAAGAAAACATCGGACTAAGAAAGACAACTCCAACTTATCCAGGGACACAACTTCCTGGCCCGAGACCACAATTAATTCTTCTATCATTTCTTTATAACGTTTTGTCGCATTAAAAAAAAATAACTGTTCTTTTTGTCTAATATTTTGTGTGAGTAATGTACAGTTCAAGTCCCAACACATATGCAATTTTCAGAAAAATTGCACGTTTACATCAAACAAATTTGGCCAATACACATCCATACCCCTATAGGCAAGTCAAGAGATGTTCCGAAAAGTATAAATATAACCTTTTTGCCCCTGGCCTAATCACTCTTTCCTTATTAAAATCAGTTAAAATAAAACATCCAAAAGTTTATTTCAGCTCTCTTCTTTCATTTCCACCCCAGAAAAGCTAAGAAATGAATGAGAAAGGGAAAGAACAAAAATAAAGAAAAAATACACTATAATTAAAGGGAACTATATTCGTGAACAACAAAAAGCGGGGTAATTAATTGTGGTCTTGGGCCTATTAGTGGCCAAAAACTTGACCAATTCCAATAAAACTTGGCATGATTTAAGCTTAGTGTTTTATGAGTCAGTTTACAAAGTTTCATAGCCATATGATATATATTTTAGAAAATGTGGCATTTTTTATATCTCAACTTTGGTTGCTGAATTGTGACGTATAGATAGAAAAATTTCAATTTTCAAATTTTGGCTTCAAAAATCCCCCCAAAACACCAAATTGCACTTTTTTATGTCTCAATGTATAAGATATTATCTATTCAAAGTAAAGGATAGCATACTTAATGTATGAGACTTATAAAAATTTGACAAAAGTTAATTTTATATGTGCCTATGCCAAAAAATAGAGGTTTTCAAATGAAGCGAGGCCTTATATGAAATGTAATATTTTCCACTTACAACAATTTTCTGAAGTTGTTAAGTTAAAACAAAACATTTAACATATCATAAATATTCTTTTCATGTAAATATAAGTTTCAAATAGTATAACACATGAGTTTTACTTGGTCTTAAGCAATGTCAAGCTTAAAATAACAAGTTGTCAATTTAGGCCATTCCCTGTATTTCCATATTTAATTGCATATAAATGATATTGGAGATGGAAATATGCTTCTTTTTGCCCAAATCCTTGCTAAGATATGATCAAATATGAAGCCTGGATGTAACAAGACTGTTGCTTTTAACTATATATGTAGACAGTATGGTCTGATGCAAAGTTTTTTCAATTTACTGTTTAAAACCTGCATGAAATTTCAGTCTTAAAATGCCAATATTTTAACCACCAGCCATCCAAAAGAAGAAAATAAAGGTATTCTGTGAAACAGACAAGTTTAAACAACCAGTAATAAGTGCTTTTGATATAGATTCAGTGCAATCTGTTTAAAGAAATACAATTTTTAAGTGCATAGAACTTCATATTTCACTTGCTTCATACGGACCGCTAGATCTAGACTATTAAAACAGCACATTTTGCACTCTTTTTATGCTTTTATCCACCTTTCTTTGTGTTCAGAGTTCACAAATGAGTAAAACACATGAAATAAATACAACAAACAAAAATAGATATCAGAAAAAAAATGTCAGAGAAAAATTAAGAATGCTGCTTTTGCAAAAATATTGAAAAAAGTGAAAAAGCTACTTTTTGGGCATATTAGCTGAAAAGTGACTTTTTTTACAAATTTCTATCAAATAAAAGTGGAAACCATTTCTTCTCATATAGTTTGACAAATAAATACCAATAGATCATTCAGAGAAGTTGTCATTTGTATAAATTCAAAATTTGCTGAAATGCACCTCTTAGGCCTGAGACCACAATTAATTCTTCTATCATTTCTTTATAATGTTTTGTCGCATTAAAAAAAATTTAACTGTTCTTTTTGTCTTATATTTTGTGTGAGTAATGTACAGTTCAAGTCCCAACACATATGCAATTTTCAGAAAAATTGCACGTTTACATCAAACAAATTTGGCCAATACACATCCATACCCCTATAGGCAAGTCAAGAGATGTTCCGAAAAGTGTAAATATAACCTTTTTGCCCCTGGCCTAATCACTCTTTCCTTATTAAAATCAGTTAAAATAAAACATCCAAAAGTTTATTTCAGCTCTCTTCTTTCATTTCCACCCCAGAAAAGCTAAGAAATGAATGAGAAAGGGAAAGAACAAAAATAAAGAAAAAATACACCATAATTAAAGGGAACTATATTCGTGAACAACGAAAAGCGGGGTAATTAATTGTGGTCTTGGGCCTCCTATCTGGTGATTGCATTGTACAGGTAAAAAAATGGCCGCCGCGGAATTTGTCAAACCATTTTTATTCGTATTTATTCTGACTAATAAGCTAGAATTTTGACTCTGGAGTTATTTTTTTCTATAAAACTTCGATAAAGGAACACTCGAAATTGTTAATTACCGTTTGTATTGTTAATTTAGAAGATGGGAGGCAAAAATATAAACCGGTCACAAAAAAAAAATAGATTTCTCAAATCAAACGTCATTTTCTTTCCACAAAAGGTTAAAAAAAATCAAAAGTATGTATTGTCATGTAAATTTATTTATATTACAACACTCCTTTCATACTTAAGTGTAACAATATCGAGTTTGAAACCGATTTGATGAGAAACAACAAAGATACACACGTTTTTATTAAAACGTCATTTTTTTCCCCATTCACACGTCAAATTAATTCAGGCCAGGCAAACTGCGCGCGGAAATTTGATCAGGTCACACAACGTCGCGGAAAAAAACAATTCAGTAAGGAAAGTGTTAATAAAATATTTTGTGGTCATGAACCCTGAACAACTTAATCAAAATATTTTATAATTTTTATGCTCAGCTTCTCTTCAATTTGCAGTAAGGTTTGAGAAGTAGCTCTGTACTAAAGTCCTCATTGAGATATAGTAAAGGTGCTGTTACTTTGGTTTTGTTCTTAAGGTGGAAGACCTTGATTCAGGGAGATAACTCTTTAAACCAGTTATGTGTTTGTAAAAGTCACGTTTCATCAATGTATTTTAAGCTTAAAATATATTTATGAAAATGGTTAACACAAACATACTGATGATTTTAAGAGTCTTAAATTGATACATTATAAGTTAAAAATTGAATGGAACCCCCCCAAAAAATTAATTTAAACGGATTTAAACTTCTATTGAGCAATTTGGTAGTTTCTCTTCCTTTCATTGAACATGTCATCTTGGTTTCAGTTTAAACAGCAAAGCAGGGAACTAGAAAGAGAATGTGAACAGTTGAATAGGAAGAAAAGTGAACTGTTACTGCAAGTAGGGAAGCTAGAACAGGAGGCTCAGGTATGTTAGCTACTCCATTATGGAAAAGTAGTGGGGAATTTTATCATTACTAAATGCTAAGTAAGTACTGAATTGGTGGGAAATTCCCTGACAGGTACTTTGTAAAAAACAAAGTGGAAAATAAGAAAAACTGTATACTTTAAGTTCACTATTCACAATGGTAATGAACTTTTCAGGGACCATTTCAATCAATTAAATTATTTGCTTTGCAATTTGTAATTTGTATTTATCAAATTAAAGAAAAAAAAAGAAGAAAAAAACATCAGCCATTTTATTATCAAATCACACACATGAATCATAACACAATTATTGTACAAATAAGATAAAGTTAACAAAAATATGATTTTGTTATTGTAGTTTGATCAAGTTTTAACTGAATTTTCAGGGGTTGAAGTCATAAAACTTTGCTCAGTGCTCCAAGCACAAAAATTAGGCACGAAACATGAAATCCAACATTTTGATTGGTTGATTTTGGAGTATGAGTACAAAAAACTGACTCAAAGTTCAAGGCAAGGTATCTCCAGATTTTTATAATTTATCTTTTAAAAAATACAACAGCAACCAAAATAATCAGACTAATTGAATAAATACAAAATGTAAATGATAATATCCATAACCAAATTTAAATGACATTTTTTTTTTACAATTTTTTATGACACAGGTACATGATGACAATATTACAAAGAGAAATATACTGATAGAACAATTTGCTGACAAGTACCAATTTGAAGGTCAGTTAGCATATATGTCAATAAATCTTTTTAGAAGCTTCTCAGAAAAAATATTGTGACATTTAAAACTCGTAATTCATTCAGCCTATTGTTAAAATATCAGATCTCATGCATTGACATGTCAATAAAGGAGAAGGTCCGATAAGGACCGATTTTGGCCTCAAATTTCAGGTTCATCTGACGAAAGATTTTGACCACTTTTTTTCAACACTTAAGTAGATTTCATTTGAATCAATTAGTTTATGTGAAAGATTTTAACTGATTCATTCATTTAAAACGATCCGATTCAAGCTCAAATATGAAAAATCTACCAAATATGCAGAAAAATGTCACTTTTCAGATGGTTTTTGTCAAAAATGAAAGTGGCTGCACCCGTGTTCATCCTCAACCTTTATATATATTATGTTTTATCATAAAGTACAACTTACATTTCAATATAAAGGATGAACACAAATGCGGCCACGAAAACCGTATAAAATTTGACTAAAATGCTAGAATTTTAAAGATTTCAGTAATTTAGCATGACTTAATGGTGCTAGTACCCAATATATGTGCATTGTTATGTCAAAAACAGCCCATATTTATGAAGCAGAAGCATTCTACTGCCCAATAAATAACTAAAAGTTTACATTTTAACAACTTTGTAAAACTGCTACATTTTGAGGCCAAAAAGAGGTCTTACTGGACCTACTCCTTTACATTGGAAGAAAAGATAAAAAGAAAATAATTCGGATTAATTTTTGGCAAAAAAGAAGGTATGACAAGAGACATTTTTTAGCTCTAAATTGAAAATTTTTGTTTTTCTTTCATATTGATGTTAATTTTATTGATATATAGATAGGATGGACAGTTAGGTCACTTTTAAACAGAAATAGTATATCACAATCTTTATGGTTATAAAATAAAAGAACATATTAATATAATATAAACATAAATAGAACGTAAGAAAGTAAATATAGTGGATATTTGTGTAAACAATATATACATATCTCTATAAAAAATTACAAATAAAAATTATGATGATATACAGAAAAATATACATAAAATATACAGTGGTGGATCCAGAACTTTTCATAAGGGAGGCCTGCTTACTAACCTTAGGGGAGGGCCACACAAGTCATGTTTCAGTGAGTGATTCCCTATAGATATAATCAACCAAATCCTGTTTATTTATCAAAAGTGGTACCCTTACACTTTGTGGCAAATAACATATTTAACCAAATCTATATCATGTGTGACGAGTGAACCAACACCTTCTAATGGAAAAGCTGGTAGAGTAACCAAGATGGATACCGAAGTATGCTGCGGTTGTCTTAAAACCTCATGGAAATATAATATGTAGAGACAACAACATCTGGGTTACCGCAAGGTGATAGTTTAATTGAGTCGACATGTTCTATATCAGATTAATTTGACACAATCACACAAATTTTAAACAAAAAAAACATATTTTTTTTTATAAGATTGATCCCAACTGACAAATATAGGTAAAGTTAATGAAAAGCAATATTGGAATTTATTTGGAATATGGGATATCAATAAGTTAATGTACAAACAACTGAAACATTTTGAATGAATTCAATGGAACAAAATACAAGAGTAAAAAGTCATAGAGACAACACTAACAACATTCAATGAAACACTATACATAGCAGATTGACCTGCCCCCTTTTCCCACCCATACACACACACCCACACACACACACCCACAAACACAAAATGATCAGCAGTTCAATAAAAGTTGTACTTTCTTGTTAGGTTTTAGTGGATGTGAAATAACAGATGAAAAGTACAGAAGTTTTATTGAAAATGTTAGAAACAAACTGGAAACCATGGTTACAGAAGGAAAGAACCTAAAGGTTTGTATTAAAATTATCCATGCATATTTTTTACATAAATTGTTATAAGGGCATTTGATGTAGAATTCAAATTCTTTACATGATCCTTGTTTTCCCTTGTGATATTGAAAAAATCTACTTCAGTGTATGTCAAATCTGTATTAATAGGTAGTAATAGCTTCATGTGACTTGAAATTAGAAATATCAGATTTTAACCAGACCATTTAATTTTTTTTTATAGCACTTATTGATAAATTGAAAAAAAGACAATTTGAAGAAAATTTGTTATTGCATGGGCTCATAGGTCAGAATAATAGGAAGAATATAAATTTCAATTTGAATCTGATTTGAAGAATAAATGAGACTTTACTTTTCATCATTTTTGTACCAATTATTTAATTCTCTTTTGTAATCTACAGTACCATTCAAATTTCATGTTATGCCTGAGAACATTGTTGCAGTTCTTACAGTATTTGATTTTAATTTTGATTTTAGGTTGATTTTGAAGAAAAAGAGAAGAAAGTCCAACTGAAGATAGATGAACTGAAAGAAAATAAAACTAAGTTGGAGCAGAGTGAACTTATAAAAAGAAATATGATGGTAAGATCAGTAGGACAAAATACATAGTATCAGGCCATAACAAATGATAGGTTTGTCTGCCGTAACTCTACCTACCAAGAAAACGGCTACCTACTCAAAATCTTTATTGTCCTGATGTGAACAATTTTTTTTTCAATCAGATAGGCACGAAAACTAAAAATGTCTGACACTTTAATTTCTCTTTGCTGAACAAAAATAAAAATGCCTACCTACCCACTGTCTCTACCTTTGGGTAGGGTTTGGGCAAACTGAAATATTAAAGAGTGGCACCATCTAAAGTTACTTGATTGGACATGTCAATGTTGTTTTTTTACATCAAGATGGAAATGAATTTTAAGGCCTAAACTTCCATGATAGCTTTTAAAGTTGTGAATGTTTTAATAATTCAAATATATTGCTGAAACAAAATCAGTTAGTAATACATTGTATTTGTTTAGACTACTTGTTCAGCTGATCATGAAGGTGCATAACTGATAAAATTTGGCATATAAATAGTCAATGTATAAAATTAGAATATATTAATTAACTTAAAAGCTATAAAAAAAAATTATTTACTAAAATTTGAATTGACAAAAATGGTTTAAAGTATTCTTTAATCATAATTTACTGTTGAAAAGTTTAGTTAGATAAAAAGGGGGACAGAGTTGACTTGCCAAACAGATAAATTACATTTTACAATGAAATAAAAGAACAGTTGAAGAAGATTTTTATGCCACATTGATGGGCATTATGTTTTCAGGTCTTTGCGTTCATTCTGCCCACCTCAGGTCAAAGTTTTTGGTTGAGAAATTGAAGTCCAATCAACATGAAACTTAGTACATACATGTATGTTCCCTATAATATGATCTTTCTTATTTTAATGGCAAATTAAAGTTTTTACCCCATTTCTGCGGTCCATTAAACATAGAATATGATAGAGTGGATGGGGTATGGACATTTTCTTGTTCGTAATTATTTTTCTCTGTTAATTTATATCGTTATCAATATCACACTGAATATATTGAATTTATTTTTATAACAGTATTTCTTTTTTGATTATTTTAGCCCTTGTTTCTTTAAAAAAAAACTTATGATGAAAATAACATAATTTTGTGCATTGAAAACATTGTATTGTAAAACAATGTTCAAGGTTAATTACAGCTAGTTATTAAGGTTGATAACTTATCTTTAGCTTAAATGGTAAGGTGAAATACACTTATTAAAATAAAATCAATATGTTTCTGTTTCCATTGTAAGATTTCACTACAAATTATACACTTCATTTCTCTTGAAGTATTTGGACAATTCCACTACGGTTGTTGCCTGTGATCATTTTCCTCTGTTTTGAATTGTATTGAATCCAATTACAATCATTGAAGAATTGGGCTTGATTTGTATTTAAAGTTTTGAACTGTTTTCCATTTGATGACACATGTTGTACAGAACCATCCCTACAGAGAACATACAGACTACCATCTTGTAGTGTAGTTATTGACCATGGTGATGATGGTAATGTTAAAGTTTGTATGTTGTCATCTGTAAAGCTGTACCATTTTAGGTTGTTGTCATCATGTGAATTGAATGTATTGATAAAGAATAATCTGACACAAGAAGCATGTATCCATCTTGGTATGTAGCCTGTTTCTATTGTCTGTATTGTCTCTCCTGTCTGAGGATCAACAATCAATAGTCTACCTACACCACCTACTACGAACTTGTTGTTTATCATTGTTATACCCCAACCACAGCTCATTCCAAGTACTGATATAGATTTAAGTTTATGTTTATTGTTTATATCATACATCTCTATACAATGACATTTGATGGATTTAGCAACTGTTACAGCCACTGTAGAGTAGTTCACAGCTGTAACATAACATGGACAATCCTTGACTGGTATACTATCTACCTGTGATCCATCTGTGTTACAGATCAGTAGTCTGCACTGAAGGAACAAACATAACACCAGTCTGCCATCATCCATCATTACTACACTTGATATATATGTTAAGTAGCTTTTATCCAGTCCAGACTTTAGATCAATCTGATGATGTAGATAGAAGATATCTTGTCCAAGTGTGTATGGAATTATCTTTCTTTCATCAAGGCCTATGAAGTAAAAGAATAAACATTTGCATAAAATTATCACATCAGGAGATTTCAACAAATTAATGACATGTAAGATGGAATCAGAAGGTTATTTCACTTATTTATATATTCAGTGATACAGTGATGTACTGTAAATCCAAATTTTTGTGTAGGGAAATTTTTATGGTTTTTACATAGAACATTTGTCTTTTGATTTTGATGTATAAACTTTTGGCACTGTGTTCAATACATTCATTTTTTTTAATTGTGTTTTAGGTGGCTGAATTCATTGCTTAATAAGAATGTGTTGATAGATGATCATAGGAGAAAGTGTCTCAGTTTTAGCAGTACAAAGGTGTTTCTGAAGGAAATTCATATTTTGCACAAGTGCAACCTAAATCTTCTTTAAAATCATTAAAGATCATTAAAATTGAAAATTATTGGATGTGCTGACCCTTCTAATGATGTGATTATGGCTCCTTCCAGAATTAAACACATGGGGTTGGGAGGCACCCAAGTCTTGGTATTTTGTTAAATTCACTATTTGTTGTGTTTCAGTTCAGCACTTTCATCTAAATCGCAGTATCAACTTAAGTAGGAGTTAAGTCAAAAATAGCCTGTTTTATGGTATCTATCTAATCAATGAGGATTTGGAAAAAATCAAATGCTTAAGTATGTTTGTTCTGAAAATTTATAGTAGAGTAAACAATGCTGACCTTGTTCATTCATTTTTTTCTTGCAGTACTGGCATATTGCTTCATTTCTGTGGTACTTCAATAGCTCCTGGAAAATAAAACAGAAGTTTATATAACTTATGATATAAGTTAATTGCAGTTGTTTGATATACTTACGGAAATTGTGTTTTGCTTCAGAAAGAGACAAATAATTGCCTGATTGGTAATAAGCTTGAAGTTTTAGGGCTTACATATATAAAATCTAGTTACATTTGATATTTTGAATTATGCATTAACATATACTTGTGGATAGTTGATATTGATTCTAAATAAATTTTGATTTTTTTACCTTTTTCCCATATATCATTTTTAAAGTATGTTTTTATCACATAAAGAAGTTTGAGTTGAACAACAATTTTGCAATGTTTTACATCTAAAATAAACTACATATATTTTGTGGTGATGAGTTATACCTGCCAATAACAAGATCTAGGGAGGGAGATTCCCTTTTATGAAATTTCCCTCATTAGTTCTGTCACCTATGATATAGGTTATAATCTCCCTCTAATGAAATAATGTTGCTTTCATCATTTGAGTTGTTTGAAAATATTTTCTTGGATCTATTGCAGGGCTTCCAAAATTTTTCTGAGCCAGCCGGACATTTTATATCTGATCCGAATTTTAATCCCCAAGACTAAGTCACAAAAGGCAATTATGGTAATCAGATGGCCATCCCAATGATTGACATTAGATTAAAAACGATATTAAACTTTACTTTGATATGAATTTGATGTTCTGACATAAACTGTTAAAATTGGCATTGCATCATTCAAAGTGTGCACATCAGCGTGCTCATATCTGCATTAGACTCTTTAATTGTGCATAATGACGTTGTCAAGAACTTTATTTTCGTTTTTAAAGTCACATTTTTCAAAACCGGATGTTGACTTGACAATGGTAAAACATGGACCATAAACGGATACGTAAAATCCATGTACGTTTACATAGCACGACTGAGCAAAGAAGCTCTTTCCACGTTATTTCTTCAACAAAATACTTGAAATGAACATTAGGTACAGGTATCAATGATAGTTTTAGAATTTTGAAGAAATGTAGGATGCATAATTGAATTTCCCACCTCTGCACATGCGCACACGTGTTCTTGTTCATACAACGTAGTTCTGACGATTTTTTCATGGAAAACCTTTTTAAATGTTTCAAGAAATCAAGTTTATAAATGAATTTATTATAAATTTGATCTTTTGGACTAAATCAATTAGATACAAACCGCTGAAATGTACGAAAGTAATTGTGAATGGACAGATTAATTTATACGATGTCCGGTACTCAAATTAGTTTACCTGTCACCTGAACAGGTAGTTTTCAGCTGTCCAACAACTAATTAGCCGTGATTAAAATTAGAAAGTATTGAAGTAAGGGTTGTTTTGATAGTAATTAATCAACATGTCACTTTTATGACCGGAAATGTATGGCTGTTAAAGGCAAAATGTTGGGTCAAAAAGATCGTGAATTATATTAAAATGACCGAAAAAGCCTTGAAAACTAAAAAGTATATGACCGTTTCATGCTTTTCCCAGCCGGTCTTTTACTGGACATTATACAAATGACCGGAATATATGACCGTTTTGGAAGCCCTGATCTATTGTTAGTGTATTGCGGAAACAGAGCATTTTTAAATCAAAACCCAATTCAAAGTCATTTTTAGCATGGTGTTTTAACTAATTTTATATATGGATGCCTAAGTCAAGGTCGATTTTTACAGTAGGGTGGTTAATTTGGATCCTAATCAAGGAAACTGTACTGCTTAGTGACAAATATTTTAGATACTTTGGCTTCCTATAATTATGATAATTTTTTGATATTCAAAATGCATGATTCATAGAGCTTTGATTTAGAATTCTTTCAACTATTTTGAATTATTTGGTTTACAACCCCCCCTTTAATACACTGCAATAGACGGATGTTATGAAATATTACTAACAATGGACGTACCTGCACATTAGAACCTATTTCTTGCATCCGAGTGTCCATCTGTAAAATTGATATCAAAAATCTTTGAAAATGTGCTAAATGATTGTGAAGTCCACACTTCAAAAACTCAAAACAAATTCAAAAGTCAAAATAAATTCAGTCAATGAATATATGAATTATTAATTCTATGTTTCTTTAAGAATGTTAAAACAGTTTTCTTTATTGGTGTTATTCCATAGCTGGCAAAGTAAGTTTTCTATTGAAATAAAAGTCCTAATTATTTGAAGAAAAAAATGTCACTCTTCAAAATAAAATTGATCCTGTTAAATGCAAGCTATCTGAATAATGTGTATTAAACCAGAGAATTATTGATAAAATATTACTGGATGATACCCATGATACATGCGTTTGAAAAATGAAATGTACTTTATAGTAACATTTATACAAGTGAAAAAGAAATATCAGAACTTCCATTCAGACTTCCTCTCATATCTGTCATGCCCTATCAAATATTTCAGTTTTTGGGATATGATTGCTTTCAAGCAATCTGTAAACTTTTACAATTGACTCAGGGCCAGACCCTCATGTCAATCATTTTATTCTAAATTTAAGGAACATCTCAGATAATTAAGATTTTCTTTGCTTTAAAAGGTAAAAAAATTCAAAAGGATTGAATTTAAAGAACTGTCCTATCATGTTATTCTCATAATCTTCATGTTTTGATATTTCCCTTGACTATATGAGCAGTTTTTTTTTCAACACTGAAAATCAGAATTAAGCAGTATTTATATTTAGTGTTTTTGTCGAGCCTGCAACTTTTGGTTGCAGAAAGCTCGACATAGGGATAGTGATCTGGCGGCGGCGGTGTTAGCTCACTTCTTAAAAGCTTTATATTTTAGAAGGTAGAAGACCTGGATGCTTCATACTTTGTATATAGATGCCTCATGTTAAGAACTTTCCGTCAGTCACATGTCCAATGTCCTTGACCTTATTTTCATGGTTCAGTGACTACTTGAAAAAAAAGTTAAGTTTTTTTGTAATGTTAAATTCTCTCTTATTATAAGTAATTGGATAACCATATGTGGTATGTGCGCACCTGGCAAGGTCCTCATACCAATCAGACAGTTTTCACTTGACCTCGACCTCATTTCATGGATCAGTGAACAAGGTTAAGTTTTGGTGGTCAAGTCCATATCTCAGATACTATAAGCAATATGTCTAGTATATTCCTTGAATGGAAGGACTGTAAGGTGTACATGTCCAACTGGCAGGTGTCATCTGACCTTGACCTCATTTTCATGGTTCAGTGGTTATAGTTAAGTTTTTGTGTTTTGGTCTGTTTTTCTTATACAATATGCAATAGGTCTACTATAGTTGGTGTATGGAATGATTGTAAGGTGTACATGTCTAGCTGACAGGTGTCATCTGACCTTGACCTCATTTTCATGGTTCAGTGGTCAAAGTTAAGTTTTTTAGTTTTGGTCTATTTTTCTAATACTTTATGCATTAGGTAAACTATATTTGGTGTATGGAAATATTTTATGATCTATATGTCGGTTACGCAGGTTTTATTTGACCTTGACCTCATTTTCACGGTCCATTGCTAAGTTTTAAGTGTGTGTGTTTTGGTCTGTTTTTCTTTATTTATAAGCAATAAGTCAACTATATTTGTTTTATTGAAGAATTGTTAGCTGTACATGTCTGCCTGGCATGGTTCATCTGACCTCGACCTCATTTCATGGATCAGTGAACCAGGTTAAGTTTTGGTGGTCAAGTCCATATCTCAGATACTATAAGCAATATGTCTAGTATATTCCTTGAATGGAAGGACTGTAAGGTGTACATGTCCAACTGGCAGGTGTCATCTGACCTTGACCTCATTTTCATGGTTCAGTGGTTATAGTTAAGTTTTTGTGTTTTGGTCTGTTTTTCTTATACAATATGCAATAGGTCTACTATAGTTGGTGTATGGAATGATTGTAAGGTGTACATGTCTAGCTGACAGGTGTCATCTGACCTTGACCTCATTTTCATGGTTCAGTGGTCAAAGTTAAGTTTTTTAGTTTTGGTCTATTTTTCTAATACTTTATGCATTAGGTAAACTATATTTGGTGTATGGAAATATTTTATGATCTATATGTCGGTTACGCAGGTTTTATTTGACCTTGACCTCATTTTCACGGTCCATTGCTAAGTTTTAAGTGTGTGTGTTTTGGTCTGTTTTTCTTTATTTATAAGCAATAAGTCAACTATATTTGTTTTATTGAAGAATTGTTAGCTGTACATGTCTGCCTGGCATGGTTCATCTGACCTTGACCTCATTTTCATGGTTCATTGATCAATGTTTCATTATCTTGGTTAATGTTGAGTTTATGTGACAGTTGTAATAAAACTTTACATTTAGGTCTATCAAGATAGTATCAAGGATTAGTAAAGAAGGCGAGACATTTCAGTGTGTGCACTCTTGTTATATATATGTAGAAACACATCAGAGGGAATTCCCCATTTTTGTTAAAATGCAAGAGTTCTCTGAATTCCGATAAATCTATTTCTGTCCGATTAGAACTGAAGTGGAGGTTTTCTTACATTACATCGTTATGAAACTGATATTTGATATTTAAATTCCATAAAGTAATGGAGAGTGGTCTAGATTGTTTGAGTGCCATTTAATATAAATTGCATCCTTGCTACAAATCATGTATAGGGTTTGTTTATGTAGTTATGCGCATGCATATAGTTTTCATGACTTCCAGGGATATCAGATTAAATGCATGGTTGCTCTGGATTCCCCACTCCATTGATTAATTTGAAACTCGTGAAATCCTTTCTTTGTATGTCTGATATTGAGGGTTATTGTTGTTGCATAATTTCAAATCATATATGCAACATTTCAATTAAAATAAATGTAGCCAATAACGTAAAGGTGCAACTTGAACACCCTTCAGTCGAAGTGGAGTCTTCCATATCCCTTCGAGTTGTCGCCCTTTTACTTCCGTCAATGTCAGAATCAAAATATGACGATAAGGCAAGAAAATATAACTCGTCCTGTCGATAGATGTTGTATAATATAAAAAGAGATTGCATTTTAAACAGAGGAATGTGTACTGACAGGAGATATGCCCACTGACCTAAAGGAAACTGAATAATTAAAGAGTTGGGAATGGGGTTTCATGTAGGAAAATAGGAAAATAGGTACGAAATGAGATACATTCTCTCATTCTCTGACAGTGACTGCTGTGGAAAGTAAACTTGGAATTGATAGTACAAAAATTAAAACAATAATTACATTGTTCATACACTTGTATCGAAGATTGGCTATTTTCAAAGTTAAAAACTATTCAGATTACCCCGGTATGTAAATTAAATAGAGAACACAGGTTCATTTTACATGCAGTTGAATTATTTTTGAGAATAATACTAATATCAATGAAAACAATGGCAATCATATCCCTCAGAGCAATCATGCTCTTTGATTAGCTTTTATTTAGGGAGAGAAGGTAAAAGCTTACCTCATTCAGTTTCTTATGAATATTCAAAAGATCTATATTGTATCTACTACATAATCCTTCATCAAGTGGTCTGTTCTCTATCCTGAAAAGGTGGTCTTGTTTATTCGGATCTAGCTGTAGAACAAAACTAGTTAGGTCTGTCCACAGGCTTTTATATTCTGTCTCAGTTATTTCACCCTCTGTGTTGTGGCTCAGATAATCATTCTTGAAGCGACGCAAGGTGCGTACAGCATTTTCTTCAGTTGATCCAAGATTACAGCAGTTCAGTAATATCAAACCTGCCAAAGTTATGTCAAGTTCTTTAAGCTGGACAGGATTTGCTGTGAACTTGCAATGGCAGTTGTGGCTGGGTTGTCCTGGATTTTCAGTGTAAAGCAGATTCCATTGACAATAAATCAATGGGAGTTTTGAGTTGTTGAGACAGTTGGGTTTGTCCTTACAGCAACAAGCATTTCGATGTCGTAAGTGAAACAGTATGTGTATTACTGGTTGAGAGTTTAGAAAGTCTTGAAAAGACACATGACCTCCACTTGTGTAGTCATTTTCTAGTCTGGTTCTAAACAATGGTTGAACAATCTCTAAAATTACTGATCCTACAATAAAGTATCGTCGACGATCCTCAATATCCATCCTGCAAGTATAAAATAATAATTATTTTTGAATGGTCTCTTTTAGTATATCTTTTTGGGGGAGGACAAATATACATGTATTTCTGACCAGCTTTCAACTTGGTACTTTATTTGGCTTTTTTAACTTTTTTGGATTAGATCGTCACTGATGAGTCTTTTCAAGACAAAACAGGCATCTGGCGTAAATGCAGAATTTAATCCTGGTATCTATGATGACTTTATTTTCATTTGATATATACTTCTACAATATGTAATGCACTTCCGGATGAATAAAAGGTACAACTCTAATATGTCTAACAGTGTGTATTTTTGCCAGCTTAAATTAAAATCGGGTATGGGGTTCCTATAAATTTGTATACCAATGTCCCATATTCCTGTTGTAAGTGTTTAGGTTAAATTCACTGTAGAAATGTTTAGATTAGGCAGCATTTTTCATTGTTTTATAATTGGAAAAAATGGATATGTCATAGATGCCCACATAACATAAACTTCATAGTCCTAAAGATGGGACATGTGTAAGATGTCTGTCAGTTGAAAACACTTAATTAAAAGCTTGTAAAATGTGATTAAAGCCAGTAAGTTGATGAAATAAACACTGATGGAGAGGTGCTAAAGAAGATGCTTAACATTTTAAATGTCTAAGTTTGCTTCTATCTAATGAGGAATTTCCCCATCTTAAGCAACATAAAAATCAAAAGAGAAAGTAAAACATTTTTAGAGGAATTACTTGGTTCAATATTAATTTCAGCTGTTGTTTGTGTATCAATTTCATTATTCAAAAATTATTAAATGATATATTGTCACTAATGTGTTACCTTTTAAATTGAATTATATCAAGTAAGTTGAAAATTTAAAGTTTGTGCTACTAAAATCTCTTGTTGTTTAGAAGCCATTGATTGGAAATACCCTATGCTATTTATAGTAACAATCACATGATATTCTGGTAGATGTTAATACCACAAAGGTATCAACCTAGTATCAAGGACATATATTATAGCCTCATTGCTATTTTTATGCCCCACCTACGATAGTAGAGGGGCATTATGTTTTCTGGTCTGTGCGTCCTTCCGTCTGTAGTCCGTACGTTTGTCCGTCCGTCCGTTCGTCCCACTTTAGGTTAAAGTTTTTGGTCAAGGTAGTTTTTGATGAAGCTGAAGTCCAATCAACTTGACACATGTTCCTTATGATATGATCTTTCTTATTTTAAAACAAAATTAGACTTTTCACACCATTTTCATGGTCCACTGAACATAGAAATTAATAGTGTGAGTTTCAGGTTAAGGTTTTTGGTCAAGGTTGTTTTTGATGAAGCTGAAGTCCAATCAACTTGAAACTTAGTACACATGTTCCTTATGATATGATCTTTCTTATTTTAAAACAAAATTAGACTTTTCACACCATTTTCATGGTCCACTGAACATAGAAATTAAAAGTGTGTGTTTCAGGTTAAAGTTTTTGGTCAAAGTAGTTTTTGATGAAGCTGAAGTCCAATCAACTTGAAACTTAGTACACATATTTATTATGATATGATCTTTCTTATTTTAAAACAAAATTAGACTTTCGACACCATTTTCATGGTCCACTGAACATAGAAATTAAAAGTGTGAGTGTCAGGTTAAGGTTTTGGTCAAGGTAGTTTTTGATGAAGCTGAAGTCCAATCAACTTGAAACTTAGTACACATGTTCCTTATGATATGATCTTTCTTATTTTAAAACAAAATTTGACTTTCGACACCATTTTCATGGTCCACTGAACATAGAAATTAAAAGTATGAGTTTCAGGTTAAATTTTTTGGTCAAGGTAGTTTTTGATGAAGCTGAAATCCAAACAACTTGAAACTTAGTACACATGTTTCTTTTGATATGATCTTTCATATTTTTAAACCAAATTTAGACTTTTGACCCCATTTTCATGGTCCACTGAACATAGAAATTAAAAGTGTGAGTTTCAGGTTAAGGTTTTTGGTCAAGGTAGTTTTTGATGAAGCTGAAGTCCAATCAACTTGAAACTTAGTACACATGTTCCCTATGATATGATCTTTCTTATTTTAAAACAAAATTTGACTTTTGACACCATTTTCATGGTCCACTGAACATAGAAATTAAAAGTATGAGTTTCAAGTTAAATTTTTTGGTCAAGGTAGTTTTTGATGAAGCTGAAATCCAAACAACTTGAAACTTAGTACACATGTTTCTTTTGATATGATCTTTCATATTTTTAAACCAAATTTATACTTTTGACCCCATTTTCATGGTCCACTGAACATAGAAATTAAAAGTGTGAGTTGCAGGTTAAAGTTTTAGGTCAAGGTAGTTTTTGATGAAAAAGTCCAATCAACTTGAAACTGAGTACATATGTTCCTTATTAGTTGATCTTTTTACTTTTAATGCCAAATTAGATTTTTACCCAATTTCACGGTCCATTGAACATGGAAAATGATAATGCGAGTGGGGCATCTGTGTACTTTGGACACATTCTTGTTTCTTATTGGACTGAACTTTATAAGAAGGATATATTGGATTTATATAATTTATAACAACTTTTTGAAGTGACTGTCAACCAAAAAAAATATATTGTGTTCTAGAAATGGTTTACATGGAATAATGATTACTATACAAATCTACAGATATATATATATAGGTAAGGGGGGGAGGGGAGAATTAAAAAAAGTGGGGTGTTGAAAAATAAATGTGCAAAAAATATATTTGAAGAATATAGAAAAATTGTACAAAAATTGAAAGAAAAAACAAACAAAGGATCTTCCATCCAGGTGCAATACCACCAAATCATAGTACTTTACATCCGGTTACATACAAATAAATGTCGGAAAAAAAATCCCTGAATTTTGACAGTTAATTTTAATTAATAATTCTACATTTCATTGCATTAAAAAAATTGGGTCAAAAACATATATCTTAATGTTTCAAAGCACCATTGTTTTTTTTATTTGATGTTTCTATAGAATATTTTGGACTTGAGGTTTCATGGTTACTAAAGCTTGTAAACAGGTACAGAGGGTTAACTTCCAATGATGGTTATTTTCTCATATGCATTGCAATTTTATGTGAAATATTGTCTGTAGTACTTAACAAGATAAAAATTTACTCATGCCTAAATATTTTTTGTCCAGCTTTGGTCTTTTGTGAAAAAAGTGAGACATAGCGATCCTACATTCCATCATTGGTATCGTCTTCATTGGCATCAATGTCCTCAGCGGCATCACAATATTCATTCTGTGGTTGAAAAATTTGGAAATTTTAATATCTTTCTTGAACTAACCTGGATTTGTACCAAACTTGGACAGAAGCTTGTTTATAATCAAAAGCTAGTATCTAGAAGGAAATTTTGTTGATATTTTGTACCTGTGTACCTGTATTTTACTGATAAATGGACTTAGTTTTTCTTCCAGTCAACATTACATACAGTCTGCAGTTAAAGTTTTTAAAATTTAATTCAATAAAAAAAGAGACTGGTGATTTTAGGATTGAAAAATACAATTTTATGCTCCCACCTTAGTGGAAGGGGCATTAAGTCTAACCTGTATCTGTCTGTATGTCCGAAATTGATTTCTATTCTCTAACTTAAGTTTGCCTCATCTAAATGCTATAAAACTTGTACACAATGCGTATTACCACATATTACACACATCAAGTATGAACTAGGGTAGTGTCACTTTTACCTTTCTAGAGTCATACCTCTTTATAAATGGAAAAATAGCTGATTTGTTTTTGTTTCCATTCTCTAACTTATGTTTGCCTCAATCTTTCAAATGTTATAAACTTTTACACAATGCGTATAACCACAAAAATCTGGTCAAGATTGAATTTAGGTAGCGTCACTTTTACTGTTCTTGAGTTATGTCACTTTATAATGTTATGTACATGCAGGGGCATCCCCTGTGTCCATGCATTTGTGTCCCCCATCTGTTTACACTGTATTGACCAACAGATTATAATGACCAAGAAGGAATTTTATTTGCAGTTGGTACATAAAATGTACTCTAAAAATATAGAAACTCTTCAACACAAAATGCATTGGATTTTCACCATCATGTTAATTTGATATAACGAAAATGAATATATCTTTTGATTTTCAGAAAGACAATAATACCAAAGTGAAACAGATTAACCAAAAATTGAGCCAAGTAGATGCTTCAGCTGGAAAACTAGAACAACTCACAAGGGAACTCAAGAGAGTAGTAAGTAAAATTATTTGTCCAAACTCATTACTGTAAACCGACTAATTTTAGCGAATACTTTATTTCGCGATTTATCATTTCTAGTCTACTTCGCGGCTATTTAATTTCGCTATTTTAAAAATTACTTGATGGATTTTAATAAGGAAAGATAAAAATGAAAAATATTCGCGACGATTTATTTTCGCATTATATTTCTAAACGCGAAAATCGCGAAAATAAGTTGGTTTACAGTATATATATGATTTATGTTTGTACAAAGGTGTGGCCTCAAATGTTTCATATCAATATAAAAGAATCTTGAGTGTTAGTTCTTTATATTATACTTTTGTTTTGTCCTTACACCAGAAACAAGACAGTTGCAACTTATAGTGCAGGATCTGCTAGCTCTACAGGGACACTTTACTATCCCACCCATCCTCTCAATTTTTGTTGGGGGGGGGGGGAGGGTTTTGACTTATGAATTTTATATCAACTATCATAATGAAAGCTGAAAAATTTATTGTTCATATATTTGAACCCACACAAAGTGGGAGTAAAAGTTTTCTCTCTGTTTGTTGTATTTATTTACGAAAAGTTTTAGAACTTTTTAATGCCCCATTAAGGGGTATACTATAATGCTTTTCTGTCTGAGCATCTTACATTCGTTCATCTGTCTGTTTGTCCGTTTGTCCAGCATGAGGTTAAAGTTTTGGTCAAAGTAGATTTTATTGAAGTTGAAGTCCAATCAACTTGAAACTTAGTACACATGTTCCCTATGATATTGTGTTTCTGATTTTAATGTCAAATTAGAGTTTTTACCCAAATAACTCGGTCCACTGAACATAGAAAATGATAGTGTGTAAGGGGCAGTCATGTACTATGGACAAAATCTTGTTCAGTTATACTTCAATCTATTTATTCGATATTCAGTATTTTAATATATAATATGGAAATTGAATGAAATCATGTGGATAGCAAACTTTTTTCTGAAATGTTTGAATCATTTGTCAAAATTATAGAATTGCAAATGAACTTTAAAGTGTAATTATAATATTATTTTTTTCATAAGAAGATTACGTATTGATTGTAGGAACATGACTTGAAGTCCACAGAAGGAACAGTAGACATTCCAAAACTTTCATTATAAGATTATGTATTGATTGTAGGAACATGACTTGAAGTCCACAGAAGGAACAGTAGACATTCCCAAACTTTCATTATAAGATTATGTATTGATTGTAGGAACATGACTTGAAGTCCACAGACAGAACAGTAGACATTCCAAAACTTTCATTATCAGATTATGTATTGATTGTAGGAACATGACTTGAAGTCCACAGAAGGAACAGTAGACATTCTCAAACTTTCATTATACGATTACGTATTGATTGTAGGAACATGACTTGAAGTCCACAGAAGGAACAGTAGACATTCCCAAGCTTTCATTATAAGATTATGTATTGATTTTTGGAACATGAATCAAAGTCCACAGAAGGAACAGTAGACATTCCCAAACTTTCATTATAAGATTATGTATTGATTGTAGGAACATGACTTGAAGTCCACAGAAGGAACAGTAGACATTCCCAAACTTTCATTATAAGATTATGTATTGATTGTAGGAACATGACTTGAAGTCCACAGACGGAACAGAAGACATTCCAAAACTTTCATTATCAGATTATGTATTGATTGTAGGAACATGACTTGAAGTCCACAGAAGGAACAGTAGACATTCTCAAACTTTCATTATACGATTACGTATTGATTGTAGGAACATGACTTGAAGTCCACAGAAGGAACAGTAGACATTCCCAAGCTTTCATTATAAGATTATGTATTGATTTTTGGAACATGACTCAAAGTCCACAGAAGGAACAGTAGACATTCCCAAACTTTCATTATAAGATTATGTATTGATTGTAAGAACATGACTTGAAGTTCACAGAAGGAACAGTAGACATTCCCAAACTTTCATTATAAGATTGTGTATTGATTGTAGGAACATGACTTGAAGTCCACAGAAGGACTTGAAGTCCACAGAAGGTAGAGTAGACATTCCCAAACTTTCATTATAAGATTATGTATTGATTGTAAGAACATGACTTGAAGTCCACAGAAGGAACAGTAGACATTCCCAAACTTTCATTATAAGATTATGTATTGATTGTAGGAACATGACTTGAAGTCCACAGAAGGACTTGAAGTCCACAGAAGGTAGAGTAGACATTCCCAAACTTTCATTATAAGGTTATGTATTGTAGATTGTAGGAACATGACTTGAAGTCCATTATAAGATTACATGTTGATTGTAGGAACATGACTTGAAGTCCACAGAAGGACTTGAAGTCCACAGAAGGTACAGTAGACGTTCCCAAACTTTCATTATAAGATTATGTATTGATTGTAGGAACATGACTTGAAGTCCACAGAAGGAACAGTAGACGTTCCCAAACTTTCATTATAAGATTATGTATTGATTGTAGGAACATTACTTGAAGTCCACAGAAGGAACAGTAGACATTCCCAAACTTTCATTATAAGATTATGTATTGATTGTAGGAACATGACTTGAAGTCCACAGAAGGAACAGTAGACATTCCCAAACTTTCATTATAAGATTATGTATTGATTGTAGGAACATGACTTGAAGTCCACAGAAGGAACAGTAGACATTCCCAAACTTAAACAAGAGATTGATCAGCTAGCGAAAGATAAACTAGAACTAGATGCCAAAATTAGTCAACTTAGGTAAGTTATTGTGAATTTACATAAGAAAAGGTGAATGAATTATAGGAGCAAGTAAAAGAAAAGAGTACATAAATAGATGAATGGTTAACAACATTTTAGCTATAAAAAAAATCTACATTGGGACAAAAATGACAAATTTGATGAAAAATTAAGTGTTATACAAATGTAGGAATGATATCTTATATTGTAGTTTATTTTATTTTTAAAAAGACTGTCAATCAGGGTTTTTATATAATAATCATCGGAATTATACAGTACATACTAGTTATTAAAGTTAACATCAAAATTTCATATACAGTAAATATAGAACTTTCATGTATCGCATGCATTTATTATTGCAAATTTTTAAGAATAAATAAAAATGTAATACATTTTACTTAATTTTTATTTCAGCTCTGAGATGAATAGATTGCATTTACAGTCCAGTGCCCAGGCTCAAATTGATGTTCTGAAGAAAGACAAGGGGTCAAAAGAAGAAAATATTAGGAGATTGTAATTTTAGATTTATTATTTCTATATTTGGTCCTACATTTAAAATAGTGAATAATATACATTGTAACATTCACTGTAGAGATTTGGTATTTATGTATATCTTTTATGTGGTTACTCTCTCTAGGTCCTCTTAATCCAGAATTTGAAAACTAAGGATGAAGAAATACTAGTGGAAATATATGATCAAAAAGGACTTAAATTAATACAAACTAAACTTTCAGACACTGTAATCTACTGTTTATGTCTAAAGGCTGATTTGTCTAAAAGATGTCCCTAGGTTTAAAGAAAATTAGCATTTATTTTAATGCTAGATAACTTTAAAGAAGTTGGTAATGAAAAAACAAGGTCATAAATATAAGAAAAAGTTATTTTCAATACTATCACTAAACTAGAGCAATAGGTGGAAGCTGTGAATGTCTTGTTTCTATTAATTGTAAGAGGTATCCCAATCAATTACGTATGATAGTAAAGTTCTTTGAAAGAAATGCACTGAATTGAAATTCATTTAAAAGTTAGTAAATGTGGATTTTTATTATATAAAGTTTGAAATATAAAGGGACATTTATAAGTCTTTGCAGATCTTGCTTAACTTAAATGTTTATTTGTAGAAAAGCCAAACAAGAAGATACTATTAGTTATTTACTTGGACATATGCCTACCTCTAATATCAGGACACAGTTAGATGATTATATTGGGTAAGTATTAGTCAAAATTAGTTATTTACTGGACATATGCCATTTATTTTAAATGTTTGTCACATTAATAATTTTATAGATCCAGTTTTATTTCTATAGAGAACTGCCAAAAAATGTTGAGTGATTTTACATCATTTATTTCTTAATCCATCATAAAAAATAATTTCAGATTCAGTATAGCTTTTATTCCTGATAAAAAAAAAATAAGAATTTGTATATAACATGATGAATTTTTATTTCATGACCAATTTTTGTACAGGAAACAAACAGAGAGTGTGAAGACTTTAAGACAGGAAGTACATCAAAGTAAAAATCAACTGTCAACTAAAGAGGCAGAGAAAAAGATGATCAGGTAATATTTGACTTACAAAACTTACATAAAGATTGGTTATTTTATATGTTAAATCTGACAAAATTCATATGTAACTGTTTCCCTTTTTATGCCCCTGCAGTGCCAGAGGGGGCATTAAGTTTTACCTTTGTCAGTCAAAATTTGTTTCTAACTTTAGTTTGCCTCAACCAAATATTATAAAACTCAATCTCATTGCTTCTTAACAACAACCACAGATCAAGTTTGAATTTTGGGTGCCGTCACTTTTACTGTTGAAGAGTTATGCCCCTTTACAAGTAAAAAAATTGCTGAATTTTCGTTTCCGTTCTCTAATGTTAGATTACCTCAAGCAAATGTTATGGAATTTGTACACAATGCTAATTACAACAAAACTCTAATCAAGTAATTTTGGTTGTGTCATTTTAACGATTCGAAAGTTATGTCCCTTTATTTCTTTATATGCAATTGGGGACCACATCTGTGTCCTATGGACACATTCCCCATTTAATTTATCATTTTGTAATCCTGTGTGACAAATACCACAAACGATAACATATATAATGCAGAGCAATGTTTATATAAAGTTTATGTACAAAAAAAACTCATTTTACCAGACGGTATTTCATCAGATATTTTTTATAGTTATAAGGATAATGTCAGATTCATGAGACAGCACTTTTCAAGAATAAGATGGCCTAGGAGGCAATTAAAAACAGAAGAGGACAATAAATGGCTGACCTGTGTTAAGAGAGAGCTATATCTCTTGCACGTAAAAGACACCCTTGTAGATTTCGTAATAGAGTAGGCTAATGCTGCTACAAGGCAGAACTTGCACCTGCAAAGTGGAAAGGGATTACTATATGTTGCAATATCTTTGTTTCCCAATCCACTATAAATAAATATCTTTAAACTAGATAAAAAAAGTTTAATTTAATTTAGCAGTTATAAAAATATTTACTGTCTGATTCTTTTAAGTTTTAATTGCAATGAAATTTTCCTTTCAGTGAAACACTGAGAAAAAAGGAAGAGGACTTGAAAAGTAAGTTATTCTAATTGGTGTTCCAAAGGAGGTTTATTAGAATAAGGTGTGGTATGATTGACAATGAAACAACTCTCTACCAAAGACCAAATACATGTAACATAAACCAGTTGATCCAATCTTCTAACATCCCTTATTGCATCCCATGAAATATTAATACTTATTTTCTCAGTAACTACAAATCAGAAATTTGGTAGTAGGATTCATGTGAACATGGTATGCCATGTGATGCATCTTCAATGTATCACTCATTAATTTCCTCTTTACTTAAAAGCTATGTAATAAAATATCATCATATGTATATCAGGAACTATCAGATCTTCCTGAAATTTGGAGCTAAGATTTTTGGATGAAGTTTTATAGTGAGTGATGTATTTGATATCCATTGCTCATTAAATTCCTACTTGTAGAATACTTATAGCAGGTGTATTATAAGTGAGCAATATCTCACAACTCATCATGTCTGCAATAAATAAAGATTGATTTTTTTCTCGGCGTTTGCTTTAAAGTGAGAGTACATTTAGATTTACCAATTCTTCTATTTATTTAAAGACTTGGAGGAGAAAATCTTCAGTGTTTGTGGAAGCCAGAATTTTGATGATGGACTACTAACATTTAAAGACAAAATGTCACAGACTCAAGAGTAAGTTCATACAGTCAAAATATATTACCTATAATGATTAATTTAACAAATTGTGGCTTGGATGAAGAGTTGTCTCATTGGCATTCATACGACATCTTCATACATCTATATCTGATATCAACAGATTAATTGTTTGCTTAATGTTCAGTGGTAAAATAGATTATTATGTAAATAATGCCATGGTATAGTCTTTAAGGTTTTTTTTTTCTTTTTTTTAATCTTATTGATATAAAATATGTGCACACAAGGAAAAATATTTTATTTTGATGAGCCCTCTTAATAACTTAGTGTGCAGATTTTTTTATCTACTGTGGATTCATTTATTTTCGTGGAAAAATTCGTGGATATTTGATTTCGTGGTTTTGCCAAAGTCTGCACACATTCCTTTAGGAAATTTGTAATTCGTTGAATATTTGAATTCTTAGTTCTCATGTACCCACGAAATCCACGAAAATTAATATCCAACGAATATTAATGAATTCACAGTAGCTATAAAGACATCAAGCTGAAGTTTGAGATATTTAGATTTAGAATGAACAGAACCAGATTGAGTTCAAGAAGTAGATTGCCTAACCTAACTTTTATTGAAATAAGATCCATTAGAATAGATATTAGTTTTGAACTTTTTGTTTTACAGTACAAGAGGATCCTTACTGGGAGCTGAACATTTCTTTAAGAAGTATGCCACAGATTTAGAGAAGGATGACCCCTGTTGTCCTTTATGTCACAGAGAGTTTGACACAGATCAGGAAGTCAAAGAACTTGTTATTGAAGTTTGTATTATTGTGCTTATTCTTCTCGCTATTCTTTAGTTTATCTGGTTTCGTTCATCTTGATTAACTTTAGCATACACAGTAAAGTGTGACTGCTTTAACGGACTTTTCAGCCCACATTTTCAATAAACAAAATCATATGTAATTGTGAACATATTGTTTATGATATAGAATATATTGAAATACAGAATATAGAAACTACATATTGAGGTTTACAAAGAAAGCATATCTAATATATAGCATACCTGCCAACTTTTCAAAAATGTCCATGGGGGTTTTGTGTGCAAGATGGCTCTAACAGTCCTAAGAAATCTTAAAGGGGGACTTCAAATGTATTTCCATGTTGTTTTTTTGGCTTCTCCATATTTTTAAAAGCTTATAGCCATTGTAAAATAAACTGTTTTGTTTAAAATTGTAAACATATTGCTCTTTAAATATTTCCATTTGGTTGCTTTCATGGGGGGAATCCTCCACACCAGTTGGCTGGTATGATATAGAATCAAAATTATTGATAAATTAAAATGTCCTATTGATACTCTTCTACAGATAATGTTGTATTTAGCAAAACTTTTTGGAATTTTTGGTCCTCAATGCTCTTCAACTTCGTACTTTATTTGGCCTTTTTAACATTTTTTTTTATTTGAGTGTCACTGGTGATTCTTTTGTAGAGGAAACACGCGTCTGGCGTAAATATGAAATTTCAATCCTGTTATCTATGATGAGTTTATTTGAATTTTCCATAGGATAAAGATAACAGTAAATTATATTTTCATTCCAGTTGAAAAACAAATTAAGGATGGTTCCTGCCAAACTACAGAAAGCAGAGAAAGATCTAGATGAGTTCAGAAAGAAATATGACTCAATGATGCAACTTAAACCTTTAAAGGAAAATGTAAGTCCAATACTTAGTAATGACTTGGTATGTTGTTAAAGACCTTGACTACCTATGAGGGTCTTTCACAGTCTGAAGGTAAGTCCAATGGAAACTGTTTTAACCATTTCCTCCATGGATTTTTTTTTAAAATACTTGATTCGCATAGGATTTTTTTCAATAAAAAAAATCATCAAGTTTAAATTATCAATGCATTGCAAAAACGAATATTTCATCAATAAAATTCTAGTCAGAAATTCTCATGAATAGCCTTTTTATATAAGATACAAATTGTATTAAGTCTGATACAGATTATTCGTAGGCAAGAAATTTGAACTGAGGCACTACACAGGCGTCATTATGGAGTTAATTGTTAAGGACCATTTTTTCTTTCGCTAAATGTGATTTTTGAGGACAGCTTCAGAAAACGGGTTTCATTTATGTCAATTATTGAAAATTGTGGCTGAAAATTGGCTTCCAAAAGCAATGTGGTAGAATTTTTCTGAAAGAGCAAGATAAGGTAAAGAATTCAAAATAAATATTTGGTATGATTTCAAATAATACAGGTTCCTCCTCCAACTATCCAGTTTAAATCTTAAGAAAGTTTTGATGTTTTCCTGAAGTGTGTCTTCCACTTATTTTTTACCCTACATATATCAAAATAAAATTTATAATTACTTCCAAAATCTTCATAATCTCTTGAGGAAATTCTTTCTCGCTTTTATTTCTAAATTGTTTAAGACAGAGGAATTAAATGTCACCTTATTGTGTATAGTTTTGTGAAACAGTTATCAAAATACAATGTATTGGCATAATGTAAAATTAAACATTACTGTTATATTTTATTCTTTAGATTTCAATGTTGACCAGTAAAGAGATTCCAGAACTGAGAAACAAATTGAAGAAACTTAATGAAGATATAGGTACATTGAGGACCACCATTGAAGAGGTAATTATTCTGTGTGTCAAATTGTAAAATATTGTTGGAAGAGCATGTCCAGAATAAATAAACCATTTTTGTACTAGATTCTAGACTTGTGCATGCATATCTGGCTTTTCCAGTTTATTTTGAATGGGGATTTAATCTAAAGATAACAGCTTTTGGGAATTTTATTTATTTTAAATAGTTCATGTAAGTTATTATTTCTAAAAGAGAAGTGAAAGACATCAAAAGGAAATTCAAACTCATGACAACACCATGGCAAAAAAAGAAAAAAACAAGACAAAATAATTACACAAAACACAAAATAGAAATGTAAAGCCTGAGGACTGAGTAACACCAACCACACCAAAAACCAGTGGTGATCTCTCTGCACTGATTAAAAAGGCACAAATCATTCTAAATAATTGAAATTGATTAAACACATCTTTGATTTAAATTGTAAATGACCTTGCCTTGATCCTATTCAAAGTTGACAATACACACAGAATTTGTCACCATTTGGATGTTGATTTATTTTTAGAAAGAAGATGACCTTCAGACAAAGGAAGGTGATGAGGATATGGCTAAACAGGTTCAACCAGATGTAGTGCAGATAGATCGTTACCAAGGGGAGGTAATAGAACTAGACAAGAAAATAACATCACAGCAGTCAACATTGTCGGGTGGTAGTAAGTTTTTACAGATTATTCATTTAATATTATCTTCTTTATAAGAGATATTAACAGGAAATACAGTTATACCAGTATGTAAATATAATGTCGGTCCGTCCCATTAAATTTTCATTTGCCTTTTCAGAATTTAAAGGACTATTGGTAATCTCATTGTTCGTACACCAGAATGAAAATAACTTTATGTCATTGCTTGAATTGCCATTGATTAGAAGGTTTAAAACCAATCACAACATTTTGGTCTACACTTTTGGAAATACTACCCAGAATGCATTAAATTCTGAAACGGCAAATTATAAAAGCCATCAAAAATTTGAAAATTTTCTTATTTCCTGATAATTTGGAATCAAAATTTACCAAAATTATTGAGTTTACAAAACAATTTTTTTTAATAAAAATGCAGAAATAGTTTTATAAACTGTTAAAACAATGATATTTTTTATTGCTAGGTTCAGACAGAACATTACAGGATGTTATTAATGAGAAAGAAGATCATCAGATGAAAGTGTTAGTATTAAGATCAAGATTTAAGACAACATGATATGTTAAGTTTCCTGATTTGGTCAGATTTCAGAATAAGTACTCATGGTAGACATTTGATAATGGATAAGCATGTAGTTATAAGCATGAATATACTGGGAAGTGTAATATTTTTGCAATGAATAATTGTTTGAGGATTTTGAACTTCATTCATGCCCCTGTTGAATGTGATTTTTATGTTTGGATGTTTAATTTTTTCATAAGGTGTGTGTCTGAATTTATGATAGATCGTTAATATTTGTAATTTGTTGTATTAAGGGCAAGTACTTTTAAGAAACAGGCATTTTAGAAGAACTTAAAAACTTGACAAAATAATCTCTGCTGACCTTACTGTTCTGTCTTGAGTTGAAAACGTTAGGTCTTTCATTTATGCTACTCTGCTAATTCAAGAAAGCTCTTGGTTGGTTTGTATGATACCAAATTATGGAGTTAGTTCCAATAACTGTACAATAAATATTAACTAGATAGAAACCCAACATCACAGACTAACCAAAAGACTTTAAAAATCAAATAGAAATAAAATTTAAAAAAAAATCCTTTTTAGAGATACCATTACAAAGAACCTGGATAGAAAAAGACAAAAGATAAATGATCATTCTGAGGAGTTGGCGCGTTTGAAAAGTCAAATAAATACATTGAAGGAAGAAAAGCTTCAGATTGACAGTGATTTACAACAGAGATACAAATTAGAAGAAGATAAAGTCACACTTCTGAGTGAAAGTGACCAGATACAGAGAGAAATTCAGGTATGTGGAAATGACAGAGATGAAGAGCAACAATAAAAGCACTGTTCGTTTAATTTTTGTTTGTTTTATGCTATGCATATATTGATCTTATGTCATACTGGATACCCCATATCCTATGTTTTTCTATTTTGAGTGTCCAAGTGACCAGAACAAACCCATTGGAATGTACTATAAATTAAGAAGTTATTGAGTGCATTTATTATGGCCTTTTTGAAGAATGGACAAAAATATTATTGTGGTTGAAGGAAAATCTGCATACAAGTATTTGTATCAAATATCAGATTTTAAGTTCTTATTATTGTGATACTCGACCAGTTGCATTATTCAATTTCTTTAAAACCTCTTTATTCTTTCTAAATAAAATCCTTTCCAGAGCCAGAAATACTTCACTGTAATAGCTGTGTACTGAAAATGTTCCTGAACAACAAACAAACATTATCAGAATTAAAATGTAGAATGAATGTGAGTGTAGTTGAGTTTGTGATTGAACTACACCACATTGCAAAAAAATCCTTAAAAGATGCTAAGATAGAAATTATCAAAATTCATAGTTGATGTCTGCATCAGTGATGTTCGAAGTGAACTAACAAAAAAGAAAACAGGTATATGTTACAATTTTGTTGTAGATACAAATGCAAGTTGCTATGTAATATAATGATTATTGATTAATTGTTATATTTCAGGAAGCCAGTGAACAGATTAGACCTCTACAGGTTAGTTGTTTCATCGTTGACTATGAGACTAGTTTTGTCTGTGTTCAGTATTGTAACAATTTGTTAAAGTAATTGCTAAAAGCTCACCTGAAGTTAAGTCATCCTTTGGCCTCTCCTAATTGTTTTACAAAAATCTCCTCTGAAACTGATAAACTTGGCAGCAATTATCATTGGGTATCCAATGTCAATGCCAAAATCAAAATAAAATGATAATTATCCTGCCTGTTAAACAACATGGCTGAAATGAATTAAAATAGAATTTATGGATATAAATTTTGTAATAAGTTTTACCTATTATCTTGATTTAAACAATATCAGATGGATGGAAACTTCATAATCTAAATTTAAGGCATATGCATGTAATGATTGTAAGGTATACATTTCTGTCTGGCAGGATTCATATGACCTTGAACTCATATTAAGGTTCATTGATTTATGTTATTTATTATGCCCCATTTATGGGCATTATGTTTTCTGGTCTGTGCGTTCGTTCGTTCATCAGTCCGTTTTTCTGTCTGTCCCTCTTCTGGTTAAAGTTTTTGGTCGTGGTAGTTTTTGATGAAGTTGAAGTACAATCAACTTAAACTTAGTACACATGTTCCCTATGTGATATGATCTCTCTAATCTTAATGCCAAAGTAGAGATTTTCTCCCATTTTCACGGTCCACCTAACATAGAAAATGATAGTGCAGATGGGGCATCTGTGTACCGGGGACACATTCTTGTTCCTGAATAATATATAAAAGAAAATATGGTATGATTGTCAATGTCAACTCTCCACAATATATAAGGTCTGAAATAACAAATATAAAACAACTGAAATAAATATAAAACAATTTAAATAAGAAAACTAACGGCCTATTTAAAGTACAAAAAAATCAAAAGATAAACAATTATGTAACACCTCAACAAACAACAACCTTTGAATAGCAGTGTCCTGACTTGAGACAGGCACATACATACAGAATGTGGCAGGGTTAAACATGCTAGCAGGATCCCAACCCTCCCCAAACCTGGGACAGTGGTGTAACAATACAATATAAGAACAAAGTATAAAGTTTGTTTTGTATGTACAAACTTTTTACTTTTGCAAAATCTTCCAAAATAAAGAGACAATTTATTGCTTTTTTTATGATATTTTTTTTTAAGATAATTGCAAACTATCCAAAAGTTTATTTTACTTTTACAGAATCAGATAGAAAAAAAGATATTAGAGAAAGAAGCCATTACTGCAGAGAAGGAAGATAAGATAGAGCAAGCCAAATCTCAGGTAAATATTACTGCAGAGAAGGGAGATAAAAAGAACAAGCTAAATCTCAAGTAGATGTTACTGTAGAGAAGAAAGATACAATAGAACAAGCTAGATCTCAGCTAAATATTACTGCTTACATAAAGGGGTTGTAGGTCATTTGTGCCATGCAAAATGTTTTTTAATGTTAATTTGAAAAAAAAAGTTAAAATGTTTTATATCATAATTATTGAATTGGTATCTATTACACATTAAAAAAACAACAACTTATAAATAGCAGTATCCAGCCAACAGTTCCACCTACAAAAGTTTATGTAATGAAGTAGCTAGAACATTAGACCCTGCTTTCAAGATAATATACCATTTATTATCACTGTTCAAGTTAGTGATCATCCTGTTGGTAGCTGGACAGAGCAAGTTTATAATTGTCTAGAGAGTCAAAGGGAGAGATAAGTGTTCTAATAAAAATTGGTTTAACCCCATCACATTTTATGCCTTTACCTAATTGGACTTTCTGGTCTTATTTGTTGTTGACATTTGTTTGTGTTTTTTCAGAGGAGTTGGGTGTTGGTGGTTGATGTGATGTGTTATACTATCAGTTATTTTGGCAATTCCTGTTTTCCATTTAATGTTCTATTTATAAACACTGATCTCTGTTCATTGCAGGTTGATATGTTGAAGAATGATGCTTCAAAAGTAAAAAATGTTAATCAAGAAATCAAAAGGTATGGACAATAATTATTGTATGCACCCCGGTAATTGATTGTTTGTATAACCAGTGAGACAAACCAGTACACAAGTTATATCATATCTAAAAGATTTTGTTCTGTACTCAGTATAAATGTTAATAATATTTAGAACTGTTGGTCATTTTGTTCACTACTTTTTGGTTAGAATAAGAAAATTCAATGAAAATGAATTACTAATTCTTTTTTTTGAATGAAGTAACAAAATATAAAACGATAAAAAAAAATTACCTAACTTTACCATATTAAAATGTGTGGTATAAACCAATAAGATAGAAACATCAAAATTTTAGAATGTTTGAAATTATATATTTATACGCACAACTTTAAATAATAAGGAAGAGAAAAAAAAACATCTGCTGACCTTATGAAACTTATTTTATATGTTTTTTCCGTCTAAAAAATGTACAAAATAGTAACCAAAGAAACCTCATCTGAAGAAAACCAAGATGTTTGATTTAAATTGACTATTTGTACACCATTGTCCTTATATATGTAAAGAAAGATACTGGTATGTTTTATAGCTATATCAACCAAGGCAAGGCTGAAACATTGGGAGAAATAAGGAAAAAGAAAGAACAAGTTGAACTAAAGACAGAAAAGAAAGAAACTGAGAAAAAAGAAGCCAATCAGAATATAACAAAGATACAGAATGATCTAGCTACACAACAAGTAAGTAGGATGTTATTAGATGTATGCTTTGTCAAAAACAGAAAATGTCAGTTCTATTCCACTATTTAAAGGTAGTCTGACATGAATAGCATGATTTGCAATGATTTTTTTACAGGTTTACTAACCATGAATATATTTAGATTTTGTTGAAAAGATGATGGTGTTGGTCTTATTATGTCTTTTTTTTGTATTATGTTTTATGGTCTGTAGGTCTGTTCCTCCATCCTTCTTTGTGACCATCTGTCCTGCTTCAGGTTTAATTTTTTGGTCAAGGTGGGTTCGAGTAGGACATCCATGTACTATGGACACGTTCTTGTTTTACATGTTTACTAATTTTGAACTTACTTGGGATTCATTTATATTCGTTGGATACCAATTTTCGATTATTTTGTGGTTGAGGGTTTACAAAAAAATGTTTAACTAATCGCTTATTTTCCATTGGCTTGTATGCAGACTTTTGAATAACCATGAAATTAGATATCCACAACAGTGTCAGTGTTCTTCAATCCATGAATATCTTTATCCATGAAAACAAATGAATCCACAATATTTAAATTCTCTTTAGCAGATGATGGTGTTGGTCGTTTTTTATTTTTTATTTTCCTAGAACAAAACTATAATGCTTTAGATAAACATATAGATATATGTGCTTTTCAATGAACTTTTCAATGAAATTAAATACTAGAAGTATGATATTAAGTTTATTTTCTTTCTCATTATACAGTAAAAAATATGAAACTATTTGAACAAGATTTATAGAGAGTTTTATCTTTCCATAGACAAGAGAAAGAGAACTGTTAGATAACCTACAGCTAAGAAAGAAATCAAAAGAGATAGAGGATGTCAAACAAAAAATAGCTGATTTAAAAGAACAGTTAGGAGATATTGATGTGACACATCTAGATAGAGAACGGAAACGTCTACAGACACAACAAGAGGAATTGATGAAAGAGGTACACTAATCAAATATGCTAAAAAATAGAATGTACTAGAAAAATGTGGGGGATGGCAGAAGTGCCACAGATATGGAACAAATAGTTAGATATAAAAGTCATCTTGAGGCTACCCATTAACAAAAGATAAGCATCCAATTATTATAGCAAAAAATCTTCCAAAATTACTGTTAGCTTAAAAATAGTCAAATTGTAATTAGAATAATCAGAAGTGATCAAATATCTGGCACCAGTGAAAAGTTTTGAATAGACATGAAACATGATATAAAGCAATTCTCATCAAATTTTCCTCTCAGAAATAAAATCTTTATTGTTATAAAAGAGAAGCAACATGACTTAAGGGATCAGTAGTTAAAATAATTTATCGAAAACAAACTGACAATGCATTGCATTAATGGCCAAAAGGTGAACAGCGGTTTACATAAAACAACATAGAAGTCTATAAAGACTAACCAGTACCTTACTTGGGACTGGCACATTAACATTTAAGTATTTGTTCAGCATAATTATTCAAAATTAACCATCACAAATATGACAGCTATGTAAAGTGATACAGGATTTCGATTTCACATATTGCTTTAGATCTGAGGCATCATGAGAGCAGATTTTCTGAGTTTGAAAAACTTTTGAAAGTTTCAGACTTAATTTTGCTAGGGTATGTATAATATTGCTAACTGTATTGTGACCTTTACCTATCTTGTAGCTTATTCTTTTTCTTTTGGTAAGTGTATTTTTTAACTTTTATCTGGTAGAGAAATTTTCAGATTTTATTTTTTCTTACAGAAACACCATGCAGAAGGAAGACAGAGAGGTTTTGAAGATCAGATCAGAAACATAAAATCAGAACTGAAGTCTGATATGTATAAAGGGGCACCTCAAAAGTTTAGAGACAAAATGATTGTATTGAGGGTAAATATGGAAATCAATATGGACTACATTACGAATAAAAAGGAAACGAACAAAAACAGAGAATTATTTTCCAGTAATGGAACAATTCAAAAGCAAAAATTTATTTTGTTAAGCGATTCAACTGTAAATGTTTGGATTCTAAATAAAGATATTTCATTATAGTGAAATCAGTGTTATTTGTGGGATACAACTTATTTTTGCATTTTGTAGGAAATAGACAAACCAAGAATATTCATGTTCAAGTTTTAAGGAAAAATAAATTTTCTATAGAATTGTCTGCAGTCTTGGACAAAACCATGATATCAAATATCCAGGAAAACACATCTTTTTATTGCACTCAGGAAAAGACAAATTTAATCAAATCTAGGCAAACAAAACTTTTAATAAAAAAATTGTATACACCAAAAATTAAATATATATTCTATTATTTCAGACAACAGAATTGGCTATCACTGACTTAGAGAAGTACTACAAAGCTTTAGATACGTAAGTGTGACTGATACAAATAATTCTGAGTTTCTTCTGATAATACCCTGTTTATAGGTTATTAGGAATATAAGGACATTTCATGTGAATAAGTCAACTATTCACTAGGTTCAAAGAAAGTGATTGTACACAATCAATAGCAACTGTACAGCTTTAAACAATTAGAAAACCCCATGGTTGGCTATAAATGGTCCTGACATGAAAAATGTTGAACACTTCTAAAGAGAACATAATTTAAGGTTTGCAAAATGGACACACAATTTGTTGGTCAAGTAAAAATTAAATGTTACTGAGAAGTGAAGATGAAGAGATATCAGTATATTTTAATTGATTCCTTGAAAATGAAAACAGTCATTATTATATTGAAAACAATTCATTTTATGTCAATTTCAGAGCTATCATGAGATACCACAGTTTAAAAATGGAGGAAATAAACAAAATTATCAGAGAATTGTGGAGAAATACATACAGAGGCAATGGTAATTCTATAAATAGATAATTAGTGTAATTTTAAGTTGCTGGCATCAAATGAGACTGGTAATGGTGGTCCTTTCATGGGGAATAATGCTAACAATATTTGCCAAATGAAGTAGACATAAATTTTTGCTGTATGACGATAAAATGTGTAATTTCTTTTTTAGAGGATAAAAACTCAATAACATTTTTCTAAAAATTACATTAACAATAATTATTTGAGACATCTTTAGTATCACGGTATCATTTTAATCAATTAGGTGCCTATGGTAGCCAAACATAACCACTTGACACCTGACAGCAATAAAATTAACAGTACCAATTTTCTTGCACCAGATGCGCATTTCGACAATACATGTCTCTTCAGTGATGCTCGTGGCCAAAATATTTGAAATCCAAAGCTAATATAAAAGATGAAGAGCTATAATCCAAAAGGTCCATAAAAGTATAGTCAAATCCGTGAAAGGAATCAGAGCTTTGCATGAGGGAGATACATTCCTTAATTTATAATAATTTCTAATATTTTGTAACAGCAAATTTCAATAACACAAACAATCTGTATTTTCATGCCAGTACCGAAGTACTGGCTACTGGGGTGGTAATACCATCAGGGACTAATAGTCCACCAGCAGAGGAATCGACCGAGTTAGGGTGTAACTACTCTCTCAAATGACATGTGATTGTCATTGTATATGGTACTTACAAAAACAACATAAAAAGAGACAGAATTAAGACTTTGGCACATTTTTAAAAATAGAAATAATAAGATATACCTGGTCAACTACAAATGATTTAAGATAATGTTAAGGTAGTTTTTTTCTAAAAACAACATACAAGAGAGACAGACGAATTTGGCACCTTTTTCAATATTCATCCTTGATGATTTAATGGTAACCAGCTCCCCATGAGAGCTGGAGGTAGTTGGATTGATCCCCTGCATTGTCAAATCATAGACTTTAGAATTATTTTGATATTTGCTGTTTATAAACTAAGCATACAGAACTTAACAGTAAGTGCAAAGACTGATTCACTTGAAATCAGAGCAATGTGACAGGTAGTGCCATATGTCCTCTAACTGCAAAGGCTGATTGAGTTAAATCAGAATACTAAGCATGGTGTGGTATTTCTTCTAAACTAGTACAGTAGAAATCTCGCTCAGGGTTTTGGTCTAGTATGATTAAATTCATATCACATAAACATGTTATCTCCTAAATGTGCATCTAAATGCCCTTAAACAGCCATCTAAGTAGAGTATAACACCTGATTCTTTTTGATGTTTTCAGATAATACATGATTTTTCCATTCTTCAATGATTTATCAGTAGTTGTTCTTCACAAAAATACACTTCAGATGTCTAATAATGGATATTGAAAGTTCATAATGCATAGATGCTTAACCAACAGTATACCAAATAAGAATGTAAACTACCAGTATTGTGTAATAGTAAAGAATAAGTCTTCTGTCTGTAGTAGGTACTTTTTCATACTGAACATCTTATATAGTATATAAAGATTGCCAAATTGCTGGAGCAAAAGAGAAACAAATTGTATTTTAACCCAGTTATTATTTTTTGTCAGACATTGAAACAATTGAAATTCGAACTGATGAAGATGAGAGTGGCATAATGAAAACAAGACGTAATTATAATTATCGTGTGGTGATGATAAAAGGGGATACTGCCCTGGATATGAGGGGGAGATGTAGTGCTGGACAAAAGGTATATATATATATGTTCACTAAATAATAAGAATTTCCGTATTTTGTTAGCCTGAAACAAATAATACCTGAAGTGTTGAATAATTTTATCAAAATATCTATGAAATGATCAGAAAAATACTAAATTTTTGTTAGTTTTTCAATTATTCAAAATAGCCCTATGACCATCCTCATTTTATAAATAAAATTGGTCTACTCTATCATTCACAGAAATACCTTCTTTGGGCATGCATTGGAAGGCATTTAATTGTGTCAAATCATTATTACAATGTGTCAACAATTATCCAATGATTATAGCATTGTAATGTCATATAATGGAATCAAAATATTTGATTTAGGGAAGTGTTAGATTTTTTTTTGTATATTCTCTTAAAACAAGAACAGCAATATTAAAATGTGTTTATGAAATCTAAAAGAAAGTATTTGAAAGGAGTAAGTTGGAAGTTTTAAATCTCTGAACTATGTGTGTCAAACATGGATGGAAAGCCCACTTCTCCAAAAACCTGTTTTATCCGTTTACAATTTTTGAAAGTAGTATTTGAGCTCAAAATGAACATCAAAACTGAAAAACTTTATAGTAAATAGTGAAAGATTGAGGGGACATGCATATTCTTTGAAATATGTGTCATGAAGATGGAGAGCCATTGGGGCCAAATAACAGTAAAGGGCCTTTGATTCTTTATTTCTTTCTTCAAGTTATAAAAATCTACTGTACATTATACATTGTAGGTGTTAGCCTCACTAATTATTAGATTGGCATTAGCAGAGACATTTTGTTTAAATTGTGGAATTCTGGCTTTAGATGAACCAACAACTAACCTAGACAGAGAAAACATTGAAAGTTTGGCTTTTGCACTTGTAGAGTAAGTTGTTATTTAAAATCAGATAGAATTGTGAGTAGCAATTATTGGTTTTAGTCTTTTTTTCTTGTTTTACTGCTAAATAGAGTTCACCTGCATTTAACCTTCACCTTGACATTATTTGGGAATACAAGCCTGAGTGTCACCACTGAATAAGCAGTAACTGGCCGACAAAATAACTTAATTTATGCAGGAGGGAAAATGTGCATTATTACTGAAAATGGTCCAGCAGTCAATTTAATGTACTATAAACTCTTTTAATTTCTACACTTTTAAACATCTGTTTTATGAATTGTATTGATTTTTGGTAAGATAGTGTGTGTAAGGATATATAGATGAAAATCTATTTTTAAATGTTTTGCAAGAATTTTCACCTTTAACATTGAATTACATGTATTAAATTAAGCAGATACATTTAAATGCATGATATATTAATAACAGTAATGTGGTGGTGGGTCACAGTTGCCAAATTTTCATTTGTTCTATCTTAGAACTAATAATGCTTTAATTTTTTAGAATTATCAAGGGAAGAGTCCACCAAAAGAATTTCCAGTTAGTAATTATTACTCACGATGAAGATTTTGTGGAGTTGTTAGGAAGATCAGAATATGTGGATGAGTTCTTCAAGGTCAGAAAAGACCAGAGGTAAGCAAGATCATATCATAGAAATATTATGTTTAATGTCAGAAAAGTGTTGTATAGTTGTTCCAAAAGAATTTAGATGAATAAAACTTTTCCAGGTAAAAAATGTTTTTCATTAATCAGTGTGTCTTTCTGCTATCTGTGTCATAAAAGTTACTTAACAAAGCATGGTCTTTTCTAAGGGGTTTGTCAGTTATTTTGGAACCTCTCTGTTCCAATTTGTAATGAGGTGATTTGTTAATAGTTTATCTTTTTGCTTTGGAACAAGAGGAAGTTTCTCATAAAAAATCTCATCAAAAAATGTTAGCCTGAGTCCTTTATTGGAAAACCATTGATAGATAATCTGTTTATTGCTACATTACAAGGCAGTTGTCTGCTCTATGGTCGGGTTGTTGTTGCTTTAACACATTCCCAATTTCCTTTCTCAATTTTAAAGCCAATGACGTCATATAGATTTCACCACTGCAACAAGTGTGTCACGATATTTCTCCACAAGATACAGTTAAATTGAAATATTTATAAGTGCGAGGCTTGCAGAGCTTTTTAAATAATTAATATTTAATTGTTGAAAGTGGAGAAATATTGTTAATTATCGGCAATTTGTATATTTTCCCTTTGATCTTTCTGCCTAATATTTTCGAGTATCAAGGTACTGGCTGTATCACTGAAAATATTAGGCATAAATTTTGTGACGTCATAATCACCCTAACAGGCTCATCTAGATATTCCACATGATATAGTCAGTATCAAAAACAAAACTACCTATTATTCTATATACATGAGTTATAGTGGTGGAAACTCTTCCCCCTTATGAGTTTTATCTTTCCTTTAAAAGGATTTGAAGAAAGGCGTGTTCTTTATATGTGACATCATTACCCATGGTAGCACTTTTTTATGACGTCACAATAGGAAATTCAGAAGAAACCAAGAAAATTTAACATCATTAAGAATCATTTGCTGAAAACAGATTTTCACTAGTGAGGAAAAATACTTTTCTCACACTGTTCGAGAAATATGAAATAGCTAAAAAATTAGAGCATGTATTATTTTTTTTTCAAAATTTTTCATGGGAATAAAGCACATCAAACAATTTTTATTTTTTTACAAAAACATGTACTGTTCTACTTTAATATAATTTCAGTGGCTATTCACAGTTAGTTAGAGCTAGGGTTGGAGAGCTTCACTCAAGATGATTGATGAAGTAAAAGACAGTTGTATAGGAAGACACCAGCGTCACAAGGGTCTCAAGTTCTGATGGAAATCATGACAATTTTCATACAATTTTCATACACATATGATAGATCATAGTATGAAGCACTTTTACACTAAAGTTGGCAAAATTAGTTACGTAAGGGAGATCTATGATAGGCAGATGAACAACATGAACAAGACAGCCTGTAGAACTTATTTGAAAACATTTGACTTACAATTTGACATGTTTTTTGTATGTATAACCGTTTTGTTACAAACCAAACTTGTTAAAGATTAAGCATTTGTTATTCTTAATAAAACATGTAAATATTCAAGACATTTTTTCTGTGACTTCATTTCACTGGTCTGTTGTTGTTTTTTTTGTGTCCACTGTGTGATGTATACATTGCGGGTACATGTCTAGGACAGTTAGATGATTAATGCCTGCTAACTATTTTAAAGAGTAATGCCCCTTGGAAATGTTAATCAATAGGCTCTCTGTTGAAGACCGTAATTTAACCTATAATGGTTTACTTTTATTAATTGTGACTTCCATGGAGAGTTGTCTCATATCACATCTTCTCATATCTATATAACGGTAGTATAGGAACAATTTACTCTTACAATATGTGTCATTCAGTATTGGATCAAATATTTTCATCACAAGTAGAATATTTTGTTTTTGTAAAAGAACAATAGCCTCTGGTTTTATTATTTTGGTGAGATACAAATTTTTGATTGATTTCATGGATACTTTTGAACTATGAACTTACATGATTAATAAAGTGCAATATTTACAATAACTTTTAGTCAGGCTTTTGTAAAATAATGTGTGAAATCAAAAGTTGGTACCTACTAAAATAAATAAATCCACAGTATTGTATTCATCTCATAGAAGGTCTACTTTCCAAAAAGTGAAACAGTAACCTCAAAATCATTCTGTGGTAAAATTTGATTAACACAAGTCAGGAGCATTTAATTTAGTGTTTGTCATTTGTTGCTTGTGTCCTATATTTTTTGTTCAGTAACTTTTATTATTGGAGAAACTGATAACTTCACAAAATCTCAACATTGACCATTGAAACAAGAATACAAGGCTTAAGGTTATATGATCCTGGCAGACATACCTCCATATACCAAATTATTTAAATGACCTATTGCTTTTAGTACAACTTGCATCAACCCAAAATTTATTATTGACTAATGAACCATGAAACTCAAAGTGAGGTCAAGGACATGAGATTTGAGACTGAAACTTCAAAACACAGAGGATGAAGCATATGGGTATTCTATATCCTGAAATTTAAAAGATTGTAAACAGACATATCTCTTCTTTATTTTGATATGAATGCATATGTTGAAATTAAAAAAGCAATACTAGAAGATGCAAGTTAACTAAAATATTCAGTCAATGAAGATCAACTTAGGGGTCATGTCCATATAAATAATATAATAATCAGAGAGATAATGTAGCTTTTATGTTACTTTGATAAAGCAAATGTTGAAATTAAAATAGCAATACTTTAGCATGTGACAAAGTATGCAATTATTCAGTCAATGAACCATGACTGAGGAGAGGAAGATACTGGGGAAAAATTGGTTGATTATATCGGGAATCAATGAATCATGATCCGACGGGGGCCCCCAGTCGGAGATCAAAATAAGCGGTGGTCCGAGACCAGTAGAATTTGCGTCAGACCAGTAGATTTTGTCAGCTGGTACTGTGGACCAGTAGAAATTTGTAGGTAGTTATTAACTCACTGATTGCATGGCAATATCATTTTGTTTGAAAACAAATTTATCAATTGCATAGTACTGGGTGTACTAAGGATGAAAAAATGAAAAATCTTGCTTCAATAGTGCAGAAAATGAATAATCTGTCCTCTCAGTTTACAAAAATAAATCGATCGAAAAAAATCCTCCTGCCCCCCCCCCCCCCCCCCCCCCCCCTCCCAAGAATATCAAATGGTCGTCCCCTAAGTATTACAATTGATCAAGTTAATTAATATCTAGGGTGAGCATCAATTCACAACACAAAATGTGGAAATATTTGGAAGGACCTCTGGACAAAAAGAATAAAGATTATGAAATTGACAAAAGGAAACGCAGATATAAAAAATAGTGGGAAAAAGATCATGAATTGTTAAGTTATATTGTCGATCGCAATGTAGTGAATTAAATAACATGTGAAAACTTTGTCCAAGCTATTATTATGTAGACTATTTTTGGGCAGGGCTTCAAATGACCCAGTCGTCGTTGTGAGGATTTTGATGATGTGGAAGACAATGCAATGTTGATTTTTAGCTCACCTGGTCCGAAGGGCCAAGTGAGCTTTTCTCATCACTTGGCATCCGTCGTCGTCCGTCGTCGTTAACTTTTACAAAAATCTTCTCCTCTGAAACTACTGGGCCAAATCAAACCAAACTTGGCCACAATCATCATTGGGGTATCTAGTTTAAAAAATGTGTGGCGTGACCCGGTCAACCAACCAAGATGGCCGCCAGGGCTAAAAATAGAACATAGGGGTAAAATGCAGTTTTTGGCTTATAACTCAAAAACCAAAGCATTTAGAGCAAATCTGACATGGGGTAAAAATGTTTATCAGGTCAAGATCTATCTGCCCTGAAATTTTCAGATGATCAGTCAATCGGTTGTTGGGTTGCTGCCCCTGAATTGGTAATTTTGAAGAAATTTTGCTGTTTTTGGTTACTATCTTGAATATTATTATAGTTAGAGATAAACTGTAAACAGCAATAATGTTCAGCAAAATAAGATCTACAAATAAGTCAACATGACCAAAATGGTCAGTTTTTTAACCATTTTTCGTCAATTAAAGTAATCTTTTACAAAAATCTTCTCCTCTGAAACTACTTGGCCAAATTAATCCAAACTTGGCCACAATCATCTTTGGGGTATCTAGTTTAAAAAATGTGTGGTCAACCAACCAAGATGGCCGCCACGGCTAAAAATAGAACAAAGGGGTAAAATGCAGTTTTTGGCTTATAACTCAAAAACCAAAGCATTTTGAGGAAATCTGACATGGGATAAAAATGTTTATCAGGTCAAGATCTATCTGCCCTAAAATTTTCAGATGAATCGGTCAATCGGTTGTTGGGTTGCTGCCCCTGAATTGGTAATTTTGAGGAAATTTTGCTGTTTTTGGTTATTATCTTGAATATTATTATAGATAGAGATAAACTGTAAACAGCAATAATGTTCAGCAAAGTAAGATCTACAAATAAGTCAACATGACCTAAATGGTCAGTTGACCCGTTTAGGAGTAATTGCCCTTTATAGTCAATTTTTAACCATTTTTCGTAAATTAAAGTAATCTTTTACAAAAATCTTCTTCTCTGAAACTACTTGGCCAAATTAATCCAAACTTGGCCACAATCATCTTTGGGGTATCTAGTTTAAAAAATGTGTGGCGTGACCTGGTCAACCAACCAAGATGGCCGCCACCGCTAAAAATAGAACATAGGGGTAAAATGCAGTTTTTGGCTTATAACTCAAAAACCAAAGCATTTTGAGGAAATCTGACATGGGATAAAAATGTTTATCAGGTCAAGAACTATCTGCCCTGAAATTTTCAGATGAATCGGTCAATCGGTTGTTGGGTTGCTGCCCCTGAATTGGTAATTTTGAGGAAATTTTGCTGTTTTTGGTTATTATCTTGAATATTATTATAGATAGAGATAAATTGTAAACAGCAATAATGTTCAGCAAAGTAAGATCTACAAATAAGTCAACATTACCAAAATGGTCAGTTGACCCCTTTAAGAGTTATTGCCCTTTATAGTCAATCTTTAACCATTTTTCATAAATCTAAGTAATCTTTTACAAAATCTCCACTGAAACTACTAGGCCACAATCATCTTTGGGGTATCTAGTTTGAAAAATGTGTCCGATGACCTGGCCATTCAACCAAGATGGCCGCCACGGCTAAAAATAGAACATAGGGGTAAAATGCAGTTTTTTGCTTATAACTATGAAACCAAAGCATCTAGAGCAAATCTGACAAGAAGTTAAATTGTTTATCAAGTCAATATCTATCTGCCCTGAATTTTTCAGATGAATTGGACAACTGGTTGTTGGGTTGCTGCCCTCCAATTGGTAATTTTTAAAGAAATTTTGCCTTTTTTGGTTATCTTGAATACTATTATAGATAGCGATAAACTGTAAACAGCAATAATGTTCAGCAAAGTAAGATCTACAAATAAGTCAATATGACCTAAATGGTCAATTGACCCCTTAAGGAATTATTGCCCTTTATAGTCAATTTTTAACAATTTTCATTAATTTGGTAAATTTATGTAAATTTTTACCAAATATAGTTCTCTGTTACTAATGGGCAAAGTTCATGATAGATATAATTGTAAGAAGCAAAATCGTTCAGTAAAGTAAGAACTTCAAACACATCACCATCACCAAAATACAATTTTGTCATGAATCCATTTGTGTCCTTTGTTTAATATGCACATAGACCAAGGTGAGCGACACAGGCTCTTTAGAGCCTCTAGTTTTTCTGTCCTTTATCCTGATTTTGATAAATAAAATCATTTGAGATTATCAAAGCATTTATCGCAAGAGTGCACACGCTGAAATGTCTCGCCTTCTTTACTAATCATAGATATTATGTTGATAGACCAAATATAAAGCTTTATTACAACTGTCACATAAACTCAACGTTAACAAAGAAAACAAAACATTGATCAATGAATGAAAATAAGGTCAAGGTCAGATGAACAATGCCAGGCTGACATGTACAGCTAACAATTCTTCAATACAACAAATATAGTCCTATTTTGCTTAAATTCAGAAAAACAGACCAAAACACAAGAACTTTACACTGAGCAATAAGCCGTGAAAATGAGGTCAAGGTCAAATAAAACCTGCGTAACAGACATAGATCATAAAATATTTCCATACACCAAATATAGTTGACCTAATGCATAATGCATAAAGTATTAGAAAAATAGACCAAAATTCAAAAACTTAACTTTGATCACTGAACCATGAAAATGAGGTCAAGGTCAAATGACACCTGTATGCTAGACATGCACACCTTACAATCATTCCATACACCAAATATAGTAGACTATTGCATATAGTATGAGAAAAACAGACAAAAACACAAAAACTATAACCACTGAACCATGAAAATGAGGTCAAGGTCAGAGGACACCTGCCAGTTGGAAATGTACACCTTATAGTCCTTCCATACACCAAATATACTAGACCTATTGCTTTATATAGCATCCGAGATATGGACTTGACCACCAAAACTTAACCTTGTTCACTGATCCATGAATTGAGGTCGAGGTCAAGTGAAAACTGTCCCGACAAATGAGGACCTTGCAAGGTACACACATACCAAATAAAGTTATCCAATTACTTATAATAACAGAGAACTTAACATTACAAATACCTTTACTTTTTTTTCAAGTAGTCACTGAACCATGAAAATGAGGTCAAGGACATTGGGCATATGACTGACTGAAAGTTCGTAACACGAGGCATCTATATACAAAGTATGAAGCATACAGGTCTTCTACCTTTTAAAATATAAAGCTTTAGAAGTTAGCTAACGCTGCTGCTGAATCACTATCCGTATGTCGAGCTTTCTGCAACAAAAGTTGCAGGCTCAACAAAATTAGGATAGGGACTCTTGTTCTTGTTTAATATATGATATAGAAAGCATTGAAAAAAGTAAATCTTTAATTTATATTAAATGTTTGTAAAATGAATGTCATTTTGCAGCCGGAACCAGTAAATTTTTTAGTCCACTGATCCAACTGGCTAGTATATAAACAAGAATGTGTCCCCAGTACAGGGATGCCCCATCATACTATAATTTTATGTGTTCAGTAGAACGTAAAAATGGGGAAATATGAATTGGACATTAAAATTAGAAAAAGCATATCAGAGGTTACATGTGTACTAACTTTCAAGTTGATTGCACTTACTTCATCAAATACCAAACTCAACCAAAAACTTTAACCTGAAGGGGGACAGATGAACAGTACAAACTGAAAAGACAGACGCAAAGACCAGAAAACATAATGCCCATTAAAGCTTAAATGCAATCATACATCCACTTATGAAAAATTTATGGATCTGCCACTTATGAAGTACAAGGCTAAACAATCTTGATGTAAATTAGGTGCCCTTGCTAATACAACTGCATTTATAACAGATATCAAACCTAAACAACATTTACTTGTCAAACTATGTAAAAGTTTCAAAGTCAATGAACTATGAAGAATGCTTATACAACTGCATATGATCAACCTACCACTAGTTCTTTGTCATAAACTAGAGATAACACAAACTAATCCATTGTTAAAGTCAATGCGGAAAACAGCATACCTATGAATCGAAATAAGAATACAACTCCATACCAAATATAATTCCCTATAACTAGCTTAATCACACAACCCAACATTAAAACGAGGGAAAATTTCAAAATCTATAGACCATGACCAAGGGGACAGGGACAAATTATTTCCAATGCTTTTTCAACTGCATACCAATTATTTTTTGACAGTCAAGAAGATTCAGCAAGTGTACAGGACAAAAAAGATATCAGAGGCCTCGAATGTTTAAGAAAATGTAAAGGTTCTAGGAGAAATTCTCTCAGGCTCGATAGCAATTTGAGAAACCTGGGTTGGTATGCATTAGGACTGAAATCAGTTGTTACATGGCCCAGGTTTTCAGTACCTACAGCAGTTATTTGCCAAATTGTACATCAGTTCTTTCTAGCTTTAGAATATAATACATCTAAATTCAAACTCCATTCATAGCTTTTACCCTGTCCACTTCTCCTAAGGTGCCAAATGTTGGACCTAGGAGCACCAATATTTATTACATACAACTGTTTGACATTCATTTCACATTGCAGATAGAGGCATCCCATCAATAATTCCAAGTGCTTAAAATATATCGGAATATAAAATATATATTTTTCGTCCACAATGCATGGACAATTGTCAAAAAACTTTATTATTTCCCTTGTGCAAGATTTTTGTAGATGACAAAAGTAATCAATAATTTAGTGAAATGATTTTCACATACACATGCGGAACACCACCATATAAGGATAAATTGCTGTATGGTGTAAGTTTTGCTCATTGTTCAATGTTGAAGGCTATACAGTTACTTTATCATTTTTTTCCTGGTGAAGTAATCATTGGCAGTCATACCACATCTTATTTTTAGAGAAAAGTTGAATATCTTGACATAATTCACTACAAGATTATTTAAAATGATTTTATTTTTCAAAACACAATAAAATGGTCAATGAATCGATTTATGCCAAACCAAGTGCTCCAATGATTTTAACTTCAAAGACCAACTTATTCATAAAAACCCACAACCATATGATCTATTTACAAATAAAACAAAAGACAGATTTTAATTTAAAATATATTTGTTCTTGTACATGAATATTTACAGTTTACATGATAATATACAACTAGTAATAAAAATAAGCTTCAACTTAATAAAATTTATGCAATGATTATGGCAAACAATGTCCTTAAAAACCTCCATCAAAATTATTTCGAGTAAAAAGATGTCGAAAAACAAATCGGAGCACTAAGAATGTATAACTTGCGTATTTCATAAAGTTACAAATAGGATTTTAACTTCGTGGATAAAAACAACACAAAATTGACATGTAAAAACAATGTAATAAACAGATAGTAAAAATCTTTTGAAGGAGATTCTGAGAGACAATAGTAATGCAATCGAATAAACTTATAAAAATTAGGGTCAACTAAAAACAAATTCATGCCATTTTAAAAAAATTTTTAAAAGAGGTAAAAATATAAAAAAAAAAATTGCATTTAAATGGCTTTGGTAATTTTTAAAATTCATTCATACATGACTTATGAGAGAACATGCATTTTTAAAATCATGATTAGCAATGAGGAGTCATACCTTTATATTATCTTTTACACAAATTCACAACCACATCAACATACACACACATTCATCAGAAACATACACATCACACACATGAAATAGGAGCTGCCTTCCTTATTGCACCTGAAAGGTATGGGAAAGGAACAAGAATTGTCAATAAATAATTTCCCACACAAAGTCACGGCCACAAAGCTGATCATAACCTGGTGTTGATGAAAGAACTGTGGTAAATATAGGACAGTAGTCTCTACACAACCAGAGGCAGACTGGCTGGAGGGGGGAACTTCTGGAAATTTGAGATTTCTTCATACCTGAAAGAAAAACATACAATTTTAAATCTGTGACAAGGAATATGTAACTGGCTTAACAGGTTCATTGAAAAACAAGCTCCTAGTTGTCCACAATGCAAAAAATTGCATTGTGGACAAGGTTTCTGGACACCATTAAGACTACTTTAATGAGTATTACAATAGAACCAAATAATTTGTACATGTTTGTTTATCTATTCATTGACTATTGTCATTCATTGAGTGTATATTTCAAGGTTGTGGCTAATAAATGTTGATCATCATAAGGAAACCCTTGTTTCTTGCCTAATAAATTTTTAGTATAAAATTAGTCATGAATGCACCTGTCCTAAGTCAGGAACCTGTTATTTAGTTGCCGTGGTTCATGTGTTACTCTTTTTTTTTTATACAGATTAAACAGTTGTTTTTTCTGTTTGAAAGTTTTACACTCAATTTGGGGCCTCTTGTAGCCTACTGTTTGGTGTGAGACAAGGCTTTGTGTTAAAGGCTGCACTTCCACCTTAAATGGTTTACTTTTAACACTTTGCGACTTGAATTGAGTTCTCATTGGCACTCATACCACATCTTTTATATGTTGACCAGTTTGTCATACTTGTCCTCACATTTGGTTTCAGGTTTTCAAATCATAGCAAGATTGCTACCACACATTTCTAAAGAAATGCTACAAATTTTTGGCTTTATTTTGAATTAATTTTTTAACTTTTTAATTTCAAGTTTTAAATGATCTTTGATACGTAAAACTGAATTTGCTATTGATTTCTGTCAGAAATACAAAGAATTCATGATGCCAAAGAAACATGTAGCATGTAGTATATAAGAAACAAACAGGGTTTTTGCCAATAATAATTGATCCATTACTTACTTTGTACTTCTGTATTTTTCTACTACTGACTGTTGAGGACTCTTGTCAGCATTAAGGTACAGTTTATGGAGGTCTTTCAAACAGTCAACAAAATGTCCTACTTCATAACCACTGGACTTTATCAGGGTTTGGGGCTGAAAAGTAAAGAAGCATACTTTAATAATGACATGTCAAACAGTTTCAGGCAGTTTGCTTAATTTTTAGAATATTTATGACACGGAACAATCAATTGTTTGAGCAGTCATTCATTTTATGGGTTCAATTATGTACATCTTATAATGAGAATAATGTTTTTTTCATGGAATTGATTGTTTTGCTGTTGTTGGTACAGTATATTTCTTTTTTTCTAAGTACTTGAATATGCTGGGTACACTTATCTAAATTAATGTAAACTAATAAATTTACAACTGCAATGAGTGTTGCAACACAAAACTATTTTATATTGAAAAGTACTTTTCTTTTAATCTTCAAATAAGTTTCATCATATTTATCCAAAAAGGTGAAACTTTTTCTGAAATTGACTGTTTTTCAATCAAAAACTCTTTCTTCAAAATATGAAAAGGTTGTTATACTGAATGGTAAGTCACCATCATTATTTATAGTAATCTTACCCAGGGTTCTTGTCCTAAAGAAAATCTAGCTAAACATATACAGGCAGCTGCTATTTGACTAGGAAGGTATTTCAAGAAAGTGTCTGCTTCTATTAATGTATTTTCTGCTAAGAACTGAAAAATAAAACTTCTTATTAATACAATGACATATGAACCTGCAATCAGAGTTTAGAATCTAAAATTTATTACTATAAAATATACTTATTTAGCATTAAAAGCACTGAAAAGATTCTAAGATAGTCAACCAAATAAGCCTATATACATTCAAGCTATTAACAAACATTAGCACCATGCTTTGGAAAAGTAAATTAAACAGCAAATGAAATTTGTTTTTGTTAAATTATGTACATATATATAGTTATCCTTTGATTTTTTTTTGGGTGATAATTTCTAATTGCATGCAATTGATGAAATTGTAGCAGAGAAAGACTTTCAATAAAACCATATTTAATCGTTTAATAACAGGAAATTATTTTCAAAATTTCATCAGCTGACAATATTTTAGTGCTAAATCCAGAAACAATAATCTAAATGTTTTTTTTACCATAGACAAGGCTTTGACTTTATCGTCAGCATCAGAGTCTGTCAGGAAGTGATCACAAAACCAATTTGTTGTTGGTACAGCTACGTCAAATGTCAAAACCTTCAGAACAAGGTGTTCCATTCTCAATACCTAGACAAAGCAAAAATTATTGGTTATTTCAGGTTATCTGGAAAATAGTAATGTGTTTTGAATAATTTGAATAACATACATTGTATATGATGAAAAATATTATTAAAATGTTGATGTTCATGAGTGGAAAGATAATGAATTAAAAGGTTAAATTTTCAATTTCTATGCACACCTCGGTTTATTTCCACATTTTGCAAAAAAAAAAGAATTCTGTATTTAATGAAAATAACAATATTTAGTCACAAGTAACAAGTTACTTTAATTGGCAAAATGTATGGAACATTTATCCAGAGATCTACAGATTTAAAACAATCTATTACACATCGTCAATTACGGGAAGAAATTCATGACTATTTCACAAAAAACTACCCTTAAACTTGTGTTTCCATACCTGTTGCTTTGTGTAGGTGTCATCTGTGATATAGGCAAATTCTCCAACATCTGGTGGGTAGATTTCCTCATATTTCCTAAAGAAAAAAAATCATATAAAGCTTATGAAATGATCAATGACAGACTTATCTTCCATTTTTCTACAAAAATCTGTCCAACTTTCTTAGCAGCCATAATTATAAATAAATGAAATGCTCTATGAGCTATTGCTAAGCTTTCTAAATATAACCCCTCAAAAGCCTCATGTATAGTAGTTATTGTATTCAAATAATTTTGTGAAGGCAATAAAAAAATGCATGCATGCTGACTTTCTGTTGCAAAAAAAAACATACCATACCATGTACATGTATGTATAATGAACCCATTTTTTTTATAGTTTTAATGGGTATTTTTTTCAAATTATACTGGAAGGAATTCGAATAAATTTTATCTGCGATATCTGCATACAAATGGTGAAATGCACAACCGTGCAGCCTATAAGCTGTCAAAATATGAGAAATGTGATCTCATGGTTGCAAAATATGACATTAATGAATATTTTTAAAGAAAACCATGAGAGTAAAAATATCTTACGATGCAAGAAACATGCTGGCAGCTCCAACAAGTTGAAGTTTTCCTCTCTGTACAGACATGTAGGATAGAAATCTATCAATGTAGTTTACAGCTAAGAATAAAGTTTCTCTGTGCAGCTTGTATTCTTCGGATACTTCAACTAACCAATCTACCAGAATGCTCCTCATCGATGCTGTTATATCGGATTGTTTTTTCATGTAATTATGTTTTGGTCTATTTTTTGCCTGAAAATGAAATTTTTTCTAAAATATAGATAAAAAATTCATGCTACATATATATCATGTTCAGGTGAATGTGTTCATATCAATTCTTTCATTGGTGTTTTACACGTAACATGTTTTTTTTTGTTTGTACATATAATATGCAAATTTTTCAGTAAAGTTGCAACACATTGGCTGAAGGTTATCAATATGGTGGTGTCTCCGGTCATTTATTTCAAACCAATTACTTTTAAAATTGATATATAATTTGTATTCTCTCCAATAACATGTAAATGTAGGCTTTTACCATTTATCAATGCATGTTTGTTAATTTGTTTAATTTTGGATGTAATTTGTCTTGATTGGCTGACATTGTTATGTTTATCATCTCATAGACATAATTTTGTCATGTTACCGCGACAGCACCAACGTTTTTTTATGGTTTGAAATGGAATTTAGAATTATTTATAAAAAATTTCATATTTTTCTGTATATTCTAATCAACATTAAATATGTGGTGCACACTTCATAATAACCCTCTATGCAGGTTACTCAGTGTGCCTCACATTTTTTATGATATTTCTTAGTAGACGTATAAAATATTAGTCATTCTTTAATTAAAAAATTTCCCTTGTATAATGAAGTTGGATTTTGTAACACAAACTGACAGTCATTCATGAAGTGTTGTAGTACTTTGATTTTTCATTTGTGATGTATACACTGACTGTTGATTGCCTTGTTTAAAGATGTTGATAATTTGAATGTATGGTTATTCTATATGAACACAGAGCATTCTGAATATTCATTGTACACGATATGCAAACGATATGACAACTAAATTGTATGATCTAACCATCTTAACCCTACCTCAGCTTCTCTCAAATGTGCATAAATTTCTTCTACATATTCAGGTACCATGGTAATGATGGATTCTCTGTCTAAAGGCTTTTTGTCTTCCATTTCCTCATGTGTGGTATCCAACACCATTGGAGATTCTTCTGTTCAAAAGAAGGTTCAGAACAATCAATAAATTGTTCATAAAATAAAATTGTAACATGTAAATGTTGGTTTACGAAAAAATTTACTCTGGTCCTACATCCGCAAGAAAGTTAGTGTCAGCTGGTGAGTGTGTTTGGATGCATTAAGTAAATATACTACATTTCTATCACAAGAGAAATAAATTATATAGGGTAGCTATTGAGACAAGAAGTTTAATAATAATGTTAATATACTCCGATGAGATATTGAAAGAAAATGCAATTCTGACAGTCATAATAATATCATTAATAAAACAGGTACCTATAGAATCATCAACACAGATGATATCATTGGCAGCAGAAATTGGATGATGTCTGGCTGGCAATGCAGTAATGGACTGAGATAGCTTCAACTTGCCACCATTGTTGGATGGTTTGGACAAGGGTTTACTTGCTGCAACATTATCATCAACAAAGATGGTAAATGGTTGGTTCTCCTGTCCAAATACCTTGGCTTGTTTTGGATATGCATTTTCATCATTCCCACCAGCCTGAAAATATAAAGATAGAAATTAAATATAATTATTATTATATTATCCTATAAATAAAAGTTGAAGTTGTTTGGTTGCAGTCCATTAGTGATTTGGTATTCAACTGCAAAACTGGAGACATTGATCAGAGGCAGTTGCATATCAAGATTCTCTTAGTGTGTGCATAGTAATAAATATTATAGGAGCAATAATTGTAAATTCTTTATAAAAAGGTTTTAATTAACCTTATATACAGGTCTTTATTTTTTATCCCTCAATATGAAACAATAGTATATTTTGATTCTACTAAGACCTCTTTCGGCTTTCTATACAAAGCTATGTTCTAATTACAATAAAACATGGGCTGCATGTGATTGAATCACATTTGAAATTGCAACGCCTGAAATCAAAATGGATTTTTTTTTATGTTCTTGCACGCACAAATCAGCATGCAAGTAAATTAAATAAAATTATTCTAAAAGTTTAAATGTATGCATTTATTTTGTATTGTTAAACTTTTGATTTTCTACACTTTTGGATCCAGTATATCAAAATAGATGCCTTTCAAGCCTGAAATATGGGTCTGCTTCGAAGTCGGCAGGGATTGAACTCAAGTCTTTGGCAATGGATAGCCCACAGCTTTAATTTTGTAGCTCATATATGTATAGACTTGTACAACATAAGCAGAAATTTAAGTAGCCCACACGGAATTTTAGGGGCCATTGGCGAGTGGGCCCATGCCATCTTCAAACCCTGGATGTACAAAAGTACAAAGGATGAAAAATTTTCTTTTAGAATCAAGACAGGCTGTATGCTCATTTTAACATGGGTAGGCATTATATTTGTCAACATTTTAAACCTCTCGAACCTCTGTATTAAGACATATTGACAAATATAGTTCTTACCCATGTGAAAATGAGCACAGAGCATGACATGAAAGAATTATTTCTTTAATTAAATCTTTTCTGTAACATTTAAGGTTATGCTTTATGGGTTACAGGAATTCATTATACAAGGTTTGGGGTGAAGGATACAGGCTTTTACAGGTCTTAACCGTTCGTTTTTTTGCTAGTTAATGGCAGTTTATATTCTTGAATGAAGCCTAGTGTTGCATTTTGATGGACATCTTTACTTTCAAAAGTAAAATAACAAAAATATCCAAGTAAAATTAAGAAAAAACATATCCGACAGTCATTGGTAAAGTTGTGTATTTTCAGTAAGTAAGACTGTTCCTCAAAGTGTACTCTGCTAAGGCATTATTTCCCATATTATTTGGAATATATAATGGTGTATCGTCCGTATGCGATTTAGACGAACTAACATGAAGTATACCTACCTTCCCCTTTTTTTTTTAAATTATACAACACAAGTTGATGTGTACGTAATTAATACTTCTAACAATTATTGCTATACAGTCTGCCATATTAGGTTATCGTTAAACAATTCTAGTCGCCGTCAGCTGAAATTCGTAGCGGTTATCAATTAAAATAATCTAAACTATCAACCACGTTCACTCGAGGTATAGTTTTTCACATTCCATTCATAAATCGCAAAAAGAAAAACCACTACTGACCTACCTTTTAAGTGATTGCACTGTGATAATCCTGACCTTCACATTTTCCAAGACTATTTTCAATGGTGGAATCCGCCATTGTTTTTTCCGGAAGTGTTCCCCTGGAGTTCAATTTCATAACATTTGCATAAAGCGCGGGAAACCGTATCACATCAATGAAAAGAACATTTCAGGAAACTGCGTAAATGACGAATGTCACATGTAAACAAATGATCCTCATAGAAACGAAGATGGCGGAATTACAATGGAAAACATTCTGGAAAATGTGAAGGTCGGGATTATTACAGTGCGATCACTTAAAAGGTAGGTCAGTAGTGGTTTTTCTTTTTGCGATTTATGAATGGAATGAGAAAAACTATATCTCGAGAGAACGTGGTTGATAGTTTAGATTATTTTTTACCGATAACCGCTACGAATTTTAGCTGACGGCGACTATAGTACAATTAAGTGAATTAAACAAAAAATGCTGAGAAAAAATATCAGCGTCGTTCAAAATTTTAAATGACGCAAAGCCACAAAACCCCAAAACCTCGTCGAGAAATTATGAACATTATAAAATACCTTGGATGGTTTAGCTGCCCTTCGTGGTTGCACTCGTACTTGATTTGTGATGACTCCGAGCGCTGCTCTCTTAGGTGCATTGATCCTAGTTGTTACTCCTTGTTCAACTCTTTTTCCACGTCGCCCTGGGTTCTCAACATTTTCGTCCTGGATCGTAGAGCCAAAAACAAAAGACATTGTGAAACGAAAGAGTTTTATGGAAAAATAATATTATTTTCACTTGTAGTGACCTACTGTGTGACGTTCTTGGTTGGAGTGTATTCAGTTTATTCAGTACTTCTGTGTTCCTCAGATATTTTTTTTTGAAGTAAACTCAGCTGAGATGCTTATCAAACTGAGGCCAGACATTGAATTCCCCGCGATGATACCCGTAATCCAATCAAATTCAAGCTTTTGCGACCACATGATAAACAAGCCAATATCGAGGCGTCGCATTCTTCCTTTTGACTGTTGGTATGTGGCTAAGTTAAAACCCGAGAACATCGAAGTATACTATTAGCGCCAAATTTAAACTTGTTTTGTTTATTTTTCGTCGCCAAGTCATTTTTTTTTATGACGGACAATTATTCTAGTGTCATTGAATAACTCATAAACAACAAACAAATATTTTATGTATCAATGCATATGGTAGTTCTAATTCTAATTCATTTCCAATTAGTTAATTTTTTTTCCGACACGGATCTCCGCGGCCTAATGAGTCGTGAGACTATACATATATGATAAAAAATCCACATAGAACTAGAGATAAGATAAGATAAGATATTTTATTTTCCAATTATGGGCCCCAAAGGGCATAAACATTACAACATCAATAATTTTTTTCATAATACAATACAAACAATGAGATAAAAAAAAAAAAAGTTAAACGAGAACTATTTAAGTTCTTAAAGAATACGTAGATAAAGAATCTATAGTATGTTTTTTTTAATACTAATGCATTTTATTGCAAGTGTGGTTGATATAGATAACAAACAAGTAGCCCAAAAAGAAAAAAAGAAAAATAGATATCCACATATGTATAGTATACAATAAGTTGGATCAATTAAATATATAATAATTAGCCAAAAAGAAAGTAGAAATTAAACATGTCCATGACTCATCCTGTGTTAGCAGCAAATAGGAAAGCATTATGGTTTCCTAAAGGCAGCTGACACCAGGGGGCGATACCTTATGGGCCATAGGCATGTAAAATGTGTGTAAATGTCTCTTTCCTACCTGTATCAAAAGCAAACAAGGAAGCATCATAGGTAACTTGAATGCAGTTGATACCAGGGGACGATGCCTCAAGGATATAAGAGAACATTTGAATAAATAATATATCTTAACAATTTTTTTATTTTTTTTTTAATCGGCTAGTATGTTTGTGATATTCAGATGAATATAATTTTCTATATCCAATCAAATGTATATACACACATAGATCTCCTTTAACTAATCTTCACTAAGGAAGATGTTTGTATATAAAATTACATATTATTTTAAGTAACTCAACATTTTCTACACTAAATAACCAGATAATTTTGCTTTGACTGTTCATATGATTAAAATAAGAATTATATTGTGCAATACTAGCTAACATACAATTTCTATCATCCTCAAATTTGTTACAATCAAATAGAAAATGAGCCTATATACAATATATATTTCTATTGACATAATAGGCGTTTCCGGGGAGGCTGGATTATTCGCCTCCCGTTTGTTGGGGAAATTTTAGTTGATTCTTAGGTCAGTCAGCAGCCTACCCCTGTATTGAAAGTTCTGCTTTCGCCACGGTGGAGCAACCATTTAATTTTAAATGAGGGCTTTTCTTAGTCAGACATTTTTTCTGCGTTAAACAAACTTATTTGATTTTTTCAACGCAATCAATCAGATTATTTTTTTCAACTCAAAGAATGAACACCATAAGATCCTATAAGGTGGATTTGTTTTTAAAATATTTGATTTTGTCCTCTGCTTGACCAGAATTTTTTTTCTTCATCAAATTGATGATAAAATATGTTTTAAGAGAAAAAAAATAATATAATCCCCACCGTGACCTCACAGGCACTTGTCTCAGATTTCCCCCCTATATACATTAATACAACATTAACAATATTAAGGTATATAGGACATTTTTATATGAGACAAGTGCCTGTGCCAAACCCATCCAGAAGTTATATGGTCGATCGTTCCCTTTGGTTTGTACTTGTTCGATGGAAATTTTTATTTTTATCATCTCTGCTGCTCTGCTCCCGGCTGTAATGGTTGCAGCAAGGATGATTAGACACTTTCTCAACATTTTTGACTTCATTTATAGTCCCTGTTGATACTGTTTATGATACTTTTTTGTTATTTTTATTTATATGGATCTTGTCTGTATACCAGCTTTGATTATTTGTAATATCTTCAATTTTCACTTATTCTTACAACAATTGTTTAAACTTCAAGATTATAAAAAAAACGTTTTTTTTTCTAAAGTGAACTTTGATTAGTTAAATATTTCTCATTGATGTTCTGTGTTTGAATTTGTTTGTTAGCTTTTTGGTCATGAATGTTTGTCTCCAATATTTAATTAACTGTGCATTTGTATTCAGATATCGCAGATCAAATTTATTCTTTCATTGTGTAATCATACGTTTTTTGATTGAGTAAAGTCTGCCAATTGATATTTTATAGTATGTTTTTCTTTGTTGTGATGTTATGCTATTGTTTCAGAAAAAGGGAGAAGGTTTGGATCCATTAAAACGTTTAATCCCGCTGCACATGTTTGCACCTGTCCTAAGTCAGGAATCTGATGTACAGTAGTTGTCTTTTGTTTATGTAATATATACGTGTTTCTCGTTTCTCGTTTTGTTTATATAGATTAGACCGTTGGTTTTCCCGTTTGAATGGTTTTACACTAGTAATTTTGGGGCCCTTTATAGCTTGTTGTTCGGTGTGAGCCAAGGCTCCGTGTTGAAGACCGTACTTTAACCTATAATGGTTTACTTTTTGAATTGTTATTTGAATGGAGAGTTGTCTCATTGGCACTCACACCACATCTTCCTATATCTATCTACTGTCTAGTTTAAATCGTAGGGCTTCAGAGGATATGATTTTCAAAATTTAAAAAAAAAGTAATCTTCAACAGATTCAACAGGAAATGCAAGCACGGGAATATCGTATCAATTGATATACACCCCGTAAGCAGGTGCTGCTGGAATGCTGCTACATAGAAACGGAAAGTTCACAATCGGAAAGCTGAAATCATCTCTTTTGTCGTAAAGTTTTGTTTTCAACCGACCCTCATTGTCAATTTCTAGATGAAGATAAGAGACCGAATTAACTGTATCTGTTGTATCCTTTATCTCTAGTTCGGTGGGATAGATGCGTTTAACATATTCACCAAATTTTGAATTATTTAGTGAAAGAACACCATCCATGCATATAGTGGAAAGTAGATATTTCTAACTTCTTATTTTTCTTCCGAAGAAGTTCCTGTATGAAGTCAGCCTCAAATACTAAAGAAACAAGTCGGCAAGAAGAGGAGCACAATTGGTTCCCATTGGAATGCCGACAGTCTGTCCAAAAACACGTCCTCCGAACGTAACAAATATGTTGTCGATCAAGAAATCACGCATTTTTGATAAGGTCAGTTTCAGAGAATTTTTTGGTTGAATCGGAGTGATCCTTTACAAAGTAGGATGTATCCCTCCATATAGACAAGATACTTGTATCTACGTTGGACATTCTTTTTTATGAATCAAAGCAATACCAACTCTTTCAATTTGTTTTTTAGTTTGGAATGTGGAATACTTGTGTAAAGTGTAGAGAAGTCAAATGTTTTAATACTGTTGCAAGATGAAAGAGAATTAGATTGTATGTACTCTAAAGATCTTTGGAATTTTTAAGTATCTTCATCTGATTCCATACAGAATAGGCAGTTTCACAATGACTTCGAAGCCCGTCTTTGATTGCTGATAAAATAGATGTTTTAAATTACTTAGAAAGAGGTTTCGTGGAGCACTTGGAAGACCCAGCAATATACTGTTGTTTATAAGGACACTTATGTAGTTTAGGTATCCAATACAGTGATCTTTGGTTGAAATGCCAAAGGAAAATAGGACCGTGCAGACCTATATATGATTATTCAGGATTTCGTCTTTGGTATATGTTGAGTTTCCAAGTGAATTTTCAATACCTAATTAAAAATATGACCTTTTATGTGGAATTTGGACTATAACGACATACTAACAGTTGTTTGGCCACTGTGGCGGATCTAACACTTTTTATAAGTGGGCCCGCTGACTGACCTTATAAAAAAGGGGGGCTTCAGTCATGCGTCAGTGATCTTTTATATTTCATCCGGATAGAATTTTGCTTTACATATAATACCCCCTCTTTGTTGATTAAAAAATAATAACTATGTGAACTGTATTTCATCGGTGGCGTCAGTTTGTCAATTATTTTTTGGTAATAAATTTAGCCGGGTTTCCTTTTTTCATGTCGGAGCCGTAAACTTGATAGCGGGAACCTTTAAATGCTTGCATTTATTTGCTACATTTGGACTCTGTTGGATAGTTCAGTATACCTCATTGGCATCGGTTCACCTTTACTTGTACACAAGTGTCACAAGTAACGACGACGCCATGATTGTGCAAATGAATCACGGTTGTCTTATCATACCACATCTTCTTATTTCTATAAAATTGCTTTTATAAATGCCTATGGGTTGCGTCTGCTTATAGAAACTTATACAAATGATATTCTATGGCATGGTCAACAGTACGGTTAATGTGGTATGATATTCTGCAATAACTATATAACTATCAATATGAAAAATATGAAATAAAAAATAAAATAAATTAAAAATTGAAATATATGGTGTATTGTGTACAACGTAAAATGATAGATCTCGAGGCACGTGGACCGCGTTTTTACATCATTGATTCAAATTGCATACATTGTATGTTTAGTCACATGCAAAGTGGCAGCATATCTTCTTCTTCCCGGACAACAGGAGTTCAATATATCTCTAGATAACAATGTAACAAGGTAATTGAATGTGTGTCTGAGCGAGAACTTCTCTCTCTAATATATCTTCATTGCTAGGAATATTTATACAAAATATGTCGGGTTGTTGTCTCCTTTACATATTCCCTGTTTCCATTTCTGATTTTATTAAAATTTCTCAGAACTTGTGTGCTATATTTGTATGGGCTAAAACCTTTAATTATATTTGCTACATACAATAAAATGATAAAGTCTATTGAATAAAATATATTTATACATTATTCCGCTTTTGGAAGATTTCAGACTTTGATTTGTTGGTGTGGGTCCTACAAAGAGTGGATATTCTGCTTTTGGAAGATTTCAGGTTTTCAGACAAATTTATTGCTTCATACGGTGAAGTTTGTAACCTTGAGTGCGCAATGTTTTGAGTGAGAAAAAACATAAAATTTTATTTGACAGGGCAGATACATATATAGGGGTGGAAACCCCTTTTTTTGGACGATCAATGCATTTGAATGGGGACGTGCGGTTGGACCCCCCCTTTTGTCCAGGGTTGGGAACCTCACCCCTTTTTCCTGGGTTGGGAACCTCACCCCTTTTAAAATGGCTGGATCTGCCCCTGTTACTTTTCGACCGTGCAAGGGCTGTATAGCCAGTCAAGGTCGTTAAAAACTTCCATTTGTTACTTTTCAGGGTTTCTATGTCTACTCTTCTATGCTAAGATATGTTAACTCGTATTATTTTCAAATCTATTAATATTCGATCGATAGAGGCATTTAGTTGGCTCTTAAAGATCTTTAAAAAAATAAATAAAAAGTTTTTTCAAGATTACAAAATTCAAAATAATCACGTGGCATTTGATTATAATTACTACTCTTATCAAGGTGTGATCTACACTTTATATCTTTTCGCCATTTTAGCAATTATCTAATAAAAGTTGTCTATTAACAGATATTGTGATTATAATATTCATTTTATATAATAATTAAGTAGCTTGCGGGTGATTATATACATTATTACAACAGATATTTGCCTTCAAGAAACCGAAGAGTGCAAGGTGCCAAATAACAATAATCCGTAAAAATGTAATGGTATCTCAACAGAGGTGGAGGCCTTTCTTAAAATGTCGGATTATTGGACAGAGCCCTGGGAACCACTTATGAAGACTAAAGTGTCGTTTATGCTTTTAAAAAAGAATTAAAACAGTTAATGCATGGATATATCTCGGTTAGAAAACCACCTAAACATCAACTAGTAATCTGCATGACATAGATGGAACATAAGGATTTTTCAGAATAAACTTAAGGTCCTTAAGTTTATTCTGAAAAATCCTTATGTTCCACCAATGTCTTGCAGATTATTAGTTGATGTAACTAATGTTTGCATTATTTATTTTCAACTATTTATGCCTATAAGATTGTTTGAGCTAACTGACAATTTGAAAAAAATAAAAATTTAAGTAAGAATGGAAATGGGATATATGTCAAAGGACAACAACCCGACCAAAGAGCAGATAACAGCCGAAGTCCACCAATGGACATTCGGCGTAGCGAGAAATCCCGCACCTCGAAATGGGCCTCAGCTGGCCGGCCTAAAAAATGTGTACTGGTTCAGCGAAGATGGACGTCATACGTCAAATAACTTTTGTCTGAGGACGGACAGACTAACAAGGATTTCGCCTAGGCACAGGCAATGCAAGTCCATTTGATTTTCTCATTTACTGTAATATTATAATCTGTGATTAATGTAACTACGAACCTTTCATATATACATTAAAATTGCTTCCGAGTTTTTGATAACCGATATGATTAAAAGCCTTTATGTGTAGATCTTCTAATGATATTACAGGACAAAACAAATATCCCCATTTGCGTAAATTATTAGAGACGGAAGTCATGTCAATCCAAAGTTCGTAAGAAAAGTAACAGTACATTGTACGAGCACGCGAGTTTAAATAGGTAGTATTCTTAAATATAGTTCATCATCTTCTTCTTCCAGGTAAGGAACCGGATTCAAAGCTGAATGTTATTGTTTCCGCTCGACAACTTTAAGCAATGTCGGGCAACACAGAAAGTTCTCTCTTGGCTATTTACAAACTACATTTAAATTCATAAGAAACCTCAAATTAAAAAAAAATATGCATATGTTTTTTATAACTAAATGGATAGTTTTCATTATACAACTTATGTACATATACTTTTTTCTGAGGAAAATTCTTTAATTTGTCCACATTTAGAAGAAGTTCGCTTATTTTTAATTGCTTGCTTCCAGCAAGCTATTCGCCGACATATTTTCCGTATGCATAGTGACCCGAGCGTAACCCTCCTCGTAAAAATCCGGTGACCACAATAAGCATGGATCTGTCATTGAAATAAACAAATATCTTATTATACATGTTAAACACGTGCTCAATACCCATGCTTTTTGTGATTTGTTTACTATAAGGTGACAATCGGTAAAACTCGGTTTCAAAACACGGCATTTAATGAGCAGCCATATTTGTTAAATCATAACAAACAGAGAGAAAAAAAATGACGATTATATGATATAATTGCGAAAATAATGATAAAATCGTGCACAGAGGACTAAGTTTATGATGTATACATGCATTGGTTCAAGAATTGGACAAACATTATTTTTCACCACCCACTCGTTTCATATGACTTTAAAACGTTCGCAATAATAAACACATTAACATTATTTACAACTGTTTTTTCCTACTTCCTTTCAGAGCATGCCTTTAGGGCAGCTCTGAATCCTTCAACGGTGTTGGCTGATGGAACTGATGTTGGTAGGTTGTTCCAATCACTGATGGTCCTCGGGAAGAAAGATTGTCCGTAGTCGTCTGTACTTGTTCTTTCTTGGAAGAAGCGGATTTTACCTCTGGTCCGGTTATCATTCGGTGTTAAATATTGGTGACGGTCTATGACTATAAGATCATGCTGGATCTCGAATAGCATGCATAATTTGTTTGTTTTCCTCCGTTCTCCGAGGGTTTCCCATTTTAGATTTTTAACCATATTTGTGACACAGCAGGTGCTCGGTCTGTGTAGTTGTTATTCACAAATCATGCAGCTCTTTTCTGTACCTGTTCAATTGCCTTGATTTTATTTTGGGTTGTTGGGTCCCATACTGTGCTTGCATATTCCACTGCCTACTGCAAATGCTATATAATTAGTGCAAATGCTATAATAAATACTGCAAATGCTGTTATTATTATAGCAAAAGGTATTTTACCTGTATTTGTAGCAAATGCTGTATACTTACGTATCAAAAGGCTCAAAAGTATATAATGGTGCATTTGCCATCACAAATGTAGCATTTGGACTTATAAGTATAGCATTTGCACTAATAGTTATAGCACTTGCCATCACAAATGTAGCATTTGGACTTATAAGTATAGCATTTGCACTAATAGTTATAGCACTTGCCATCACAAATGTAGCATTTGGACTTATAAGTATAGCATTTGCACTAATAGTTTTAGCATTTGCCATCATAGATGTAGCATTTGGACTAATAAGTATAGCATTTGCACTAATAAAAATACCATTTGCACTAATATTCAGTTACCATTTGCAGTTATAAATATAGCATTTGCAATAGTTCAAATTATTTAAATTTTCAAGAATTATGGAAACGCCTTGTTTTTTCTTTTTACTTGAGACTCCACCTATTTCTAAATTTACCTCAGCCTCTTTTAATTACATGTTTGACATGGCAGAATAAGAACTCTTCTGACATTATTCCTGAAAAATTGGTAAACTTCTACAACATGTGCAGCGTTTTTTCGTTAATGGCGTATACAAATACTTTGCACGGATTTCTGAGCGTATTTCAAAACATTGTTAATGACAAAGAACGTGCTTTAGACAATGACGATGCTTCCTTTAATTTTCTGGATGATGCATTGAACTGGGTGAATGCATTGTAAAAAAAATTCAAAACATCTTTTTGAGCAAGTAAAATACATACAAACTACTCATTGAAGTATAATTACTTCGAAAAGGAGTTATAACAGCTTGAATTTTAAAATTAAAAGGTCTATAGTAGAGGGTTAAGTATGTTTTTATTTTTTAAATATAACGTCCATAGAAGGGGGTTCAATGTAAAATACAGGGGTCGCCCCAATATTCCGACACCTCATTAGTCCGACACTTCAATAGTCCGACAAAGTTAAAAACTATACAGTTATAGAAAATCTTCTTTATGAGGGTATGGATGGTGTTAACGGAACAGAGAATAATGGGTGAACAGATACAGAATAGAGAAAAAAAGGACAAAGAAATAAAAAAAAGCATTTAATAAGATTCTAAAATATAAATAAAAATGTACATACATATTAAAGTATACAGAAATGTATGACCCCCCTTCAAATCCAGACCCTCCTTCGTAGAATCGTTGTTGACATGTATTTAAACTACTCTTTTTTATATTAGTATACCACAACAGATACATGTAATACCATACCATCTATCTGGTATTACTATGAAAGATATACCATGACTCGAGAACCTTGCAAGTTTTGATAAACATATACAAAATGTGATCTATATGGGAACATGATGAACTAAGAAGGATATGTCATCAGATGTGGAGATGTCACTCGTCATAAAGAATAGTGTTTACATGATAAGGGCTCGGATACAGTAATAACTGTAAAAAGTGTCATTTTACCGTTAAGCGGGACTATTGTATCGAAACATTGATATTTACATTCATCTATTATACTATACACGAAACAAAGATAAAAAACTTTAAAACAAACAGAGAGCTATCGAATTGTTAATTAATACTACGCTCAAAAATAGGCAAGTTTATTAATAAGTTTAAACTGTGACATCGATAGTAAAATTATCAGTCGGTGACAATTTTTCTATACAAACAAGTGTGGACACAGATCAGTGTGAATAGTACGTGGTCAGGTAAATCAAGCCTGTCATGAAGGAGACACTACTTTTAATCAGTGCTGACCGATCATATATTTTATTTAGCTAGACATTGCTTTCAATATTAAATCTACATATTTGGAAGAGATATATAGCTGCGTTTTTTCATGTTAGTTATTCGACAAAACTCTACAAATAGATATAGGAAAATGTGGTATGAGTGCCAATGAAACAACTCTCCATACAACTAAAAATGTATAACAGTTATAGCTCAAGGGATGACCTTCAACACAGAGCCTTGGCTCACACCGAACAGCAAGCTATAAAGGGTCCCCAAAATTACTGGTGTAATACCAACGGTCTAATCTATATAAAACCAGAAACGAGAAGCAATTATGAACCACATAAACAGACGACAACCATTGATCCACAAAGTGTGTTCGCTACTCCGCATCTCAATTATTCTAAATCATGTATTAAACGTTGTTTGAGTAAATATATCCCACGTTTTTCACTAATACATATCTACCAACCAACCTTGATAAATTGAATTATCTTTTCTTAGTCATTCAATGGACAAGATCAAGTGATTTTAATATATATTTACAATGCAAGTGTATATGGAAATATGATCATTAATTTTGGTCTTCTTCCGAGTGGCAGTAAACCCTAACCAAAGTTGGACATCCGTTTGGTTGTGCGGGATGCAACAACAAATGTCATGCAGAGTGATGTATATAGAGAGTAACACGCTCTCTGCATGTTTAGAACCATTGCAACAACGTTAACCTCTTGAGGGGCTGTCGGTGTTTTTTTTCTGAGTATATTGTAGTTGATACATATACTTATTGCAACTGCTCAGTTATCCTTGTTCTTTTTTCGTTGTTTGTGTGTCCACTGTCCTTCTGTGGTGTTCTAGTTCGCTGTTTTTTTTTTTATCTTCATCTTCGGTTTCCACCTTTCGTTTCAAGGGATTGATTCATCACTATTAACTACACAAATAAAAATATTCGAGTTGGATAACTCTATGTACCCGCCTTCTTTGGTCGTAACATTTTCTACCCCTTGTACACGTATCACTCATCTGAGTTTTATCTAATTTTGTAGCAAACATTAGCGACTAATGTAGCGTCAGCGAAAAATGATAAAATCAGGAGACACATTCAAACCCAGGACCTTAAAAAATTAGATGTGGACGAAATATGTGCTCCAAAAAGATGAGCGATTCCAGATTCTGTCAATTTATTAAGACACCCAACCCGATTTGATGAATATCGTGGTGACCAATCAGACATAGATGACGACACTCAATATAGGGGTTCCGATTTTATATCGCGAGCTTATTTTAAAATTCCCCAAAATATGCTACTTTTATACTGGTTGGAGGAGGGGCAAGGCTGATAAAATATAATAAAACAAGTTACAAAATACAAGTATGACAGACATGAACCAACGACAACCACTTAACTACCAGCTATACTGACTTGGGACAGGCGCTTTAAGAATGTGGTGGGGTAAGTTATTTGAAGGCACCAACCCTACCCAAACCTGGGAAAATGGTGTAACAGCACAACATCCTGAAAACAAACTATATCAAGAATGTGTCCATAGTACACGGATGCCGAAATCACACTATCACTTTCAACTTAATAAAAAAAACTGCCTTCACCAAAAACTTCAACATGAAGCGGGACAGACGGACAGACAGACAGAGGTAAAACAGTATACCCACACAGAGGGTATAAATTGGGTCAACATTAAGATCAATCTAATTAAATTGCATTAAGATATTAGAATACTAGTATAATATAGTCATTATTATATCACCATAAGCCTCAGTCAGAGTCGGAGCCAAAACAAAATAGAAATATCAACTAACATATTCGTGTATCAAATACGGTGACGAAATGTCATCATTTCTTAATTGCGATAATGGAGTTCGGCAAGGAGAAAACCTTTCACCTTGCAGTGTATTTATAAAAAAGAAGATGTGGTATGATTGCCAATGAGACAAGTGTCCACAAGAGACCAAAATGCTACAGACATTTTACAACTGTAGGTCACCGCGCGGCCGTCAATGATCTTGAAGACTTATTTTTAGAGAACGATGTTCCCCATTTGCAATGTCATAAGCCAATAGTCTATGATCTATCAAAGTTCTGTTAGCATTTGAAATTTTTTGTCTAAATGTTGTACCATACAATGTTCAGATTGAACGAATCCGAATTGCATAAGTTTAAATGGATTGAACATGTTTAATCCATAGTTGAAAATACTGGATTTAGCTTCATATGAAACACTCAATCATTTTTGTAAGGTTTTGACGGTCGTTGTTCTTATTACTTAAAAAAACCCCATAATGTTTAACTGAAAACTATCCCCTTTTTATCTCACCTGGCCCAAAGGGCCAAGTTAGCTTTTCTCATCACTTGGTGTCCCTCGTCCGTCGTTAACTTTTACAAAAATCTTCTCCTCTGAAACTACAGGGCCAAATTTAACCAAACTTGGCCACAATCATCATTGGGGTATCTAGTTTCAAAATGTGTCCGGTGACCCGGCCGACCACCAAAGGTGGCCGCCATGGCTAAAAATAGAACATAGGGGGTAAATGCAGTTTTTGGCTTATAACTCAAAAACCAAAGCATTTAGAGCAAATCTGACACGTGGTAAAATTGTTAATCAGGTGAAGATCTATCTGCCCTGACATTTTCAGATGAATCGGTCAACCCGTTGTTGGGGTGCTGCCCCTAAATTGGTAATTTTAAGGAAATTTTGCTGTTTTTTGTTATTATCTTGAATACTATTATAGATAGAGATAAACTGTACACAGCAATACTGTTCAGCAAAGTAATATCTACAAATAAGTTAACTTGACCGAAATGGTCAGTTGACCCCTTTAAGAGTTATTGCCCTTCATAGTCAAATTTAAACAATTTTTCGTAAATCTTAGTTATCTTTTACAAAAATCTTCTCCTCTAAAACAACCGGGCCAAATTAATCAAAACTTAGCCACAATCATCTTTGGGATATCTAGTTTGAAAAATGTGTCCGGTGACCCGGACATTCAACCAAGATGTTCGCCACAGCTAAAAATAGAACATAGGGGTAAAATGCAGTTTTTGGCTTATAACTCGAAGACCAAAGCATTTAGAACAAATCTGACTGAGGACTAATTGTTTATCACGACAAGATCTATCTGCACTGAAATTTACAGATTGATCGGACAACCTGTTGCTGGGTTGCTGCCACTGAATTGGTAATTTTAAGGAAATTTTGCAGTTTTTGGTTATTATCTTGAATATTATTATAGATAGAGATAAGCTGTTAACAGCAATAATGCACAGCAAAGTAAGACATAAACATAGGTGAACATGACCAAAATAGTCAATTGACCCTTTAAGGAGTTATTGTCCTTTATAGTCAATTTTTTACAATTTTCATAAAATTTGTTAATTTTCACTATCATTTTCCACTAAAACTACTGGACCAAGTTCATTATAGATAGAGATAATTGTAAGCAGCAAGAATGTTCAGTAAAGTAAGTTGTACCAACACATCACCATAACCAAAACACAATTTTGACTTGAATCCCTCTGCATCTTTGTTTAATATTCACATAGACCAAGGTGAGCGACACAGGCTCTTTAGAGCTTCTAGTTGTAAAGTCACATACGTGTAGTCGAAAAAATCATTTAATGATATAGATTTCCACTTTTTGGATGAAAATTGAAAATGGAGGAAAAAAGATTCAATTTGTCGATCGTTCTTCAATAAAAAGGGTATTTATTCAAATTGGAATTAGATATTCAATTTTCTCTATTTTTTGTGCTATTTTCACATTTCCTGACCGGTGTAAGAAAAATATTTCTCCTCACTAGTGAAAAATCTGTTCTCGGCAAATGATTAGTCGAAATTTGATTATGACGTCAATGTTTTGTTTTCTTCCTCAATTTTCCTATTGTGACGTCATGAAAAAAGGCGACCTTGCCCGATGACGTCGCATATAAAGAGCACAATTTTCTAAAAATCTTTGAAAAAGAACGATAAAAAGCATTAGAGAAACAGATTCCAACACTCGAACTCGTGTATTACGATATTTGTCCACTCTGGACAGTTAAATTTTATTATTTAAAGCGCGAGGCTTGCCGAGTCTCGAGTGGAGAAATATCGTAATACACTTGTTGCAGTGTAAGAATCTATATTTGTTTTTTTCTTTTATCTTGATTTTTGAATTACTGCACCATATTATCTATTGACGACCAAAATAATCTCAAAGTGTTTTTTTTTATTATCAGATGTAAATGCTGTATGTGTGTGCACCAAAACCGGTCATATGATTTTTAAAAGGCGTAAAACTTTTATATATTAATTGAAGTTGCGAACATAAGGTCCACATTAGTCAATAATTATATAAAATGATATATCTATGGCTATATGTATCAAAATTATATGATCTATAAGATATTTATTCAGTCAGTCATTATTTATATATATATATTATCATTATTATTATCAACTTTTATAATCATATATACTGTATGTTTCTCGTCATTAAAGATTTCCTTTATATACTGTAAATAGTATTTTATTTCATATCATTTAGGGGACGACCATTTGATATTCTGGTGGGGGGGGGGGGGGGGGGGGGGGTTGGCAGGATGATTTGTTTTTGATCATTTATTTATATTTTTAAACTAAGGTGGGGGGGGGGGGGGGTTGGCAGGATGATTTGTTTTTGATCATTTATTTATATTTTTAAACTAAGAGGGAAGACTTTTCATTTTCTGCACTGTTGAAGCAAGATTTTTCAGTTTCATTAAATCAAGGGACATCACCAAAAGACCATTTGACGTGCATGATAAAGCAAAAAAGGAGATTCACATAGTTAAGTCTGTGTCTGCTGGGTTTTTTTCTAAACTCATGATCAAGTTTATAACAAAATTACTAGATTACAAAAGGAATGCGACACTAACAGAATACAGGACAATCAATGAACAAAAGACAAATAAATAA